>NC_133757.1:13796666-14445000 GCF_036562045.2 Rhinolophus sinicus | reverse complement strand
TAACTTTAAGATTGATGTCCCTTGACTGGTAAGGTCCCCGATGGAGTAGGTCGTTTTGGTGTGTTTTTTTAACTCCCTTTTTAAAAATCAACGAAAAAAAGAAAATGACAATACTTTTTTATTCCGAACTTTTAGGCTGTGACTGTACAAACCTGCTTTATTATTATTGTTGAACTAAGAAGTATTTGGGGATGGGGTTTCGTTTCTTTTCTTCCCCCACTAAGTTAGTCACAAACGCTCCACCCTTCCTGGCTTCCCTCCACCCTATCGATCCCCCAAATATTTTTCTAAAAGGTCTGCATTTTTCTACTTTCATAGGTTTTCAGTCCAAGACCCCACTTCCCCCTTCCTCCCATCTCAAACTTCTTTATTTAAAAAAAACAAAACTTTGTTGATGATGTGAATGAGAACAGTGAGTCCCCCGTTGCCTTTATTTTTTTCTCCACATGATTGTAATTTTATGCTAAACGGAATGGAATCTCTCTCTCTCTCTCTCTCTCTCTCTCTCTCTCTCTCTCTCTCTCATTCACTCTCTCTTAAGATTTTTTTAAAATCCCACAGAACTTTGCAGCATGATCACCTTCTGATTTTTTGTGGAAATATTCTCAGTGTGGGTGTACATCTGACAAATTGGGGTCCCCTGGGAACGGAGCGATGGGACAGCAAATATCCGGAAGCAGTTTCTTAGGAGTTAGTTTGAAGAAATTCACGAGATTTCCCTGTTCTGGTTAAGGAAGAGGAGCTCTGTCTGGAACGTGTTGGCTCATCATGCTGTTTTCATTCTTGTCTTTTGAGAAAACCAGAAAATAAATTTGAGCCAAATTTGCCCATCCTGTTGGCTGTACTTTATAAGTTATTGTTGCTGAGTGATTGGGAGCTGTCCATCAGTGAGGAGGGAACTTGCAGTTTACTTAAGAAATTGCATGTGTGACAAAAGCAGCTGGCAGAGTGTGGTCGTCCCCTGAATGGAGGGAGGGAAGGCAATTAGGGGGCTGCGTGGTTGGGGCTTTTTACTTGTCATACTAGAGGCTCGATGCTTTTGTTACCACCATGTAAAGGGAAATGGCAGGTTTTGTTTTGGTATTAAGGGCCTTAAAGATTGCTGTCAGACACTTACACAGGAAGGCCGGATAAGTCCAGGAAGAGGGGCCACGGAGCAGTATTTTTAAAAAGAAGAAGAAAAGAAGAAAATTAAGAATTCTCACTTTTTTGTTGTCTTTAAGCTCTCCTAGCCCTGTGTGTGTGGGGGGTGGTGGTGGTGGTAATTTACTTGTCCGGTGTATTAACCAATTGCTTAAAGACCAATGTCATGACAACAGTCCTGTGGTGGGTTTGGAGATAAACAGCTGGGCAATCGGTCAGTAAATTAAGACTATCTCCTCTATGTTAGGTGCCCGGCTGCCAGAAAAAACCAAACCTTTGCCACTGGTCTTGCTTCAAGCAAGTCAGGTCCAGGATCCCTTGGGGCAGCAGGGGTGTTTTCTTACCTGCATGCAAATCGGAGTGTGTGTTTGCTTTTGAAGAGGGTGAAATGATTTAACACTCTGGGCAGAGTTTTGTCCTCTTCAAGTTTCTTCTGTCTTTAACCCCTCCTGGAGCAGCCACCTTCCCACACTCCCCTCCTTCATGTAAAATTGGACTCTTTCAGGCTGTGATGTCTGTCTAAGTCTCTCAACTCCAATTAAGTTAAACCCACATGTACGTCCCTGGCTCTGGATCCTATGAGAGACCCAGGAAAAGTAAGTCGCATTCGTAGGGTTCAGGAAATAGCCTTTGCACCCCTTTGCGCGCGCTTTCTCTCTCTCTCTCTCTCTCTCTCTCTCTCTCTCTCTCTCTCTCTGTCTCTCTTTTTGGGGAAAGCTTACAAAACAGTCAAAAAGCGACTTAGCGTACTGACTAATGGAATGCCAGTGAACACAGGAAGCTTACATCCTTCTGCTTCCAGAGAGGTCAGTGGAGGCTCTTTCAGGCACACTCTCTTACCTGGAATGAAAAGAGGGTGTGTGTGTATGGCAGGCAAGGCCCTACCAAGTGTCACTCCCGTGTCACTGTGACAAGAAAATATACTTTTTTCCTCCCTCCCCCTCTCATCGCAGCCCTCTCCCTAAGAAATTTGTTTTGAGGGATTTGACAATCTTGCAGATAAAGTGCCTGCCTACTGTACACGGTTGATCATTTTCCCTCATGGCTGACCGTAATTTCTTAGCTACTCTTAGCGGTAGCTCTGTCCCTGCTGCCCAAGGTAACGGGTGAGGGAGGGGACTTTGCTTAGGTGCCCTGAGCTGGCTGGGGAAAATGGGCCTTCCCCCTTTCTTTACGGATTTTGTAGTGGTAAAAATGAGAAACTAGAAGGAGTTTTTTCATTAAAAACATTTTTAAAAAAAGATTTAATTTGCAACCAGTTGAACTAGATTATTAGGTTTCTTTTTGTTATGTTTTTATTTTTTTGTTTTGGTTTTGGAGGGATGTATGTAGAAGGGGAAGGATTAACAGAATAAATGAGAGGCAATGTGAGAACTAAGCGTTTGGGGCTTACCAGGGGAGAAACTTGGAGCCATCCCCATCTTTTAAGATGCTTTTTTCCGGCTCTTTAAGAGAAAGGGATAAAGGGAGGGGAAGCAGGGAGGAAGAAGAAAAGTGAGAAAAGCAGTAAGGGAGGAGAAAAAAAGCTGGCCCAGTCCCATCTTGAAGGTACAGAGAAAGTTTTTTTTTTTTTTTTGAGGTGGAGAGAAAGAAAACCAAAGCTATTATGTACCCTAGGGATGCAATTTTAGTGGGAATGGAAGATTTGAGTGGGAAGGGGGGCACAGTGGCCTCCGGGTTCTCTCTTTTCCAGCAGTTGGGCGGTTGGCACCTCAATTTGAATTGCTGGGTGAGTAGTGGTGTGTGTGTGTGTGTGTGTGTGTGTGTGTGTGTGTGTGTGTGTGTCTGTTCATTCGTGTCCGTGTCCTTGCTATGGTCTTGACCATTAAACCTCTGTGCTTTTTTTTTCGCTTTCTTTTTTTTTTTAAATTCATATGGTGGGAAAGAAAAACAAAACGAGAATAAATGGTCAACTCAAGCTGTGCCCTTTCACGATGTACTTTTCATAGCCGTTTTTTGGGGGAGGGGGAGAAAGGGTTAAAAAAAAGATGGGGTGGAGAGAAAGCCTGACTTTCATCCCAATCCTTAACAGTTATATAGCATCGCAGAGCTGGCTCCCCAAGTGTGCGTAAGCTGGAATCTGGAAAGGGGTGGTGGGGTTTGGGGGTTTCTTCTAACAAATAAATGTTTCTTCTTTCACCCATCAGGGTGGGCCCCATTGGAAGAAAGAGAAGGAAAAATGACATTGCCTCAGAGAGGAGAGTACTTTTTCGAAGCTCGAAACGCTTTTTGAGCAATAAGGCTTTTACAGTAGCAGCGCTTGTGTAAACTGTGTATTTTGGTTTCATATTTAATGCTAACTTTCTGTTGCTCTGTCTTTAGTTGTATTTATTTTCGATCTCCAAATTTAGATGCCGGCCTTTTTAGGGCTACAGTCTTGCTTGTGGTGTTTGTATTTTCTAAACTTAATATAAAATGTGTTTTGGAAACGTGAGCAATAGGCTGATGACAGCCCACTATGCTGTTAATGGTTAGGAAGAAGGCCCTTTTCAATACCAATTTTGAGTTTAGGGTACATTGCACTATGTTGAACTGTTGGGTCAAACCCTTTGCCACAAGCTGTAAGGGTGCTCTCTTGAATTTGGAGGTGATTCCTTAATTATCTTTGTTATGACTTTGATTATTATTTTGTTGTTGTTGAATGGCCAAACAGAAACATGCAGTAGTCAGTCAGTTCTTCGATTTCGCTGTTTTAGGGAAGAAGTGAAATGTACTACAGACAGTAATGGAGTCCTCATGTTTTCAAAATCATGATAAATCCTATATGTCCTTTTAAAACACAAAGTGGTAGATAGTATGTCTTGGTTTTCCTTTCTGGTTCTGTGCAGCTTTCCAGTTCAGTGTATGATTGTGTAAACTGGGAAGAATTGTGGGGAAGAGACTGCAAATGTATGAGTTGTGTTGCTGACATTTCCTTCCCAGCACAGTCTCCTGTTTTCAAGATTCCTGAAAGGTTGCAACTCTTCAGTTTCCTCAAATTACTTGGGTGCTGCTTTGGTGACGGTTAAATCTCCATTCTTGATGTCGTAGAGGAAGGGAGTTGCTTTGAAAGGGTAGATTCCCGACTGCAGTGATACAGATATCATGATCTTTGTATTGTCACAACAGGCTGCTGCATCGGCATTTTCTGGAAGCAACAGAGCCTGCAACCTTATATTTTTAGGAAAACCTCCCCTTTGTGGTTTGGGGTTGGTGGGGGGCCCGGCTGAGCTATGTAATGGAATTCTTTCCTTTTGCAATATTTTGGAATGTGATGAAATCCTGATATGCCCTCCAGATTACATACTTCTGCACACATTTGAGGATTTTTAAAAAATTGAACTTTGCCTAGGTCATTCCCTTGTTCCCTTAAACTTCCAAATCAGCCTGGGAGCCGAGGGAGCAGCAATAGCGTCCTCCCTGCCCCATTGCCACTCTGTATCCTTCCCACGTGTATCATGTATGGAAGCTGCAGAGCCGGTGAAAGCATGCCACACTAACGGCAAAATAGAGCAGAACAATGCACTTCCGCCTTTGCATTGTCTCATTTCAGTCTGTCTTTGCTGAATTCCTGCGGAATCCAGAGTTTGGGCATTTGTGACTGTTGGGCCACGTGAAGACCGTCATTCCTCCTTCCAGTTTACCGCTCTTTTCTAGGGAGAAATTTACCCATTTTCTCAAGAAACAGCTGTGTCTTGAGTTTTTCTCAGACTCCATGTGGCAGGCATTGCATTTCAAATACGGTTTAGATTCAGAAGTTAGGCACAGGGTGTATAAGAAAAAGTAAAGGCATTTTTATACAACTTTTCATTGTATATAAATTAGAAAGGTGGGATCAGATTTTGTTCACTCTTTCTTGAAATCCCCAGGATGTAATAACCATTATATACTTACAACTTACTCTAAATCAAAATTGGTGATTTCCTTTCCATTATATTTAGGATTCTGTAGATTTGGGGTTGTTGTGTTTCGGGTTGGGGGGGCTGGCCTGGAAATCATTATTTTTAAAAAGTTGTTTTCAATTTAAGCGTTTGGATTTCTTCATTTGGAATAGGTTAGTTTTATTCCTGGCACTGTTTTGAAAATCTGCTCTCCTAGAAACAGCCGTCCGTACCCTCTTACCCAGTTCCCAAACATTTTCTGCACATTCGGACACGTAACAAGATTGATTATGTTAATGCCAATCATTTAATTTCCAAGTAGTAGAGAAATATATTTCGGGAAGGTGGAGATTGCAGGTTCCTGAAAATTTCTTAGGAGTGAAGTGGCTGGTTCTTCATCTCTGAGACCTAGTGGAGGATGAGGACAGTTAAAGAACCTGGTGGCACTGCCACACCCCCTCACCGACCTCCGGGATGCTGTGGCATTGCTCTGGGAGGGAGACAGGCTAGAAGAAAACCCTGGGACCTCTCTGGTCAGGAGCGAACCTGGACTGGGCTGGCCAAGACTTCAGCCTGCAAGTGCTTTAAAGGGTAGTTGGAGGGAGTGGGGAGAGCACAATAGGATACTTTCTTTTTATTGGAAAATAAATGAGAATGAGTGGAAATAAATTATGTTTAATGAACTTAACTGGAAGTAATTGTTCAAGAGCCTGTGAATGCACAGCTTTGCTGGGCTGGGCTTTGGCTGCGCTTCACAAAGCCAAGCAGCTGGAGCACATCTTTATTTTCCAGGTTTAAATGTTCCCCTCCGTGTGCTGCCACCCCCCCCCACACACACACACACCTCCAGCCCCCCCTCCCTTCCTCCTTTTTGGGGATTAAGGAAAGGTCATGAAGAAGAGCTGAATTTGGCACCTTAGACCCGTAATGCTCGACTGTCATGTTTGGTGTGTTACCATCTGGGTTGTTGTATTATGGAAGAGGAAGGAAAATAACGTCCATAGGCTTAGGATGGTTTGAGTTAGTTCTATGTATATGCATGTGTGTGTGTGAGAATTTGGATGAAAATTGACTACACATTTATTCTCTCCCTGCCTGCCCTGTTGATTCATTTCGTTGCAAGAAGAATTTTAATGCCTGTGTGAGTACATGAGAAACTGTGAGTCGGCAGAATTTTATAGATGGCAGGGAGAATCTTCTCTCTTCTTCTTACTGTCCAAATGCATTTGATTGGGATGGGGGGAGTCAGCCATTGATAAGCAGCACCCCAAATGTCAGACTCTCATTGGCTGCAGACGATATGACTGCAGCTTTGTGTCCCCATGATGCCACAGTACCCTGGGCAGGGGATGTCGGCTGTGTGCTAAAGTTGCAGGGTAGGTATTTGTTTCCAGCATCCCACAGGCGTACTTCCTTTCTCTTAACCACCTTATTTCTCCAAGCAAAACTCGAACCCACTGAAGCCTTCTCTTTTTTATTTATTATTTTCCACAGGCAGTGCTGTAATTACCAGTAGAAGTCTTGTCCAGGGAATAATGTTCCGTTAGCTGGGGGTAAGGCCTTAGAAAGGAGCAGCGTTCAACCATGCATGGACCCCGGCCACTGCCCTAGATGGGTCCTCACTGGCTGGGTTTCTGATAGGCATGAGGGGAGAGGGAAAAATGATTAAAGAAACCCATTTGGCCAAAGGTAGAAGTCCACCTGCCACCCTTTCCTCTGTGTATGCAGGAGGTTTGCAATATACAACAGCCAGATGTTCACCTGTAAGTTGGGCTGGGACTGTGTGTGCAGGTTTGGATCCAGCTTGCTCTCTGTGTCTCCTTGAAGTGGTGCGAGCGGCTGAAGTGGTTGCTAATTGTTGGGGCAATGGGTTGATGAGGTAGGAGGCCTACCTTTGCTGACCATTCCAACACCCTCTGGCACATAGTCTGAAAAAAATAGGACTGCTTGAGTCACCAAGGGCTTGTTGGTGCGTAAGAAACAGCCCCTAGTTCATCACCAGCCCCTCCTCTTCACCAGCACTCCGTGGCTCCAGTGACGTACAACATCTGTTAATGCTTTGCCAGTTGCCATTGGCCTTGGTGCAGCTATAGTAAGCGCATGTGGAAAGAGGCATTAGAGATAAGCCGTAAACCCATTTTTTATGTAAACCTAGAGTGAATGGTGCCCCTTCCTGATGCCAATTTCAGACCCTGGGAGGGCGGTAACCTAAGCCCACTGAAGACCTTGTGCAGCCGCCCTGGGGAGGGGAGAAGGCTGACAAATGCTCCTCTGTGCTGCTTTTGTTTTATTGTGCTGGACTCGTAAAGGCACTTTCTGGCCCCATTTTTCTTCCACAGAAAGGGAGAGCAATAGGGGAGCATTGAAGAGGAGGGCCGGAGGAGAGGCAGGGCTAGCAATGGCTCTATTTGTTTTCAGCGTCTGTTGATTAATAGGTTGTGAGGTGAATGGCAAGCTTTCATTCCCTTTGGGTTCCCCACAGTTACAGAAGGTTGAGGGGTTGGGGTTAGAGGAGGGCTAGCAGGGGGATCTAGAAGTGCCTGCATCAATCTTTCACTTGCCTGGTTCCCAGTCATGGGCAGCCTTCGGACGATGAGGGTGGCATGGCCAAGTTATAGAACACTAGGCTTAAGGGTTCTCGAGAGGTCAGAGGTCAGCCACAGGGCCCCCACCCCCACCCCCACTGTAGTTGGATGAATACTTGGGGTGGACAAGCTTTGTGTGCTTTGAGGGCTGTTAAAGGACCTTTCTTTATAATTTAACTATTCAGTGCTCAAAACCCATGGAGCTTAATGAACAGAAGCGGGAAGGCTTGGCTTTGCGTAACAGCCACTTCTCCAGGTAGAAAGCATGAAGCCTGAATGATTTAAAATCAGAAAAGGATTTGGGTTCCTTTTAAATAGATATTGTGTACACAGTTTAATGGGTTTGGTTTATTAGCTGACTTTCTTGTAGTTTCTGGTCAGCGTGAACTGACCACGTATGTGTTTCTATCACCAGGACCCGACCTGGCCTCGTATTCTTGTGTCTCTATTGCAGAAGCAGAAACATCTCATTACATGTCTCTGCACCCCTACCTCCCATGATCAGCCACAGGCTGTAAAACCCCTTGTAAAGATACTTGATGCCCTATGGCAAGGGTGTCCTGGCGGAGGCAGGGAGCCTAAAGCCACTCCTAATTTGGGGTGTTTGGGTGCGGGTAGAGGAGACATTGTTTGCTGAAACTCGTCTAGGTTCCAGAGACTGGTAGGTGGGGGACAGTTCCCACTGTGAGTCCCGAAGCATCTGTATCCAGTTGGGAAGGTTGGCCCGGGCTAGGCTTATGGGGTGCAGCTCACTCCATCAGCATGACAATGAACCCCAACCCAGTGCCAGTCTCTGCAGTCACAGGACGGGTGGGGAGTCAAGCGGGTGAGGGTACAAGGCCTGGAAACACCACCTGCCTGAGGCCCGTGACTCAGGATAGATTTTCTCATCTGCTCTGTGCAACTAATGACAGATTGTACTACTTCATAGGTTTGCTGTGAGAACTTGGTAGATTGCGTGTGTCATACCCAGCACACGCTGGTACAGAGCCCAGGCTCCACTGAATGGTGGCAGTGGTGAGCTGTTTTGCTGCTGACCAGGGAGCATTAGCAACAGTAGCTCAGTGCTCTTTTCCCCGCCCTCCCCTCAGTTAATCTAGGCAGGGGTTCTAGGTGATTCCACGAGTGAGTTTTAGGTGCTGATGGTGGGGTGTGTATGGGCAACTGTGATGGGGAATACTTCATGGAAGTTTGCTTTTTTCGTGGCTCAGGGATTCCTAACGTTCATCATATTCTTAAAGAGTTAAATACCAGTAACTTATGCTTCCCCTGCAGCTTCCCAGGACTGCCACCACCACGACCTTAAATGTTAGTTAGCTGTCACTGGAAGTAATGATTTTTGTCTCCCCACATCGTCTTGAAGCCACATTTAATATTTTAGATAAAGCAGTTCCCCCAAAAGACACCTGGTTTTATATTGTACTTGTTTTGCCTTGAACGCTGGATCCATCTGTAAAAAGATAAAAGGGGGAAGAAAGATGCACGTTTCAGACGGTTGGTCCCACTGACACTCCCGGTACAGACCGTGGCTTTAATTTAGACTTGCTGGGTGCATTTCTGGAAGGTGGTCTGTGAGAAACGGGCTTCTCACATCTGAATTTTCTTAGGGTGGCACAGTGTTGAACCCAATCCTTAAAGACATGTTGAAAGAAGTGGGAGCTTGTGGAAGAGAAGAAGGAAAAGTCTATGGGGCATTTCCTATTTGAGTGGTTTTGTGTTTCATTTATGTCAGCTCCTACCTTCAAGGCCCTCGCCCTGATTCTGGAAGGACCTTGGTCATCGTGACTTATTTTTATTTACCATTCAACTCTTCTGTGGCACTCTTAATTAGCATAATAAAGTGACTTCTTTCAAAAGAGATATTAAATACCTTAACGAATTGAATATCACGTTTTTAAGAAAGGCATGCCTGAGGGAGACTGGCCAGAAAACATCCATATACTCTTGCCCCACAGCAAACATCCTTACCTCTGCAGTAAGGAATGTGAAATCTGCGGCCGCGTCGCCCCCTGTCAATTTAATTAGAAGACACTGGAAGGGTAGCGAACCCCGTCTTCATTGTGCACTCACCAGTAGTATTCATTGGGTGGTATTTCCCAAAGCTTCCTTTGCGTTGCATGTGTAGCTACATGCCAGCCACTGTGCTAAACACTTGCAGGCATGCTGTCCTAATTTTCACAACAACCCTATGAGGTAGACAACACTTCTCACCTGGAGTTCACAGAGACAGAAGCGAAGGCCTGAGAGAGGTCACACAGTGAGACTGGGGAAGTAGACTGTAAACCTGGTCTTTCTCTTGAATTACAGATTCACTCTTGGTCATGATGTACATGCAGTGGGCCCCCAAACCATTTGTAAGGCACGGTGGTAACAATTAGCCTGGATGGTTTCTGAAGGCTCACCCAGCTCTGTTCGCTGATTCTGCGTAAACTCCATTTAAAGAGCTCTGCCATTTACTGAGTGAGATGAATCTGTGAGGCCGGCTCTCTCCTCTTCTTGTAATGCTCGCAGTTGCAATTGGATGGTTCTTAGGCAGTTTATGAGATGGTGCTCACCACTCCGCCATGCTGGGCGTGACAGGGGACATGGGCTTCTAGAAGATAGTCCTTTTCCTTAAGGAACTTAACTAAAGTAGGACCAAAAAAGGTGCATACATGACCCCAGCAGCAGGCATGATGGGACATAGGAAGAAAGGGGTTCTGAATATGAGAGAGAGAGACGTGGGCATTTTTGAGAACATCCTCCCACTGTAAAAGCAACCCAGGTACCCGCAGGTTGGATGGCAGAAACAATTAGACCCTGGTTCCTGCAGGACTGACTGCACCCCCCGCCCCTTGGCTTGGGAACCAGTCAACCAAGAGAGATGTGTGGTATTGTTTCATAGGGACCTGTCTGACGTGCAGCCATGATCAGAAAAGAGCCATGCCCCTTTTCCCTCCAAAGCCAGGCAGCAGTTAAAACTTCACATCCCCTTCACCCCACCCCCATGCTATGAATCTTTGACTGAACAGGAGCAAACCTATTGGCTAGGCTCAGGTGTGCAAAATAATGTCAGGACAAGGGCAGCCAGGACCAGTGCCCAACTTCTGTTGGAATTGCCTTCATACATGTATCTAAATTCTACACACACCCAGTAAACTCCAGTGTTGCCCAAATACTGTCTTCATCCTTTGCCAGACAAGTAAAGAAGGTTCTGCCCTCATTTCCGATTAGTCTTCCTTGGAAGACAGCTGTGGAATTTGTGCTTCTGTACTGCAGACAAACCCATGCCATCAGGCAACTCCTTCCTAACATCACTAACAACAATAATAAAGCACCATTCTTGTGCTTACCTTGTAATGGGGTTTGTGCTAAGCCCTTTCCATGGATTCTCTTAAGGGTTAGGACCTGATTAATGATTAGGACTCAGGTGTCTTAGAACCTTTGTGCTCGCTTATGCCTATGCCTGTGTGGCTCTCTGGTCACAGGGTCATAGCTGAACAGAAGAGCCACCTGACACTCAGTTGGCACACCCAAGATGCCCAGGTCCTGTGCCCAGACCTACTCAGTCGGCCCCCTACTGAGCGATTTCCTAGGATTGCGGATCTGAATTTGTGATAAGCATCCTGAGAGATGCTTCACTCATCCCGGGTTGAGTTGCAAATGTCACTGCCCACGCCCAGCCCCTTACTCCCATCATGGGTTTGTACACTTCCCCCTTCCATTGTGTGTGGCAGTCCCATTCCCTGAAAGCCCTTCAACCTCTAGTGCCAGTCTTCCCTCCTCTGGGTTATCGTCTTCCCACTAGTCCCACAGTTTTTATACACTTAATTTAAACTGTCTGGGACTGGTCTGCTTTCTTTCATTTCAGCGGGTGTGTATCTTTCCAACCAAATAGAAAACTTCTGGAAGGCGGCAGCAATCACTTTCCTTTTCTCCGAATGGTCTCTACTTTATCTGACTCTGTCTGTCCCCCCCTCTCCTTCCCTCTCCCTTTCTCTTTTCCTTCACACCAGCACACAGTGGGAACTTATTTGTTGGTTACTTCTCAAGCTGCTTAAACAGAAATGATCCCCTAAAAGAATCTTCCGTGTGTGTTCATAAGATGCTGGCACTAGCCTTGGGGCAGCCCTTCACTCTGCTGACTTTGGCCTGCCCAGGCCTTCATGGCTGCTGACTAAGGATGTGTTTTGGGTCCCAAAGCTTCTTCCTCTGCTTTGGTGCTTTTAACTTCAGCGCTTTAATTGCAAAATGATAACTCATCATGCAAGGCTCCTATGAGCAAGTAGCTGCCCTCATTCTCCAAAAAGCGTCCTGTTGTTAAGGTATCATTAAACAGGATTGTGGGAAGCCTGACTTTGGCGTGTCGTTTTTGTCTGCAGCATCAAGGCCATATTTTTTTTTCCCAAATATACTCTTGAAAGAATTAGCAGCACCTTTTAAAGATGCCTTCCCCACAACTAACTGTGGTAAAATACTCTTTCCATGTTATACCGCTTCCTCACCTAGTGAAAGAAAAGGACAGGGAGAAAAACGTGTGGAGAACTAACTGTGTGGTGGGGCCTGAACTCCAGAGGCGCTAGTGGGCAGCGCGAGGACCTCACTTCTTTTCTTTTAATGCAATTCCTTGATGTTAATGCAAGTTGTGCCTTCCTAAAAGTAATAAAAGGAAATGAAGACACGTTCTGAAATGAAACTTGACTCTAATCCATTCATCATCTAATACTAGCCTCTTTATCTTCCCTGGTACCTAATCTGGTTAAATGTCCCTGTTGTAGGATTTTAGTGAAAATCCTCTATTGGGAATAGGGTTTTTTGCAATTGGATTACTCTCAGTAAATGGCCCAGTAGTTCGCTTGTTTCAGCTTAATTTTTTTTCTTTGTGATCTTGCTGGGCTAAGTTGTAATAGCATCGTATAGTGGGGGGGGGGTGGGGTGGGCTGAGAGTGGTGGGGCGCGGTAAGGAGACAAGAATAATTTGGGGAGGTCTGGTCATGCCAACTAGAAAAATCTTAAAAATGCTTTTCTTTTTTCCCCTGCTTCTCTCCGCCTATCCACCCTTTCCAAACATAAAAACCCCTGGACTTTGATTACTGGAACTGCCCGTTTCTAAAATGTATACCTTTTATTAGCCCAATTCATCATCATCCAGTTAATTTATTAGAGTTCCCCGATGACTTCCTAATGAAATTCCTAATGAATCAGGGCTGCTGTAATCTGCATAAAATATGCAGGTGCTTGCTTAGCAATTTAGAGCTTTCTGGTAAAGTTCACACCCCCAACCAGATCTGAAGTGGGGCTTTTCATCCATGCTCTCTGTAAAGGATTGTAGCTCGCCTGCTGGTTCAAGGGGGGGGGGGGGAGGAGATGATGATGGATGGATAAGAAGTCTGGGTGGGCGGGGTTTGGGCCCCACCAGGTTTCTTGCATCTAAAGGTTTTCCAAGCCTGCCTGCCTCCTGAAGGTCCCTCTGGTGGGGCCCTGGGGTAGGAGATTCTCTCTCCCCCCCCCCCCCCCCCCATGCAGGAACGCAGTAGACCTGGGAGATTCAAGTACCCACTTCTGATTTACTTGCTGAAGGGAATAGTGCAAACTCTTGGGCTCCATGATGGAGTGGTGGTGGAGAAGGTGTTTTAAAACCAGGCTCAGTGGTAGAAGCTGAAGCCTACCTACCCAGGGAGCTGTCTCACAACTGTTAGTTTTCCTATGTGGATTGGGGCAGCCCTGTGCATTGGGGCAGCAGGGCTGTGCGGAATTGAGTGCATCTTAGGACACCCAGGTGGGCGGGTGTGGTTGGGAACCCACGGGCCCTGTGCTGCTGAGGACCCTGCTTGATGGTGTCTCTGTTCTTTTCCTCCCCACAGTCGAACAAAGTGCCAGTTGTGCAGCACCCTCACCATGTCCACCCTCTCACACCTCTTATCACGTACAGCAATGAGCACTTCACCCCGGGAAACCCACCTCCACACTTACCAGCTGACGTAGACCCCAAAACAGGTAGGCCGCGTGTTCTGGTGCCACCAGAGGACCTGCTGGGGAGGGGGTGGGGGAGGGGTTCCTGTTCCTCTCCTCAGTGTTGAAAAAGGTCTCTGGGGAGGGACTGGTTTTCTCTCTCCCGGGCAAGTCCATTTGTCGAGCTGAAGATCTCTAGAGCTCCAGGTACCCCTGGAAGGGGGTGGTGGTGGGGCTGTCGTGGGAACCTGGCTATGCATCATTCAGTGTTTTTTCAGGAGTAGCTTATAATTCCAAGAGCCTCAAACAGACTTGGAGGCAGTAACAGTTTTGGAAGCATCGCATAGCCTCCTTCTCAGCTCCTTGGGAGTATAAGCCCTAACAGCATGCCTCCTCGAAGCCCTGGTTCCCTTGGTGGCTAAGGGACTCCAGTCACTTAATGATGACCTGTTGCTGCAGCCTCAAGAGACCACATCGGTGCTGATTTATTTGGGTCCTTCCTCCCCTACAATATCCTAGGTGTTATCAAGCCCATTTTACAGATGTGAAAACTGAGCTCCCAGGGCTTCCTCATTACATTATACAACAACCAATAGGATCTCAGACAGAAGTTGCCATCTCTTTCAGCCTCGTCCCCTTCTTTCCATCCTATGTGCTCACTGACTGCTTTTTCCCCAAAGGGAAAAGAAAGAACCTACAACAAGATTTAAAACAAGCAGACAGCCCCAGCTCATGGTGGGGTGGTCTTGGGAGAACAGCTAAGGCCAGGGTGTATCTTTCAGGCTGGGCGCTGTACTGGCTGGGGTTTCTCTTTCCAGTTAGTTAATTAGAAGGATGGATTTTAAATGACTATTCCATATCACTTTGTCAGAGGGAATTGTTTGGTGTTGGGCTGACGTAGACTGCCTGCTCAGGCGGCTTTTGCTGCCCCTGAATGAAGCCACACATTAGCTGGTTTTTACCAGCCTCTGAGCCCCCTTTGTGCTCATGGGGGACTGAGCCTGGCGCTCGGATGGCTAGAGGGGGCCGCCAGCCGGCCCCAGGCTCCACGAGTGAATGGCAGCATCAACGTCTCATTTAAATAATGGTAGTACAGGGAATAGCTTTTAAATGGTTATCGTAAAACATATGATTAACGTCTGCGGACTGTTTACTTTTCCTCTGCGAACATTCTTTCAAGTGTGCGAATGGCGTGGTGTAGGGTCCAAGCCCAACTAAATCTGTTTGGTTTTTGTAATAGAGAGAAAGCAATGTCTGCATGAAAATGTCACCCAGGGAGAATTAATTTACAGATTAAAAGCTTCCTGAATGAATTTTTTTTTTAAATGTAATAGTTCTAATCCACGAATACTCAGCTCATGCCCTTCAATACTGCTTTCATTCTGTGGTATTGTTCATTTGGCTTCCCCCCGTCAGCTCCTACGTCAGCTCCTCAGTGTCAGAATCACTCCAGCACTCTTCCTTTCTAAGCATTGATTGCTGGATGTGCTCTCGTGGAATAAATAAATGCTCCTGTGGCATGGACCTTCAGGGCTGAGCCCTCTGTGTCTTGTGCAGGCCCTTAGCCCCGTGACACATCAGCAGGTGGGGTTAACTCACACCAGTGACTCTGTCCTCTAGAGAATTAGTTTTTGAAGTGAGTATACCAGGCCTCCAACATCTTGTCTGCTCAGGTCAGATTCTCTCTTGTATAAGATGCCGTGGGATCTGGTGAATTTCCCCTACAGCTCATCTTCTAGGCTGAGGTGGAGACATTCTAGAGGAGTTAACTTTTTTAAAAGACGGCAAGGGTAACCTTTCCAGAAGCCGTAACACAGAAAGTATGTCAGAAACCAAAGTAACTCTCATGCAGGCAAGTCATTAGAATTAAAGAGAGTGAAGAGCTAAGTTGTGAAGGCAAGGGGAATTAATGCCACTTGATCATGTACTATGTGCCAAACCCTTTAGATTTTTTTTTTTTTTTTAATTCAAATAATCACACCAATCACATGAGGCAGAAATACCCAGGATGGCATTTTCTGAGTCTTTCTCTGTTTACCTAGTGTACCGATCCATCTAGAATGAGACAAACCAATTATTCAAACTGGGGTGGAGGGATTAAGAGATGAAATTTACCGACAACTCTTACGCTCATAATTGCAAAAAGGACCTCTTGCTAGGATTACAGGAGGATGTCTCCCTTCACACGTTCCCTGTTCCCATCTCCAGACAGTTTCTCTTTCCTTCTTTCCCTCCGTTGTACCTAAAATGCTGTTTCTTCTCTCAGGAATCCCACGGCCTCCGCACCCTCCAGACATATCTCCGTATTACCCACTGTCGCCCGGCACCGTAGGACAAATCCCCCATCCGCTAGGATGGTTAGTACCACAGTAAGGAGTTCCATTTTTTAATTTCCTTTTTGTTTCTTACATGGGCATGTTTATGATTTATTCTGTGCATGTATGCATGTGTTTCAGAAGACAGGGTTGGTGAGGGAGGTCATTGGGAGTCATGGGGGAAAGATTCCTTGCTGAGATGCCCTGTGGGAGAGTGGGCCAGTCAGTAGCCACTGGATGGATGATGTAGGGAAGGGGTATTGATACTTAGTGTTCTGAACCTGTGGTTCCCCAAACCTCTCGGTTCCTCTCAGTGAACTAAGGTGCCCTAAGGTACTGAGGGAGTCCAGAAGGCACTGAGGGCGTCTGCCCAGTGAAACTGGTCATGGCACCTCTGCTGGTGGCAGCCCAACCTGAAATCCTGCCCTTGGGTTGAGCCAGCAGCGGAGGGACAGCAGTCACGACCCATTGTTGAAACCCAGGACTGGGAATGGGAGTCATTCTCTCACAACCCACAACCTCAACCCCGTCGCGACCATGACTCCAAGGTTGATACCAACAGTGGAAAGTTTTGTCTCTTGAGAAGCTCCATGTTATTAAACGAGCATCTCTCTGACATTCTGCCTGTTAAACATGCTTCACTGAATTATGAGGGGTGTCGTGGGGCTGCCAGACTCTCACTCCAGCATGTGAGGCCTTCCGGATACCAGCCCCAGCTCCCAGCAGTGCACACCTCATCCAACTGCCTTTTGTGATTTGTCTTCCTATCCCCACGACTGGCTTTTATAGTACCACCCATTAACCTTCCTTAGACAACTTTAGAAGTGTTTTTGAAAATCAGGGTAGAAAGGCGTTTAATGCATATTCATACCGTGTGTGTATATATGTATGTATGTGTGTGTGTGATATGTTTTGTGATTTTGTTTTTGTGTATATATTTCTGCATGTTTATCTGTGGTCTCTACTGTTTAAAACACAGAACAATTTATTGAATCCTAACAGGTATAAATAAATCCTGGTAAAACGCTCAAACTTGGGTCTTGGAAAGATAGCCTTTCGTAACCTTAAAGAAGATATAATTTTAGATTGATTTCCACCCCATGCCACCCCCCCACGCGCACACACACACACACACACACACACTCCCATTCTACCCTTATTTCTCTAGTTTCACAGATTCTACACTGTGTTTTTTAAAAAAACAACTGCATTATGTAGTTGCTTTGCTAAATACCAACCCCGAGTGTAGTTTCTGTTTATTCTTTTCTCCTTAACTTTGTTTGGAAAGGTAGACATGGACCATGGACATGAGCTTGTGTCCCATTTTTTTCCTTCAGTAGGTGGGGCCATTCCTCAAATACTTCTCAGTCATCACTTGCCCCATTCAGCTGATGGGGAGATATTTGAAGGCTAGATAAAAAGGAATAGCCAACTCAGACAACCCTCTGTCAGAAAAAGTTGTGTGTCTTTCATGAGGATGCTATTTTGCATGTTGCTGTATTTTTTAATTATTGTAATGAGGTATGATTGTCTATTGGTTACCCACAATTCTTCTTGGGGACTCTCCCCCCCGGTAACTCTTGTCAACACTTGTTAATTTGACAAAAGGCTACAAATTAAGCTCTGTTAATTTAATGTTTTCTCACCGAGATCTAAATACCGAAAGAGGCCCAAAGCGCAACTGAAGTCCTTTGATTCACTGTACTTTATTTTGGTATAAATTTACATTCATTATTGTTTTCCTTTGGATGTGTAGCCCTCAATTAGTGTGATGGCTCCATTAAAGCAAGCGAGACTTCGCCTTTAATTATTACAACAAAACACCTAGTTTCAGCTTGGGGAGAGGGTCTCTATTGACATAAGCAGAGGTTATAAAATTTAATTAGCCATTCCTATCAGATTTATGGCATTCAAATTGTTCTGTGTTTCTTCCCTTTGATCCTTCCTGTACAATCCCCAAGATTTTTGTTCTGATCAAATGAGAATAAAGCTTACTGTGCAGAGTGAACTTCTCCTTTTTCTTCTTTTTCTCTCCCCCCTCCCCTTGTGTGCACTCTCTCACTTTGTAACCCCCTCTTTGTAGGCAAGGTCAGCCAGTGTACCCAATCACGACAGGAGGATTCCGTCACCCCTATCCCACAGCTCTGACTGTCAACGCTTCCATGTCCAGGTGAGTTCCAAGAACCGGGGCCTTCAACTAAGGGTGACTTCTCAGAAAGTTCTCTAGATTGCTCCCAGGCCATCCAGGCACATGTGGTTCTAATGGTGTAAGACGCATATAGCATTAGACTTTCCTCCTACTGAAAAATTATCCTGAACTTCCCAGGTAGGTGATGGCGAAATTTCAAAGTAGAATTTTTTTTTTTTTTTAAGAACATAAGGGATTTTTTTTCAGTTGGGAAATATTGGGGAACAGTGTGTTTTTCCAGGACCCAGCCACTCAAAGTCAAGTCGTTGTTTTCAATCTAGTTGTGGAGGGCGCAGCTCACTGGCCCATGTGGGAATCGAACTGGTGACGTTGGTATCCTGAGCACTGCGCTCTAACCAGCTGAGCCAACCGGCCGCCCCCTCAAGGTTGCATCTTTGAGTCAGTCAATTGAACAGCATCTTTTTTTTTTTCTAAAGATTTTATTGGGGAACAGTGTGTACTTCCAGGACTTTTTTCCAAGTCAAGTTGTTGTCCTTTCAATGTTAGTTGTGGAGGGTGCCGTTCAGCTTCAAGTTGTCCATTCAGTCTTAGTTGTGGAAGGCGTAGCTCAGCTCCAGGTCCAGTTACCGTTGCTAGTTGCAGGGGGTGCAGCCCACCATCCCTTGCAGGAATCGAACCCACAACCTTGTGGTTGACAGGACGCGCTCCAACCGAGCCATCTGGGAGCTTAGCGGCAGCTTAGCTCAAGGTGCCGTGTTCAATCTTAGTTGCAGGAGGCGCTGCCCACCATCCCTTGCGGAATTGAACTGACAACCTTGTGGTTGAGAGTTTGTGCTCCAACCAACTGAATCATCTGGGAGGCAGCTCAGCTCAAGGTGCCATGTTCAATCTTAGTTGCAGGGGGCGGAGCCCACCATCCCTTGCGGGACTCAAGGAACTGAACCGGCAACCTTGTGGTTGAGAGCTCACTGGCCCATGTGGGAATCGAACCGGCAGCTTTAGGAGTTAGGAGCACGGAGCTCCAACTGACTGAGCCACTGGGCCGGCCCAGCATTTTTTTTTAATAGGAGTTTAAGAAGGCAGGAAGAAGTAGTTAGAACATGCAGAGTTCTTTAAAGTGTTGTTTCCCTGTTGCCCTATACTGGATAAGGAGGGAAAGGGTAGAGGTAATTTTATTATTATATGAAGAAGAATTTGAGGAAAGGTTATTGGTCTTTTCAAACTCAGATTCTTCAGCATCAGGAAGCAAGGACACCCCTCTCTAAAGTATCACTGTCCAATAGAAATACAAGCTGAGCCATACATGGAATTTTAAATTTTCTGATAGCCAAATTTAGCAAAAGTTAAAAAAAGATAATAGGCGAAATTATTTTTTAGTGATATATTCAACCCACTATAGTCAAAATATTATCATTCTGACATGTTATCCCTGTAATGTTACTGTGAATGAGATTTTACATTCTTTTTTTGTGCTTAGTTTTTGAAATCTGATGTGTATTTTGTACTTAACAGCATATCTCAGTTTGGACTGGCCACGTTTCAAGTACTCAGTAACCACACATGGCTGGTAGCTACCACATAGCCTGTGGAACTCTGAATCTTTGAGAGTTAAAAAAAAAAAAAATCATGTGCATATAAACATTCATATATCCTTAAGCATATAACTACATATACAACATGCACGCATATACCCACATGTGTGTCCCTCGATTTTCCTAATCCCCTTTTCCTCCCTGTAATTAATTCTGGCTAATTTTTCAGTGACTGCTAGTTTATTTACAAACTGGTTGGCAGCAGTATGTTTAAGTAGTCACTAATTGCTCCTAATGATAGTTTTATTTTCTGTTCATCTGATTTTCAGTCAAGTTAATTAAATCGGTGGAGGTTTAGACTTTCCTGACGGGCTGCAACAACTAATCCATGTTGATGATGGCATATGATTCAGTTAGCATGCATTACATGGCAAGGATGCTGCCCCCCCCCCCCCCCCCCCAGCCTCTTGCCTCAATCTCTGTGGCCAACATGGGTACCGAAGACCAGAGGAAGGGTTGGAATGACAGGCCAACTTACAAAGCAGTGATTTCGGTGGGGGGAAGAATAAGAACCACATTCATTAAGGAAAACAAACTGTAACATATCTAACACCTGTAATTATGTCATATATAGCCTGCAGTTATCAAGATCCATTTCCCACATGTGATAAAGCATGTCAGTTTCCACATCCACACCAGCATTGGTTAGAGAGGAGAATGCTTGTGTGTTCTCTTCTCCAGTGAGAAGAGGAAGGACGTATTCATTAAATAATATCATCACAGCCTCGCAAAGCATGGGACCGAATGGGGAGTCTCTCAGGAGGAGAGCAGCTTCTGAGCAGCTTCTAACCCACAGCTCACTCTCCATCCCAGCATTTATATAATGTGCACCTGATTGCTTTTCATGTTTGTTTATTTGGTGCATTCCAGAGGTTAAAAGTGGTGAAGTAATTGTAGGATAGGGATTGAGGTTAAGCTTATTGATTGAATTATCATTAGAAGGTTAGTGGGTGATTTATAGGTGGGCAGAGGGGGGGATGGGAAGAAAGGTTGGGGACTCCAGGTGCAGGGGGAGGCGGTGATTCCCCAGGTAGGCCTTATGAAAGGTAGCTAGTTACAAAGCGTACACAGCAAATTAAATACATTATTGTGGTAATGGGGCGACAGAAGTATAGGTCTATTATACTTATGGCAGTTATAGGAAATGTAGGCAGCTTGCCCTGTTCCAGAACACCCTTTGATATTCATTCTATTCAGCAGCAGGGCCAGGACTTCTCAGAATTAAGTGATGGGTCATTATACTTTAAACACCATGGAGAAGCCTAGATTGGCAATTAAACAGCTCTTGCTGACACTCACTTGTGCCACCCTGTGACCCCCTTTAGATTGAGATGTTGGAGCTCCGGGCCCTCAGCCTGCTAAATTGGTGCAAGGCTCTTCTCCTGACGAGAGCGGGCTCTGAAATCTGCCGGCTTCAAAGGGAGAGAGATCATGTATAAACCATAATGTGGGTGCACCGTGGCTCACAAAAAATAAGGCAGGGAGAGATGAAATGTTACAAGTGCAACGGGGAAAATGAGAGAATAATGACAAACCTAATGCAACTCAAAGCCGGATTGTTGCACAGGAAAATGCATCCTACTGCTTGTGCATAAAATCAAGGCCGGCAGATGACATCCAGTTAACAGAAACGTGTCAACAGTGAAGTAAAGTGAGAGTGAGTAAGTGAGAAGCCCCTGAGACAGCCAGAAACAAAAATTAGTTGTCCTTAACAAGTTAAGGTTCATCATTATATTCTGGCTTGGAGCCATAATAGCAGACGGGGGTATATAATGAGCTGCTTGGAATTTTTAGGGTGTTTATTGCATTTCATGAAACAGTTGTCTGCGGAAAGGAATTTCTTAAGGAAGTTATGCATATAGCACCCCCCCACCCCACTCCCCCCACCCCACACACACAGTCTCTTTTTCTGCAATACGTTTTTCCGATATACAAGTATATGAACTTGGAGGTTCATTCTTCATGAATGGCTGCACTGGAAATTTTTCCCCACCCCACAAAGTGTACTCAAACTGGGTTGTCTCTCTGTAGTATTTGGTCTTGGTCTCTCTCTCTCTCTCTCTCTCTCTCTCTCTCTCTCGCACGCACGCACACACACTCACTCACACACATGGACAGGGTTTGTTCACATCTCCCCTTCACCCCCCCATATGTCTGTACACATATTCTCATTCAACAGGAATGGAACGTATGTATTTGAGGAATGCCAAGCCTTTAAAATTCACAGTAAAAGCTGCCACTCCACCCACCCCTTCACCCAAGGGCTTCCAAGAACACATATTCTTAACTTAGGTTTCCTCAGAGGTCTTTGAGCAGTTGGAAGGAACAGGGTGTAACTTGGGAGCCCAAGTGCCTCCCAGGGGTTTGCTTTCCATTTTTTCAGGGGGCAGGGGATGGAGGTTGTTTGGTTTCTTTCTCTTATTCTCATATTCATTCATATACTCTTTCTCTCCCCCCCTCCCTCATAGGGTGTTTCTCTTCCTTTTTTAAAAAACCCTAAAAGGGCTCACCTGATTTTTATTTGAAAATTATGTAATTGTTACCAAACTTTGATAGTTTTACATTTGTAAAGGCAGAGGCAGGAGAGGGCCACATCAGGGTGGAATTTCTGAGTCAAGTGTCCACTGTGACTCCAGGTCCCCATCAAAAATCTGCCGTCCTCATTGGTATTTTCTCTGTTGATCGATACAGAGTCAACTACTATTTTAATGTTTCATCATTTTTCAACTTAAAATTTGTTACATTATTTTGGTTGAATGGAAACTTTTCATCTCCAATCAACCTATAGGAAAAACCTTGTAAATAAATACAGGATCCTTTTGTAACAACTGTCGTGATAAATCCTCATTAGCACCTCCCCACCAGAAGTGGCTTCCTAAAGAGTAGGTTGTCATTTCCTGGGTGGTACATGGAACTGTTTTGTTTTTTATTTATTAAAAAAGCAGCAGTTGGCTTCATCTGGGTTCCTCTTCCCCTGGACAGCACTCCCATCTGCTTACTTCCATAACCTTGTCAGGTTGGAGCCTGAAGGCTGCCATTTTGGTTTATGCCCCTTGCTCTATTTTTCTCTACAGTAGTATACAGCAGGTTCCCAAATAACATCTTTTCTTTGAACACCATGGTGTTATATAACATTGAGATGCCATAGGAACCACACTCTTGTTTATGTCAATTAGCCTTTGGTAAAATTGGTTTCGTTAATGTCATTTCACTTAAAGTCGCAGAAACTATCAATGATTGACTGTATGTTCCTTTAAGGGGGTGCTTCTTCTAACCTAGTACAAATCGTGGTGACTCCAAGCATATCAGAAAATGTGAAAGCCTTTTGTCTGTCTGATCTAGCCAGTTGTCGGTTTGCAGATGGGCCCAGAATGTTTAGAAATTTACTCTAAGTCCTGGCTAATTTGCATGGTTGGGAAATGCCAATTCAGAACCTAAACAGTGTTTTAAAGCACTTACCAGAAAAGAGACAGTATTAGAGGAGGCAGCACAAACTTCACTCATCTTTCTTTACACTTCTGTACTCATTTAGAAGGCCTTTTAATGTATAGGCAGTATATTAAGTAAAAGTAATTTAGGAATCCTAGATATTTTAGAGCAGGAAAGGGCATACAGATCAGAATTCAGAGCTTCGAGCATGTGTGTAAAATAGTGCTTTTTTTTTGCATCTTTCCATAAAAGGATACAAACTTATTTAAAATGCTCGTGGCTTATGTTGAGAACCAAATAGGAAATATTTGGATTTTCCCCATCTTTCTGCTTCACGCGCTTCCATTCCTGTCAAAACGATAGGGCGTAACAGCAAAAGGAAAAGAAAATTTTTATTGCACCCCATCAGTAGAATGAGGCCTAATGAGGCATATGCAGCATTGTCAAAAATGTGTGTATCCTTCAGCCGCATTAATATTTTATTTAGCTGTCAATATACAACAAAAGATTTCACCTTTCATTGTAGAGCTGATTAGGACTTAGGAAATTATCTTCTTAGATGCCACTAATAATGCTTCAAAAAAACAAGTGGACGTGTGATTTCCAGCAGGTAGTCCAAGCCTACTTTTCCGCCCAAGTACATGAGTTAAATTTGTCTTTTGCTAAAGATGTTAAAAATCGTAATGTCTCATGTCAGTAACAATAATGAAGGGGAAGATTGGCTTTAATGACATTATGAGAATCATTATGTTTAATTTATCGCTAATTAATGCTGACAGGTTTCATATGCCTTGGGTTGCTTTCATGTGAGTGTTACGTGCTGTTTTTTCTTTTTTCTTTTTTTTTTGTATGTACACATCCCTCCCCATTCATTCATTTTGATTCTGACGATTTACACAGCTTTCTGTCTTCTAGGTTCCCTCCCCATATGGTCCCACCACATCATACTCTACATACGACCGGCATCCCCCACCCGGCCATAGTCACACCAACAGTCAAACAGGAATCCTCCCAGAGTGACGTCGGCTCACTCCACAGCTCGTGAGTGTTGCTCTTTTGATTGCTTTCTCCTTTGCATCATCTTGAGCCTGTTGTTGCTGGTGCAGAGGCTGCTAGGTGGTGGCTCTGCCCAAGGCTGGCCGCACAGCCTGTGACGCCGGCAAACACCGGGTGTTTGTGGGCTCTGGGCTCTTACAAAGAGTTACATGCACATTGCAGGGTTTCATGGATGGCGGCCACTGTGGGGTAGAAGAGAACTCTCTTTTCGTATACTTGGATGGATTGGGATTTGCAACCATGTCCCTGTCCCTAACCCTGTCATTGAATGTTTGGAGCTCTGTCCTATAAGCATGAGATGCCGCCTGAGGTGGACAGCGCCACAGTGTGTTTTTCCCTCTGGCCTGGGAAAATTGTGTATTTGTGAAACTGGAGGAAGTGATGACAACATCTGCTCTCATCCCCCAGCTCCTCCCCAGGCTGTTTTTGTTCCATTTTCCAGGGTGGAAAAGACCAAAAGTGGAAGTGTGCTTTTCATTCAAAACTGCTGGGTGTGGGTGGTGAGCAGCCACGGAGAGGTTCTCTGCTGTGGAGGAAGCTGGATCTCGCAATTGTTTATTGGGTTGTGTCTGTCTATTTTGTCTACATCCAGAAAGCATCAGGACTCCAAAAAGGAAGAAGAAAAGAAGAAGCCCCACATAAAGAAACCTCTTAATGCATTCATGTTGTATATGAAGGAAATGAGAGCAAAGGTCGTCGCTGAGTGCACGTTGAAAGAAAGCGCGGCCATCAACCAAATCCTGGGGCGAAGGGTAGGTGACTCCCTCTCTGGGAGAAGAGGGGGAGAATGGATTAGGACACAGTGAGTGGGGTGACAAAATGTCCCCATCCCCATTTGTTTGGAGAGTCCTTTCCCTTCAGCTATCTGTGACTCCTTCAGCGGCCTTCGTGGAGTCAAGACCAGTAACTACATTGGAATGACAGCCACAGCCATAATCTAATGTGCCCATCCCCAGAGAGGGAGTCCATGATAGAATAACATAGATGACAACTCAAGTTTTCTCTGAGCTCTCACTCTCGTTAGTGCCTGGACCATGCAGACTGTCAATATCTGCACGTTGCACCATTTCTGATGGGCTCGTCCGAAAAAGAAGTCTTATTCATGCCCCGGCCGCAGTGTGGTTTGTGATGTTTTTGCATCTCTCTCTCTCTCTCTCTCCCCCCACCCCCCTCTCTCCCCCTTTGTCCTCTCCAGTGGCACGCACTCTCTAGAGAAGAACAAGCAAAATACTACGAACTGGCCCGGAAGGAGCGACAGCTTCACATGCAGCTGTACCCTGGCTGGTCCGCACGGGATAACTACGTAGGTGGATCATTTTTATCAGGATTTGAGTCTGTCGACACGTGTTGGCTGTCCATATGGACAAAGGGAATGCTAACTGCCACCTTTAATTGGGGCTCCGAACCCTTCACTCTGCCCACTCCTGGAACCATTAGCATCTTGTCCGAGCGCCGGGCTGGAGGAATGGAAGGTCTTGTCTTGGCCACCAGTATGGCTCCATCAGCATAGTTTTTTAGGGAGTAGGCTGCTTTCCAGTGTTCCAGCTCAGCGCCCATGAGGTTGACTTGGGACTGTGCATACCTTCTTGCCCATGTCTTTGAAGACACAGGGCTCTAGGATATGCCCAATGGGGCTTACGTGCTTTTCAGCGATGGTCCGTGGGGTGGTCTTACAGGGAAGTGGGTAGGGGTGGAGGGAGAGAGTTTAATTCCTCACAGGTCTTGCAGTAGGGCCTTTCATCCTTAAGAGGGAAAAATGAAACTGCCTCATGCTGTGGTGCCATGGAAGTTGGAAGCCTAGTTCATCCTGAGGGGCATGATGGGAATATCCCTGAAAGCAGCCACTACAAGTCATCCTTTGGCAGGGACCCAGCAAGGGTAGTGTGAAGGGGTATGTGTTGTGTGCTGTGCATGTTCCTGGGCTCTGTTGGCTGCAGGATTTACCTGATTTCCTCCTGGGTTTTAGAAAACACTGTAGTATTGTTTTACTAATGCAGTGGTTGTGACACCCATGATTCTTCTCCCATAAACTGGCTCTCCTCTGGAGACCTCTGTCACATCTCACCATTCTTTCTTATTCTCTATTTTGCCCAATAGCTCAAGTTCTGTGATTTCCGTCCTCTCTAGATGGATGAAATGTCCCTTATTAGGTAGCATTTGGTTTTCTGAAGTGATTTTACCATCTGCTTTTGCAGGTAAAACAAAACTTGTCTTAATGCCAGCAACAGGCTCCTCCCTCTGTTTCTTATCAGTGTCACGGAGCCGTGGATGATCTTTTCACTAGTCTGCTCCCTGACCTAATTGTCCCATGGACATCATCTCTGTGTAGGGAGTTCAGATCCATGCCCTTGTTGCTGATGTGAAACTTCCTCTGTGCACAGCGTCGTGGGGATTCAGAGTTCATTCAGATACTGACTCTCAGAACTTAGCAGCCATCAGGAAGTCACAACCAGCTGCCATAACACGGGGGTCCTGAACGAACGCTGGCTTCTGCTTGCTCTGACTCGCAGTTTCAGCTTTCCTCCCTTCTCATGCCTTTAAACACATGCTTGCTAGTCTACTCTTTGCCGTGTGGATGAGGGAGAACAGAGAACCGAGGCCGTTGGGCTTAACTCCCATCTTTATCTCCCTCTAGGTCCCACCACCCTTAGCTGGAAACACTACATTGTAGTCCTCTTGGGAGTTGAAATGGGAATTAGTGCTAGTACCTTTCAATGGCATGGTGGCTGTTCTTAGAGCCCTTGTCATTCATTGATGGTCATGCACAGGTCTTAACTGCTTGGGACCTTTCCATTTGTCCTCAGCATGTGTGCAGTGGGGAGGCCTTTCTTCTGGAGCTAAAAGGAAGAGGATGAGAAAGTTAATGCTCACCCCCACCTGACCTCGAGGTGCAGCTTTCCAGCAGTAGGCCGGCCTCTGTACGTTACAGCTGTCTCATTTCAGGACAGCTGCTCTCCTGGTTTGGGGTCAGAAGTTCTTAGAGTTCATCTTTAGTTTCTATGTGCTACAGACCCAATTCTTTGAGTAATCTAGAATAGTACCACAGAGGAATGTAGCTACTCTATGGATATCATATCCCCAATAGGCATTTTGGGTCATAGTACGACCTGCAGGTACTGCGGTGCAGGGTGTGCACTGCACAAGTGAACGTGTGCCATTTACACTGTGGTCTATGTGCATAGTTAACCCCAGAGTTGTACAGGGTGAAATTTCCACAAAGGTACAAGGCCAACTTTGTGATAGCTTCCAGAGAATGCTGCGATTATTTACTTGGAGTAGGTTAGACAAGGTGTTTCCCAAGGCTTTTTGTAAAGTGCTTTCTAGGTTTTAAAAGGTCCCTGAGGCACTTGGACTGACTTTAGCTGTTTTACATTTGGAAGGGTTTGGTATAATAGGGGAACCCCTGGTAAGACTTGAAGATAGTTTAGAGGTGATTTGGATTTGGGGCTACAGGAGCTTTATCCCTTGTAAGGGTGCTATCAGAGTCTTACAAGGATGGGTTGGTGCTCATGGGTGTGAACTCCCTCCCACTTTCCTCCCTCCCTCCCTCCCTCTTTCCCTCCTTCTCTTCTGTGCCCCAGGAAAGTCAGTGGAGCAAGAATCAAGAGTTAAAGCTTTTATGTATTTAATTGTGATGGAAGCTTATTAGCATTTTTTTTTTTTTTTTTTTTTTAACTCGTCATAGAGAAATTCCTCTATAAATTACTTTGGTCATTGGTCTAAAAGGGTCTTCTGGAAAAGGTTTTCCAAGCTAACCTCAGGCCTCTTTTACTTTCCTACTTTTCCAGCCAAGTGGTGACAGAAGCCTTTAACAGTCATAGTTGGGTTGTTGGACTTGGAACATTCTGGAGCACAAGAGAAAGCATTTAGGTCCCATAGCGACATCTGACCCCTGGCATTGTATTAGAACATGATTTCCTTTCTCGCTCTTCTACTTTAGCTAAAGGAGATACATTCTAGGTCACTTGCTTGTCTTGATTTTTTTCCCTCTGACCATAATATTTTAGGCCTTTTCTTTCTTTTGTTAAATTTAAAGGGATAACAGGGTGTCCGCTTCCTTTGAGACGTATCTCCCTCTTCGCTAAATAGCGTTAAGTTTCTTCATGTCCTCTTTCGATTAAAACACAGCCCCTGTCCTTTAGAAACCTTTAGCCTAAATGATCATTTCCTCATTCGTGAGCATCTCGGTTGTCTATCCTGAATGGACAGCTTCCCATGGGTAGTGGAATTTTCAGCTGCCTGTTAGACTGTATTGCAAGAGATTGAAGATGGGTGAATGCTGTAGTAGCAATGACTGAGAAGCTTTTGGGTATGTAGATGCTGACATCGCTGTGTCCAGCTGAGTTTTACTTCAGGCTCCTCAATAAACTGAAACTAGACCCTCCTGCCTGTTTCAAGATGGCCAGGTGGCACTTTGCTCCTTATGTGAGAGGTTCATGAGACAGCACATAAACCGCTTCCTTCCTCCCTTCTTCTTTTCCTCCCTCCCTCCCTTCCATTGTATATCAAGGAACCTCAAATGTTTCAAATGGAAACACTGAACTGAAGGCCAAGACAAATGCCCCGAGTGGTACAGGCCCCAAGATCTGATCAAAAAGAGGGACTTTCTCTAAAACAGTTGACTCAGCCCTTGGATGGAGTTCAGATTCTATGGCATCTCCACCCTGAGTTTCTCCTCAAAAAGCTTTATGGTTTCTCAAGTTTCCTACCTATCACTGTTCTTTTCTCTTCTGCAGTTGATGTCATTGTACCATGAGAACCTGTAGGCAAAAGTAATGTTTAGATATTCTGAAGCAAATTGACGTGTAAGAGCGTGCCTTTGTTTGTGACATTTCATATATACCAGGCAGTTAACTATGGCTCGGACAGGCAGTAATGAGGTGAGGGAGAACTAGTTTCAGGTCTGGGACGAGGCCGCCACCTATCCAGAATGCCCTCCTCGTCCCGTTCTACGTCCCCAGCCACAGGTGAGTGTCAGGATGTCAAGGAGGGTCAGCTTGGAGAATGTGAATGGCGCCTTGCAGTTCATCAGCCCCAATTCATTAAAACCTTCCTCAGAGGGCAATGCATTCAATACAGGCAGCACTGCTTGGTGAATAAGGACAGTGGCACCAAGGCCACATAAGTTCTCCTCCTGGCCCCACCATTTGATAGTTTTGTGATCTCAGGAAGGTCACGTAACCCCTCTGTGCTTCAGTTTCCTTACCTGTAAAATTGGAATGGTACCTAGTACCTGTTGTATAGGATTGTGTGAGGATAAATGAGCCTACATGCCTCGCACACTTAGAATCATGGCTGGCATATCGTATATGCTCAGTAAATGTTAGCTGTTATTATCAGGAGTATTATGATAATTATGTAAGAGAGGAATGCAGAGAACGGCCCCTCTTTTATGGATGTCCACTCAGCAGTTTTAAAAAGAGCTTAGATGATACCCAGTTCTATTTCACCATGTTTTTTATTCCCCCTTCTGTCTTTTAAAACCAAGGCCCATGCTGCAGCTCTAAGAAAAGCCCCTAGTTAAGCTTAAATTTTTGATTCAGAATGAAGACCTTTTGGCCTTAATAAGAGATTCACATGGGGCAGGGAGGCTCTAAGTCCAAACAGTCATCTCAGCTTTCACTTGTCCTGCGGCAGCGGGCGCTTGGGCCACTTCCACCTCTGTCCCTGCACAGCTCCCGCGTCTCCCTCATCCGGTTCCCTCTTGTGGAGTTAGATGCCCTGGATCAGGTTTGAGGATGGATATAGGTGTCTCAGAAAGAGATCTTTCCTTTACTGATCATTGATTCCTTCTTTTCTCCTCCTGGGTGGGTGTTCCTCCAGCTGGAACACAGTTCATTTGTGCATTGGAGTAAAGGGGGTTGGAGGTTGGAAAACACGCAAGGAGCCGTGGATGGAGAGAGCAGTATGCTCCCCTCCTCCCGCCTCCTTCCCAGGTGAGCCTAGACAGCCTCCGCCCATTTGTTTCTTGAAACAATTCCCTGTGTTTTATCTGTTCATCCAGGGGAAGAAAAAGAAGAGGAAAAGGGACAAGCAGCCCGGAGAGACCAATGGTAAGTTAGAATAATGAGGATGCAGGAAGGAGCGGTACTCTTGAGGACCACTCTTTTTATGTAGGCTTCTCTCTGGGGGAGGCAGGAGAAACTCAAGGCCAGGACATTGTGGGGGAACCCATCGTAGCCAGCCTTTTTGTTTATGCATTTTAATTAATTGCTTTATGACTGCCCTTTTAAAGCTAGTAACATTCATTGTTGCATGAAAAGCACATTGTAATTCTAGTGGAATGTGTTTTGAAATAACTGTAGAGCCTGTAACTGGAGAGCGGTAGGCATGCCTATGCGGGGATTTATCCAGTCTGCTTATTCTGTATGTGTCTGAGTAGTGCTGAGGAGGGGGCTAGGGGCGTAGGAGGGGTGTGTGTGAGTGTTTGATATTAACTGGGCTGTTCCTGAATGTTCTGATGCATGCCTTTACAGTGGTAAATTGCACCCAACTTAAATTAAGGAGGTTTGTCATTCTTTAGAGGAAATTAGAAATACTGCATAGGCAATCTCAGAGGTCCCTTGGAGAAGGCCAGGCTTTTACAAACAACAACAAAAACATTTTGAAGGCTTTGTATAATTTGTTCTTTTTTTTCAGAACACAGCGAATGTTTCCTAAATCCTTGCCTTTCACTTCCTCCGATTACAGGTGCTAATGTCATTTTGAGTCGTTAAAATAGTTGCTAAACTGTTTTTTAATTTTTCTTGCCATTATAGTTTGATTAACATTAAACACGTATGACATTTGAACATTCTTTAAAATGACCATCTACACGGTTTTGTATGTTTCAGTAGATTTTTTTTCAGTTGCTTTTGTTTCTTGTTTTTGTTTTTTTTAATTTAATTTAACCTTTGCTTTGTTTATTTATTTATTTTTCCCATAACAGTTGTTTAAGCAGTGACGACAGTGACTTAGAGTTGAACTAACTGTGCAAATTGAATATGCAGTATTTCTTTAAAAGAGACTGGTAAAAAAAAAAAAAATGGAAGGAATTCAGTAATAAACCTCCTTAATCTAATGGCATTTTTTTCATTGCTCCCACTAAGTTTTCTCACGCAAGCATGCATCCACAGTATGATTATTTTTTTCCTTTGCTTTTTTTATTTTAGTTTTTTTTCTTCCTTTTGCTTTTCTGCTCATGATTTGCATATCCACTAGCATTTTACTGACTGTACCTGCTTAAATGCTGCTATGAGCTTCTAACTAACTCTTAACAGCTCATTCACACAACCTGTTGACCTTTATCTGTTCCTCTCTTAATATTAATGAAAATAGATTTAAAAAGAAAGATGAGCATTCCAAAAGCTGCAATATCCCAGTACCACAACCCTTTTCTTTCTTTATTTCTTTCTGTTTTGTTTCATTTTGTTCTGTTTTTATTTGTAGTTTTTTTTCTTTTTTAAACTATTGTACTCTGAGAAGAAAAAAGCATGTTACAAACTTAATTCCCTCCTTTGCTTTATTTTCTTCTTTAAGAAAAACAAATTGAGAGAAAAAAAAAAGGAAAGCAGAACCAAAAGAGGAAAAGTATTGTTTAAAAGCTAGTTCTTCAGTATCTAACTTCCCTTTATCAGCTCAAACCGAATCTGAAAGACAGTCCTTAATGAAGGGATACTGCAGCTTTATTTGCAACAGCTAATTTCACAAGTTGAATAAGAATGTGATTTTTACCTTTTTTTTTTAAATTAAAGTTAAAAATCAAAAGTCAATATTTTGTAATTAGTAACCAGGTCATTGATTTATTCCCTTTTTTATTTTTATTTTTTTCTTATTTGTATCTTTCTCTTTTCCCCCCTCCTTCTTTTCCTCCCTCCCCCCCTCTCTCTTTTTCTCTCTCTCTCTCCCACGTCCTCCTCTGCTCGCTTCTCTCTTGAACTCATTCAGACCTGAGCGCTCCTAAGAAATGCCGAGCGCGCTTTGGCCTTGATCAACAGAATAACTGGTGCGGCCCTTGCAGGTGTGTATAGATTTCCCAGATTCGCTGTGCTGGTTTGCAGCTGGTCTATTCGGTCCTTTTCCCCTTCTCTGGCCTGTCGCTTTGTAGCTCTGTGTGTGGATCTTAGGAAACACGAGGGCGCGGGACACTGCTCTGTGAGGGATGTGCTTGTTTCCCCCGCTGCTGCTGCCAAAATGCCACTGTAAAACAGCATCATTTGTGCCTCCTCGGGTCAGCGACAGCAAATCCCAGCGCACCCCTCCCAGGGATGTTGCCTGCCAGCCCCCTTCCTCATGACAGCCCAGGATGGGGCTCAGTGACATCCCATCGTAACCCTGGCCTAGGTAGCCGCAAACAACGTCGTCACCTTTTCCCCTCCTCTTCTCTCTCTATTTTTATTTATTTTTCCTTGTTGTTTTTTGGTTTCTGGTTGTTGTTTTTTTGTGTGTGTGTGTTTTATCGTTTTATTTTATTTTTTTCTTTTGACTCATAGAAGTCCTTTCCTTTCATGCCCTTGGTGAGGGAAGACAATCAAATAGAACCGAGGTGATCTAGAAGACAAGGCAGCTGTAGCTGAGATTTCACATCCAACTGAGCACGACCCACCATTGTGTTGTGTTTTTTTGTGTTTACCTTATGCTAACAGATGCAAATACTCCAAAGAAGTGTCGGGCACTGTTCGGGCTTGACCGACAGACTTTATGGTGCAAACCGTGCAGGTATATTACCACTGTGAGGCCTTCGGGAAAATCAAAGCATTCTGTCCTTCTGGTACTTTAGTGTGGCAATATATTTGGACCTCGTTCCGATCTATTCCCGCACTGGCATCAATGACTAATGATCCTCATTCTTCAAAATTCCCTTGCTAATTTTATGCTGGGTCCTCTCCCCACTTTCTCTTACTCTCTTTTCCCCCCTTGCTCTTACAAATAACATAACCCTGGAGGTAGGGCTTAGACCACCACCCTAACCGACCAGAACGGGCACTTACCCTTTTGCTTTGAAAGCCAGCGTCCTGGAACTGGCCCGGCCCAATGAATACTTCCGTGGCCTGTATGTTGTACAGAGAGAACACCATTTCCAAAGGTTTGAATGAGCTAAAATTGGCAGCAATAGCCTTCCCGTGCACGCGGGAGTCAAGACACTTGGAGAAGTGCTCTGGGGCAGGCCTTTTTTGGTTTTGTTTTGTTTTGTTTTGTTTTTGTTTCATGTTTAAAAACCACATCACTGTACAGAGGAGCTTGGTTAGCTGACATTGTTTTACAGTGCTGAAAAGAAGCGTGGCATTGAATGGCATGCACCAGCTAAAGGGCTGCAAGCAGTGAGTCAGGTAGTCGCACACAGCACCGTGTGTTAGCCTGCAGAGTGAACAAGATACACATCTATATATGTAGACAGAGAGCATTGGTTCCCAAATGTGTCAGAAGAGCCCAAATGAAACACCCGGGTTCCACCTGCAGGCTTCCATCCAACCTATAATTTCAGGGAAGGTGTAGCTACTTCCTTCTTGGTGGAGGGATGCCAACTAGTTCCTGTCTCATTTCCTTTCCTTTAATGACCACCTTTGGTTAAATTTGTTGTTTCTTTGTTCTGATACAAGCAGTCTTTGAATTTGGAATATTATGATGGTAGGTATCTCAACACCCAAACACGCTTTTCTGTTTGTAGTGCCTCCCTTGTCACGTGTCCCTCTCCTCCATGCCTTTGCCATGTGTTCCGTGTTTAGACGTTAGATCAGATGTCCATCCCATTACGTGCATGCCCACGACTCTACCGTGTCTCTTCCCCCTCCTGATGCCTTACAAGAAATTGGTGAAGGGCCCCGCGTTGACCACACCTGTAGGGGACAGAGGGCCTGCGAGTCTTGATTGAGAGGGCGCTCCCCAGACGACCCTCTGTCCATTGAGTGAGGATGGGGGCCTTGGGTGAACACCCAACAGGAGAGGGCTTCTCAATCATTCTTCAAGATGACAGTGTTCACGGAGTTGACAAATGTCCTTTCTACCCAGTCCCGGGGTCCTCTCTGTGCAACAGTAAAGAGTTTCATGATGGAGTTGACAAAAGATGTTAGGTAATTAGGGCGAGCCCGGAAGACGGGAACTCTGCTTACCCTGTCTAGCTAGGCAGTGAATTAGTGTCTGAATTTTCTTTGTGCTGAGTAGGAAGGTAACTAGCTGGGGACTCCTGTTCCGAGACGCCCTGCCATGGCCAAGCATCAGCTAATTGCAGGGTCCACTCTAAGGGTTTCTCACGATCTGTAGACATGTGTGGCTGACACCATTGTATGCACCTTGCAATATAGTTTGTTGCCTGGTTTGTGTTATTTTATTCATGGGAGGTGAGTGGTGGTTTATGAATCCCTGTTTTGTTTTGGAAGCAGTTACTGCGAGTTAGACGTGGCCTTTTTTTTTTTTTTCTTCTCCCCTCTCCCTTTGGTGAAAGTTCTCATTACTAACATTGACACTGGATGGACATTTCCTTCTCAGACACAGCCTGCACTTTGCTTAAAGCCAGGGCATGCTAGCTTCCTCAGAGATACGAATTTTCATGACATTTTTAACAAAAACAAAAACAACCAAACCTTTGTAGCTGCTTCATAAACATGATTTCATAAAGTGCAGCTTTGAGGGGCCGGCTGGCAGCGTGGCAGTGTTGCCATCCGTGGATGCTGAGAGGGTCCCTCATCATTCCTCAGTGTTCTTTCTTGGCACCATTAGAACCTTCCTGATGGCCATTTTCCTTCAGTTGGGGGATGTTTTTTTCATACCCTAAAAGCTTTCAGCAGATACATTTCTGCACTTTTAAGAGTGTAACTCCAAAGCCAGATTAGGAAGAACGCTCAGTTTCCTTTCAGAATAAACCCATATGAAGCTAAAAATGGCTTTGTAAGAGGCCACTCCTTGATTAGAGATGGAGCCTAGGTGGGGAGGGTTAGAGGAGGGGGGTTTGTCCCTTTCCCCTCAACTTTTCCTCTTTACTTTGCCAGAATCTGGCTTGATGCTAAATCAACAGGACTAAATGTGCTTTAAAAAAAGAAAAGTTGCAAAACGAGGTATTTTCTGGCCGGTCAGAAATGTGTGTGTGTTCCAACTGCCTTTTGCTCAACCGCCTGTTAGAAAGAGTGTCGCTTTCTCATTCATAGTCTTCATGTCCCGTGTTCATAATGCCTCCACTCTCTCATCCCCATGACGTGGAAATTTCCGTGTCACAAGGAGGGCGGGAGGGGTGAGCGGAGCACCAGAAATGATCCTAGCCAATCAGGGCTCCTCACTCACTACACAGGGTTTCTAATTTTATTTGACATTTGAGGACATTTTTAACAAGATTCTGTTTTGAGCCCACCAAGTTGCTTTTCCCATCTTTTCACTCTGCCCTAATATAGCATGGAATGTTGCTTGATGTCATTCCCTTGTTTCCTGTGGTTTTTTTTCCCCCCTCTTTCTCTCTCTCTCTCTCTCTCTCTCCCTTTCTTCTCTCTCTACTTCTCCCTATTGCTTTCCCAGTTTTGCTTATGCCCCCCCCCCAACCCCCACCCACTCCCTTCTCCCATTTTTAAAATGCATGGACATCTTAGTTTTTGGAGCATGTTTTGATCTGCAGGCTAAGGTGGTTTAAAACTCTGAGAGACTTAATTATTTCTCTTGGGTTTCTGGGATGGGAGCAGAACCCACAGTAAAATAATCTATCCCAGAGGAGAAAAAGGAACCATGTCAATTTGAAGGTGAGGGGGGCTGCCCTCACTCCCCTAGAGTTCCTTCCAACCCAGAGAGGGGACAGATAGACCCTGAGGCCATGAGGCCACCATCCCAGCCAGCTGGGAGGCAGGGAAGACCAAGCATGTCCCTCCCCTCCCCCTTTCCTCTGCCCTCCCAGCTCCCACCGTCTTGCTGAGTCCACACCCCACGCACTCAGGGGCTTGATCCAACAGCTCTGGGGCATAGACCCTGGAGGAACTCATTATACCCCCTTCCTTTCAAAGGCTAGTGACATCTGACAGTGGTTACCTTCAACCAGACAGCATCTTAGTTGCTTTCTAGCGATGGAAAGCTGGCCAGCACTTGCACACTTGTTTTTAGATGGAGTGTTATCAGCCACGGTTCTGACTATATTCTCCTTAGAGCAGCACATTCCCATATCTGTATTATTTTTATAGCATGAGTGGGGTTGATCCCAGGCTCACCTTTCCTACCAAATATTATCCCATTGGATTGGGATTATAGTGTGAGAAGCTTTGAGGTCACCTGCTCAGTTTCTTGAATTGATTTCCCCAACCTTTGCTGGGGAAAGACAGGCTCTGAAATTCTCTTACATAAACAGGAAATGGAGAGGGGAGATGCTGGTTTTGGTATAGGGCAAAATTAGTCTTTGTGGTTTAAACACTAATCAGGACAACCCAAACCCAAAAAGGTCCATGCTGCAACCCCTGTCACTTCTTCTTTGTCATCACTTCCTTGTGACATGCTGCACCCTCCATGTACTGGCCTTGGCATATTGACAAGGGCAGGACGCCCCTCCATGCCATCCTCACTGTCTCTCCTTTCCAGCCTTCTCACTCTGGGGTGGGGGAGGGGAAGACCCCAAATCTTAAAAAAAAAAAAATCAAGTCTGAATCATAATTTAATCCACAACCTGCAGGCCATACAACCAGTTATTCTTGTTCCTTTGGATCATTTTCTGTTTTTCTTATTCTTCCCTCTCCCCCACCTTTGTTATCCTCTTCTACCTGTTTTTGGTGGTTTTTTGTTTTTTTTTGTTTTTTCGTTTTTGTTTTGTTTTGTTTTGTTTTTTTAGTTTATTTTATTTTTGTTTTCCCCCTCCTCTCACCTGATTCTGACCTCTCTTGATTTGGTGTGGTTCTTAACAGACAAGCCCAAAAGCTCTCTGGGCACTAGCAGCCTGGTGGTGGTGGTGGTGATGGTGGTGGTGGTGATGGTGGTGATGGTGGTGGTGGTGGTGATGGTGGTGGTGTATTGAAACCTTTAAGCCTCTTGCTAGCACTGCCTTCAGCTCTGTGGGCTCAATAGTCAACATTTTGAGTTTCATATTTATATGAGGCGCCTGGGGAAGGAGCTCTGTCTTTCTCTTTTTTATACACACACATGCACACACACCATTGGGGGTGGGGGTGGGGGTGGGATTGGGGGAAAGTATGATGGGAAAGTGAGGGAATGTCTAAGCCAAAGAGAAATAACAAATTTTTCAGTTCATCTCAATTTGGTTGTAACCACTTTCTGACAAATCAATGCCGCCACTTACAGGTGGCATACTTTAGTCAGCTCACTTACATTTGGGCACAGGTGGGGTCATGGGTATTTAGTAGGGGCAGGGGAAGCAGGTAGCTAGGCAGTTCTATATACTCTGAAGTATTTTGTTCGCCAGAGCAAGCTTAGGTATGAGTGTTAAGTGAGTGTGGCAGCCCAGTGTAACTTCAGTGGTCCTCTGGCCAGTGGGCGTGCCACCTCCATGGGGACATCTGTCAGGTGACTTCAGCTTGACTCGGAGCATTAGATAACTCTCTCCCTTGGCACCTTTGCCTTTTATTCACAGAAACTCTCTCCCCTGTTTCTAGGAGAAAAAAAAAGTGCGTTCGCTACATACAAGGTGAAGGCAGCTGCCTCAGTCCACCCTCTTCAGATGGAAGCTTACTAGACTCGCCTCCTCCTTCCCCCAACCTGCTAGGATCCCCTCCCCAAGACGCCAAGTCACAGACTGAGCAGACCCAGCCTCTCTCGCTGTCCCTGAAACCCGACCCCCTGGCCCACCTTTCCATGATGCCTCCGCCGCCCGCCCTCCTGCTTGCCGAGGCTGCCCATGGCAAGGCCCCTGCCCTCTGTCCCAACGGGGCCCTGGACCTGCCTCCCGCCGCTTTGCAGCCGCCCATCATGCCCTCCTCATCTATTGCACAACCGTCAACATCTTCCTTACATTCCCACAACTCTCTGGCCGGGGCCCAACCCCAGCCACTCTCCCTTGTAACCAAGTCTTTAGAATAGCTTTAGCTTCGTTAGCCCCAGATGGTTTGTGTAGTGTTTCATTTTGCTTTTCTTTATCTCCTCCTACCCCCAACCCCTTGAAAGATTTTGTTTTGTACTCTTTTAATTTTGTGCCACGTGGCTACATTAGTTAATGTTTATCAAGTTCATTGGTCAATATTTGACCCATTCTTATTTCAATTTCTCCTTTTAAATATGTAGATGAGAGAAGAACCTCATGATTCTACCAAAATTTTTATCAACAGCTGTTTAAAGTCTTTGTAGCGTTTAAAAAATATATATATATACATAACTGTTATGTAGTTCGGATAGCTTAGTTTTAAAAGACTGATTAAAAAACAAAAAGGAAAAAAAAGAAGCAATTTTGAAGCAGCCCTCCAGAAGGAGTTGGTTCTGTATTATTTGTATTAAATACGAGCTTGCGAACCAATCATTTTACATCTGGTTTTGAAACCATAAGGGCACGACGAATGCAGTGCCATTACTTTTTTTTTTCTGTGTGAAACAACTTTTATTGTGATGTTACTTGTTATTGTTTAAATGTACAGAAACAAAGGGTTAAAATGTGTTAATATACCTTGTTCCATGGTGTTGTTCTTTTGGGGGGAGGGGATGCTACTCAACAATTAATGGAATCACAACGCTGTTGGACCAGTAGTATTTATTGCTTTAGAGATTGCTCGTCGAACCTGTATGTCGTCCCTTTTAAAATATGTTTTCATTTTTCTTGAAACTGTATAAAGTTTTTTTCCCCCTTAGCATCAGCATCTTATATATAACAACTCATTTGTACAAGGTTTTTAAGTTTATATATAAAAATGTGTATATATATATTTTTTGTTTCCCTTTTTAACTTTTTTTCTGTATGAAACCCAGATACCGCCAAATGGACATGAATAGTTGCATTAAAGGATCAGTAGCATTAACAAAAGTTGCTTTAAAAGCCATTATGTAAAACAAGACTTGAAAATTAGTGAGGGAATTTTAGCGACGCTGTATAAGCAACAGTGGGAACCATCCTGTTTCCCCTTTAAACTCACAGTTGAATGTCCTGCACCCTTAGGACGTGGCCTGACTGTGCAAAACTTTATGTGCCAAAATTCTCAGTGACTTTAGCTTTCTCCCTCTTTTTGATGCTGTATTTTTGTTCATCATGTTTTGCTGTGATGTTACATAGGTAGATTTGTATGTAGTTTTAATGTCACCTATAACAAGATGTGTTTGGTAGCAGATTGTCCAGAAAGCATTTTAAATGAAGAGGTATAAACCCTTAAGGGCCAAAATTCTGTATATTAGATTACTCTTAAAGGATAAACCAGCTGCCGCTTTTATGTACACGTATGACATACAAGTAGGTAGCAAACTTTAAAAATAAAAAAAACCTAGGCATGTTGATGTTGCAAAATGCTGTATAAAGCTGAAACCTGTTCATTCAGTGCCATTGTAGTTGACATGAAGCGATTGTAAACCTGTCTCCGATTTTTCTCTGGTTTATTAAAATGCTAACTATAACATTTTTTGTGAATACTTTGAATGTTTCCTAACAGTTGTGATGTTACTGTTCCGTTTTATGCTCTTATTCCAATTTCATTTTTAATGGTTTGGAAGCCATTTTTGTAATGAATAAATGTTCACGCTGTACAGTATCTGTAGCATGCCGTGCTGGATTAATAAAAGCAACTTAGTGTGTGCACATAAAGGCTGCTCACTCGTTTCTGTGATTTGGATTTGCTCTTGGGGACACCGGATCTGCCTTCACCGAGAGAAACGCATTCCCGAGCTGGAACTTGAGACCACGTGGCTGCTGTGGGTGGTAGGCGGTGACTTCGAGACCAAAACCAGGCTTGAACTCTTTTGAGGGGTCGTTGGTTTGGGTTTTTTCCCCCCCTTTCTCTTTCATAATGCCTTTGGCATACTTCCTGTACCTGTTAGTTGGTTTCTGAAAGCAAAGCACGGCTACTGGCTACCGTGCAAATGTCACTTTTCTGGCTATAAAAGTCACTCTGATAGAGCCTTGTTGCCCCTCTCACAGTATGGAGCCCAAGGGATTTAATTCTGGTTGATGAGACTTAGTTCACCAGGAGTGGATTTAAGAAACCACATCGTTCCCACGTTAAGGACCGTTGATGTGAAAGTATCCTAACTTCTTCCTAAGAATTGCACCCAGGCCAAGGTGTCAAATTGAAACTCATTCTGTAGAAGTGATCGATTGTTAAGCAAGGAGCTGTGTAGAAAATTGGATCAAGGCAATTCACGTAGAGGTTTGTATGGAGGAGTCATGCCGTCTATGGACCCCAGTTCTTTGGCTGTGCCCTCGCCAGGGTGTGAGGTTATCACCGTCACCAACCAGGGGCCGTGATAAAGATCTTCCTATGGTTTCCGCGGCATTGATTTCTCAGGCTGACTAGGGTGGATGGTGCATATGGTGTTCACTAAGCTAGGACAACCGTACCTCAAAGGACCCGTTTTTCATTGGACATGGAAGCTGTTCGTGCCACTGCCATTGTCACTTAAGGTTACACACCGTTTTCATCAAGGATCTTAATGTTCCCCTAAAAGCTCTGCTTTGTGGTAGCTAGTTCTTCTGTAAAACCTCAGTATTTTCTTTGTGCTTTTAGCTTTGTATTCCCAGGGAGGAGTGATTCTGGTTGTCCTTTCCCATTTTATTTTGCACACTGGCCCCAGAGGGACCTGTGAAAGCACAGATAAGAACAGTATCTACTTGTGGCAGTACACACAGTGCCAGGCTGCTTCTGTGCATTTCCTCATTTCATCCTAACACTGCCACCTGAAGTAGATGTTATTCTCCCCCTCACCCTTTGCTTTATGTTCTGAAACTGGGTTTAGAAACTCCGTGTTTGTGTCTTGTCTAAGGCCACACAGCATGCAGAGGGATGGAGATGGGATTTAAAGTTAGCTCTGACTCCAATCCTGTGCTCTTAACACGGGATTACACTTTCTTGCATGATAAAGATGATCCTTCTCTAGACAGTGATGGAACAGTCCTTTTGAAGGTTTCTTTGTTTGCTCCACCTCCTCCCCGCCCCCCCTCACCCCTGCCCCATATAGTCATGTACCACCTTTAGCCAGACCAGAGAGGTAAGCTACCTTGAAGCATTTTTGCTTTGCCCCCGTCAAAGGTGAAGTTTCCCTGTCTGGAAGGGTCTGCTCTGGTCCCCATTCCCCACTTCCTACCTGGATTTGTACCCACCCACCCGCCCATCATTCAGGTCTTAGCGTAGCCATCAGTGTCGACAAGGGTGGGTGACATCTCCCTCGTGTGTGCTCTTCCAGCTTCCTCTATTTCCCTCCCTGTAAGGCCCCCACCTACTGTCATGTCAATGGATACGGCCTAATTAAGCAACTGGTAGCCCCCTCAGTGCTGGTAACATTTGGGCCGATAGTTCTTTGTGGTTGCAGACTGTCTTATCTGTTGTAGGGTGTTAGCATCCTGGGCCTCTCCCCGCCAGATGCCAGGAATGTTCCCCGCCTCCCCGGCCAATCATAACAACCAGAAATGTCTATAGACGTTGCCAAATGCCCTCTGGGGGGCGGCAGAATCACTCGTGGTTGAGAACCGTTGCTCTAGAGCCCTCCAAGAGGACGGGATTGTGGCCTTTGTGTTCACTGCTGTGTACTGGGGTCCTGGTTCAGTGCCTGGTGCATAGCGGGTGCTCCATCTGGATGGACTGAAGGAAGGAATGAACCCGTTGGCCAACTCAACACTGTTACTGGAAGCAGGAGAATGGAAACTTTCCATCATGCTTTCAGATCTTGTACCAACTTCCAAGGTGTCACTTCCCTAATCCTTTCAGCCATGCTGGAATATAACTCAGTGCCCTTGTTACAAAGGACCCCCCCCCAAAAAAAAAAAAAAAGAAAGGAAAAGCCAGGTGGGAGTAGATATGGCCTCTTAGTGCAGATCTCTCAAATTCAGTGCCTATTTGCACCAGGTACCATGCTGCTCATTGGCACACAGGTCTGGGGCCAGTCGGCTTGGTCTCTTTTTTCCCTCTCAGTTCAGTCCTGAACCATCTTACAGGACGGAGTCTTTAAGGAAAGCGGCCCCAACATTTCTGAGGCCTAAACAAGCTGCTCACCTGGAAAGTGGCTTTGTACAAGCATAATGACCAGAAGACATGCTAAAACTCTCCCTGTGTTTCTCATTTAATCCTCATGGGCATAGAAATTGCTTTTATGTTCATTCTACAAATGTAGAAAGTGAGGCTTAGAGAGGTTAAATGGCTTCTCAAAGGCATACGTGGGAAGCAGCAAGCCTAGGATTTGAACCCCAGCAGCTTGGCTCAGGAGCCTGCATAGCCAAATTCCATGCTATACTGCTCCTTAGGAAGACAGAGCATCTGAGGAGCTGCAGAGAGGGGGAAGAGGGAGCCAATTTGATCCATGGCTTTTGCTATGAGACCACCAGGTGTTCTCTTTCCCTGTCTGTGTACAGGAGTGTTTTTTCTCATTCTGGCTTCTGTGCATGTAATAACAATAAAGACAGGTGATAATTACACCGATTGAGCTATTTTGGACTCTGCTAGAAGTTGTAAAATCCTAGAATTGGAAGAAAATTAGAAGTATATGTATTATAATACTGTATATACATACTATATATGTTTCTCAGATTGTGGGTTGCAACCACTTGATGGTTCAGGAAATGAATTTAGTGGATCAAGGCCAGCGTTTTAGAAACAAAATGGAATGAAATAGAATCTATTGCTTTGCCCCTTCTTATATTTCAGCGTAAATGAGGTCTCCTGTAGTAAGAGTTGGCTAAACTGTGCTGCAATAACAAACAGACCCTAAGAAGAGCTTAACAAAGTTTACTCCTCAGCCGTCTCAGAGACATCTTTCAACCTCATGACTGAGGGAGAGAATGGAAGATCACCAGGATATTTTATAGACATGCAAGTGAGGAACATCCCTTCTATCCATATTCCGCTGGGTAGAACTCAGTTACGAAGCCAACCTAACTGCAGACAGAGGAGGCTGAGACAGGCTGAGAAGCACACAGGTATGGATGAGCACTAATAACCTAACCCACATCTCCCTTCCTGTCTCTATTCTTTTTTATTGGAGCATCCCTTCATTATATTTACAACACTTCCTTAATGTGTGTCATGCACACAAATTTTAAGTTATGTGCTTATTTATTTGTTTCTCTGTTTATTGTCAATCGTCCCTTTTCTTTGCACCAGGAGTTGTCAAGCTATAGCTTTCAGGCCAGACTAGTCCTGTAACCTGTTTTTGTAGGGCTGTGAGTTAGGAACAATTTTACATTTTTTAAAGAATTGCAAAAGGAGAAGGAGAAGGACAAAAAGAAGAAGAATTATTTGCAACAGAGACTATGGCCCATAACACTTAAAATATTTACTATGTGGCTTTTTACAGAAAACATCTGCCAACCCTGCTGTAGAAAGGAAGCTTCTAGAAGGCAGAGATAGTGTCCTCTTTACTTCCCCCTCTATCCGCAGGACTTAGAACAGTCTGATCCCTGATAAGTGCTCAATAAATACTGTTAACAAGTGAATGAAACTTTTTTTTCAGGGTGTCTTTTGATGTGCAAAAGTTTTCCATTTTAATCACGTCTAATTTATCAGTCTTTTATGGTTAGTGCATTTAAATTTCACTTAAATATTTCATCATTCCAAATTAACGAACATATTCTTCTTTCTTTTCTTCTAGAAGCTTTATTGTTTCACCTTTCACATTTCAGTCTATAATCCACCTGGAATTCATTTTGGTGTATGATGTAAGACAGATGTCAAAATTCATTTTTTTTACTATATGGATATCTGGTTGACGTAGGACAATCCAAATGACAGTGTGGTTGTGGATGTTTCTTGACACTCAGTTCCATTGATCTTTTCTACCTTGGAGCTAATACCACACTCTTTTAATTACCGTATCTTTGTAATAAGTCTTGCTATCTGGCATGTAAGTCCTTCAGTTTTGTTCTCCTTCAAGATTATCATGACTTTCTTGGTCCTTGGCATTTCCATATATAAGTTAGAATTAGTTTGTCAATTTCCATATACACATACACAACCTGCTGGACTTTTTATTATGATTGTGATGAGTCTTTTGGAGAGAATTGACAGCTTAACAATATTGTGTGCGAGTCCATGAATATGGTTTATCCCTCAATTTATTGATGTATTCCTTCATTTCCCTCAACAATGTTATATTAGTTTGCGAGTGCTGCCATAACAAAATACCACAAATGGGATGGCTTCAGCAGCAGAAATTTAGTTTCTCCTGGTTCTGGAGGCTACAAATCTAGGATCAAGATATTGCCAGTCGTGAGACTGCTCGCCTTGCCTTGCAGTAGGCCATCTTCTTGCTGTATCCTCACATGGTCTTTCCTCTGTGTGTGTCTGTATCTAAAACTCCTTTTCTGAAAAGGACACCAGGCATATAAAGATACAGGCCCACCCAGATGACCTTTTTTTTTTTTTTTTTTTTACCTTAATTACCTCTTTAAAGGTCCTATCTCCAAATACTGTCACATTGTGAGCTCCAGGGAGTTAGGGCTTCAGCATATGTATTTGGGGCGGGGGTGTGCAATTCAGCTCAAAACAAATGTTTTACAGTTTTATGTATAGAGGTTTTGCACATCTTTTATTAAATTTATTCCTAGATATTTGATGTGTTTTGAAATTATCGTAAGTGGTATTTTAAAACATTTATGTTCTCACTGATTGCTGCTAGTATGTGAGATTATACTTGATTGCTGTATTTTGATCTTTTGTCCAAGTCTTGCTAAATTCACATATGACTTCTAATAGATTAGCTATAGCTTCTTTTGGATGTTTCTACCCACACAATTATATTATCTGCAAATACTGACAATTTTATTTCTTCCTTTCCACTAATCTTTTTCCCCCCTGTAATCTTTATATTCCCTCTTTTGTGCCCCCCTCCCCTTTTTTTCAATTGCACTGGCAAGAGCCTCCAATGGAATATTGAATGGGAATGGTGATATCAGACTTTTTGTCTTTTTCCAGAACTTAGGGAAAAACATTCACTATTTCACCATTAAGTATAGTACATTAAAAGCTGTACATTTTTTTTTATGTACATGTTATTAAGGAAAGTTTTTTCTAGTCTCAGTTTGTTGAGAATTTTTGTCACAAACTCATTTAAAGAGGGAAAAGTCAAGCCAGTTAGAAAATATTTGTAACACATTTATCTGTATAAAAAATGCCTAAAACTCAAAAGAAAAGATAAGTAAATCCATTGAAAATTGGCAAAAAAACAAAACAACAAAAATGAGACTAGGTAATTCACAAAAAAAAGGATATCCCAATAGTATATGTTTAACCTTGGTAGGTGGTTATAGCAGTTTCATTCATAATACCCCCAAACTGGACACAACCTAACCATTGATAGTAGAATAGATAAATAAATTGTGGTTTTCATACAATAGATGGATAGTTCTCATCCAATGCACTCAAGATTAACTCTGGATTTTTCTCACAGATGATATACGCTCCATTCCACTGAATTGATGCTGGAGGTGATATTGGATGATGAGGGAGACAAAAGGCCTCTCGGTTGTGTGTATTGCGTGGAGCAGGTAAGACAAGACTGAGCTATGTTACCACATGGTAGTGCAGGACCTGGGAGCAAGTCACCACAGCTAAATGTCATAAAACAAGCCTTTTGAAAAAACTGTAATGCCCCCTATTCACTTGACTTAAGGAATTATGAAGAATTCAGGGTAAGAATGCTAACTTCTCTGGATTCTAACACTAGTGATGGTTGTTGCTTAAGATAAAGCAAGCTATGCACTGCCCACCCCCTCACTCACATTCCTCTTCGGTTTATGAGACCAGGTGTAGAAGGAAATTCACCATGAAAAATGTGGTTGGAGTGGGGCTGCTGGAATGGCTTCTGATGATAAATAATAATAAAACATTAAATTCCTATGAATACATTTTCAGATAATACGCTGCTAGAAACCATTCTGCTGTCTTTATTTGCTTTTCGGGTGCAAAGGTTGAAGGGGAGGGTGGAAATGGGAAATAGTGGGCATGTTAGTGAAATTACAGCCTATTCTTGGTGTCAGGGTGTGGAAGGGGCTCCTTGTTTAGCCCCCGTCCCCTCCTGGGTCATCCAAATTCCCTAGAGGGAGATGTGGCGACATGTAAATTCAATCCTCCTGCTAGGAATTCCAGGAGGGCTCTGTAGGCAAGAGCAGCTGCTCTAAATGGAATCAGACTACTTCAGACTACCTTGTCCTTAAGAGCTGGAAAGAAGGACCAGAGGAAACTAAAGCCCAGAGAATGGTCCCCAAGAGTGTCTTGCCTGAAGCCACACAGCTGGGTGCTGGCAGGGTCTCGGCTAGATGCCACAATTCCTCGCAATCTAGACCAGGGATCTTTCCAGTAACTACCTGCTGCCTTGAATTCTCTACTAACTGACTTTGATGTGGGGGATTTTCAGCCTGCTGCCAGCTGAGACTTGTTCCCAATCTTGGGTCGGTGTCCAGATTTACAGACTCCAACGTGATGGAGGCCTGGAGTATGGAGCTCCCAGGAATACAGCCGCCACCTGTTAGCGAGCGTCTCCCATGGCCAGCACCACATGAGGCTCCCGGGCACCTGGCAGCGCGCCTTCTTTTATTTGTTCTTCACCCAAATACTCGGATGGAAGTCCTCCTGTTCCCATTGTCATGGGAAAGAGCTAACTGACAAGTTCGGCATCAGGCAGCCCAAAAGTGGCTGAGCTGGGGTTAAAATTAGGCCAATGGCTGGAGAGCCAATTCTCTTCAATTACAGAGTAAATAAGAATCTTAAGGCGAAATGGAGCCCAGACAGTTCCCTGAGGCTTGGGAAAAGCTGTTGGGACTAAGCTGGAATAGGACATCTGTCCATTTGGGAGAAAAGGGGCCGCCCCATGGGGAACCTTGTGTCTCTTGGCTGCCATACCCTAGGGTTAGGGTGGTGTGTTGCAGGAGGGTACTAAGTGGTCCTGATGCCAGGGCTGAGAGAGCCTGGATGCCTCTCTTCCTCTTGTACCACCAGCTGTGGTGAGCAGTGGGGTGACATCACAGCCCAACCTGGCCCTGGGTGCCACCCCCAGATGGTGGTTCCCGGAGGCCAGGTGGGTGTAGAGTGAGGTCTGTAATTACCAGGGCTTGGTGACTGGGGGCTCTGATTGTTGCTCCTGAGGTGATGCTGGTAAGTCTCTCAGTGCCTCCAGACTGTTGGGAGGCTCAGGAGGAGAGCTCTGCCTTGGGAGCAGACAGCTTGGCCTCTGCAGACGCCTCTGTTCTCCTCAGGAAGGGGCTGGGCCACCACGCTGCATCCTCTTGCCTGGCTGTCCCCTCCGCCCCCCTCCACCTTATATAATGGCACATTATACAACATCGCAAAGCAGGTGGTATTTTTAAAGACAGCAAGTGAGCATTTTTTTGGCCTAAATTTGGGAATGAAACAGATGGATTTTTAAGACTCTGGGATTTTCCTATGAATAGTAACCGTTGTTCTCCTCTGCTTTTAAACACCAGTTTCAAGACCACCTCCAGCAACCAATCAGCACTCTATTTAATTATAACAAAATTCTTAGCTCTGTCTGCTGCTGCTCGGACAAGTGGGGGGCACTGGATCAATTTCTGGAGCCAGGCAGACTTGCCAACAACAATTTTCCTTTTCCCAGAGGGCCTCGGAGGCCTGGAGCAGGTTCCAAGTCCTTCCTCTCCTGCCTGCGCAGCGTGGGCTCCCTGACAGCGAGTTTGAAAAGGGTTATAGAGAGGCAGATAAATGCTGGGCTTGTTGCAGCCTTCCTGACAGCGCCAACCCCCACGCCAGTGAGCTCATGCCCGCCTCATTATGGTTGGTGCCAGATTTTTTCCATTAACAGGTAATTGAGTAGAAACTAAAATAAGCGAAGTTTGTTTCATCCCTTGGATTTTCTTGCTGGGGTTTGAAAGAAAAACACTTTAGCTTCGTTAGTGGAGGAGTGTCCTTGAAAACGTATTTATGTTTTCCAAGTGATTTGTCGCTTGGTGGGTGTAATTAGCCATTCCCCTGGCCTCTCCCTTCTTGTTTTTGGTCTCTGAGGGCTCTGATATTAAGAGACTAGGAGCTGGTTTCCTGGGCCCCTGGCTGTCTGACACCCTGTGCGAAGAGTGGATGGTTAAGTATGTTCTGTTCGTGGTAGATAACTGATTTTTGTCTCTCTCTCTCTGTTTCTCTGGAGGATACATGCACACACACACACACACACACACACACACACACACACACACACACGCCCCGGAAAACTCAACGTAGCAGCCTGTTTATCACACAGCCTCAGCATGCAGCCCACAAAGCCCTCTTCTGAGGTCCCACCTCAGGCTGGCCAGCGCCCCGTCTCCACTGTGCCTTTCATAGTCTCTTGGGCTCCAGGTCGATGGTGTCCCTGGCTGAGGGGCAGGCAGCAAACCGAGGTTTTGTCTCCTTTTATCTCTGCAGCTTTCGTTATGGGTGCCCAGCCCAGGTTCTAATTTCACAATTTAATGTTCCAGATGTGGAGTGAGCCCTGAGTCTCTAGTCCTGCTTCCCATGTCCCTGGACTTCTGTCTTAGCTGGTCTGTGTTCAGTTTCATGAAGATTCCCTATCATGACTGCCCACCCTAAGCTCTCCATTAAGGCCAGATCTTCAGATTGTGTGTGTGTGTGTACGTGTGTACATGTGTGTCTGTGTACGGAGAGAGAGAGAAATGGATATGGGAAGGGACTGGTCTCCATACTTAGGAGTTGCATTTCACCTGGAACACCACAGAACCTCGGCCTTAGTTTGGTCATGAACCTCTTTGAGATTCTGGTAGGAATTAATGACCATCACCCTAAAGTAAATGCATGTGCTTGAAAACCAACACACTGCATGTGTTTTCGGTAGTTTCATGAGCTCCTAGGGCCCCCAGGATAAGAATCATGCAAGGCTAATGAATCCATGTAATTAAAGCAATTTCCCCCCCCAGAATTCTTCACCCCTTCACATACCTGATGTAGAATTCTTTCTGAAGGAAAGAAGTCTCCAGAAATGTGCAACTTTCAGGTGAACAAACTGAGCTCATAGGCCTGCATTCATTTGGTATTGAACCGGTAATAATAACCATAGCTAACATTTTTCACATCCCTGCTTTGTGACAGTGCAGGGTGCCCTTCTAACCAGGACGGTGTAGATCAGGTCCCTGCTGCCTGGAGCTAACATTCCAGGGGAGGGTGGGGAGATAGACACTGCCCAAGTAAACAAAAGAGGCACTTAAGATTTCAGGAAGTGCTACAAGGAAATAAACATGGTGACCTGCTGGGTAATAACCTCCAAGGGTCAAGGAAGTCCTCTCTGGCAGGTGCTATTTCATTTGAGGCCTGAAAGAAGAGTTCTTCTAGGTCTGTCTCACATTTAGTGCCTGAAGCCATCTCCCTCAGACCGTCCCATCACAGTGCTAGGGCCTGTAAACACAGCTCTTTGGATCCTCACAGCCTCCCAAAGCTCTTTCAGCAACTCCATTTTGCAGACAGGCTCACTGAGGCCTGGAGCGACCTACTGGGCCATGGGAGTGGGGGAACCGGAACTGAAGCCAGGCCTCTCAGATCCCCAAGCCTGTGTTCTTCCTTTTTTTTAAAAATAGCTTTATAGAAGTATAATTTAAATACCAGAAAATCCACTCATTTTAAGCATACAATCAATGACTTTGAGGAAATTTACAGAGTTGTGCAACCGCTACCACAATTCAATTTTAGAACATTTTCATCACCCCAGAAAGATCCCTCTTTCTCTTTCGCACTCACTGCCGGTTCCCACGCCCAGCCCCAGGCAACCACTCTACTTTCTCTCTCTGTAGATTTGCCTTTTCTTCACATTTCATATACATGGACTCATACATTACAGGGTCTCTTATGTCTGGTTTCTTTCACTTAGCACAGTGCTTCTCAACCTTTCTTTCATTATCATCCATAGCTTCCCCAAGGGGAAAAATTAAATTTAATTAAAATTCTCCCTAAAGACAGAAATTAAATTACTAAGGAATTTGGAGGGCCACCAACCATTGTAACATTTAAGAACTTTTTGCCCTCTGAGAACCAATTTTCTCCCCCTTAGGGGTTATATTATATCCATTGAGAATGCAAGACTTAACACATTATTTTTGAGGTCCATCCATGTGGTAGTATGTGTGAGTAGTGCTTTCCTTTTGATTGTTGTATAGTATTCCATTGTACAGATCCGCTGCATTTTGTTTCTCCATTTACTTTAATGAACTTTTGGGTTGTTTCCACTTTTTGGCCATCTAAATCCTTGCGCTTGAACACCATCCTGAATCACTGAGCCCACTCCTTAGCTGAGGAAGAGCCCTCGGGAATCTCAGCACTGCTTCTGGAAGCATCCCTAGTGCCTCTGTTTCCTCATCAGTGGACTGGAGGCAATAATACTTAGGCCATGGGTTTGTCATGGCAATGATCTGAAATAATATCTGCCCAGTGCCTACTAGATGCCTAATATATGTCAGGGGCCCTCTCCAGCCCCTCATCCTTTCCAAAGTTACCCCCTTTGAAATCTACCCTGCTTCCTTCCCTCCACCTCCAGCTTTACTCTGTCGCCATAGATTGTGCAATGTCTGACATTATTATTTTCTCCTTTTTCTCTGGTGTTATTCAGGTCAAACCCAACATTGTTCCTTAACAGGAATCTCAAGTATTTCTCTCCTCCTGGCACTTGTCTTCTGGTCTCAGCAGTTGATACATTTCCAGGGACCAATTGATTTCATCTGCTACTAAGAAACTCGGCCTCCTGTAGGGGGTGGGAGGTAGGGTGTGCATGTTGATTCTACAGTCAAAATGAGCATTGGACTGGGAGTCCAGAGACCAAGCTTTGGACCCAGCTGGGCTGAGTAGCCTAGACCAAACCCTAGAAGCATTTGAATTAACTTTTTCTTCCTGCAAAAGGCATCCTCATTATAAATGCTGGCTTCACAAAATCATAAAGAGTCAATGAGAAACTGACTTTGAAAGTGACTTGTAGATGGCGAGTCTGTTGGGAAAAGAAAGACTGTGATATATTCTTATTGTTGTGTGGGACCTGCCCAGTGATGCTCTTCTGTTTCGGGGGTGATGGACAGGGGTAGTGGGTATGTGTGTCCACATAGAAAGACACCTTCTTGGAACCATCTGAGCATAGTGGTTAAGAGGGAGAACTCTGGAGTCAGCCTGTCTGTGTCTGGATCCCAGCTGTATAGCTTCCTGGCTGAGCCGGTTGGCCAAGTGATGGAACTTCCCTAAGCCTTGGTTTCCTCAGCTACAGAATGGAACTAAGACACTGCCTGCTCCCGGGAAGCTCAGATGAGATGAAAGTGCTTGGGTCAGTTTTGACACTTGGGTCTGTTCTGAGGACATAGCGATTGTCACTGCTGCAATTATCTTGTGCTTTCTGGGACAAGAGAGAGACAGGCCCTGGCCAAGTGCAGCCTTCTAGGAGAGAGAAGACAGTTGCTTGCATAATATGTTTTTGGAAGGCCACCAGACTCAAATTTGCAGAGTGCTCCCAAGGCCTGAAATCCCCCTGTGACATTCCTTTTCTGTGGCCCTGCAGGCCTGGCAGCCTCCCAGATGCCTATTCAAATGCAGACACCTCATTCAGAGGGTTCACAGCTTCAGGCTTCTCAGCTGAGGCCCAGCGAGAGGCTTGTGAGAGCACAGGTGGGCTAACGGGAGGTGATGTCCACAGAAAGAGGAACTTGTCCCTACTGGCCCACATTTCTGAGCCCAACATGAGGTTCACCTTTTTGGCCTTGGATTATGCTGATTACTGACAACATTAGATCAGATTGTTCATAAACGGTCTGGGAGTTGGGAATGACTTTTCCTCCCAATATGATACTCTCTGAGAGAGAGAGAGAGAGAGAGAGAGAGAGAGAGAGAGAGAGAGAGAGAGAGAGAGAATGACTCTAGGCATATGTGCATGAGTATGGAGTCACGGAACTCAGAAGCACTCATACTTTCCTATAGTTTGTCTTCAAAGCACTTGTCATTCCACCTGTTCTCCCTCTTGTTACAGAGAGCAAGTGATTTGGTCCAGTGACCAAGAGGCTGGATCGTGCCACCTCCCAAACAGTGGACTGGTAAATGTTTAACAACAGCATTTCTGGGGGGAAAACCCCCATTTGTAGCATTTGCCAGTTTCTATGGTGTGTGTACCTTACCGTGGCCAATTTCAGTCTATCAAGTCTATTGATGTGACATCATTATATACAGAATTGGGAAGAGATGCTCAGAAGCATACCATTATTATCATTTCCATGAAAACAAATATAGTAGACATATATAACCTCAAGAACATAGGTAATTGTAAAATAAGTGGTGTTTTGAGTGTTTTTCACCTTTACTGTTAATATAATTTATTTGGTTGTAAGTTTATATAACTTAATTTTTAAAAACTGGCTTGTAGCCCACAGAAGGGTAGCTATGTGAAAAGTACAAGCTAAGGAGAGGGGCCTCAAGAGAAACCAACCCCACTGCCATCTTGATCTTGGACTTCTAGTCTCCAGAACTCTGAGAAAATAAATTGGGGTGGTTTAAGTGAAAAACAACAAAACAAACAAACAAACAAAAACCCCCAAAAAACTGGCTTGCAAAATTACAAAAAAATTTAACAATCAGCTCTCACAAGCCCGTATGAACTGTATCCAGCACATTTCTGCCTCCCATCAATCCACGGGCCAATAGGAGCGCATGGAATTTCTTCAAACCAGCTCTGAATCCATCGCCGTGCTGGTATTGTAAAGAAACCCATTTAGAAGGACTTTCGTTGCAGGCCCCTTAGAGTTCTGAGCATGAATGGGAAGTGGCTATTCACCATGCAGCCTTTGCCATGCACCATCTCTTCCTCCAAGGAAGCTGGACTTGTCCTGTCTAAGTCTGGATCGCTTCAGAAAGAGGATTCAAAGATACTCCGTTTTAAGCCTGTTCACTACTTGAGAAAATTCCAGAAACTCTCACAAAGGGAGGTTAGTGTGAAACGAAAAGTTCTCAGAGGTCCAAAAATCGGAGTGGGGAATTCCACTTCCCTTCAGGGATATTGACTAGAAGTTCCAGAGGCCAAATCTATTCTCTTGACTTCCTGTCAGGGGAGCAGGGCATTGTGGGTAACCTCCCAGAACAAGAATCGAGGTCAGGGCCAAGGCCCCGTGCAGACTTGGGGCCTCCTTGCTCCTGTGCTCTGTGCTGGGCCTGGCCAGCAGGGAGCCATTCCTTTCAGCTCCTTCTCCCCCACCTTACCCATGACTCCCTGGGGCTTCCGCTTGCTCCAGGGGAGCCCATTGGAGCATTCTCCTGGAAGAAAGCCATCTGGGCTGAATGAGCAGCGTCTGCTTTCTCAAGGAGCTGCTCTGCTGCCCCAGTGACTGCCTCGCTCCTGGCCCTGGGCCATTGTGGAAGGACAAAGCTGACACACACAACAATCCCACGACAATCTCCTCTCAGCCCTTTTCTCTGTATTATTGTTATTATTACCTTTCAAACAGTGCAGCCTCTTGGGCTCATTATCTCTGGTGAGGCCTTTGGCCAAAGTGTGTGGGGGCCACTTCTCCCTCCCTTGCACCCGTCGCCCTCGTAGGCCCAGCTTCACTGCTGTCTCTTTGACAAAATACATAAAACCGATACTGATCGGTTAACATACATGACATCTTTAAACTTTAATCCATTTTCCCTCTCTCGACGCGGCGGGCCGGCCTCTGTAGAGGTGCCCAACCATTGTTCCCCGTCAAAGCCTTCTTGAGTGGGTTTCCCACTGAGTCATTTTATGTGAGTCAAATCAAGATTATAGGTAGTGGAGAAGAAAAAGCCGAGAAGAGAAGGTTAGCCCCTCATTTTAGACTTTAAGAAAAATCTGCCAGCAGGGGCCAGTGGGAGTGGGTAACGCACATGAAAGACCAAGTCCTAGCTGGGTCACCTGTGTCACAAGAGGAGTTTTTCAGGGAGAAGCATACAAAACACGCATTGTCGTGGTTGCACACAGAGACATAAATTTAGGAACATGTTCGCCCTTCGCCTGAACATCGTTAGCTCTGATAATGAGGAACAATGAGCCGGAACGAAACCTCGCAGACTGAGTAGAGAGAGCAGTGACACTTGCTCATTCTCCCACAAAAGTGGCTTCTCTCTTCTTCCTCCTCTTATCTCCCTCCTGGTGCCAAATGACCCTCAGCCACTCACCACTGCCCTCACACACCTTTGCTTGGTGGAATGGTGGAAAGGTCAGGAGGACATAGGACCTTTGTCACTACTGGCTCTTCCAAATTGGAGGAAAATCCTTTTTGGCATCTGAAGTCCCTTTGGGGAAAGTTCCATAGAGGGTGCTACTTACGTAATGGACAAGAGGTGTAGCTACCAACTCTTACTCTTCAGATGGCAGTAGAACGTTGAGATTGGGGTGCCTGGGTTCAATCCAGGCTCTACTACTTGGTTGTCGGATCCTGGTAAATTACTTTATTTCTAAGTGCCTAAATTTCCTCTTATTTAATGAGTTAGTACCACCTCAGGGCTTGATAGCAGGATTAAATGTCTATAAATTGCGTAGCACATTGGAAGTACTCGGTAAGTGTTAACATTATTAGCCATGGTGGAATGACTCAGTTCCTTGAGATAAAAGAAAGTAGCTGAATTAGATCACAAAGATCTAAAACTCTAGATTTTAAGTGATTCTCACTTACTCTTCCTACTTCATCTAGAGGTGGGTAACATCCTCATCTGATGAATAAGGAAACTGGGGTCTGGACAGAGTAAATGACATATACAAGGACATATACAATGACATATACATATTAGCTGTCATAGCTAATAGTGACAGATGAAGGAAGATGACCAAGTCCCCTGACTCTGGGGGTGTGGCTCTGCACAATTCTCAAGCATAACAGAGGTAGTGACCTGAGTAATAAGGCATGACAGTTTTTTCAGACAACTTAAAAACTGTTGTAGCAAGAGGGGTTCAAAAGAAAATGATTTGGAGATTACCTTTCAGTTAATTTTAAAACAAAGCCAGCTCCCCAGAGCCTACCATTCCCTAAATCTCCTGGGGTGTCCAATCCAGGTCTCTCAGTGAATGAGGCTTGGACCTGATGGTTTCCAGCATAGGAACTAAAAAGCTGCACTTGAACCTTGACTCAGCCACTTCTTGGCTGGTTGCCTTTGGGCAACTTACTTGATGTCCTTGACCTTTTGATTTTTTTCCCATTAAAAAAATTAAGGTTTAATTTGCATATAGTAATGTTTGCCCCCTTCAGTGTACAGTTCTTCAAGTTTTGACAAACATATCCACCACAATCAAGATATATAAAATATTTCCAAAACCCTCCAAAAATTCATCCATGCCCCTTTAACAGTCAATCTCTTCCATCCACCTGGCAACCACTAACCTGTTTTCTGTCCCTATAGTTTTTCCTTCATGAGAATGTCATATACATGGAGTCATACAATATGTGACCAGTTGATTCCAGTTGTCTTTCACTTAGCAAAATGCATTTGAGTTTCATCCACGCTTTTCCTGTATTAATACTATGTTTCTTTTTATTGCTGAGTAATATTCCATGGTATTGAAAAACTAGTATTTTTTTATTTTGTTTTATCCATTCACTCCTCAGTTGAAGGGCATTTGGGTTGTTTCCGTTTTTGGTGATTGAGAATAAAACCACTGTAAATATTAGCATACAAGTTTCATTTTACTAGGATACATCTGTAGGAGTGGGCTCGCTGGGTCATATGTTCAACTTTATAAGACTATGCGTTGTTTCCCAAAGCAGCTGTGCCACCTTGCATTCCCACCAGCAATGGATGAGTGTCCCAGTGGCTCTGCATCCTTGCCAGAGCTTGACATTATGAGTTTGTCGAACGTTAGCCATTCTAATAGGTGTGTGAACATTGGTTTCTAATCTGTAGAAGGGAGACCCTCATTGTGCCTTCCTGTTATTCTTGTACATGCTGGTTGGCGTGGTTTGTGTGAAGCACTTAGCTCAGTGCCTGGCAGGTAAGGGGTGGGGGGTTGCTAAATGCCAGTTGCATTATTTATTATTCTATCCGAGCCCCAAATTCTTGCACGTGATGGGTATTGTACCTTATGCTTCTTGAGGCCCCTTTCCTGCATGAGAACACTGGTCTATGTTGGTCCAGATTGCAGCAGGGCTCTGTGAAGAGACCACTTTGTGTCTCTTCTAAAACTGGGCTCTGTTTTGTCTCCATGGCTCTCTGCAAAGGGACCGAGCAACAGCTGCTGGCACTAGGCCAGGCTGGTCCCCGGGAGCTCTGAGGCCAGGCTTTGGTGAGCAGTCCATCCGGGCAGCCTTCCTGCCACTGCCTGAGGCCTAGGGGTTTTTCTTGGCCTGTTCCCACTCCTGCAGCTGGCCTTCCTTGCCTGCTTGCCCTGCCAGCATGGAGCTCCCGGCCGGAGGTACAGGGCGCTACACACTCAGCTCCCTATTAAACATGGATTACCAAAAGAAAAAAAAAAAAGGGCAAAATGAGTACATAAATCCATCTCTGGGGGATTTGGCCTTGGAGGTATTATGGAGAGAAACAAGCCGTACAAACACTCCTTTCAAAGCGCGGTTCAGTCTTGGCCTAATCACAGTGGTCACCATTGGAGGCCAGAGATGGGGGCATTCATTCCCTTCCTGACAGCAGCCCCGCAGAGCAGTGTTAATGTGCCAGGTATCCCCGATTCTGCAGCAGCCCAAGTTCCCAGGGCTTTGGGCAATCTGGCAGCAGGCCTAGAGATATGACACAACAGGCTTAAATAATCCAGACAGAGAACCTAAAGAAATATGGAGCGGACCCAAAACATGAGGAGGCCAGTCTCGGCATTACTCACCATGCCTGAAAAATGCAAATAGTAGGCTTAAAGATAACGGGTGACAGGCCCAAAGACATTAGGCAGTGGGCCTAAAGAAATCAGGCAGTGAGCTCAGAGAAGCCGAGTGTCGGGAACAAGGAATACAGATGACATGTCCAAAGTGGGGTCACGTGTCACTGCTTTACGGAACTTTTGTGCAAATTAGAAAAAGTCACTCCCTCTGGGCAAATGTAAATGTAACCCTGGGCTGCTGTACTTCAGGGAGCAGAGGACCCCTGTGGCTGGGCCCTCTGGGGCAGGACACGTTACATGAAACCCACACATCTGCCTTGGGTCCAAGGCCACTACATTCCCCTGACATTTTGGATTTCTCTCCAAGCAGTGTTTTGTGGCCAGCGGATGTGCCCCACCTGTGAGTTTTCCTCTGAGCAGGCCCTCCTGGATCACTGGGCTCTAAGGAGAAGAAAGGCCTATGAAGAAGAGAACTTGCATTCAGCGCGTATGGAAGAAAAGCCCAAACTTGGAGAGCCCTTGACGTGGGGAAGGAGAGGCAGAACCTGAAGTAATGTTGGCACGGGGAAGACTGTCAACAAGAGATTGCCATCTCCAGCCACCTCATTTGTCCAAAGAGGAACCAGGAACCAGGAACCAGGAAGGGGTAAGGACCTGGCAAAGGCCACACAGCCATTTAGCGCCAGAATGCTGCCGGAGGCAGGGAGGGACAGCGCGGTGGGATTGGTCAGTGGGGTGGGTGTGGCACCACTGAGAACACCTGATTGGAGGGGCAGGGAGGGTACCTTTATAATTCGGGAGGACAGGTGTAGGGGGTATCTAGGAAGTTTTGGGGTATGTGGCCAGGAAGCAAAACTGCAAAAGAAAGATAACTGTAATTTCCCTTTCTTTAGTTTCTGGGGCTCACACTGCCTTGGTTTTCCTCCTGCCTCTCTGGCTGTCCCTTCTTGGTTTCTTTGCTGGCTGGCTTCTCCTCTTTTGTGGACCCCTCCAGTGTTGGAGCGCCCAGAGCTCTGTGCTTGGCACTCTCCTCTTCCTACATGTGGTCTCTCCAGGTAATCTCATCCAGACTCCTAAAATTAAATGTCACCTAAAGCAGGTAATCCTTAAATGTGCATGTCCAACCCCTGATCTCTCCCCAGCACTTCAGTCTTGTGTAGTTAGCGGATAAGTGACACTTCCCTTAGATCGCTAATAGGCATTTAAAAATTAAAAGGGTCTGATAAATCTGATCATCTGTCCTAAGCCTTTTCCTCCTCCAGGCCCCTCCCCCCCCATGGTAAGGGGCACTCCCATCCGCATAGTTCCTTGAGTACCTTTTTCCTTTATCCCACCCCTGCATCCACTCCATGAGTGCTTTCTATCAATTCTGCTTTCTGAACATGAGCAAATCCAAACAATTCTGCCTTCCAACATGGATCTGTCCACTTCTCTCCATCATCACTATGACCATCTTAGTTCAAGCCAGCATTACCTCTTGCTTGGGTTAGCACATAGCCTCTTATCTCGTCTCTCCACTTCTACTCGTATCCTCACCCCTCCAAATCATTTCTAAACCGTGGTCAGGCTAATCTTTTAAAAACATGAATGGTATCACATCACTCCCAGCTTAAAACTCGTCAATGGACCCCATTCCACTTGACTAAAATAGAACCTCCTTACCATGGGCTGCAAGGCCCTACACAAGCCAGCGCCTTCCTACTTCACTGGCCTTATCTCGAACATGCTCCCCTTCACCCATTGCATTCCATGACATTGACCTTCCTTCGGTTCTAACCTCCCATTTAAGGCCCTTGCACCAGCTGTCCCTCTCCTGGAATATTCTTCTCACTAACACTCACAGGCTGGTTCTTCTTTTTTTTTTTTTCCTGTCACTTGTTCCCAATCCCATCTCCAGAGAGTCCTTCCTCATCTAACCAAAGTATCCACCAGCTCTAGCGCATTAGCTCATTTTAATCTTCCATGTCGCACTCATTATTCTCAGATTATTTTTCTCACTATCTGTTATTGCCTGTCTTTTACTTCTAGAACACAAACTCCCTGAGAACAGAGGACTTGTCTTTTCCCCCCACATACTCAGGGAGTATGCCCAGCATTTGGCAGAGTACCTGGCTTGTTGAAGAGTCTCAACAAATATTGGCTGTGTGAGTAAATAATTGAAGGATGGAAGGAGGGAATGAACGAACACTGGACTTGTAGAGAGGGGACCCAGGCCCCACCCTTCTGCTCTGTGTCCTTGAGAAATAGTTACTTATTCATTCCCTTGGTACACATTTTTATGTTTTCTATGTTCTTTTTTATGCTTGCTGTCTCTCTGTTGAAGTTCTCACTAAGTTCCTTGAGCATCCTTATAACCATTGTTTTGAACTCTGTCTCTGGTAAGTTGCTTGCTTCCATTTCATTTAGTTCTTTTTCTGGAGTTTTCTCTTGTTCTTTCATTTGGGATGTATTTCTTTGTTTCCTCATTTTGGCTGCCTCTCTGTTTCTATGTATTACGTAAATCTGCTATGTCTCCCAGTCTTGGCCGGGTGGCGTTATGTAGTAGGTACCCTGTGTAGCCCTGGCACAGTCTCCCTGTCACCTGTGCTAGGTGCTCCATGTGTGTCCCTTGTGTGGATTGTTATAGTTGAGTCCTAATTATAGCCTCCTGTTATAGTTGAGCCTTGATTGCTATTGGCATGTCAGTGAGTGGGATAGACTCTCAGGCTGACTAGCTGCGGGGTTTTGCTAATTGGGCAGTGCTCTGTTGTGGTCTGAAGCCAACCTCCAAGTATGTTGTTTGGTTCTGGGGCCTCTGGCTGGGGACTACCTGGTAGGAGCTACAAAGCAATCTGCAGTTGTTCACTGCCTGTGCTAACCCTGGAGTAACCCTGGAGGAATGTGGGAGAGGCCATGCTGCAAACTGAGTATGTCTGCCACCAGTACTGGGCCTGGGGTAGTTCCCCAAAATGCCACAACACCCAGAGGCCTGCTGCCACCTGCTGGCTCATTTAAGTTTCAGCTAGTGATAAAGCCTTGTACAGTATGGGAGTTGGGTGAGGCAGGGTCTCGGGGAATCACTAGAGTGGGAAGAGTTTAGGTCACCAGGTTAATGTAAATTCTGGTTTGGTGCCAGTGCTGAGCCTGGAGTGACTCAGCAAGTCTCAGAGCACTCTGAGGCCAGTTGCCACCCGCCTGGGGCTTGCTGGACTCCCACAGTTTTCCAAGAAAGAGTGCAATGCAATTGGGGATGGCTACTTCTGGAGACAATGCCTCCGGAGGTGTGTGAGTTGGGTGGGGAAGGGTCCCAGTGAGTCAGCAGGATGAAGCAGAGGAGCTCACCAGGCCAATCAGATTCACATTTGGCCTGTGGGGGAGGGCTTAACATAGGGAAGATGGCGTCTGCCTGCCAGCTCCCTGGGAGGAGGAATCCTCACCAGGAAAATGCTGACTGTCCTCTAGTCCTCCCCCGAAGCCATATACATCAGTCTGGCCCCGTATGTCTCTGAGGCTCCCTGAGTCATTGTTCCTCCGCTGGAGCCTAAGGTGAGTACCTACGAGTGAGTGAGTCTGTGTCCGGGGCCGTTTAAGAGGACTTTGGGTTTCCTACAGCCTTCCATCCCAGCCAGATGGTTGGAATCCCCACTGTTTTTCACAGCCAGATGTTGTGGGGGCTTCTTTCCCTGGCAACAGTACTCTGGGCTGGGGAGGCTGGTGTGGGCTGGAGTCCCTAGCTCCTCTGGGGGGAACGTCTGCAGCTGAGGCAGCCGAGATATCCCTCCCATTTTTCATCTCCCACACGGAGGTTTGGGGCCAGCCATTTGGAATCTCTGCCATGCCGCCAAGTCTCTCTGTGGCTTCTTCTTGATATCCTTAGTTATAGAACTTCTGTTCAGCCAGACCTCAGCTGGTTCTCTAGGTTGATTGTTTTACAATTTAGTTGCAATTTTAATGTGTTCATGAAAGGAGGAAAGCAGAACATTTATCTACTCTGCCATTTTGGATCTCTAATTGCATTCTTATTGGCACAAATATAATCAATATTTAATTTTTATAAAACTGAATAGCCAAAATTAATGCATTAATAATTTAATAATGTTACTAGTGAAAATGAATATCTTTTTAAAAATATGCTTTGCTTCACCAGTTATATTGCTGTTGTGAATTTGGTGTTTATATTGAAGCATTTCTAATGACATTTCTTTTCTTCTTGAATTGTTTTTAAAATCACATCCTTAAATCTTTTCCAAATTCTTCCTTTTTCTTCCAAATTCAACCCTTCCTGAGTCCTCCATAAACTACTAAATGTAAACGCATAGCTCTGTAAGACTGAAGCACAACCATTATCCTGGGATTTCAATTTATTGCCGCTTCTCGGTTGGTTATACTCTTTCCTGGATTCCATATTTTCCTCTTTCTTGACTTACTCTCTTGTTTTGCTAGATCACAATCTCAAGTAACTTCAAAGAAAGACTATAAGAGGTGAAAATTTTAAGTTCTTATATGTTCGAAAATGTCTTTATTCTACTCTCCAATGTTAGTTAGGCTCGGTATAAAATTATGCAACTAAAATCATCTCAAAGGCATTTCTCCTTTGTTTCCTGTAATCTAGTGTGTTGAGGAGAAATATAATGTCAATCTGCCTCTACTTCCTCTGTAGGCAAACTTTTTTTCCCCTAATGTAACTTAATGTAACCTCCCCCTTCTTTACTCTTGATGTTCTAAAATGTTATGTTCGTTTGCCAAGATGTGAATTTTTTCCCATTCATTTTCCTTATAATTTAAAGAATTCTGTACTTCAACTTTGTGATATCCTCCTGTATTATCTCTTTGATACTTTCTTTGAGTTCTGTTTTCTCTATTCTATCTTTTGTGAATTCCTTATAGTCTAATGTCAGGAGTAGCATTTTCATTTAAGAATATTAGCTTGTCAGTCATGTTTACAATGAAAAAAATTTCTGTTTTTGTGCTTTACTTTCTGCCAGATTTCCTCATTTTTAGCTCCTGGTCTTTCCATTGATATTTTAACTTCAACATCGTAGTTTAATTTTCAAAAGCTCTGATTTTTTTTTTCTTGCCTCATATTCTTGTTTTATAAGTGGTTTCTTGAAACACTACTTTAAAAAATTCTCTTCTATTTCCAAAATTAACACATTTTCCTTAGAATATTTTTTGTATTATTTAATTGGTCTTTTCTTTCTTTTACTGCTTTTCTCAAACATCTGACAATATTTAATGTTTCCCTCATATTAACAATGAATCATTAAGAAATAATTTAGTAAAAGATAATTTGCTGGATCTTACTATTGGTACTTGGCCCTATTTCTACATTTCCACATTCTCCTCTGTTTTCCAGGAGCCTGGAAGCTGAAAACTACATTTCTCAAACTTTCCTGCTAGTTGGATTCTGGTTAGGTTCCGATAGTGGGAAGCACTGGTGGGAATTTAGATGGTAGAAAATAAGGAGAAATTATTCTATTGGATTCATCAAGAGTAAACAACTGCAGGCAACTATGTGCTCTAGCATAATTGATATTCAGAAGCTGTAGTGGGTCTGACTTCTTTTTGGAGGTAGTGATATCTAGTAGCACCAGTGATAAACGCTCTAACAGCATTAGCAATGGAGGTGATTTCCTGTCTATGGCAGCCTTGGAAGCTCTAGCAGCTCAGGGAAGTGAGATTAGGTTTATGGGCTTTAGGGGTGAGAGCAGTATCCTGATCACTGGGCAACACCCTCTTTCTCTTTCAGTCCCTTCTTACAATATCATAACCACTAAAATATTTTTATTGAATCTCACTCTACTTGAACTCTTAAGAGTTATTTCTGTTTTCCTGATTGAACATTGACAAATACAGATACCATTATACAATACCAATAAAATATCTATCTATCTATCATCTATCTATCTATACCTCTACAAGTATAAATGATATTGGGAAGACCTAACAAAGGCTAGCAAGCGCTTTGTGTTGACAAATAAACATTATTCAGAGATATTAAAGAATGTCTGAGTAAATGGAGACATATCATATTCATGGATACAAAGGCTTAATGACATTTCTTCCCAGGTTGACCTAGATGCTCAATTCAACTACAATAAAAATTCCAGTAGAGATTTGTTGTTCCCAATTGCCTCTTTTCCTCTATGTTCAAGATTCTATCTGTGTTTGGCTATCTTCTGAAATGTGACTTGGGGGTGGGATTTTGGAGGTCACTATGCTAATGCCTTATCTTGGTGTTGAAATAAAGAATCTATACTGTAAACTTCAATTATGTCTTTGACACAAAATTAAAAAGACCTTAAAAGTAGACCAGCAAAACACTAGTATCTAAATGGGTCTAGAAATTGCATGTCTTAAAAAAATATCTGAAGATACTGACTTTTCCCTGCATTGGGAAAATAGCACAGAAACTAAGTTCCCTAAGAGTAGGAGAGGCAAAAATCAGATGGACTTCCAAGAAGAAAAGCTCTGTGCTTTGGCCAAGGGCCTTTTGTATTTGGGATCATCACATACTTTAATACCTCATTTATAGATGACATTGAATTCACCGACCCAGGAATGTAGCAGGCTTCATGTAGTATAATTGGGCATAGCTGAGCATAGCTAGAGGGGACCTAGGACCTGATTGTCTCCCACTCCCTGCCTTAGCATCATCTGGGCTCTGCAAGACCTAAGAAACAATGGAACTAGGTTCTGAACTTTGCAAATTGTGGTCCTGCCTGAACAGCATTATGTCTCTTGGCCCAGTTTCCCAGGGTGTACTGCTGGGCCTAATTTCTGTGCTCACATATTCTGCTGGGATTGTAGACCCTTAAGAGTGGGAAGAGAACATAGGCAGTGTTAGGTGTATGAAAAGCCATTCACCACATTGATGCTTCTCTCTTGTAATATAGTCTTTTCCCCAGGATAGCATCTAATTGCTACTTGAATGAACCCACTATCTTTACCTCAACAGCCTTACCCAGTAGGCCATTGCAAACATTTATTATTCTTTGAGTGACAAAGCTCTTCCCATCTGTCTCTTCTGAATGTGTGTTTTTTTGAACTTCCACTTCTGCCCCAACTCCTGTCATTGAGGCAATATCAAAAGTAGCAACATGCATTGATATTATCCACTCTGCGGAAGATCTTGTGTACATCAGTGATCCCTCCCTTCATGTTTTTTTGAAGTTGGAGAGATGGAAGATTTTTTTTTTTTTTTTTTTTAACCTTTCAGTAACTGGTACAATTTTCTCAAGGAATCAGCATGAGAGAAAATATTTGCTAACATCTCGCTTCCCTTCAGCCAAACTCATGTGCTCTGGAAAAACTTCCTTAGAAACACATTTCCAGAAGGTTCTTTCTGGATACAAAATGGTTGTTATATGTCCTTGACTATCTCTTGATGTGCTCAGAGGGAAAGAAGGAAAAAGTCAAGTGTTTATTTTGGTGATTCAAAGGTAGAACTGAGGTGCAAGGGAACCTTGAAAAATAATGTTTCCACCTGATAGGAATAGTTATGAGTTATACAGAGTAGCCACAATGGGCCAGGCCTGTACTACAATGTCTTGTAACCTCACAGCAACCCCACAGAGGCGGTCTTATTATCATAATTTTCCTTTTACAAGTGAGGAATCTGAGGCCACATAGATAGAGGTAATAATAAAAATGGTGGCTACTATTTCTTGAGCATTCACCACATGGCAGCCATCTGCCTCACTCTGTTCTTGTAGATCTCACTGGGTCCTCACAACAACTCATGTGCCACAGTAGCTAATGTTACCCAGGACTGTCTGGCTCTCATACCTCATGCTTACCATTTTCCTCTCTGATTGCTTTGGCAATTATTCAGTCCTTTCATGTAGGCTTTCTTCAATACCTGATTCCCATTGACTTCCCAACTCCTCCCCAGTCTCCAGTGCACTGATAGGCTGAGCAAAACCTTTCGTTTCAGAAGGCCTTGTTGTCCATTGCCTCATCTAAGTCAGAGGGGTTGGTCAAATATCAAATTCAAGCTTTGGGTGTTTGAAAAATCCTGAATGTCAATCATGGTGCCTACTTTCCCATCTCAGGCCACGGCACATTATCCTTGCTGGCCAATTAGATTCCTCCTTTTCCCTCATCTCAGCGATTGGTTCAGGGCTGGGCATGTGAACCAAAGCTGATCAAAATCCTCTCAGGACTTCGCTGTAGAGCCAACTGAAGGATGATCCCTTTCTCTTGGACGTTGTAAGTTGAGGGAACATGGATATAGGATAGGTAGTTGTCATCGTCCTTGCCTTATAAAGTCTATCTGCAGATTAAAACCAACACAGAGAAAAGCAGAGCTGAAAGATGGGAAAAGAAACAAAGATTTAACAGTATCTTTTAAACTTTTAGATACAGCTGTCTCTAAAGGCAGTCCCCCCCTCCCCCCCATAACTTCCTAGTTATAACAAGTAAATATCCATTCTTACTTAAGCTGGTGTGAGTAGGCTTTCTGTCACTTGCAACCAGTGGTGTGTTGGTAAACTGGCTTCCTGGGGTGGGGGGTAAGGCTGATTTTTTTTCAGTGTTTGCCAATTACCACGGTGCAAAATGCTCCCATTGTGGCAGATTTTAAGCTGCTAAAGTTTAACAGCAGCTTGCAAATTTCTGAATGTTTAACAATGTGCGTTTGCAACCAGGTACCAGCCAACTTCAACACAATACTGTTTGCACCTAAAAGAGTCCCAACTAATTTACTTTCCTCAACAGGGGTGTTGAGATGAGAGAAGTGGTGATTAGGGCACTTGACTGGCCTGCTTCTGCCCTTCTGCATTCCAGAAAATTCTCAGATCTCCACAGGTACTTCTAGATAGGGAGAGAGGAATGCTCAATAACAGCACCCACTCAGCAGACTTTTAATTCAAGGAATTGAAACTTCTACAATTTCTTTTCAGAACATAGTTTGTGGCTACCTCCCTCATCAGACTCACCTACTGATCCAGAGCCTGCCCAAGAGTCCGCATTTATAATGCGCTCCCCAGTTGGTAGATGCACACCATACTTTGAGCGTTGCCTTTTTCCCTTGGTCTGGTATATGTGTTGTGTGCTCAGGTGGGGCTGAAATGTTGCTCGGTTCTGCATGAGAATTGAATGTGGCTCTTGAAAGAGCCCTGCGGTTTTTTAAATAGTAGTTATGACCTCTGCCTTGTGTGAGGTCCAGGATTCCAAGGAGGAAAAGGGCCAAGGGGAAGGAGAGGAGAATGTGGATGATCTTTCATAGATTAATTAGTGTTCTTTCTCCTCCCACCCTCCACCCTTGCTTCATCCTCTACTTCTGCTTCCTTGTGTTTTCCTCGTCACTTGCTTTTCCTTAACCTGTCTGAGACTCAGTTTCCACATCTACGAAATGGGGTTAGGGTAATGGGGAGGAAACCATTGTACACAGCACCCAGTACCATGTAGGTACTCAATGCATCACCTTACACTCCCTTGTCTTCTCTCTTGGTTACTGGCTATCCCGTCGAGTTGCTGTCAGAGACCCATCAGGCCTACAAACCAGGACAGACATCTTTTAAATCCATTTCCAAGTTCCTAGGGGATGCACTTTCTGTGTTGATATTTGTGGATTCTACAGTTGATTCTTTTTTATAGTGACGTCATCTTATTGACCTATTTCCTGAGGATGTTTCCTTGGGTTCCACAGATGGTGAGGAAGGGGAATTACTGCTGACAGACCATGAGACTGGTCTGAGAGCCCTCTCTTCTTAGCTTCAGCGGATCCCACTTCCACCAAGGGTGGTGACTCACCATGGATTAATTGCACTGCAATTATCCTGGGGAGCCTGAGTTTCCTCTTGATGTCTCCTGTCTGGTTTCCTTTTGACCTGCACAGCTGTCTAATAGAGATGGCTTTTGCGATTTCTTAGTTAATGTGGTTCATTATTTCCAGCGCTGCATTCTGCCTTCAATGACTGGAGGTTTTTCTGACTCTGACTTGGAGACTTTCATGAGTTGTGTCTTCAATCAGGGCTCGGTGCTGGTCGCATTGTCTGTGGGAGAAATTTCATTTGCAAATCAGAAGAAGTTCACAGAGTGTGTCACGGTATTGCTTCATGAGGTAGCGTTTTCATCTTCCACGCATCTCTCCCCAGTCACCTCCACGTGCCTTGGTTGAGGAGGAAAAAGTCTCTCTCTCCCAGACCTCAACGAGCGCTGTGGAGACAGAGCAGTAGGCATGAATTTGTTTGCTCCTTAGCCGTGCTAATTATCTGCAGAGGGCTGCAGAACATGGTGGTGTCTGCTCTCCCGGCTTCTTGCCTCACGCTGGGTCATGCCACAGAGACTGAGATGTCTGGAGCCCTAAAAGCTTCTGATGTCAAATGTCTTTAGGAAATTACAAAAATCAAACTAACTCACTTAAAACTTTCTATTCCCTTCAAACTCAGCACAGCCTTGGATATGGCTTCAGGAAGTTTCTGTGGATTACACTCGTCCTTTATAGGCTGAGGCTTAGTCTAGCCGGTGCCTATAGTTTCTTGTTCAGTAACTACTTCACTGAATCAACCAGCTAGTTTTTATTGAAAATTGAACATCTTTAACTCGTTACCAGGAACAGGAGGCCATTTAGAAGGAGTTAAAACCTCTATTATCTTGAGGTTAATTTTCATCATTCAGGATGATAACTGGCACGGATGTAATAAGAAGAGGTGGCTCCTTACGGAGTAAAGGTGGCAGGTGGTGATCTGTGGACCCGAGTGGGGCGGACCCCAAATGCTGTGGCTTGAAAGAAACACCTGGCAATCTCTAGGGAGGCCACACATTCCACACCGGAGCCAAGCTAGTTGAGAGGAGCAAAGGGGAAAGGGAGTGAAGAGGGTACAGAAAAGTATGATGAGAGTGGCAGCCATCGAAGGTGATCTCAGTGGCTGTTGGGAGATTAGATTTTATGCTGATGGAGCAAAGAACAGATTCCCAAACAGTGGAGGCAGAAGTCAGTGGAGAAGGGAGAGATATAGGATTGCTCTGTGGTAAGGAACGGAGAAAGCCTTGCACACCTCAGCAGTCCTCGGGGATGCTGAGTTACACCACCTCGACTCTGCTATGTGCCAGGGCTCAAAGGAGGGTGTAAGACAACGGTGAGAACAGTGGCCTCTACGAATACCTGTGTACCATACTCAGAATTAAATTCTTAGCTATCCAGGAAATTCCTGGGGTCTAGAGCAATGCATGTCCCATTAATAACAGCTAAGGTTTCACTTCTGAAGACAGGATCCTGACCTTCAGGGAGCTGACATTAAGTTGAACCAGTAAGTACTAATAAAAACTATATGATGGCTTATTAATGATAATTATTGAGCATCGACTACCTATGCATCTACTACCTCCCTGTGTTGGATGCTTTTTAACATTGTCAGTCATTTTCATCAAACTTCATGAAGTGGGTATGTAGTGGGCTGTGGGCGTTCAGGGAAGGAGGTGATTATGGATGGGTAGTCTCACAGGATTCACCTAAAGGGGTGGGACTTGAGCAGGATTTGGAGGATAAGGAGGGCTCGGAGAAGGGTGAACACCCTTAGGGGTTGGCTCGTGGTAACTCTTAAATCATTCCTCCATATATTGGTTCTTCTCAAGTAGAGAATGTATGCCACTCTCCCTGAGTGCTTGAGCCACTATCTAACTGGGTCATCGCCATCAGTCCCTCCGACATACATCAGAGAATTGTATTTCTCTGGCTTGTTGAGGCAGAAAGAAACCATGGGAGGTGCAGAAGTATTAATATTACTGTTGGCAAGGCTTCAGGAGGTCAAAAGACAAAATACTTGCTGTTGAGGCTGTTTACTCTTCAGTCTTGGATTGAGGTCCAAGTTGATGATAAGTGGGAAAACCTCTAACTAGAGATCGGGGTGAAATTACTGACCACGTTGGTCTCAATCTATAGTATCTGACACTTCCTAGCTCAGGAACCAGGAGGTAAAGTTTGAGTAATGGCTCTACATTTATTACTTAGGTTTTTAAAAATGAGGATGTTCTTTGTTTTGAGGAACAAACACTCGCTAGGACACATTGAACGCAGTCTTTGTGTTCCAGGATCAATACTGACAAGTATCTCTTGAACTGGCTAACAAGATGAGACCAGAGATGAGTTGGAGCAGCCTTCCTCTTCTTTCCTAAAGAATTGAGTAAATAAAGGTTATTTGAGCTACTTCTCTTCAAACTAGTTCCCTGAAGAACTACGACAGTGATGTGCTGAGATTTCCAGAATGGCTTATGTAGAAGTGTAGACTATCCAGTAACTGACCCTTTTAGTCCTAGAGCCCGAATGGGGCCAATCCAAGTGGAAAGCACTATGCGGAGGCCTAGCTGTGTGCCTGGACCAAGAGAGGAGGCAGATGTGACACAGAGTCCTTGCTTTTAGGCAGTTTAGAGTTGAAGGGGAGGCATAAAAGATACACATAGTAGCTCACATATGAAGTCGGCCATGTGCCATGGCAGGGGCCCAAATGAAGAACAAGTTATGTCTAATTGGTGGACTTCAGCGTTTGAAGGGATGAGGCTTGCTATGAAGGCAGGACTTGAGGAAAAATAATGTTTGTGATGACACTTGAGCAATGGTAGAATTTCTCTTGTTCAATGTTTTATGGCTAATGATTATTTATGGTACTCTTAATGATAAAAAAAAATGTTCATTACAGAATATATTAAAATGTATAAAGAAGGAAATCAATGTACTCACAACCCCAGCAAACAGAAGTAATACTTATATTTTGGTGTATTCCTTCCAGACTTTTCTCTTTGTGTTTATATATAACTGTATATTCTTGTACACGTATGAAGTTCACAAGACGGGTCTTATAGTCAATAAATACTTTTGAGGTCTACTCAACAGAATAAGGAGTTTTTACATATCATTAAATATGCTTCAAAACCATGGTTTATAAAGACATTGTACGCTTGTCCAATAATTTACTTAACATTTTAATCCAATTAGACATTCAGTGTTTAAATTTTTGTCACAATTATAAATAATGTTTTGCTGCATCTTCTTATACATAAATCAAATAGAGATTTTGATCTGCAGAGATTAGGTGAGGGTGGGGGTGGTAGTAGGCTTTCCAGGAAGAGCAATCAGTGTGAGCAAGTGTGTGGAGGTGGAAAGCACAGACATATGTGTGCAAAGCAAGACTTGCCATTTGGCTGGAGAGTGGATGCATTCAGGGGAGCAGTGGGCATTCAGGGTGAACAGGGAAGTAGGCGCAGGCTGCAGAGGCCTGGGACTGGCAGGCATTAACAGAGGCAATGGGGAACCACTTACGGCTTTTGAATAGGTTCAGGAGAGAATCAGACAAGTGTTTATGGTGGTGAATGGGAAAGGGGTGTAGGGTACAGTAAGGGCGAGGGGAAGAAACTGGAGATTCGGAGATGGGTTAGGAATTGGGGCAGCAAGAATGAAAAGAAGAGGATGGTTGGAAGCCATGACTCAGTGACTCAGAAACTGGTTGGGAATATGGCCAGTGAAGGCAGAGACATCACCAGGCCTCTGATTTTGAGGTATAATAACTGGGGAAATGGAGAAAGCATAAAGAAATTGTGGCCTGGTAGGGGTATAGACGTGTCCAAATTTGTGACCTAGTTAGAGGTTAAGCCAGGCCAGAAACCAGATGCTCTGTCTTCCCATGTCAGAAGAGCCTTTACATGGTGGGTGTGACACATCCGGTGTTCCATGTGAGGCATGGCAGCTCCTGGAGCCCATGACTGAAAGCAGGTCAGCCTGAGGTAAACGTCTGTCAGCTGTGGCTTTGGCCCTCGTTTGCTTGTTGGGACATGGATTGGGCACTGTCCACGGATTAGGTAACAAGGGCAAACAATAAAAGAAAATCAAAACTTCTTATTTCTTTAAACTTAGTTCTTCGCTAGACAGGGTTGAATGAGCAGAGTGGTGAAAGAGAAAATGAAGTAAAAAAAAAAAAAAGGCATGTTGGTCATTTCAAAGGATGGGCCGAAGAGAGTTGTCTCCTCACGTGGAAAGCCTTGTTTGGATCTCCAGCCAGAGCTGGTCCCTGATCCTTAGCGGCGTCTCCTCTCAAGTTGTTCTGAGTTGCTGGAGCCCATGGGACCATCCTGGAGGGCCATAAATAATTCGTTCCTTTGGGTGGACATCTTGTTATGCGTGTATGCATAGTTTCCTTTTATCTCACGTTTAAATTGTGGTTTCCCTCCCATGATTATTTTTGCCATATCAAACAGCTTTCAGCAGCTTCAAAAATCAAGACCAGTGAATAATAACAAAAATACGAAAGGAAAAAAAACCAAAAAAACCTGTCACCTGATCTCGCCAACGTTTCACTGCTGCTTTGGAAATTGAGAGGCGTGCATGGGATATTGGCAGCTAACAACCATGGAAATAAAAAATGATTTTTGATCTCAAGTCCTAATATTATTCATATTTTTTTCATAGCCTCAAACAATGTCTTCAGATAATTCAGGTAAAGGCAAGCCAGAAACAAAACAACATCATAAAGGCATTATTATATACAGACACTTTCAGCTACGGTACACGCCTCACAGTGTCTTTGAACCCTGTATGATGAGAGAACTGATTCACACTCTGGGGAATACTCTTGGAGCTGTTTTTACTTCGACAGAGGATAGTGAAACAAAATTCTTTGGCTTTAGATATGTGTTCAGTGCTGGCCCCACAGAGCTCTAGTCCTTCTTCTGTGTTTACCATTCATCAGAACTCCATTTGGGAGGCCATGGGAAGAGCTGTGACATTCCCAGGTGCACTCCCCACCTGCGGTTAACCTTGGGGCCTGGAGGTTTGGGCCAGCCATCTGAGTGGGTGGGGGTTATGGCGCTGAGAATGAAAAGGCTTTCATCAAGAAGAATTTGGCAACGAAGCCTTTCCCAGCCCTTGTTCCTCCCAAAATAACACTAGCCAGCCTCATCAAATTAGATAAGGGCTGGGGACTAGGGTGTGTTTAGAAAGGACAGAGCAAGCAGAGAGAGGGAGGGAGGAAAGAGAACTGTTATCTTGGGAAATCTCTCACTCCTTATTGAAACTATCTGTTCTCTGGTTTGAAAGTGCCAAGTGTCTCAGCCAAAGAACGCGTTTTCCTTTCCTCCCTGCCTCCTGTTTCACTGTGTGAGTTTTTACCTAGAGCAGGCTCTTCAGTGTATCAGCTCTAAGTTCATGTCTTAGGTGCTTAAGCTGGACTTACCACCTGAGCGGTCAGCCTCTCATCCTCACTTTCCAAAGCCATCAACAACTGTGGCATTGACCGGGCATCTATCTTATGGTTTCTACAATTGTTAGATGTGCCTGGCCTGGGTAGTGTACATCCTGATCTGTAAGTACATTGCCAGTTGCAGATGTTCGTTTTGCTTCCTCTTCTCGTTTTCCAGAAGCATCTAACAGTTCCTGGCAGGGAGTAGACATCTAGTGAATGTTTGCAGATCCTCTGATCATTCTTCATCCCACAAAGAAAGCAAGGACTGAACTCAGTGGTACGAGTTCATGTAGATAGAGTCACAGGTATGAAATTAATTCTAGGAGTTTTGACACACTCCAGTGTTACGGGAATTTCTAGAAGGCTGAAGACTTAACAGGACATGATTTTTCTCGCTGATATATTTCTGACAAGGTCCAGCTCAATGTCACCTCGGCTGAGAAGGCTTCCATCTTGTCCTGAATCCAAAGCAATGACTGTGCACTGAGTTCCTAAATGTCCGTGCCATTCGAAAGGCAGTCTTGTATTCTAGGTTTGCTCACCAGTCTCACTTCTGTTAAAAAGCCCCAGGGAGACAAGGCCCAAGTCTCACGTGGTGTTCACTCCTTCCCTCCACCATTATTCTTTGTGTGTCAGACATGGTCTGTCATTCATGTCATATGCTGGTAAAGACAGTATGTCTAATGAATTGACCTGATCTACTTTAGACTCTGTGAAGCCTGCTGAGGTGTTGTGAAAGACTAAAATCTATTTATCTAGGAAGTGTCTACAAGCCCCTGGAAAAACAAGAGAAACAAAAATGCTCTCAGTTTCCACCTTTTCTGCCCCATCCTTGACTTGGCTACTGTGCTCTCCCCACACCACGGAATGTGAATTTGGCATTTCACTGGCTTTTCCTCCTGGACAGCATTTACCTCAGCCGTGGACCTAGGGTTCGTTGAACTAGAACAATCACTCGCTGGAATCTCATTTCAGTTCTACAAAGGTTAATTTATCCTTTTTCAGGCTATGTACTCATTTAAACCAAAATTACCCAGCTACTAGCCTTCTTGATAGCAATTACATCCCACAAAAGCCAACTACTGAGCTTCATGTATTGGTAATGGCCTTCCTTTCTATAGTTTTCCTCAGGGATAAAGTTGAATGGGGAAATTAGTCACATTAAGCTGGAAAAATGGTGAACAAAATACATATTTTATATTTAAAAAAAAATATCCTCCTGCTACCAATTATGGTCTTTATTAGAAACAGGTATTTTCACATTATGGGGCTTGTCTTTATATTAAACAGCACAAACCCAAATGAATAGTTACTTAAGAGGATCTTTTAAATAAATACTCAAGTCCATTTTAATATCTAATAATAGTGGCTGCCTCAAGTATTCAAATTTTAGCATAACCATCAGGAAAACTGTTTGATGTTTTAATTATGTCTCTGAAAATGCTGAATGGGTTATAAAAAGCAATTCTAAGAAAATAAAAAAAGGGATTTAAAAAAATTTTTTTTTATTATTATTAGTGTTTTGGGAGAAAAGGCATTTTCCACATCCCATTAAAAACCTTTCTGCATTGTAAAAATACTATCTGCTGATAAACTAGGCCAAATAAGCAAAGGATTTACATCTATTGTAAGTGTTCTCATTTGAGGGCAAAAATCTGGGAAATAAAAAAGAAAAGGAGACCTCAGAGGAGCTGTATTCTAAAGAGGGGGTGCTATGGAAATTGAGCATGCCTTGAAAAAAAGAAAGGAAGAAAATCTTTTAATTACATTTAAAATTAGCCAGAACCTTGTGCTTGTCCCAATGAGATTCCTGAGAGGATTGTAATGTTTCTGATGAACGGGCTGCCCCGGCCTAGGCTGATGTAATCACTTCAAAATCCCACCTGGAGGTCTGGACCGGGGAGGATGCTGTGGGGACATTCCCGGGCTAGATCCTGCGGCCCCAGGTCATTCTTCTGGGCAGGAATGAGGAAAGATGTCCCCGAGGGGAGGGAAGCAATGAGAAGGGAAGACATTTCCAAGGAACGGAACCAGATGTACAAGCTGTAGAGATGTGAGTGGGGCTCAGCAGTGGATGGACACATGCAATGGGGAAAAGGAAGGCTGGATTTTAGCTTAACTCTTTCTTCTACTCTCAGTAGGTGGAGGCTATGGGCCTGGCTCTCAGATGCCATTAAAGTCTTCTTCTCAATGGCCAGATATGAGGTATCAAAGAACTTAGGGAAATCATCTCCATGAGAAAAATGGGTCCTTCCCCTGTGGTCGCTGCCCGGTGGAGGGCTAGGCAGGGCTCTCAACCTGGGCTGCACTCCCCAGGGGATTCTAATGATATTATGTTTTATAATTATTTTTTATAATCACTTTGCCTAAACTGCATTCCAGACCAAACGACCAATCTCTTGGGGGTGGAACCCAGGCATCAGTGTTTTTTAAAACTCCCCAGATGCTGTGTAGCCAAGTTAGAAAACCGCTGGGAACATGGCCCCAACTTGAGAATCATGTAGGTGCTTGTAAAACGCAGATTCTGCTCCCGCAGGTCTGGGGCGGGGCCTGAGACCCAGTCTTTCTGAACCAGCTCTCAGGTAATGCCCACGCTGCCCAGTGGACCACACTTAGAGTAGGAAAACGCTGCCGTTTCCTGCCGTTTCCACTTCCTCAGATTTCTGACCTTTAGACTGAACAATATCTATTTTAAGTGATTAGGATTCTAAGTGGTTCCTAATTTTAGTGGATCCTTAGTTTTGTCCACGGTGTCTTCTTTGAAGTGTGTGTGTGTGTGTGTGTGTGTGTGTGTGTGCACGCACGCACATGTGCTATTATTCAGAAAAGCAGGCTGGATTTGTTTCATTTATTTATCAACAAATATCAGAAAAGTCCCTACTATGTGCAGGCACTGTGTTGGGAGTAAGGGAATTTCATCTTTGCTATAATCTTGGAGGTGAAAAAAAATGAAGTGCAGAGAGGTTAACTCACCCAGTGGGCCAGCTAGTAAGTGGCAGAGAGGAGATTCAAGCTCAAGACTTAGATTCTGAAGCCCAAGCTCTTGCCACCACACCACACAGCTCACAGTCCAGCTTCCAGTGGCCTCCAAGAGTTTTCCCCTTAAAAGCATTTGCACGCCATATCAGATGCTATTCGCGCTTGCTTCACACACCCCTGGACCTCCCATAAGGTCACCTGCAGACAGTTCCCAAACACTCTAATGGCTTTGAGTCTTCTCTGGTCTCCTGACTGCTTGGCCAGTTCACAGGGCAAGCTGGAAGGGCCAGAAAATGAATGCCCCAGAGGGACCCTCAATCAATGAGGGATGGGAATCGGTGGACAAATACCTCAACTTCCTTCCCACACACAGACAATTCGGAAGCTACAGCATCTGTGAGGGTCTGTTGTGAGGATGAGCCTCTGTCACCCCCAGTAGTCTGCTCATTAGCACAGTCTGTGTTGGGCTCACATCCTTTTACTTCATACTGCTTTTTTGGCTTACCTCTCAAATAAAGTGCTTATACCCAAACATTTTCCTTAGGATCTACTTTCTGGAAACCCAAACTAAGAAAGGCACCAATCACATTGTAAATACCTAGAAGTTAGAAAGCCCTATCATGGTGCCAGTGGCGGAAGAATCAAAACATGATAACAATTGAATATCTTCTTTAGTGGAAGAAAGAGTTCCCTTTTTTCTCTTTGCTTCTCCAGAGTGAAGACTGACTGGTAAAGAGCTGACATGCAGCTGGTTGTACCCCTTTGAAAGGGTGAATAGATTTTGCAGAGAGTCACATGGCTTCTGCTGAAGCAGGGATTGCCTAGAGAGTTTTGGCAGATGGCGAGGCAAGTTTACCTGCACGCCTCTGCTGCTGGTGGCAACCATCTGCTGTGAGTTTCAGTGTCAAGGTAGGCAGGTGCCTTGAAGTATAGAGTGGGGATGCTCAGAAGGACCAAGTGTGAACCTGACCATGCCACCCTCCAGAGCTCGCTGAGAAAATACTTTATGCCCATTGGGGAGTGGCATGGTTACTCCCCAGTGGGGAACAGCAGGACAAAGCAGAAAGAATAATTAATAGGGAGTTGATAGATCTGGGTTGGAATACTAGCTCTGACCATTATTCTTTCAGTCAGTCTGTAATTATTAAGTGCCTACTGTGTACAGACTGGAGTGATATGCAAAATATTTAGCCATCATTATCCAAGTGCTGTGCCAAACATGACTCCTTTAATTATTGGATTATGGAGTTGTCTGGATGATCCAGGGAGGGAGATAGGTTGGTGGGCGTATCATGGGCACTTGGGAGGTTTGGGGCAGTAGTGAATTACCAACAGATACAGAAACATTTCAATATTTTGACTGTCCTGGTCACACAGGTTCATAATCACTGAATATGTCTGGTGTCTGGCACGAGGCTAGATGCTGGGATTCAAGAACACAACAAAACAGTGAAACCAAGCAGACTTCATCCGTATTGTCTGGGGAAATAGATCATGTTCAAGTCGTCACACAAATGAGTATATGATTATAAACTGGCATACGTGTTCCAAACGAAAGAAGCTTTGCTATGACAGGATGAAACATGGGAGCCTCACCCAGTGTTGAGGTTCAGAGAAGCCTTCCCTGAGGAAGAACACAAGCAAAAACCTGAAAGAGAAGTAAGTGAGGAGTGGGGCAAGAACTTGCCAGAGAGGGAATAGCATTCTTGAAAAAGTCCCGGGATGGGAGGGAATATGATGTATTTGAAGGATAGAAAGGAAGTCAGTGTGGCTTGAACAAGGGGGACGGGGTGGGGAGTGGTCCAAGGTGACTTCAGGGACACATTCAGGGGCCAGGGACGCAAGACTCCGTAGATATCAGGATTAGGGGGTTTATCTCTAATGCCCCTGAGGGGTTTTAAACAGGGGGAGTGACATGCTCAAATTTGATTTTGAAATAATCACTCTAGCTGCAGTTTTGAGAATGATTGAGGCCAAGTGTCGAGGGTGAAAGCTTGAGAATGGTTAGGCATTACACAGGAGATGATGATAGCCTGGTACAGGTTAATGGCAGAAGACATGGAGAGAACCCAGGAGATGGCAGACTGGGGAGCGATTGGATCAGGGAGGTGGTAATGGCACATGTCCAGGGTGTTTCCAGTTCCTTTAACTAGAGTTTGGTGGGTGGTGCCCTTCCCTGGGATGGAAGCACTGGAGTAGGATGGGCTCTGTGACTTGGGGAAATATCATCCTTTCTCAGGGCCATAGTTTCCTCATTTGTATAAAGTCAGATGGACTATATGATCTCCAAAAAGCCATTATCTAATTCCCCTTTGCTGACAGTCACAGGCAAGTACAACCTAACCTGCAGTAAAGGCTATCATCATCTGCAAAAGATCACCTTAAATGTGGTTTCTAGGTCACAGTTACCTAAAATATTAGAATACAGAAATCTTAGGTCTCCCTGTCCTGACTCATCTCCTGAACCAGACATATTAGAGATAGGGTTCTTGAGTGATATTCTTTCATTCTTTCACCCCTCCCGCACATTGCCCTGTGAACTCCACCATCTGACAGGGAAAGGAGTGGAATTATGTGTCTTGACAGGAGCTGATAACCTAACCTCGTAGATTTGCTTAGCTTTTCTGGTTCTCAGCATTCTTGCTTGCAAAAAGAGGGTGTTGGATCAGGTGGGCCCTGAGGTCGTTTCTTGTGCCTGTGTTCTTTATTTCTTTCATCTGTTATCCTGAAATGCGGCTCATTTGAGCATTCTAGGGAGCTTATAAACTTCTAGGAAGGGTTAGGCTATTTTGGCAGACAGGCTGGGAAATCTCCCAGGATGCTTTGCTGTTAGGTGTACCTAAGACGGGAGGGCTGCCCTGGACCCGGGTCAGAGATGTTTGTGGGAAGCTGGTCAGGGAACTACCTGCCCCAGATCTGTGAGGAGGAACACCTGCTAATTCTTTGATGATTTGAGAAAGGGGGCTCAGCCCAGGCTGAATGTTGGGGGAGGTGGGGAGGCAGAGTCAGGTCTCCCAGGAACGCAAGCATCCTATGTCCTCACCAGGGGGAGCAAACTTTTTTACCAAAGCCTTGGTTTCCCAGCAGTGCCTCAGAAGAAAGCTCTTGGATGTGCTTTTGCAGTGGCCTGGTAGGGCCTTTCTCCTCCTTTTTCACATTGTTTAGGGTACAAATCCATTAGTATTGCTTTTTCTTGAGCATCCAAGATGCTACAGCAGATCACTCAAGTCATTCACATGGCATTTTAGCCTTTCTTTGGAAGTACAATTGTGTCTTCAGTCAAAGACCTCTTGACAAGAGAAAATGGGGACCCAGGATGGAATAATGCAGCCAAGTAATTGCCGTACACCTGCAGGATGTGACTCTGCACCATTACGTCCCAAATCGTTGTGCTGAAAGATTTCTCTTGTTTACATCTCTTCATGCCCCAGCATTTAACCTTGGGGCTCCACAGACCACAGACTCAGTCACCACCCCCACCCCCCCATCTTACCATAGCAATTCTTTCCTTTGTGGCCTTCATTTTATGTAATTATGTTGTGGGCAGTCATCACTCATGCGTTTACTTAGCTGCATTGCGGGATGAGATTTCTGCCTCTGATTCTCTCTACTATGGAGCTCGCTTGAGGTCATTTGCTGACTCTAATCTTTTGGGTTTCTTCAGAGGCTGCATCCCTAAAATGAAAGGGAGAAGGGATGTGTCTACAATCCTAACAAACAAAAAGGCATGAAAAATGACAACGGGTCATGATCTTATCCCAAAGTGCCTATGTCAGTAAAAGTGACACAAACGTGTTAGAAAAAGTCACAGTGGGCCGGCAAGGTGATTATGCACTGGTGGGTTTCAGCCTGTGAGGGTGGGCTTAAAACAAATTTTTTTTTTATATTATAAAAATTTCAAATATACGAAGAAAAATAAAACAAAACAAAACAAACATATGAGAAAGAGAGAGAACACTGCTGGTGGGAATGTAAAATGGTGCAGCTGCTTTGGAAAATAGTTTGGCAATTTCTTAAACAGTTAAACAGAGTTACCATCTGACCCAGCAAGTCCACTCCTAGGACTATACCCAAGAGAAATAAAAACATATGTCCACTCAAGAAGTTATACATGAATCTTCCCAGCAGCATTATTCATAATAGCCCCAAAGTGGAAACAACCTAAATGTCCATCAACTGATAATGAATGGATAAAATAAACTGTGGTATATTCATACAATGGAATATTATTTGCCATAAAAAGAAATGAAGTACAGATATATACTACAACACGGATAAGCCATGAAAACATGCTAAGTGAAAGAAGCCAGTCACAAAGGACCTCATATTGTAGGACATCATTTAAATGAAATGTCCAGAATAGGCAAATCTATAGAGACAGGAGGCAGATTAGTGGTTCCCAGGGGCTAAAGGGGAGGGGGAGATTATGGCTGAGGGGTACAAGATTCCTTTTGGGGGGTAATGAAAATGTTATAAAATTGATTGTGGTGATGGATTTACAACTCTGTATATACTAAAAGTCATTGAATTGTATACTATAAATGGGTGAATTGTATGCTATGTAAATTATACCTCAATAAAACTGTTATAAGGTAAAGAAAACAGATAGAACAGTATAGTGAAGCATAGATACCATTTCCTGATTTCAACAATTACCAGCTTAGGACGAATCTTGTGTCATCCAACATTGTCACACTTTGCCTCTCAGGACAATATTATTTCATCTTTATTTCAGTAGGTACCTCTAAAAAATAAAGGCGCTTTAAAAAATTATATATATATATATATATATATATATATATATATATATATATATATATATATATATATATAATTATCCTTAAAACCATATCACACCTAAAAACTTGACAATAGTTTCTTAAAAACCTTTTTTTTTCAATTTATTGGTGAACTTAAAATTTAGACTGTGATTTTAAACATTTAAGGTTTACTAGTAAATAATAGAAATGTTCTTCTACTCCTGTGTAATACTCCTAAAAAAATTTTTTTTTAATTTATTGGGGTGACAATTGTTAGTAAAATTATATAGGTTTCAAATGTACAGTTCTGTAATACATCATATCTATATCACATTGTGTGTTCACCACCCAGAGTCAGTTCTTCTTCCACCACCATATATTTGACCCCCTTTTCCCTTTTCTACCATCCCCCTCCCCCCTTACCCTCTGGTAACCACTAAACTGTTTTCTGTGTCTATGAGATTTTGTTTCTTTATTTGTTTGTCTTGTTCCTTTGATGCCCTCAGTTTTATATCCTACATATGAGTGAAGTTATATGGTTCTCAACTTTTTCTGTCTGACTTATTTCGCTTAGCATAATAAATCTCAAGATCCATCGATGTTGTTGCAAATGGCAGTATTTCATCTTTTCTTATGGTAGAGTAGTATTCTACTGTGTATATATACCACATCCTCTTTTTCCAAAAAATGTTCAACTTGACAATCATTTCTTAATACCATCAAATACCCCATGTTCAGATTTTAGCTTGTTGTGTTTTTTACAATTGTTTGTTTGAATCAAGATTCAAAGTAAGTCTACACATTGCAAATGGTCGAAATGTTTTTCATTGTCTTTAAATCAGTTCTCCCTCTGTCTCTCTTTTTTTCCTGTTGAAATTCGTCTATTTAAGACACCAACTTCTTTGGCCCATGGAATTTCCCAGTCTGGACTTTGTTGATTGCATCCCTGTGGTGTAGTTTAACTTGCTTCTCTGTCCTCTGTGCCACTTGCAAACTGCTAGTTCCATTGAGAACCTTGATTAGATTCATAGGTTGTGCTATATCCTTTCTTCAGGAGGCACAAAATGTCTGGTTGTCTTGCTTTGTGATTTTAGCAGCTCTCAATCATCAAGGCTTGGATCCATCAATCATTAGGGACGGTAGGAATTTTTTTTTAAATGCACACGATTCCCTTCCCATATACTAAGTGAAGCCATGCTTCTTTATTTCACCTCTCTGTACACATTAGAAATTTGTCCCATTCTGAGATAGGGAATCCTGCTCTTCTGGAAAGGAACCCAGTGGACGGGGAGGCATTTCTGTAGAACTGCCCCTTTCCCCAAAGCACAGTGAGAGGGAATTAAACTGCACTGTGCAGGAATCACAATGTCCCAGACCTGCTCATCTCTTGCCCTCTTCTACCCTAGTGTCTGTTCCTCTGGCTCATTTTCTCCTCTAGCTACACGCTTACACACCTCCACGCTCTTACTCATGATATTCTCTGCTTCGGATTGTCATTTTTGTCCAGCTGCTTTGCTTGTTCATTTATTCACCACTTACTGAAAACCTAGCACCATGCTGTGTGGCTAGCACCATGCCAGGAATTGAAGATAGAAAAAAAATAAATAAGAGGCTGTTCCTACCCATAAGAAGCGTAAGATGCTCACGTCTGTTGAGGGTGGGGGATAGGCAAGTAAGTGGATAATTGTGAAATTCCTCTTTTCCTTCCAGATCTGGCTCAATTATCACCTCCTATGTGAGGTCTTCTTCCCCATTCCGACTCCTCAAGCTGAACTAATCACACTACCTTGTGTGCTCCCTCTGCCCAGGCTCCTAATGCTTTTCACACCAACACAGAGTCAGAAGCATTCATGCTTGTGTTGACTACATGATCATGAACTCCATTGAGAAAGCATTAGTGACTTATTCATTTTGCATTTTGTTTCTATAACTTACTAGCGGTGTGATTTGGGGCAAATTACTTAATGTCTCTAACTTCAGTTGTCTTATCAGTAATGTGGGGCTAACCCTAGGACCTACTTCCAAGGGCTGCATTGAGCATTGAAGAGCTATTACACATGTAACTTTTAGCTACGTTTGTTATTACCTCCAGGCTTAGTGCATTGCTTGGCACTCAACTAAGCATTTGCTGAATTAATGTCTGATAATGAATGAGATATAATCTTTACTTTTAAGTAATTTACAAATTTAGTAAACAAGATGAGTGTGAAAAGATAGTTAACAGGGCAATATGGCATAGCAAAGGACTTTGGGTCAGGAGATAGGGAATTCAAAGATGCCAGCTTCAACATTTGTCTTCTAGAACAGTGGTTCTCAACTGGGGGTGATTATGCTCTCCCCGAAACCCAAGTGGACATTTGGTATTGTCTGGAGACATTTGGGTTGTCACAACTAGGGGAGGTGCTACTGGCATCTGGTGGCTGAAGGGATGCTAAACATTCCACAATGCATGGGACAACCCCACTTTCATCAAACCCCCCCTCCCCCCAGCAAACAAAGAAATACCCAGCCCCAAATGTCAATAGTTCTGAGGTTAGGAAACCCTGTTCTTCCTACTCAAAGTATGGTTCATAAACCACAAGCTTTGGTATCATCTGTGAGCCTGTTAAAAATGCAGAATCCTGGGCCCTAGCCCAGACCTACTAAATCAGAATCTTCATTTCAGTCAGACCACCACCATGTGATGTGTATGCTCACTAAATTTTGAGAAGCAGTGTGTTCTAGAATGGTGCTTCTCAATCTTGGATGCCTATTAGAATGACCCGGGGGTCTATACCAATTAAGTCAGAATCTCTAGGGTGGAACTCAGGCATCAGTATTTTTGAAAGCTCTCCAAGTGATTCCAATATGTAGCCAGAATTGAGAATCACTGATCTAGGAGTTCATAGTCTGATTGGGGTGGAGGACTTGTCAGCGGGTCACAGGGCACAGCGATAGCTGGTCCTCAAAGAACAGAGCAAAGGTAAAGGGGGAAATTAACCATCAGTGGTGACCAGTTTGTTGGGAGCTGTGGGAGCCCAGAAGTCCCACTAAGACAGATGTGACCTTGGGCAAGTCATTCCCCACTTGCACCCCTAACCCTATCCCCAGGGTTGTCTCAGTTTCTTTGTCTATTAAGAAAAGATGTTCAAGCTGAATTCCACCTGAAACTTTCTGAGTAGCCCACAATATTGCTTAATGAAGGTTTGGTGAATGAATGAACAAATGAATGAATGATCTTGCACTAAATGAAACAAATGGTATAGACAAGAGATATTCTAGTTCAGGAGAAGGCAGTCACTCATCAGTGATAGCTTCGTGGAGGAAATCGGATTTTAGTGGGGCTCTGGGGCAAGCCCTCCACCTGAGGAGGAAAACACATCTGTTTCCTTTTGTTCCTGTTTGGGGAATGGAGCCTACTGGGCTCAGTGTCTCCAAGGAGATACATCAATCCCAAACACCTCCCACTCTGACTTATAATTAACACAGGTCCCTATTTCAGCACAGCTGTAAATCATTGACAGTCATTTTTAGAGATCAGCAGGTAGGGGCTTCTTCCCCCCTAATAGGGTGGGAGCACAAAAGGTTCCAGAACTTTCTCCAGCCCCTACCCCCTGGTATTCTATGAGGAGCAGGAGCACAGTTCTTTCTGTACCCCCTGCACATTAAAGCCCTTCTCTTCTTAAAAACAGATGATGGTTTTAAATGCTGGAATAAAGGGCTGGAAATGGATTTAACCTCATCAAACACTTCCATATCTGATCTTACCTTCTGAGCTACAGATCATGGGCAACATGAAAGCGTTCCATTTGCAGGCTGATTTTCAATGTGATCTTTTTTCTGTTAGAGTTTTGCCTGTCATGCCAGGTCGAGGAGCAGGATAGGGATATGGTTGGGAACTTGGTGGTAGATGGCCTGTTCCTGGTATTTGGGGTGTTACAGACACGGAAATTGTCCCCCTATTAGGCCTCGTTGGGGGATTTTTGTCAACTTCTCTGCGAAAGCTATACTCTGGCAATGAGCTGAGTTGAGAGAAGACATTTTCTTTTATTGGAAGCTAGCAACTAAAATTCCTGCTTATAGTGGGGAATTCTCTACTCTGATTGCTGGAGGGGCGTAGAACTGGGAAATGGCAGTGCCCACTTTCTCAGCCCTCTTGGCAGCTAGGTCTTGAGTGCATGGTGTGGTTTCAGTCAACCAGACTCCCCTGTCTGGGGAATACCCATTGGAACGTGTAGGGTGCTGTGGCAAGTGAGTAGCCATGACACCTTTCCTTCTTCATCTCCCAGGCAGCTATGTTCTGCTCTTCACCTTCCGCTGCCACCTGGCTCAGAGCTGCCTCCCTTGTCTCAGGGGACCCAAGACTGGCACAGGCTCCAGAGACACCAAGATCTCAAGATGAATTAGACAGGGCTGGGATCAGGCTCTGGCAAGGCCTTACATGACCTCTTATGAAGTTTGACTCTTATCCTACCAGCAATGAGAAGCCATTGGAAGGTGTTTTTTTTTTTTTTTTTAAGATTTTATTGGGGAAGGGAAGCAGGACTTTATTGGGGAACAGTGTGTACTTCCAGGCCTTTTTTCCAAGTCAAGTTGTTGTCCTTTCAATCTTAGTTGTGGAGGGTGCTGTTCAGCTTCAAGTTGTCCTTTCAGTCTTAGTTGTGGAGGGCGCAGCTCAGCTCCAGGTCCAGTTGCCGTTGCTAGTTGCTAGTTGCTAGTTGCAGGGGGCGCAGCCCACCATCCCTTGTGGGACTCGAGGAGTTGAACTGGAAACCTTGTGGTTGAGAGCCCACTGGCCCATGTGGGAATCGAACCAGCAGCCTTTGGAGTTAGGAGCCTGGAGCTCTAACCACCTGAGCCACCGGGCCGGCCCCCATTGGAAGGTTTTAAGTGGGAGGGTCTGTGAGTGCAGATGGGAGATTTTGTGATCAAATCTGAATGTTAAGAACATCACTGGTTTCTGCTGGAGAAAGGATGTGGGCAGCAGGAAAACCAGGGCAGTCATGTCAGTGAGCAGTGAAGCCACCTGGACCAGGGTGGCAGCCCCTCCATCCCCTAGTGCCTTTCTTCCATTATCTGCTTCCAGATTGTTCCTTTGAATTCCCAGCTCCCCCTGCTGCCCCAGGGCATGTGTGTCTATCAGCAACGGATGTGCTGACCCACAGGTTGGGCCCTAGGGAGGGGGAGATTTGAGCCCTCAGCAGGTAATGGGGGAGATTTTGTAGATAGAAGCCCACTCTGTCTTGGTAATGCAGAAACAAACCAAAATAAGACCTGGAAAAAATATTATTCTCTTAGCATTGTAGGATCCTCAACTTTGAGGGCCTTTGAGTATCTCAGAGCCCCGACGTACAGGTGAGATTTGGCTCTCCCATGCTGTACCCCAACAAGTGGCTGTGGAGCGTGAACGTGCTTGATGACAGGAGCCCCACTTACTACCCCAGACTGCCTATATCCTTTTGGGGCAATTTGCATGGATTTTGTCCTTTCTTTCCACTCTTCTGTGCTGTCCCCAGTGTATAGCACTAGCCCTTACATGGCTGCATATATGGGTCCAGGGGCTACGTCCTTTTAGTGATGGGTCCCTGGGTCCCTGGGCCCCTGGGTCCCTGGGCCCTAGAATAGAAACATACCTCGGTATTGGGTGAGAATTAGTCACAGTCCTGCTGCCAGGCCGAGGAGGACATCAAGTTGCTGGGCACTTCTCAGTGGCCCCTCCCAAGGTGTTCAACCTCCCCTTCTCCCAGGAGAAAGGACCAACCAGAGTGAGTCTGAAACAGAGGGGAGGGAGGCTGGAAATGACCTTGAGCTGGAGAACCCCATAGGAAGCCATCAGCCCAGTCAAATCACCTTCCTCTTTGGCTCAGGCTTTGATCTCTCCTGAAATCCAGGTCAAAGCCAGGCCTCAGGCGTCTTTCCCGAAGAGCTGTGGCCGAAGCCCCTTTCCCTGCATCCCCTAGGCCTCTGGACTGCACTGGGTCCTCTTGGGTCCCACACTCCTGCAGCATGGCAGGGAGCTGCCCGCTGGCACTTGGGCCGAGCAATTAAGAAATTGCATTTTTCTCCTCCTCACTTCCCTAATTGTTATTTTTGTCCCTGCTTTCAAACCATCCTGGGTTTTCATTTCATCTTGCCCCAGCCCAGTGCGCCTGGCAGAAAAAGCCAGCTCGCTCAGTGGGAGGCAATTTTCCCAGCGTGTCCAGCGATAATTCCAACACGACTGCTTTGTACATATAATTATAAAACCAGGGGCCACCAAAGTGCACCTATGGAGCAGAGTCTTGACTGTTCTTGGTTCTGTTTTAATTATTAAGCCTTAAAGCAAAAACTAGGTTTCAAAGAAAACTTTCTGTACGGTTCTCAATAGAGTTAAAGGAGGAACATTTTAAGCTGATGAGCTGACACTTGTAGAAGCAAATATATTAAATAAATCATGATTCGTTTTGGGGGCAAAGTCTGACTTACATCAACTCTGGAAAAAATGGATCTTAATGAGTGACAGTTGGGTGTTTTCTGTCACTTCCTGAGGTAATGGCCGCAAGCTGACATTGCTCAGTGGGTGTCTCATACTTCTGAACAAAAGTTTTTTGGAGTGAGATAGACAAGGTAGAAATCCCAAGGTGACTGGGAGGAATGTCTAATGAGTGGAAAGACATATTTACTGGCAGTCTGTATGTAAGCTGTGACAGTTGACAGGACTTGACTGTAACAAATATAGTTGATGAAGAAAAGGCTGACAGTCCGAGAAAGGGGGCTGTGATGGGGGGAGAGAGAGTCAAAAGCCTTGCCTCTGCTGAACCCTGTTAATGGTAAGTTGGATACAAAGCTCAGAGCCATGAAAGGGAGCCAGGATCTTGCACTGATGTCTAAACACAGAAATGTGTCAGGCTTGCAGGAGGTGGTAATAGGTTCAGATCTGTTGACCTTTTTGCCTATAACTTTAGAAGCTGGTGTTTCAGGTAGCATCTGGGGCCAGAAGATGACCCCTGCTCTAGGGACTTTGGGGTCCAGTATACTCACGTCTCGGGCATTGGCAGGGCTTGGGTTCTTAATTCATGAATGGCTCACCTGGGCAGCTACCATGACCGAGAGCCACTGAGCTCCAGCCAGTCTACCCCAGTGGGCACCAGTGAGTCTCACAGGGAGGTAGGTGGGAGGGAGATTAAGCAATGCAACCATCTGCAATCCCCCACTCTTCTGTGCCCCTTATGCCCTTCACTCCCCGGCTCCCACACCCCTGGACTCCATTTCTCCTCTGCACCCCACCCCTACCCACTCTCCCGCACAAAGGAGTGATTGGCCTGGAAAAAGCAGAGCTGACTGGCATCTTAAATGATGACACTTTGTAACTGACTGGTCAGGGTTTCAACAATCGGCTTGCCAACGAGCTCTGCACTCCTTCCCCCAGGCAAATGTCACACTGAAACTAAACAGGATCTTTTTTCATCCTACATGCTGTTTTCTATGCCACATATTATTTTATAGTTGAAAATAGGCTAACTCTTTAAAATGCACGGAGCCTGCTGTACTTTCATCGTGGGCTCATTTTAGAAGAGAGGCTGGCTGGGGGGGGGGGGGCGGGTAGTGAAATGGTCAATGGTGATGAGGGTTTGGCCAACATGTTGACCTTGCCTTTTTTTCTTTTCTTTTCTTTCTTTTTTAAATAAATGAAAAAATAAAGGTAAAAATTGGAAATGTTTAAAGATTTTTAAAAAATGGATGGAAGTGATGAGAGCAAAGGACACTAACGAGCCATGAACCTCAGACATCAAGATGGGAAGTTGGTTTGTCATCATCACCATCTTTCTCACTTTGATTGACCAGGGTGAATATTCCTTCCCTCTGTGTTGATTTTCATGTTTGCTCTGTGATTTGGAAAATGGGATCCATTCCTGTTAATTCCTCAGATTCGAGTAAAGTCAGTTTCTTGACTTTTATATTGCACCAACTAAGTGGAAAACTCTTTCCTGTAGTCTTGGCTAACATGACCCACTTTCTCCAGGTTGGTTTTGTTAACTTGATTCACTGCCTTGGAGTAGAGCTTGGGTAAGACTAACTAAATGGAGTCCTTCCTAGGCCATGCAATGCGGACTGACACAATGTCAGGGATACTCATTGACTTCAGGTCAGGGGGTTAGTACGTCCCGTAAGTCCCCTACGAGGCTCAGCCAATTGGTATTATGACTCATCCAGAAGCTAGGTCTTATCAACGGGACAGCAATTTTTAGAATGAGATTTAGGGCATGGGGGGAGGTGGGGGATCAAGTAGAGATAGCCTTGTAGCTCAAGAAAGAGGATGCATTTGTTTTGCCATGAGGCAGTTATATTTTGGGGAGAGATGAGACATAATTGTTCCTCTCCTCTACCCCAGAGGCATAGGTCTATTATTATATATTTTTACTTTTCCTTAATTTGAGCAAGTTATTTTTTCTTTCTGAGCTTTATCACCTTCATCTGTAGAATAAAGTCATTAGTCTAGATAATGTCAGATGTCTCTTCCTGCTCAAATTCGTTTAGAGTTCATGACGTGCCAAAGCATGTTCCAGGGCCCTTGTACTTCAATCAATTAGTAACATCCACATGGCTGGCCAATCAGCCTGGCAGTCCCAAGCCGTGAAGCCAAACTCAAAGGAATTTAGGGATGAGCCCCCAACAGTATTCACCCAAAGCCAAGACTGCCTGGTTTAGGCTTTTCATGGCTTATAGCCACCCTCACATGTGCTTCTGGTGATGATGGCTGGCGCCGGGCAGGCCAGGGAGGCTCCTGGTGAGAAGGACCGGAAGGGGAGGTCTTGGAATGAGCATGGCCCCACTTTTCTATTGTAGAGAAACCTCAACGGTATTCACCTAAGAGGCGGAGGAGTCAGGGAGGGTCAGTGCCACTGTGTTTAGTACTATGTTTCCTACAACTGGAAAGGAAAAACTTTTCTCAGTGAGTTTTCTCTTCTCTCTCTAAAAAATTGTTTTCATGTGCAGATCCCATCTTCCAAATTACCACTCATTAGTCCCAATGCCAGGTAGCGGTGGTGGTCGGTTCAGAAAGGCTTGGGTTCTGGGCTCTCCTTGGCTGATAACTAGTCTTCTCTAGTTCTGTTTTCTCATGTGTAACATGAGGGGAAGGGCAAAAATCAGTAATTTTTTTACTTTTAGTAGTAACTTTTGAAGAGTGATTTTCAGCCCCCAGACAGAACCCCCCCAGAACCCTAATACCTATGTTAAACTTGTAGTGTATTGATTGACGTGGAGGGGGGACTCTGTTCATCTTCTCAACCTCCCTGGCCCCTATCAGCTGCCCCAAGGCATCCCTCTAGGGCCCCCCAGCTCACCTGGGGAGCATGGTGTGTCTGGACTGCAGCCACAGCCTGAGAACCCACCCTTCCAGGAGCACCTGACTTCTCACCACCTGTCTGAACTCATTCTGGGGAAAGGAGAGGAAGGCCTGGTCTGACTGAGTTCACATGATGCAGGCAGAAAGCGTTTTCTCCGTGAGCTAAGGAGGCTGTGATGGGCTGGAGCATGATGGGGATTTTTCTTTCCTTGAAGCTGGAAGTTCCTGACTGAGGAAGGAAGCAGATTTCTGCTTTAATCCCAGATAAGCACATTCTAGCCATTCTGGCTGCATGAGTGAAGTCGTCCCCCCCCACACCCCCACCTTACTGGACAAGGGACAGCACCATTGGGATTAACCCTTTGCTCTCCAGGCTCTTGTCTTTTCCAGGGAGAGGTGGATGGAGAACAGGCCTCTAGCTTTCTGGACCACACCTCCCCCCCTCCACACACACACTGGGGAGTGGCGCCCCCTAATTTGGAAAGCAGAGGTGTTGTTGCCAGGACAGTTCATCGAAGGAATGCTAGAAGATGAAGGAGTTCTGGACAAAGATGCCCTCCTGTGTACAAATAATCTGAATCCTCTTTAGAAACATTGGTAGCTGTGAATGTGGGAACAAGGCGGCCCTGAAAGGTGAGGGTTCACACAGGTGCTTCCACCAAGCAAGACGGACTCCAGCTTCATATGTGGCTTTACTGTAACACTGAGAGCTGAACTGTCCTGAGTACTTACTGTGAACCATGCCCGGTGCCAGGTGCTTTACGAAGTTAATACAGCAACCCTATGGGATGCATCTCTTACTATCATTGATTTATAGAGGAGGAAACTGAGACCTAAGAAGGCTAAGAAAATTGTCCAAGATCAGCACAAATACAGACAGTCCCTGACTTACGATCTTTCAACTTTAGTATGGTGTGAAAGCCATAGGCATTCAGGAGAAACCGTACTTCGAATTTTGAATTTTTTGTCTTTTCCCAGGCTAGCTATATGCGGTATAATACTCTCGTGATACTGGGCAGCGGCTGTGAGGTGATTTTGCCCAACTGTAGGGTAATGTAAGTGTTCTGAGCACGTCTAAGGTAGGCTAGGCTCAGCTATGATGTTCGGTAGGCTAAGTGTATTAAATGCATTTTTCACTTATGATATTTTCAATTTAGGATGGATTTGTTGGGAAGTAACCCTGCTGTAAATCGAGAAACATCTGTAGTGAGGAATGGAGCCAGAGCTGCACCCTGGGCTTTTGCAACTCCCTGGTAACCCCATTTACTCCCCTTTCTCAATTACTACATCGTTGCCATAACCATAGGCCTCTCCTGCTCCGAGACTTCCTACCTGAGCCCCCAATTCCTGCCATGTGGGGTTGTTCCAAGGACAGGTGGGACACTGAGCACCCGTGTGCAGTGCAAACCAGCTGTCCTATAATAACAGCGCTGGACATTTGGAGCACTGTGTGTCAGGCATGTCCCAACTGTTCCACGTACATTGTCTCACCTAAAGCTCACAACGATTCTATGAGTTACTCATTTTATCTTCTTTTTCCAGATGACAAAAATGAAGAACAGAGAGGTTAGGGAATTTACCTGAGACCACACAGCCAGCAGCAAAAATAGATATGAAGTCGGGAGGTCTGACGGCAGAACCTACCTCCCAATCACTAACACTCTATTGCTTTCTCCTCTTACATTATGTAATTAATTCAACACATATTTATGGAATATTATGTGTCTAGCACTACTGTACTGGGCCCTGTGGCTATAGTGGTAAGACAAAAATCAGATGTGGTTTCCACTTTCTGGGAACTCATATTCCAGAGGGGAATGTGTAGACCTGTAATCAAATGTGTGTAACTATATGATACATGTAGACATGAACCTGTAGAAAGAGCAATGGAGGAGAAGAACGTGGTGCTCTAAGAGTCTGTAATAGGGGACTTGACCCAGGTGGGGAGGCAGAGAGGACTCCCTGGAGGAAGCAGTAGTTTAGCTGAGATCTAAGGGACGAGTAAGAGTGACGTAAGTAGTGCGCAGTGTCCGCGCTGGGATGGCTGTTTAGGAGCGTTCCATGCTGTATGAAGGCTTCTGGTAGAAGGAAGCTTGGGAAGGTGCGTGGAACATGGTGGAAGACAGAACTGGCTACATAATCCGCAGGGCCCCGTGCAAAACTAAAATGTGAACACCTTGTTCCAAAATGAAGAATTTCAAAAGCAGCAAGAACAGGTGCCTTCTGTATCTGGGGCCCTTGGTGGCTGCAATGTCACATGCCCATGAAGCCAGCCCTGGCTAGAGAGAGCAGGCTGGGGAGAGAGGCGATCTGGGCAGATCACAGAGCCTTCAAGGTCACGTTCAGGATTTTGTTTTTATTGATCTGTTTCTAGAGGGTCAATCTGGCTGCTTGCTGGGTAGAGAAAGTGCTGGGAAGGAAGACAGATGGGTGAGCTCTTAGCGAGAGAGTAAGGGGCCAGGCAACCTGGGGAGGCCTAAAGGCCTCAGGGCTCAGGTAGGTTCTCCACCTCCCCAGGCCTGGCCCAGTTTTATCCTCAGAGGAAAAGGGAAAGTGACGCCCACCCTCTTGATAACCAGAATGCAGGGGCAGAGATCCAAACCTTGGAGCCTTTTCATGGCCAGTTTGCATGGGCCTCGCACAAAGACTCTGCGACCATTTCCCACTGACCTCCCAGAGGCTGGTAGATGAATATGATTCCCTCCAATGTACTAAGGCAAGGGGGTGGGAGCAGGTTGTGTGTGAGAATTTTTGAAGAACTTTTCAAAAGGGAGACCCCAGAGCTGAGGACATTGAGAACCGCATCCCCAAGAGTTTGCCTTCCTGTTCAATTTCAATGTGAAATGGCTGTATATATGTCTCCAAATAAAGTCAAACCAGCCAGAACTGTCTCTTCTCTGAGCCCCAGAGAACTTTTCTGAATACCAAAATCAATGCTTTTCCCCCTGACCTGGTGTGTTGTATGCAGACAGACATTTTACTGTAACAATTATAATAGCTCAGTTGGAAATTATCGTCTGGCTAGGCAGCTGAATCCGTGCCTGGATCCAGCTTCAAACGCAGGTATCAGGGGCAAATTAGCACCGACATCAAGTTTTGGATTATATAAAAAGTGCCAGGGTGGGAGAAGAGAAGCGTAATTGTTCCTGCAGCCGAAGGTGAAGGTTAATACTCCGGGCCTTGGCTGCCTGCGTCCGGAGCCCCCCTACCCACACAGCACATTCTAAAGACTGCCAGGCACACAGAAGCTCATTATATTTTCTGTCTTCATAGAGCTCCCCCGGAACACCCATCCTGTCTTTGACCGCTGTGGAGAAGGACAAGCCACGGGTCCTAGGGTGCCAGAGACCGGTCCTTCCCTTCCCCATGCTCCCTGCACTTGGAAGGAGGCCCCTTCCTCCACCCAGGAGTCTCTAGGTCTGGATGGCCCAAGACCCTGGTGTTTTGGGGGCCTCTGTTTAGGTTAATTACACAAACGGCACGGCATTGATGCCTCCTCTCTGGGTTGGTTGGCGAATTTGACTAGACTCAAAATGAACCTCTTTGATTCCATCTGCAAAATTAGATCAGATTTGATAAAGTAAAGATGTACCCTTTGAAGTATTCCCTATCAACATAAGTGCTAAGAACACTTGAGTGAAGGAATTTGAGCAGTTTTGAAAGCAGCAGCACAGGCGCTTCAATGAGGATTGCAGCTAAGGGCATGCCCAGAAGGCACGGGACTAACTGCATCTATCCTGCAGGCAGTAAGCAATTGCTAAAGATTCCAGACTCCTCAAAGTTCAGAGTTCAACACAGAAAAACTTTGCTGCACCCGTGATAGGCTAGGCTCTGTGGTTTGCATTCTGTTTTCAGAGGCTCTTAGAGCGCCGGCAGTTTTTCTGTGTCTCTGCTGCCCCTCCGCTCAGCATGAACAAGGCTGTTTCCTTTCTCTTTTGCTTCCACGTGGAGGTATGCATTTAAAAACCCTTAGCTGCTGTCCTAGGGTATGGTCCCTCCAGAGCTACAGGGCAGGACATCAGCAGGTGAAAAGGGTCTGTTTATCCAAATGAAAGGCAAAAAAATCTGTGTCAAAGCCCAGCTCTGCCGTCATCCAGCTGTGTGACCTTGATGGAGTCCTCTGGTGTGTCCATGTCCCAGCTTCTGCATCTTTCGCACGTTCATCTCCAGCTACCAGTTACTTCCTGAGTCCCTTCTACGCGCCCCAAATAGTTACCTCTCAACTGAACTATACCCAAACTCCATTACTAAGCCTGTTCTGGGTGCTGGGGGGAAGATGTTATATTAATCACTGCATGGATCCTCCTGGTCTAACAGGGGACAGAGAAACGTGAACGAGTGCTTTAACGGAAAGTGCCAGGAATGGCAATAGGTGCATGCACAAAGTGCTATGGGAGCTCAGAGGAGGGAACAATTCATTCTTCCATGGGGGATCCAGGGAAACGCACAACGGTGAGAGGAGAGGATCGGATCTGATGAGATAATGAACAAGGAAGAATTTTGCAATTTGTGGAGGGTTATAAAAGGCAAGCTCTTATTCTGATTTCAGGTAATATAAAACAACATACAATCTGGATTCCTTTTTCTTATCTTGGACTGGATTAATGGTAACTTGGGAAGCTCTTTAGCTTCAACAGAACAAAGCGATCTGGTGAGGATTAGAATCCAATAATCAATGTTGAGGGGAAATTTTTTTATTAGAAAAAATAAAAACATATGAGAGGCATCAATGGTAGGGACCTTAGACCGAAATGCTGCTGTTTGGGCAGCTTCAATACCAAGGGTGAGGTCCATGGGCTGTGTCCCTGAGGTCCTCACCTATCTACAGGTGAATGGGAGGTCCAGATGGTGGCTTCTACTGTTGGGAAACCCAGGAAGGCCCAATCACGACACTATTTTTTTACCCAGTATTATGTTGAAGAAGAGCAGTGAGGGTAGGCATCCTTGCCTCGTTCTATATCTTGGGGGAAAAGCATTCAGTCTTTCACCATTAAGCATGATGTTAGCTGTGAGTGTTTATTGTAGATGCTCTTTATCAAGTTGGAAAGTTTCCCCCTATTCCTCGTTCTCTGAGAAATGTTTATCGTGAATGGGTGTTGGGTTTTGTCAAATGCTTCTTCTGCATCAATTGACATGATGACGTGATTTTTCTTCTTTAGTCTGTAGATATGGTGGATTACATTGATTCATTTTCAAGTGTTCAACCGGCCTTGCATACCTGAAATAAATCCCGCTTGGTCATGGTATGTAATTCTTTTTATATACAGCTGGATTTGATTTGCTAATACTCGTTGAAGACTTTTGTGTCTAAATTTATAAGGGATATTTGTAGTTTTCCTTATTTGTACTGTCTTTATCAGGTTTTGGTATCACTCTTACACACGCTGTCCTAGTCCCTCTTTCACTTACAAGGGCCCTTTTCATTGCATTGGGACCACCTGAAGAATCCAGGTTAGCTGCTCGTCTCAGGGGAAGCTGATTAACAACCTTAATTCCCTCTTGATATATATAACATGAAATAGTTACAGGTTCTGGGGATTTGGAGGTAGACATCTTTGGGAGTCATTATTCACACAAATATATACATTAGATACATGGGCCTCACTGAAAACTATGTAATATTATTTTGAGTGTGCTAGGAATCTTTTTATCAATGTGGGCAGGGCTGGGTGCTCTTGGAGAAAGTGCCTCCAGTGTTGGGTGGGGCGGGGTTGCATTGAGTCAGCAGGGCAGAGCTGCTGAGCTCACCAGACCAATCAGATTCAGATTTGGCCGGAAGCGTAGGGGGCGGGCTCAACACTGGAAAGACTGCGCCAGCCTGCCGGCTGCACAGGAGGAAGACTTCTCACAGCAAAAATGCTGATTGTCCTCCAGCACTTGCTCCAACACTCCTTGAGTTACTGTCCCTCTGCTGGAGCCCAAGGTGAGTGCCTGGGAGTGAGAGAGTCAGTGTGCAGGCCCTTTAAGGGGATGCCTCGGTTTCCCATTCTTCCATCCTACCTGGATGGTCAGAATCGCTACTGGTTTTAAAAGCTGGATGTTCTGGGTGCTTCTCATCCCCACACCGGTACTTTGGGTTGGGGTCCCTTGTTCTTCTGGGGGGAAACTCTATGGCCGAGATATCGCTCATGGTTCTCAACCACCACATGGAGGTTTGGGGTTAGCCAGTTCTGCGTCCCTGCCCCTCCTACCAGTCTCAATGTGGCTTCTACTTTATATCCTTAGTTATGAAACTTCTGTTCAGCCAGACTTCAGATGGTTCTCTAGGTTGGTTGTTCTATAATTTAGCTGTGATTTTAATTTGTTCACGGAAGGAAGCAGGCACAGTGTTTATTCCGCCATCTTGGATCGCCAAAGATTCATTGTTTATATTTGTATGAATGGAATTGGGCTATACATTTCTTTATGACTCTTACATTTTACTCCAAAACTATGTTTTTCAGGTCTCAATGTTGTATATATGGGTGATACATTACCCCTGATAATAGACGTTCCTGAAAATCTTCTTACCCATTTCTAAATAATGGACATCTAGATAGCTTCAAAATCCTTACTGTCACAGATAATGCTATGATGGATACCCCATGCCTGTCCCCTTATGGACCTAGCTGCATTTTCTTACTTACCTTTCACTAGGTAATGTTGGAGTGCTCCCTACCTACAGTGGCTGACCCTGTCCATAACCTCACCAGCAGTGAACTGGAGTTCCTGCTACCCCATGCACTTTGAACCTGTTTTGACTTTGTGCTGCCAGCCCTCACCATTTCCTAGCTGAAAAGCAGCCAGAAAGGGGAGGGAAAACAATATTAACTGAGCACCTACAATGTGACCTACTAGATGATTCTGTGCTGGGTGCTTTATGTACTTTATCCCCATATCCCCCTTCATTTTAAGATAATCCCAATGTGGTTGATATAATTGAACCCATTTTAGAGATGGGAAAACTAAAGCTGAGAGGAATTAAGTTCTTTGCCCAAGGTTTCATGTTTAGTAAGTGCTAGATCCAGATTTTGAGTTTAATTTGGGCCAAGTGTTTACTCTCAGTGCTCCTGTCATGCCTTGGGCACATCTTTCCATATGCACAACAATGATTAAGTTAAATTCATTGTCTAGGAGAGTGGGTAAGAAGAGGAGCTTTGGAACAAGACCTCAGTTCAAATGCTGGCTCCATCACTTATTAGCTATATGATTTGGGGTAAGGAACCTAACTTAACTTTCAGTCTCAGTTTTCTCATTCGGAGATAGAACAATGTCCTTCAATTATGTTTGCAAACCACTTAGCAATGTGGGGTACGTAGAATGAATAAATAAATGGTAGGTATCACTGCAGTATTACACCTGTGTTTCCCCAGTCTAAGCTCCTCATAGGTAAAGGTTGTGTTTCGTTCATCTGTGTATCAACTTCGTAGCAACTAGCAGTGTCTGGCTCATCAAGAGCTATTCGTTGAACTACTCAGCAACAAAGCAACAAACCCCATGGGTTGAACATTTCAACAACATGCGGGGTGAAGGATCTTGGATCTCCAGAATGCTTATCAGGGTAGGGGGCAGAGAAGGTCTCTGACCTCCATTCCTTTAGTGATTTTTCTGGACCTTGTTCCTATCCTCTTCATAATATCTTCTGCGTCTGTTCCCTGTCGTTTTCCTGTCCACCCTGTCTTTCAAATCCCTCTGGTGTTCCCCTGGGGGAACCAAAGTGCTAGTCTCTCTGTGTTGTAGAGGCTTCCTTTCTGGTGATGGGTAGGATGGAGGTCACATTGCCATCAACCTTGTATTTCCTTTCATGGAGAAAGGGGACTCTGCACAACTCATGGCTTGCCTGTCAATTAGGCAGTTCTGCACCTGTGTGATTTCCTTGAGCGCTTAATAAACATTGGGTGATTAGGGAACTTCAGGGGGCCCTTTCTTAAATGGTCATTAAACAATCATTGCAGATGGAAACAGCTCCAACCAGCCACTGCGAAGGAGTGTGTGGCTCCTACCAACCTAATCCTTTTTCAAGTCAGAACAAATGTGTAATCAAAGCACAAAGGGAACAGTTACAAAGTTCTGAGCCTTCTCAGGCAAAACTATAATACATCAACCAGCCTAAACCGATGTCCAAAATGGTCAATGAGAATTGACACGTGTTGTAGTGTTCTAAGTAATTCACTTAAGTTAGTTTTTTCCCCCCTCTCTCTCTCCTTGTCTTTACAGTCTTTCAAGTTGGAGCCAATTCTGCTTATCTTAGCTCAGTTGGAGAAGTTGTGATTGCGACAGGTTATAACTTGATATTTGAAGTAAGTCCTCAGGAGGCTTTCTTAAAGCTGCTGGGGTTGAAAAGCTCAATCCAACATTTAAAAGCTGTGTGACCTTGGGGAAGTTACCTAATCATGCTGAGCCTCTGTTTCTGCATTGTTAAAATGTAGATGACAACATTGCCTGCTGCATAAAAAGCATTTATTAAGTATTAATGGAATTATTAACTCCGGTTTTATTTTTTACGTGGGTGGAGTGGAAAGTGGGTCATTTAACTGTAAAGGCTTCTTGCTCAAAGATATCCACTCTCCATACTCCACCAGTTAACAAACTTTAGGGAGCAGAAGAAGCAAAGGGGCTTGTTTAAAATGCCGATCCCTGGGGCCTACCAGGAGCGATTCTGAAGCTGTTAGGCATGGGGCCCAGAAACCCAGCATTTTAATAAGCACCCAGGTGATTCTAATGTACATGGTTCAAAGTCTACACTTTAAAAAGAAATGAATTATTGTCACTTAAAAGACACCCTCAGGGAGAACTAGGCTATAGTCATTTACATCGTAATGTGCACAAAATTCAGTCAGATTGCTTTCCTATCAATGCCGCTAACCAGCCATTCTTGGCGGAGTAGTATTTTTGTGGCATGGGAGGAAAGAGGGGCGATTTTGGTCATTAGATGTACTTGGAGACGGTAAGCTGCACCTTGGACAGCGGAGGCATCCGCAGGCCACAGGGGACGCGAGGGTGTAGGTGGAAGCTGTAAAGACAAAGCGTGACTAACTTGTGTGGCAAAGACCCCTTTACGCCACCAAAGATCTTTCTGAGTTCTTTTTGGTTGGCAGTGGCTGTTTCATATTGATAAGAGAAATCCCTGAGTTTGTTTGATGTTTTTTCCAGACATACAAGGTGACTTCTTAAGCAAAGCTACCATTCCGGTTTATCTTTTGTGGTCTGTCTTCCTGTAGGCATTCCTTTCTTCGTATTAAGGCTGGCATTCCCAGGATCTCTTTAGCTTTGGATGTCAAGTAATGTAGAAAAATAATATGAGGCCATTCATGGAAAAGCTTTGTCTTGGTTGATCTCCAGGCAAGATGCTCTACAAAGGACTCAATGGTAGTGATGGGGTAGAGAAAGTCTCTGTCCTGTAGGTTTAGGAAGGTATCAGTCACAAACATCAGACATGCAGATGTATCTTCATGGGAAGAACATTCAGTTTTGCCTGTAAAATTACAGGGCAATATATATGTGATAAAACTTAGTTCATGTCTTGGATGAGTTGAGTTGATTCCGGGTATTGACCAATCAATACCTGAATGTCCATCAAGATCTGACATTTGAGAAAAATCTTGTTTGAGAGCTGAGATGATTAGATTAGTAATAAAAAGGTACTATTTACTCCAGTGTTTCTCTTTCATAGCTGAAAGAACTGATTACATTTCCTTAAGATTTTATTTTCTGATTATAAAAACATGTTCATTGTGGAAATACTTGGATATAGCCTTCAAATATATGTTCTAATTAACACACACACACACACACACATTTTTATAAAATTGAAAAAATACCGGAGAAACTTTTGTAGCTTGACTTCTTTTTTGCTTACAATTATCTTATGAAAAAACTTCCCTATTTTAATTTCTAATTCCTTATTTTCAGTGCCTCTTGTAACGTATCATTTTTTAAAAAATGAATTGCTATTATTAGGCATTTAAATTATTTTTATTTTTTCGTACTATACAGAATTGCTGTGATGAAAATTCATATATGTAGATCTTTGTACACATTTCTGATTATTTCCTTGGGGTAATTGCTGAGTCAAAGGTCGTTGGTATATATTTGTCAAATTGCCATTCAGAAAAGTTGTTTCAATTTTCATTTCTACCAAGATTCTAGGAAAGCACCCATCCTCCAGCTTCCTTGTCACCACTACATATATTTTTATTTCTTTTAAAATAGCTTGAACTTCTTTAGACAACTCATATCGCCACCTGAACATTCTCCATCCAATCTCCAAATGGTTGTCAGCTATAGTTGGGATGAAATTATGCGTCATGTCAGTTTTCTGAGGTGTAGACATGGCAGCTTACATGGAAACTGCTAATTTTCTTGACCTCCAGGAATAAGCATTGAGAATAAGAATTATCCTGCCTCTTCCCAATGAAGAATTAGAACAAATCCACACCCCCCCTCCCCGGTTTCCAGGGACACGAATAAGATTAAACCATTTCTAGCTGAGGTGGGAAGCTGTTTATTTGCAGAGGGTTGAACATTCATACAGACAGTGCCAAAACCAAAAAACAAGCAAACAAAAACCTCCCTCACATCTCTAAACACAGGGACAGAAGCTCAGATGGTTTCAAGTAGGGTCAGGTTGGTCTGACAAGAGCTGTATAGTTCGTTCATCTTCACAGAAGTTTCTCTGTTTCCCAAAGTCCAGACTTTTGAATTTGCTTGGAAAAGGGATATTTGTGCCACTCCCTGGTCCCCCCCATACTGCCCACATTGAAACCTGCTCACTCTGAATTTATGACACCTGGGTGCCATGGTGACCTCAGTGCCAATGGGCTGTGAAAGGGGATTAACACTTAGGACAAGGTTCCCCGGGTTTATATGAATCAAAACCTACTGTGGCAGCTCACGTCTGCATTTGCGTGGGATACAGAAAGTTATCCCAGAGCGGCCTTCCTGAGAATGCCTTACCAGACTCTCCTGACTAAAGCCGAGAATGGCAGATTAAAGTAGAGATGGTCCCTCTTCCCCTCTGAGTCAGGACGCATGAAAGCTGTCCATCCTCCCACTTGGATGTATTCCTGATGCCTTGGTTATTCAGATTTGTAGCCTGGAAATTCAAATCAGCACCTGCTGGTCAGCAGGGAACAGAGAAAGGAGACAGGGAGAAACTGGAGAAGGTTCCAAAGTGTAGGAAGCAGAGAAAATGTCTGCTTTAAGTCAGAAAGTAGTTATAAGAGAACTCGGTTAGGAACCAAGAGGCCTGAATTCTAGTCTTTGCACTTCCCCCCTGGGCTGTGGACCTCAGGCCAGTCGCGAAATTGTCGGGGCCTCATTGTCCTCATGGCCAGTGGGGGACATTGTCGGCCAAGGTAAGGATACTTTACAGCTTTGGCGTTCTAATCATGAAAAAAAAAAAAAAAAAAAAAAGGGATGAGGGACAATGCAGAGCAAGGTAAAATGAGACCTTTAGAGCAGTGCTTTCCCATAGTTGGATGCACAAATAAAAAATATTATTAGCTCCACCCTGGGATAAATGGAAGCGGCTTCTCTGAGCTGGAGGCACCCCTTGGGGGCTTTGGCTGCCTTGAAGGCTGAGGACGTGGCTTTCTCAGGCGCGCCAAGGGGATGCTCCACGCAGAGGACCCAAGTCCGGAAACAATCATGGTGTATACCTCCAACTACATTCCAAATAAACCAAACCTCTACTTACTACATCATGAAATAGGGTCAACTAATTCGACGGTGTTCTGACTTCACTTGCAGTGACTTCTCTGATGACTTTTTGGAAAATATCAAATTCTTTCCTCAAACTTTGTTTTCAAAGTCCCTGCTTGCTGTTGCTGCCTCTTGGTGAGGGTGGGTGAGAGGTGGCCAGGAAATAAGTTTCTTTGAGAAGAGGGGAAACGAGGCAACTAGGGAGGAGGGAATCCCAAAGTCCAAGTGTCTTACTGACGTTCTCGGTGGTTTCATCCGAGAGCACCCCTAAATCATCTCCTTGTCTCAGTCTTGGAGGCAGTGGGGACAGGTCCAGTTCTTGAAGCCACAGGCTTGATTGAAGGAATCAAGCATCCCATTTGGAGTCCTGCCTGTCTCTTAGGCTTTTCTTCTTTTGGAATAACAACCTTTCTAATGTGCCTTATTTATTTTTTCCATCTACCCAAAGAAATGATGAGGTAACTGGGGCGAGATAATTGCTGAACACCTGCAAGATGCAGGCCTGGTGCCACGAGCCCGGTGGAGTGAGTGTAAGATTCGTGACCACACGGATCAGCTGGCCTCCCCCCCAGCCCCCCCAGCCTCCTAAACACCTGCAGAGGCCTGTCACTTGGGACAGGAGGGCCCATTAGGACTCTTGTAATTGAGATGGGGTGAGGGAGTTTACAATGGCTCCGGAGTGGGAGAGAGAGAGAGACGGCTTAGATGACAGGAAACCATCCTCTCCGCTCTGTGGAGCACATTGAGAAAGGTGGCCTGGGTAATAATGGGGTTAGCTAATCCTGATAGTAATAAGGGTGGGAGAGTCCGTCATCATAATCACGGCTAATGGACTCCAGATGGAGACATATAATTGTTCTCATTAGCATGGTTACATACACATATATGCATACCCACGCACACGCACACACACAGACCCATTCCGCCCACATACCTGACTTTGATAAGTACTGTTAGATAAGAATAGCCCACACTGCAAAGCTCGATGGAGAGCATTGTCAATTATTTCTTCTGTTTCCCCCGTTCCACAACATCCATGCATACGTAATGGTTTCATTAACCTTGAGACTTCTGCAGATGAGTTGAAAACCCAGGCTTACACAGCCAATTAACTGACAGTACATTTTGCACACAGAGTATGGAAGTACCTTTCTCTTGCCCTCAAATACTGCCTGACTTTTCGGCTGTATTTCATAAGTGTTAATGTAATGTTGCTGAAAGGAAATATGGCCCAAAGCAGGAAACTTCTCCCCGCCTCTCTGGGATGCAGCTGTTCGTTTGGTTTGAGTTGTTAATTTAAACCACTCCCAGGTGCCTATTTCATATTATCTCTTGTTTAGAACAAAATAAAATGAAACTGTCAAAACCTTTCTGCTTCGCTCAGCCTGGGGCTCAATAGCCCCATAAAGGGACTGGTGCAAGGAAGCAGCCACTAAAACTTGCCTTTCCTCGGTGAGAAGTGCAGGCCCTCCAGGTGAGACCCCGACCTGCAGTCAATCCACCTTCCCTCAGAAAGGTATTGTAGGAGTCCGGACTCCATTCCTGCCTCCAGGCCTCTGCTCTTGATCTTTCTTGCCAGGAGCACCGTTTCCACTCTATTTCCAACTCTCTTGCAAAGCTTCCTCTTTGGGTCTCTCCCTAAGTACTCTGGTTTTCTGGTTTGGACACATAGTAAGTGCTCAATAAATGTTAGCCATTATTAATATTTCTACTTCATGAAGCAAATCAGTTGTTTGGTGCTCATAAAATAATAGTGTAAGGACTCTCAGGTGGATTTGCATATGTCCTGGAATGCTATTTCTAGCCATGCACTTGGTTTTTATAGAATGAATGCCTCCCTAAGGTATTTATCTTCTCTGCCATCTGCCCTTGGCTGCTCTGCCCTTGTGCCATAAGCAGGAACTGAGTGAGTGAAGCTAGGAGCCAGAGGTGGGGAGGGGCGGCTGTGGCTGGGGGGTGGTGGTGTCTTTGCTTGGAGCCCCAGGGTCCTTCCGAGGAGAACAGTGTGTGGCTGTTAGGATCTAAACTCAGGATATTCAGTGATTGCTTCCTTTTTATCTAAAGTGATCTCTCATTTCCAACAGCACAAGGAGAATGGCTCCTTTGGGTGCCGTTTCTGGGGCTAGGTGACGTGGCCCAGGTGACATGGTTGTCTTGACCCAGCCTCTGATCCACTTGAGGCCTCTGATTATGGGGGTCTGCACATCTCCCTGCGTAGCCCTTGGCAAACCATGGTTGGTGTTGCTTGGTAAGAAGGAGGTGGGCTCAGTCTCCTTACTTGCTGGCTTTCTGGAAAGGCCACCCAAAAAGAGTCCACATTCCACATGGGCCCTAGGTTCTCCCTCTCTCTGAAACCCTCGACTTCCTTTCTGTAAGAAGCTGCAAGCAAGGGGAGGGTCAGGCCAATGGGGCTATAACTACGCTTCAGCAAACGAGGGAGATTTCCGGAAAACAGAATTTCAATAAATAGCAGCCTGGAAATGCGAAGTGAGATGCCCTATTGTTACTGTTGTTGTTGTTTCTAAGTATCCTTAAAATAATCTGGTCACTTCAGACTGATATCTGTGCTGTTCTTTAAATTGCTCAGAGACAAAGAGCGTCCACACTCTGGAGATGGAAGCATAGCTCCGTGTTGGAGAGCGCATTTTGTATTTTGAGCCACTTTTCCTGTAGCCTGGGGCCTGATTGATTTTAGGTTCAGCCTAACATCTTGGCCTGAGATCCTGTGGAGAGTTGGAGGAACTTAAAGAAACAATTCAGACCCAAAGCCCTTGGTTTTTGAGAATTGACCTTCCATCTGTTGACAATCAAACATTGAACCTATTAAGAGTGGCAGGTCCCCAAGCTGGGAGGAAGGAAGGAATTTCCCAGAGTCTCCGGAGACAAAGGACCTTTTGACTACACCTGGGGGTGAAGGGTGACCAGCCCAGGTCAGACTAAGCCGGGGATCAGATGAGTGGAGAGCAGCTGGTGAGATGGGAGCTGGGCATCCGCTTAGCTGAGTTCTGATTTGCCACGTAAGGGGGAGTAAGGAGAAGAACATAATAGAGGGTGATTAGCCATGAGGGACTCCGGAATGCAGACACGAAACCCTCAACCGGCCTCCTTGTACTCCTGTGCGTATCCATGGTCTGGGGCAGTATGCCTACCTCCTCCATCAGACCTTCAGCTCCTCAAGAGAAGGGGCTGTGTCTTTCTCATCTTTAAATGGCCTGACACATAGCAAGTATTCATGGGATGAATAAGTGTAGAGACCCAAAAAGGGGGCTGCTTAAAGGAGGGCCACAGCTCGCTCCTACAGCGCCTTTCCATGAGTTAGGAAAGTCATTCCCTGATGGTAAACACATGTGCCTATGGGCACATGGCTTGGCAGGTGAAGTACCCCTTCCCTTGTCCGAATGTGCTCACACGCGGCACATTCTGAACAAGGATGCATAGTGTTCATCCCTATGATTTAGGAATTGGGGCTGCTGTCCAGGCCCCAGCCTTTGGGACACCCTGCGCCATGCTTGGATGATGGAGGATGCTCTCACAGAGTAGCAGGCAACGTCCAGAAGGCAGTATCCTACCCCACCTGGCCGTGCTCCCCAGGCCTTAAGGTCTGCATGTGGGCGGTCTCCCTCAACAGGCTTGTCTGGCCTTCTCTTCCAGGGACTTCCCTTTGCCCTTCCCATCCTCTGGCTGTTCTCATAGGAAATCTGGTCCCCGTAAGGGCTCTTTTTGATGTCTGTTTAGCCAGAGAGTTCACGGTCCTCGTTTGGTTCACACAGACCTGGGCTGTAATCCTGGTCCTGCCCCTTCCCCATTGTGAGCCACTAGAAAGATGTTTTAATCTCACCAAACCAAGGTCACTTCAACCACACAATGTGGGTGTGTTAGGGTTACATGCCGTGGTGCGTCTATGGGGCCCAGGCCAGTACTGGACACAGAAGTTCTTCCTCAAAGCTTGGGGAGTCTGTCCCAGAGGAGATGGTGCTCGCTGGAACCTACTGTGAGCGGTTCCCGCTTTACCAGTTCCGTAGGTTCCATTTCTTAAGGTCAGCCTCTACAGTGACCCTTCTAGAATAAAATCCCTAAAGTGCTTTCTGAGAACTCCAGAGTCAACTGCCCCAGACAGATCCCTCTGGAGAATGGGGGGTGGAGGTGCTGCCAAACTTTAGCAGATTCCTGGAACCAGATGTGGCTGTGGGAGTGGCCAGAGGCAGCTGGTTCTGATGAGGTTAGTTCCCATCCCATGGGCCTTGGTCCACCCACCCCAATAATTTCTTTATTATATTAGGAAGACTAGAGTTAGCTGATTTCATAAAAGGAAGTGAGCTGAAATCACAGTGAAGATGTTGGTAAACCTTGACTCACACAGTCATGCTGAGTCATTAAAAGTGTCTAGTCCTTCCCCCTTTGTTATGTAAATGATGGAACAGGACTGGAGGGGTTAAAATCTTGTTCAAGCCTTCATCTTCTATTATATCCCAGGACCTCCCTCGACTGTGAGATTAAACTCTAAACTTGCACAGCTGTGGGATCTTGTCATGGAATTTATTAAAATTGGACAGCAACCTGTGTCTGAGATTCCAGAGGGCTTGGTATGCAGGATGGCCCTGCCTGATCTAGCATCTCCCTCACGACCATGAACCCCGCACGCCATCTCTGGCTTTCACATACATAGACTTTCATTCTTGTTACCCGGTGCTTGCTCAAGATGGCACAGAGGTGGAACCCTGGGAACAAAGGGACCCAGCGATGCCTGGAGGCCCACCATATGATGGACACCATGAGGGGTTCCTCAGACAAATGTGTTCTCATTTAATCCTCACGAGGACTTCAAGGTCAGCTGAGGATTTTAACAGATGGTTATTGAATTAATGACTGAATGAGGGGACAGATGACTGGTAATTATGTTCTGTAGTTGTCTACACATGCCACCCATCTTCCATGTTGCTCTGAGGGATCCTTGTCCTTTTATCACCTCTCTTTCTGTTTTCTTAGCCCCATGGTGCCCACTCAGAATGACCCATCGTTGTGAGGATCCAGTGAGAGAACCACATTCATTTTCCTGTTGACAGGAAGGAAATCAAGAATCCAAAGCTCAGAGTACAAAGGGTAGATTTTGTGGATTTCCCAACTCAAGTCCACAGTCCTAGCATGTAAACAATAATCTATATTATTTATGTTCTTAGCTTTCCGGAGAGAGTGGAACAGGTCGAGGTACTGTGCAATTCTTGTTCCTTCTTCACGGGAATTACATTCTTGTCAAGTGTGCAAATGGAAAATAATTCTATACGCCACTACAAAGTAGAATAACGTGCTGTGTCAGGGTAACACATTTGTTTCTATTTCTATCTTCACCAACTACTTGTATGATTTAGACCAGTCACCTAGTGACCCTTCCTATTTCAGTTTATTCAGCTATAAAATAGGGCTATACCACTGGCTTAGTTGGCGTCAAGGTTATGATTTTTAAAGAATTTGCCTTGTTTCATTTGGTCTTGTATGGTGCCCTGGAAATATGTGCACAGGAGAAAGATGAATTGACAAGACTTCAGTTCTAGTCTCTGATGCCAGATTCATGCTTGATCTTCCATTTCTTGACTTGAGTTCTCAGGCAGCACACTAAGGATTTCATTCCAAAAGTCTCCCTGAAGAGGCCCACCATGAAGAAATGGACCTCTCGTCTCTCCACTGGCAAAAAGGAACTATGAACATTCTCTATCCTACTTCTTTCTTATATGATTGTAGAAGATGAAATGAATTGGTAGATAGAAAAGGGTTTTGAGAATGATAACGTACTAGTCATTCCAACGTAGTTACAATCACCATGATGCCAATTGCTCATTCTGCTAGTTTCTTTAGCTTGTGAGTGACTCATTTGAAGATGAAAGTTTTGTGGTTCTGTTTATCTGGTTTATATTTTGTGAGTTATTTTCTCAGTTTGGCACAGGCACATGGTTCAGGAGCATCCAACAATTTTAAACAAATACTGTTATTGTTTCCCAAAGGCTAGTCTCTGGCAGTTTGAACTGCTGGTCCAAGCTCACTTATAAGCAAGAGTATTTGGTGACGTCAGAGGGAAGAGAACATTTTCATTGAGGTGGGACTTGGGTACAGGAAGGGAAAGGGGAGACAGGAGAGAAGGAGCAAAGTGCCAAGTACTGTAGCTTGTTCATGGAGGAAGGCAGGGATGAATTAATCACAACATGCTGCAAAACACCAAACAAACAAAAAACCCCCACACCAAACAAAGGAGCCTGGCTTCCATTTAACAGTCAATCAAACAGTGAAGAAATATTAGGCCTGCTTATGATGAGGAAACCAAATATTTCATCCAGTCAGGTCTGCAGCAAGTCAAGGGGAAGAGGCAGCGTAATGACCAGGCCTGTCCGTGACCATTTGGCTTGTAGCAATCATCAGAGCCTAGGACTGCAGCGAGAAAGAATCCAGGGAAGAGCAGGGAGCCACACGCATAGCCTCATGCTCTGTGCAATGTAAACAGCCGGTACATCTGGGCACCTCATGTTCTTATACCTTAGAGTGGGGAAGAAACAAGGCCTGCTGAAAGATGAGCTAAGCCTGGCGAGTGAGTTGGAAGGAGCAGCAGATGATCAAAATGTTTAGATAGTGTGGTCTCTCCTCCAGAAAGGGAAACAGGGATGGATGGGTTGGCTATCTCCATAGACCTGAGGTCTGCATTCTTTCTAAAGAGTGCTCAGAGTCCACTCACTCTCTGGCAAGGGATGCGTTGAGTGATGGACGAGTAGTGGCAGGAAGAGTAGATGCTGCATGTAGGGAGTTTATTGCTGAATTAGAGATGCTGTTTGACCAAGGCAGACAAAGCGTGACGGTATTTACTGTTTCTGTCTGTGAGTACACATGCTCTCTCCTCCTCTCTTTCTCATAGCACAAACTGCCATCCATGCCGTTGAGTCTGCCTCAGTCCTAATACTGCCTCTTCCTGGACATGTGATTGGTTAACGAATTAGCATATGGCTCAAATAGGGCCAATTGGTGTCCTTCCCTGAGACTGATACATGGATGTTGAGAGAAGGACACTGGCCCTCCTTCTGGTGGGATGGCTAAGCATCGAAGCTGTAGTTTTGGAGTTTCTGATGGCTCACTTTCCTATTTCATGCAGAAAGCCTGTCCATTGCAGGAAAGATTAAGTCACCATCAAGTGAGAAGCAGAGCTGAGAGATGGAGAAAGAGCCTGATGACATCATTGGAGCCCCTGAATCCAATCGTGATTGAGGCCAGATACACTCTTACATTCCCAGTTAAATGAACCAAAACATTCTTTTTGTTTGTGTAAGCTAGTCTGAGATGGGTTTTTGTCACCTGAACCTGGAGGGTCTGAAGGAGGACAGTGTGGGGGTGGAGGTCAGGGGTGAAGGTGGGATTGAGCAAGTGAGAGGTCAAAGAGAGAAAGGAAAGGAAGCAGAAGAGAGGAAGCATGATGGACCAGCCTTCATTAGGGAGGTGGGAACCTGCTCTGGTTTTCTTTGCTCCATGAAGCCTGATCTCTGAGAACATACTCATTGTAGGAAGGCAGATCTGCTTTCATGGGGCAACGAGGCCCATGGCTCCTGGGATGTGAATGTCCCCAGACATTCAAGGCCCCTCTCCTGCCGTCCACTCCTTGGCCAGCCAAAAAAGACTGTTCAAGAATGTCATTAGTTATGATGCTGAGATTAAGCTTGGAACACAGACACACTGATTTCCAACTTTAGCCCTTGCTAGTAGAATAACCTTGGGGAAATCACTTACACTCTCTACCCTCAGCATCTTTGTATCTAAAATGGGGCTAATAATTATATCTCCCTCAAAGGACTGTTGTGAGGATCCCATCAACCAATGCACATGAAGAGGTAGGCACCATGGCCACCCCACGGGAAACACCCAGTAATAATTACCTATTCACTTTCTCATGAATGGGGAATGGTGAAACAGATTATAAGACACTATTTGGTGGGTGGAAACAGAGCAATTTAAAACATGAAGGTGATTTAGTAACTTGGAAGAACTACATTAGTAAACTAAGATTTTTTTAAGTGACCTAAACTTCAATAAAAAGTTAAATTTTTCTTTTTTAAAAAAGGGAGTTAGAGGATATATACTTGAAATAATTGAAAGCAGGAACATGAAAAGATATTTGTACACCCATGTTCATAGCAGCAGTATTTACAATAGCTGAAAGGTGGGAGCCACCCAGTATCCATCCACAGACGAATGGGTAAACACAATGTGGTATACAAGTATATAGGGATGATCATTCAGCCTTAAAAAGGAGGGAAATTCGGACATATGCTACAACATGGACGAATCTTGAAGAAATAATGCTCAGTGAAATAAGCTAGTCACATAACGACAAATACTGTGTGATTCCACTCATCTGAGGTACCTAGAGTAATACAATTCATAGAGACGGTAGAATTGTGATCGCCAGGGGCGAGGGGAAGGGAGAATGGGGAGTTATCGTTTAATACGTACAGAGTTTCACTTTTGCAAGATGAGAAGGAGTTCTGTGAGTGGATGGTGGTGATGGTAGCACAACAGTGTGATGCACTTAATGCCACTGAACCACTTAAAAATGGTTAAAATGGTAAACTTTATGTTATATATATATTTACCACAATTTTTAAAAAGGAAGTTAGAGTCCTGTGTATAGTAAGGCTGCATTTTCATATTACCAAAAGTAGGTAAGATTATACGTGCGTGTGTGTGTGTGCGTGCGTTGAGCAAAGGAAAAAGGATGGATAACCACATACCAAGTTATTTACAGTGCTTCTATGTGGGGGTTAGTGGGGCAGGAGGGGTGGTGTTACTTTAGATACTTTAGTATTGTCTAAATTATTACAACGAGCACATATTATTCTTGCCATTTCAATAAATAATATTAAATTGTCACCATTTGCATCATACATTTACACTTTGAAAGTGTCTTTGTGGACTATAAAATGATGTAGTTATTCTGGAAAATAGTTTGGCAGTTCCTCACATGGCTAAACATAGAATTACCATATAACCCAGCAGTTTCACTCCTAGATATGTACTGAAAACATATGACCACACAAAACCTTGGACGTGAATGTTCATAGCAGTGTGATTCATAATAGCCCCAAAGTGGAACAACCCAACTGTCCATCATCTGATGAATGATGAACTAGCAGTATATCTAAACAATGGACTATTATTCAACAATAAAAGGAAATGAAGTAGTGATATATATGTTACAACATGGATGAAACTTGCAAACACTATGCTAAGTGAAAGAAGCTGGACACAAGACCACATATTGTAGGATTCCAGTTTTATGAAATGTCCAGGATAAGTAAATCTATAGAGGCAGAAAGTAGATTAGAACCGGAGGTGACAGCTAAGGGGTGTGACCTTTTTTTAATTGCGGTAAAGTTCTAAAATTGACTTGTGTGATGGATGCACAACTCTGTCAATATTCTAAAAGCCATTGAATTATTCAATTTAAAGGGGTGAATTATATGGCATGTGAATTATATCTCAATAAAGCTAACATAAAACAAAACAGACAAGAAACAAAGTCTCTTTGGAAATTACCACAATTAGTCCTTCACACCAAGCTGGAGATGCAGATAGTAAATGAAGGAACATTAAAACTAGAAAACTAACAGATCCTGGAGAAGGAGAGGAATTACCAAAGTCCAGTCAGCTTATTTTTTAAAAATAATCTCCCCCAATGAAACATCCCACAAAAGACAAGCTCGAAAAGACGTGAGAGAAAGCAACCCAGAAGTTCCTCAGCTAGGGAAGAGACCAACAAACAGATCCATCCACACAATGAAATACTACTCAGCAATCAAAACAAACAAACTACTGATCTGTACGACAACCTGGGTGAATCTCAAATGCATTCTGCTAAGTAACAGAAGCCAGACTCAAAAGGCTAGTTGCCATATGATTTCATTTATGTGACATTCTGGAAAAGGCAAAAACCATAGAGACAGAAAACAGATCAGGGGTCTGATTTTCAAAGACCACAAGGGAAACTTTCTGGAATAATGGAAGTGTTCTATATCTTGTTTATGATGATGACTGCACAGCAGTATGCGTTTATCAAAACTTGCAGAACTGTATACTAAAAACGGTGAATTTCACTGTGCGTAAATTATACCTTAAAACTGGGCGGGCGAAGGACATGAAGCACACATTTGGATGTTCAGACAGGTGGACAGGCACTGAGAAGAGGTATCTGGCCAAGGAATGGGACGGTCCCCAGCCCCTGACCCTCATGTGACCCATAGGTCAGCTGGGGCTTCCCTGTCCTCTGGAAATCCAGGCCTGCAAATCCCCCAACACTCCCAGGGGATGTCTGTTCCTTCCTGGTCCCCGTCACCTCCAGCACCTGTACACACACGGTCTTCCCCCCCACATCTGCTTGCAGTGGCCTCTTCACTGGTTTCCCTGAAATCATTCCCATCAGGACTTGACTGATGTCACAGAAGATGGGGAGGGTGCCACCGGAAGGCTTGGGCCTCTGCCATCCGGCTAGCATGCTTGATCTCCTCCCTTTCGATTTCTGCTCTCACCCCCTCCTCCTGGTTGTTCCTGGGAGTTCCAAACTCTTTCTCCTTTGTTAGAGAGAGCAGCTGAGCTTTTCCCCACTCCTTCTCCACAGAGACGCTCTCCCAACTGATCCAGGTACTGAGCAGAACGAGGGGCTTCTTTTCATTAAGAAACTCTTTGGTATTATAAATAGCAACTTTTCCCCCTGTTACACTTGACATTTGGGACCCAGACATCAGCAAGGATGAGCGTGCCCTGTGCGTGGCTGAATTCTAGTCTTCTCAAAACATGCCGAAAGGACTCGGCCTAGTTCAGGCCTCCACTTGCTGCTGAGGCTGCTTCAGTAGATATTGACCCATCTGTCCTCCTATGCGGCCACCACAGTCACTTCCCAACACACTGAAAGGAAGGTCCCAACATGGGCTCTGTGACACTCCAGTTTTTCTCCTACCTTCAAGAGCCTGCCTTTAAAATTCATTATAGCAATTTGCACTCGGTATTTCCTCTTGTCCATGCTTTTCTTTATGCTCACACCCCCCCTCCCCTTTCACTTCCTCCATTTGTCATCTCTGTCAGAAGACAGGCCCTGATTGTTCCAGACCCACAGCTTCAGCTGGAGCAACTGCACCCAGCCCCCTTTACTGGGCTAATTAACAGCCAGGCTGTAGGAATTCCAAGGGCCTCCCAAGGAAGGACTTGCCTGCTCCCCAAACAGGCTGGTCTCTCTGGCCCCCTCTGGGGGTGATGCTGCAGCACCCCAAGCCTGGGCCTTCTTCCTGCTAGGGGCCCTTTCCTCTTGTTTCTTGGGGAGGGTGAAACAATTTCCTCTTTTCACAGGGGCTCCATGGCAGGCAGATTAATGAACATGAGCCCAGGACAGAGGCCAGCCTGCCAGAAATGTCTGCAGCATATTCAGCGGTCCCCGTGGTGGGCTGCAGGAGGCACAAAAGATGCGAGCTGCATAGTCGAGTTCCCAGCAGTGCTGAAGCTCTAATCTGACCCATTGTTCCACTGCGGAAATGACCTTCCCCTGCGGCTCCTCTTTTGCCCTCATCCAATACCTCCTGCCCCTTGCAAGCCTCCCTTCCCTGAGCAGCCAGCTCTGAGGCTCCTTGATGCTTCTAGAAATAAGTGTCTAGCGTGGCCCCCATTGAGGTTCAGGCTTGGGGCTGTGATGCACGGTAGCAGAGAGTGAGGCCCTCTTGTTAGCTGCAGCCGCTGGGCTCGCTGCCGTGTGTTTTTAGGAGACTGTTTCTTTTCTACCCCTCAGTGGAGTTCTTAACAAACTGGTGTGTAGGTCTCGCACCTCAAAACGGGAAACAGATGGTGCTTGTTGGGGCCTCGAGGATATTTGCTTTGGAAACACCCAGCATGACAGGGTCTGTGAAAAAGTTCTCAGCAGCTGGGATCTCACTGTGCCCAGCCAGGTGTCCATGGAGCAGAAGTGCCCTGAAGGGCAGCTGCCAGCTAGGGGTTTTCAGGGTGTGGTAGCAGAAGCAGACCTCAATCCTGTGAGCCACCCCCCTTGATGGAGTAGAATTGTTGCTCCCCACCTATGGGGCAACCTCCCCTCCCCCAAAGCTCATTCACATGCCACATTCTCATGCATCAACTTCCTCTCTGGCAGAATTTTCCAGCTTGTCAGCATGGGCACTCTTCCGTATAGGTATCTGTGGCCGAATTGCCCAGCCTACGGGGTCAGCTCTGGGGGACAGAGAGCTGAGGCCTTGCAGAGTACCATGGCTAGGTGTTTACAAAGGAAGTGGGATGGATTTATAGAACCCAGAAGCATTTTGATCACACAGTCATATCTGTCCATTCACACACAGACACTCTCTAATATACACACATGCCTCACAGGTATTTCCGTGCTATCTTTGCCATGTTGATGTTCCTTAGCTAGCACGTGTTTTGACTTGTTGGGACTGTGTGGCTGTTTCAAGTAGGAAAATAGCAAGGCTCCCTCCCAGTCTTAACGCTTTTTAGTTTGAATTCTTATTTTGTCTGAAAGCAATATTACCACACCTACTTTGTTTTTGTTAACATTGAGTTGGGTTATCTTTTATCATCCTTCCATTTTTTAACCTTTCTGTGTCATTTTGAATTGTGGATAGCATCGAGCTAGATTTCAAAAATCTGAGTCTTGGACTTCCCATAAAAGGATTTTATCCATTCATATTTATTGTGATCATGAATATGTTTAGATTTCTTTCTGACGTTTTATCTCGTGTATTCTACTGGCCATAAATTCTTGATACTTGTTATTTTATTTTTCCCATATTAGGATAGAAGTTTTGAGTTTCAGTTTAACTTATTCTCGAAAGTTTGGAAGTTATGTATGTTATTTCTTATCTTCTGGGGGTAGAAATGACAATGAACTTGGAGGCAAGAAACAGAGTTCCCACTTTGGAGTTCTTTCCAGCAATTTTGGAATAAATGGTCTTTTCTTTATGGTTTAAAGTAGGGAAACCCTTGGTTAACATGCAGCCCACCTCACTGAATTAAACCTGCCAAAGCTTCATTTCACAAAGGAATCTACCTGCCAACTTTTTCCTACTCTGGATGACTGAATCCTGGCAGCATTTAGCAATAGGACAGAACTACTCGAAGTATGGTCTGCAGATTGTTGTCAACCATATAAACTAGTACCAGTCTGCAATGAGATAGATACAGAATTTGAGACTAAATATTTAGACACATGTATGGCAATCTGACAATGATGCAGTGTCTCAGCGTGTGATCAGAGGACTTGTCTTGGTGAACAGGGAACTGACCAAGTATTGTTGTCTTGGGTGGCAAGTTGCATGTGGTGTGAGCTGTGGGGTAGGGCCACACACTGGTGTGTGATTAAGCGTGACTGCTCTTTCTTGTTTGTGTATTCTAACAGGAAAGCATGGTACTTTGTTGAAATTTCTTTGGCGTTTCCTTGATGACTGGTGAAGTTCAACTCCTTTGCTTATGTTTATTGGCCTTTTGTGTTTCCTTTTTTTTTTTTAAGTGGCTGTTCAAGTGTTTTGCCCATTTTTCTATTGTGTTTTCAATTTTTTCTTCTGGAAGAGTAAGAATTACTTTAATATTCTGGACATAACTCTTTTCTTGGATATATAGTATATGGAATTTAAGAAAAAGTTTCTTCACCCAATAGCGTGAGAAGACCATGAGGATTAACTCTGTGGTCCTATCCATAATACCTTGTAGATTCCTTTTTTGAAGATCAGAGAGAAGAATTAGGAATTTTTACTTGATAACCTGTCAGGACCATTGAAGGTGCTAGAGTAAGATGACCAATTTAAACTAGTTTGAGCAAGAAAAGGAATATATCAACTGACAAAACTGGGATGGGTTCAGGCATGGCTAGATCCAGGTGTTCAAGGGCTCTCTCGCTCTCTCTCTCTCTCTCTCTCTCTCTCTCTCTCTCTGTCCCTCTGTCCCTCTCTTCTTTTCTCCCCCTCCCTCTTTCCCCCTCTTCCTCTCCCTCCATCTCTTGCTCTATGTTCTATTTGTTGGCTTTATTCTCTGGCAAACTCTTTCTGTTGAAGAGAATGACCCCCAGAAATTCCATACTTACATGGTTCTCACTTGTCCCAGTTTGAGAGATAACTTTTGTGTCCTAGTGTCTATATAAATTCCCCCAGAGGACTTCAGTGGGCCATGCTTGGGTCATAAGCCCACCAAGGGATCAGTTGTGAGTTCTGGAACACCTCATAGCAGGGGAAACAGAACTGTGAGCCTGAGATCCATATCCAGAAAATGTGTGGATTTAAGGAGGGTCAGTACCCAAAGTGAAGGAATGCAGGGTGCATCCACAAATAATAGGTGTCTACTATCTCACCTAGGAAGGCAAAGGGGAAATTTGGAACACTTTGGAGTGAGGCTTAGTGGTGTGTGTGCAGGTGATAGCACAGGAGGAGGGAGGTACCACGTGATCAGTGCTGGAGAAACGTGCCTCTGGACTTACTGGGTGGCAGGGAGCAGCAAGTGACTAGTGGCTAAGAGAAACATTAGGTGACATTTAGATATGTAGTTCTCTCTTCTTGTTTTGCCAAACTTTCCCATGTAATGGTATTACCGTGGCACATGACACTTTGTGGAGCTAATAGTTCAGTCATTAAATTTCTCAACAGTGTTCTTTTCTAACACAGATAATGTAGCCTTATCCCTATGATAGGATATGAGCAAAAACAGTGGGTTGGGCCATGCTAAGAATTCAGAGGTCAGCAGTTTTTATCATGAATCATATCTTCCACCAGAGATGAGATAATCTCTGCAAATAGGTATGGGATTTATCTCTGAGTTTCCTGGCAGGGAAGGCAAAAAGGAAAATCTGTTGAATTACCTCATTCTTATTATCTGATGCCAAGTCATTGTGGAATGATAAGCCTTTCCTTGTGTCCAAGTACTCGAGTAATTTATTAAATGGGTCTCGATATAAAATGTATTGAATAACATCATAAAATCATGTCCCCTAACTTGACAAAGTCACCAGGGGCCTCACGCGAGTATTTTAGACGCAGCATTTTATGCACATCCGCCCTCAGTCTCTTCCCCTCCAGCTTCAAACAACACGGAGTCAGAATGCTGTCACATTCCTCGTCAGGAAATGCTCTCAGGGAAGCATTTCTGACTTCTGCAAACAGAGATTGGCTATTTCTTCCCATGGTTCCTGTATCCCCTTTTATATACCCAGAGTTCTGCTTCTATATCTGCATGGTCTTGAATTCTGATTATCTATTGACATATCTAATCTCCTAATCTTCCCTCCCCACCAGATTTTAGTTTCTTTTTTTTCTTTAAAGATTTCTATTAAAAACATAGCTAGCATACAACATTATATCAGTTTCAGGGGTGCACCATAGTTGTGCAACATTTATACACCTAAAGAAGTGATCACCGCAAATCCAGCAACCATCTGACACTGTACCACGCTCACAATATTATTGACTGTATTCCCCATGCGGTCTGTTACATTCCCATAACTTATTTGTTTTATATCTAGAAATTTGAGCCTCTCATTCCCTTCACCTTCTCCTCTTTAAATTTTTCAATTACAGTTAACATTCAATATTATTGTGCATTAATTTTATGTGTACAGCATAGTGGTTAGACATTTGTGTAATTTAGGAAGTGATCCCCCTGACTAGTCTAGTACCCACCTAGCACTATCCATAGCTATTACCATATTATTGACTGTATTTCCTATCCTTTACTTTACATCCCCATGACTATTTTGTAACTACCAATCTATACTTCTTAATCCCTTCACCTTTTTTACCTTGTCCCCCAAACCCTTCCCATCTATCACCTCTATAAATCTAGTACCCATCTGACACTATGCATAGTTATTTACAATATTATTGACTATATTCCGTATGCTATGCCCTACATCCCCATGACTACTTTGAATAGGTTGTACTTCTTAAGCCCTCCTCATTTTTCACCCACCCCTTCAACCCCCTTCCCATCTGGCAACCATCAAAATGTTCTCTAACTATGAATATGTTTCTCTTTTGTTTGTTTGTTTATTTTGTTCTTTAGATTCTACATATAAGTGAAATTACATTGCATCTGTCTTTCTCTGTCTGACATACTCAGTACCCTCCAGGTCCATCCAAGGCACCACAGATGGCGAGAAACCATTCTCTTCCATGGCTGAGCTATATTGCATTGTATATGAAGCAGGACAATTAAGTTCGTGAACTTATCCTAGAAAAAGTGCTACATACCTCATTGCTGAATATCACTATGGTCACTTTCGAAGTGCTCCCCTTGGGAAGCTATGCACTGATGTCAGCACCTAGTCCACCCTTCAAAGCAATTTTGGAACTCTTTTTCTGGAATGGCCATCAGAGCTGTCATCGTATTACCCTTGATGTCCTGAATGTCATCAAAATGTCTTCCTTTCAATATTTCCTTTCTCTTCGGGTAAAGAAAGAAGTCACTGGGGGCCAGATCAGGTGAGTAGGGAGGGTGTTCTAATACAGTTATTTGTTCACTGGTTAAAAACTCCCTCACACACAGTGCCACGTGAGCTGGTGCATTGTCGTGATGCAAGAGCCATGAATTGTTAGCGAAAAGTTCAGGTTGTCTAACTTTTTCATACAGCCTTTTCAGCACTTGCAAATAGTAACCTTGGTTAACTGTTTGTCCAGTTGCTACAAATTCATAATGAATAATCCCTCTGATATCAAAAGGTAGCAACATTGTTTTGACTCTTGATTTGGACTGACAGAAATTTTTTGGTTGTGGAGAATTGTCTGACTTCCATTGTGCACTTTGACGCTTTGTTTCAGGGTTCTATTCGTACACCTATGTTTCAACACCAGTGATAACACAGACCAAAACATCATCTTGCCTCTCCAAAAGGTCTTGGCAAACTTCAAGTCGCTTTTGCTTTTATTCATTGGTGAGCTTCTTCAGGACGGTTTTTGCACACATCTTTCTCATGCCAAGAATTTCCTAACTGTTTCTCTATCCATGTTTAGTTGGTCTGCTATGCTTCTCAGAGTCCGCCAATGATTTTGACATACAATTTGATGAGTTTTTGCAATGTTTTCATCAGTTCTGCTCATTACTGGCCGCCCTGACCTCTCTTCATCAGTGACGTGTTCTCTCCCCTCAGAAAAATGTTTAATCCATTTGTGTACTGCCATTTTCTTCATGGCATTATCTCCATAAACTTGGACTGATATGCCCCTGATTTCACTTCCACTCTTGCCAAGTTTAACAAGAAATTTAATGATTGTTCCTTGCTCTAATTCAAGCTCAGACATTCTTGCGACAGCACACAAAAACATGCAACAACAATAATGAAGGCCACTCAGCAAACACTGCTAACACGTCAACACAAACACAGCTGTGAGATACTGACGTACCAGGGTTATGAAACCTTACTGGGCTGTTTGTACAGTGCTGCCAGTGAAAGAACACGGTGGCAAGTTCGTGAACTTAATTGTCAGACCGCATATCTCAGTCTGCCCCCGTATGTCTTCAATACCCCCCGAAGTTACTGTCTCCGCTGAAGCACAAGGTGTGTGCCTGCAAGTAAGATAGTCTGTGCCAGTCCATTTAAGAGGATGTCTGGTTTTCTCGCAGCCTTCATTCCGACCTGGATGGTCTAAATCCCCACTGTTTTTCACAGCCAGATGTTGTGGGGGCTCCTCTTCCTGGCCCCAGTACTCTGGGCTGGGGAGGCCGGTGTGGGGCTGGGTCCCTCGCTCCTCTGGGGAGGACCACTGCGGCCAAGTTATCCCTCCCAGTTCTGAACTGACACATGGAGGTTTGGGGCCAGCCCATTTCGAGTCTGCCCTGCCTACAAGTCTCGACGTGGCTTCTTCTTTAGTCATATCCTTAGTTATAAAACTTCTGTTTAGCCAGACTTCAGATGGTTCTCCAGGTTGATTGTTCTAGAATTTAGTTGTAATTTTGATGTATTCAGGGGATGAGGGAAGCAGAATGTTTATCTACTCCATCATCTTGGATTGTTCCTAGATTTTAATTTCTTAAGTGCAGGTCCCATGCCTTTTAAAATAATGTATTCCTAATATCTATGACTGTATCTAGCCTAAGAGGCTGAGTGTGGTGGGAATGGGTGGGAGGGAAGAAGGAAGGACGGAAGGGAGATAAAAAGAAGGAAGGAGAAAGTGAAAGGAAGAAAGGAAAAGAGAGGTAAAGGGTCTCTCTCCAAGGAGGGAAGGAAGAGAAATCTATCCGACAGTCCCAAGTCTAGGCCGGAAGAGGCCGATTTGGTCTGATAAAGGATAGACAGTGAGTAACGCAAGGGAACTTGTGGGAAGTCTATCGAGGAAAGTGGGAGGAACCAACGGGAAGAATAAATTAAAGATTGCTTCATTTTAAGAAGACTTTAGGAACTTAGCATGTTCAGAAAAAGAATCAATACCCAACGGAGATTTCTGTCAATCAGTTATGATGAAGAGAGGAGGGAGTCCTGTTTTCACTCACATCTTTCTAGAGCTGTGGTGGTCCCTGGGAAGAACAGGGCCCATGGGTGTGGCAGGCCCACTCTTGTCACCAGCAGGCTTGGACAGTGTGTTTTAAGCTGCGGGTCATAAGCTCCGTGGCATTAGGTGCTACGTGGGCCTCTTGAAGACCTCTCTTCGCCTCCAGGCTCGCTCTACTTTTGATGGTCCAACCTAACGTCGTGTCAAAAATATTAAAAGCACCCACATTATAGCAAATTTTTTTTTTTTTTGCTATCAAAAAACTTCAAAGACTTTTAATGATTTTGCTTTTGAAATGATAGGGCTCCAAGTAACTCATTTATTTTGTAATTAGTCATGGTTTCTCAGGTTTTGCAGCTAATTGTGCATGGCAAAACAAGAAAATCTGCAAATTGCATTCAAATGCTATAAAATTTTAATGCATACTGAGTTTAATATATAATGACATTTGTGTATATTAATTAAGCATTTATTTGTTTTTTGTTTGCACTTTGCTTTTAGTGTTTTGGAGCCAATGGTATTTCAGATCTCAAGAATCTCTGTGAGTCCTGGCAGAGTGTAGACCCCAGGCGCAGTGTATGGAAAGCTTCACGGACGCACATCAAGGGCTGGCACATGTTGGGCTACACAAGCCTCTTTTCACATGTTAGAAATTTGATGTTGAAAGAAGGACAGTCATTGTGCTTTGAATCCAGGGCTCACTAATGTCTCCCATTCAGTTTGAGGCCTCATGAAGAAGGGGCGATACATTTTTTAGCCAACTGTCTTGTTATAAAAGAGTTCTGGTATGGGGACACCATATATAGCATTGTAGATGAGGGTTCACGTCCTGGCTGTGCTGATTAACCGGGTAGCATGAGAGAGTCATTTGAACTCTCAGGGACTTAGTTTCTTCATCTGTGAAATGGGGCCAATGATATAAGGCCATCATTATTCCTAGGGTTATTTTGAGTTTCAGATAAAATACACTACAAGAACATCCTTTTGTGAAAAACACCAGGTATTAAGACAGCTTGGGACCATCATTCTCAACCCTGACTGCACTTTAGAATCACCCCAGGGGCTTTTAAAAAGTACTGAAGTTTGGGTCCCTCCTAAGGCCAATAAAGTCAGAGTCCCTGGGGAATGACAGAAGTAGTGGTTTCTTCAAGGCAACCCCTTCTGTTGATTCTAATGTGCAGCTGATGTTGAGGGCAGAGGTGCCCAGAGAGGACATCTGTGTCCTCAGCTGCAGCAGCCATGTCCTAACCAGACTCATCCTGTGGCAGGAGTTAGGCTGCATCTCTCTGCCCAGCCTCTTGGCAAGTGGTTCTGTGAGTTTGGCAGAAACTGTCAGGGGTCAGAAACACACATGCTTTTCTGGCACACAGCCAGGCTTTGCTTCCTAGGCTTGCATTACATGGGGCCACGTGGGTGAGTTTTGACCAGTGGATGTGAGCAGAAGTGACATGCACAACTTGCTGGTTTCCTAGGGCTGCTATAACAAAGGACCATGCACGGGTGGCTAAAACAACAGAAATTAATTTTCTTATAGTTCTGGAGGTCAGGAATCTGCAATGAAGGTGTCAGCAGGGTTGGTTACTTCTGGAGCCTCTGAAGGAGAATCCATTCCATGCTTCTTTTCCTGGCTTCTGGTGGCTCCAGAAATCTTTGGCGTTCTTTGTCTTGTAGATTCATCACTCCAATCTCAACGGTCCATCTTTATATGACTCCCTCCCCCCATGTCTCTGTGTTTTAAATCCCTTTTCTGTTATAAGGACACTAATCACCAAATTTAGTGCCCACCCTACATCCAAGATAATCTCATCCCAAGATCCTTAACTTGATTACTTCTGCAAGACCTTTCCAAATCAGGTCATACTTACAGGCCCCAGGGGTTAGGACGTGGGCATATCTTTTTGGGGGGCCACAACTCAATCCATTTCACACCCAGATCACTTGGCTTACAGGCAGATATCCTCTCTGCCATCATTTTTGTAGCACTGCCTCCGATATTTCTCATCAATGTACTAAATGCATGGTGAGAAAAATGTGAAGGATGCTACTAGGGTGAGACTACATTAGTATTCACAGGGGGATGGAGTGAGAATTTATTGTATATCTAACATCAGGATTTGGTGCCTAGCTTACAAGAAACCCGCATTCTCATTGGAGATGAGTGAGTCTTGCATTGACTTCCCACCATTCTGGTGCCATCCTACGCATTTATTCCATTTAACTCTCAAAATCACTACCAGAGGGTTGTGGCCATCACCGTTTTTACGCACAAGAAAATCAACTATGAAATAATCTGCCCAGAACCTAAGACAACAATCTGTTTGGGCAGTGATTCCAGAAAGAACTGTGAAGGGAATGGAAGATGCTAATACAAGGGGGGTTAATGAGCAGGTTTCTGCTGCAGGCACTGGGGTTCAATCCCGCTGGGGACCTATGGGACACGGGGTGGAGCCCATCTTGGAGGGGCAAAAAAGCTGTCTATTTATCCACCAAATCCCATGTGATACCACTCGAGGGTTATTTCCAAAGTGTTAACTCCCTGACTCTTCTAGCCTGCCCCGCTAATGGGCAGAAAAAGCTGTGGTGGCCCGAGATAATTTCAGACAAAAAGTTGTAGGCATTTGCAATAGGAAGCCACTGGTGCCAGGGCTGGGGTGTAAGGGTGGGGCACCAGTGCTGTTTGCCTCCAAAGCCTGTGCACTTTTGACCATGTTCCTCACGTCAACCTGGGGGGCAAACTTGTGGCCACAAGCAGTCCCACTGCCTGCCCTGCAACCAGTTCTTATTGAAATCTCCTGCTGTTTGCAAGACTTCCTGAAACCTAAAGTCTTTGAGATCAAGTCCAGAAGATTCTTTCGTTGGATGCTTCTGCAGTGTGTGTTTTTGTGTGATGGGTTCTGTGTGACCCAGTGACATGCATCATAGTTGAAATACTTCCACTGCTGACAAAATAAATCAGCTCTCCCCGCTGTAGTGCTCAGCTTATTAGGGGAAAATGGAAACGGGGCATTAAATATTAATGCTGCATATTTTCTGCTCCCTTGGCGCCTTCAGGGCCGCTGATCACTGCCCAGCCAGCGCAGCCTTCTGTCTTTTTTCTCCTGGTGATGATAGGGGACAGAGGGACCTTTGACGAGACAGGGAGGGACAAGAGCGTAAAACGGGGCTCCAACTGGTTTCCTAGGTTCCGGCTTGGGAACGTCTCTGTCTCCATCAGATGTCAAGGATGATAGCAGTGTGAAACTTCATTTCTGGTGGAAAGCTTGCCACTCTGCTAGTGTAGCTTAGAAGTATTCACAGTAAGGAGGAGAAGTGGTGTCTGAGGAGGCAGGTTGGGGAGAAGTGAACCTCGGAGAAGCACTTGATAAGTCCTGAGCTAACAGACTGAGGAGACCCTGGCTCTGCCCCGTGGTGTGTTCCTTTTCAACGAATATTCAATAAAGGCACCCTCACTGGTTAGCCCAGGCTGCTGAGGAGGTGTGTGGAGGCAGCTTTTCAGCCTCCCAGAGATGTTGGTGTTTCATTTGGCTAATTTGTGGAGGCCTCTGCACAAAAGTCAAAAACTAATCCCCAAGAGGAAGATTTTTTTAAAATGCTGGGAAGGTGGATTTCTTAGGCTTTTGGGTTTTTTTATTCAATTAATTTTTTATTACACCAGTGATGCATTGATTCAATTTTGTAAAAATCAGATCATCATGCATGGGCGAGAGCAGCTTTCCCAGTCCCCTCCTGGTCCCGATGCCCTCCTGCCACCTGGGGAGTCCAGACTTGAAGGCTCACAGCAGATGATCCCGGGGGAGGGGTCCCAAGTATTTTATGTTTGTTTGTTTGTGACACTCACATGTCCCCAGACGTTCTTCCTCCTCCACTCATGCCATCTACACACAGTTCCCATAAATTTCTTCCAATGACTGTCTTAATCCTGTGTGTCTGAGCTCAGGATCCTTTAAAGGCTCTGCGTCCAATGGCACCGTCTGCCTGGCTTTAGACCCAGATCACAGTCTGTCCCTCCCGGCTCCTTCCTCGTGTCCCTGCCTCAGGTCCTCTTGTGTCTGGTGGGCTGGGGTTCCTGTCCTTTGGGGCAGCTTAAACACACCTCACTGGGCCGGCCTCTGGGCCTTTGCTTATGCTGTTCCTCTCTGCCTCCTTCCCTCCTGATCATGGTCTCATTTCAAGACTCTACATCCTCGGTGAAGCGTTCTCCTGTCTGTGGTGGTGCCCTGGGCCTTTCTTCTTAGAACTTATCTCCAGTCAGCACTGGAGGTCTGGGAGGGAAGTTTGTCCGGCCGGCTGCATTTCTTCCTATTTGCTCCCCAGCCACAGAAGCTTTCAGGTCAGGGTGATGCCTCAGTTGTCATCCTCAGAGCTTTTGTTGAGACCTACTATGTACCAGGCTTTGTCCCTGGTACTTCACATCGGTCATCTCGCTTTGTCCCATTCCTGGCTAAGGCCCTGGATTGGAGGAAGTTGTGTCGTTTGTCCAAAGTCCCAGAGCTGGGACGGGTCAGAGGCAGGAGTCAAATGCAGGGCTCACTGCCAAGTGCATGAATGATAAGAATAAATGTGTGGTGTGCACCTTGCGGCAGGCTTCCCCTCATTTTGTTAGCCCAGTGGCCCTCTTCCCAGACACCCCAGGACCATATCCATGGACGATTACGGAAAGGCCAGCCCTTGAGTCTGCGGTGCCCCCTGCCTACCCTTTGCTTGGGCACAGGGAGAGCTGAGATCGGGAGGAGGGGAGGGAAGGGGAGAGCTGACTATCAGGCAGGTGCAGGCCTCCAGGGACCCCGGAGAAGCTGTCAGCAATTTATGTTAAATGAGTGTCCAAAGGCCAGCGCTGTGGAGAGATCATGGGAAGACATTATCCACGGTTGTTTACAAGTGAGAGTGAGAAGCTCCTTAGTGACTTTCTTTCTTGAGGGAAGATTCCCTTGAGGGAAAATTAGGCAAATTGTGTGCCTGTTTGGGCCATGCCGGCTCAAATCCTCACGGGGAAATTAACTTGTCACCGATTTGGCTGTCACTTGTGCTCTTTTCATGGCCTCCTGTGTTTCAGCATCATTGCAGCCACAGGGAGATGTGAACGCAGGGATTCTTACGCCCCAGCACTTGCATCAGGGGTGAGGGGGCTTGGCTTCATTTAGGGCGCTTCGCAGGCTGGTGGAATGTTCCAGCTGCCATCAGGTTATTTCCACAAAGTATAATAATAATCTGTCCCCTCTACAGCGTCCTTTGGGGCCCATAAGTTCCCCTCTCCTGCACTGCTCTCTGTTGCTCTCCTCTCCCAGTCAGAATGGAGTGCTGAGACAGAGGGTAAGATTCCCTGCTCCCAAGAGCATTAGCAGATGGTACATGAAAAAATGGTTCAGTGGCCAAGGAAGGGTGGAAAATGCTCTTACAGCGCCTTGCTGCAGGACTTCTCAGAGCCTTCAATGCGCTAAAGTGGTGACTAACTCTCCTAGAGGGGGTTGACGTCACTTCCCCAAAATCTTTGATCGTGGAAACCGTTTAAGAATACAATGTTTATTTCCAGAGAGTGGTGGTCCATTCCCCACACCATAGGACACCTTGGGATAGAGAAAAACATGAGAAGTCTGGAGCTGAGCAGACCAGGGTGCGGTCTTCCTCTCCCAAGTGCTGCGTGCATACTGGGAGCGTGATTAGCATTGCCTTTTCCTTCCTCCCACCCAACCCCAGCCTCAGACCCCCGTTACATTGCACACCTCTCGAAGGGTTCTCTGAGGGCTGACCAGCACGACAGCTAATGTCCCAGTCTAAAGAGCCACAGCAGGGCAGAGGCTGTATCTTAGTTTTTCTATATCTCAGCAAGGTGCTTGACTCACAGAAGGTGTTGATACGCTGTAATTATATTCAAATCAAATCTCATCACTTTTTAGGTTACGTGGGATCACAAGCATCTACGGATTTCTTAGAAAGTCTTCAGGGTGGAGGGGGCCTATTCATGAAATAATTAACCTGAGGAGGAGTAAGTGGGTCCGCTTTCATACTCACTGCAACTTTGCTGTGCATAGATACATTTTAAACACTTTTTTTCTTAAAAAAAAAAACACACAGTAAGAGCTGCTCATTGTAGAAAGTTCTGAAAACAGCAAAAAGCATAAAGAAGAACATTAAAATTATCATATGTACATATAAATATCATGACAGTACGAACATGGATCCTTTTATTCAAACTACTTTATAAAGTGCTTTGTTCACTTAACAATATGGAGTACACATAGGTTGATGTCATTAAATATTCTTCTTCTGTGTCATTTTATATGGCTGCCTGGTATTCTGTTATGTGGTCATAACGTGATGTATTTAACTAATCCCTAAGTTTGGTTGTTTCCATTCTTCTCTATTATAAGCAATGAAGCAATGAACATTCATCTAGCAAATCTTCAAGGAGATAAAATATTTCATAAATAAATAAAAATAAAAGATTTAATAAAATAATAAAAAAAGATTTAATAAAAATAAAAGATAAAATTGCTCAGTCAAAAGCTATACCATATAGGTAGTTCTAAACCAAGGAACATTTAATGTCTACCAGGTATTATTCTAGATGAGATTGGCAAACTACCGCCTGTAGGCCAAATCTAGCCCACTGCCTGTTTTTCAAATAAAGTTTTATTGGAATAGCACCATGTGCATTTACTTATATATTGTGTGTGGCAGCTTTGGTTCTACAGTGGCAGAAGTGAGCAGTTATAATGATGACCATATATCCTACAAAACTTAAACTCTTTACTATCTGACCTTTCATAGAAAAAGTTTACTGTTCTAAACAATGGCACTGTCCTTAGGCAAGAACTTAAGGTTCTTGACTTTGTGCTAAGTTTGGGAAAAAAAGAGCAAACGCACTTGTAAGGTCATCTTCCTAGGGTGACCTCTGCATTAATCAGGGTTCTCCGGAGAAACAGAATCAATAGAGTGTGTGTGTGTGTGTGTGTGTGTGTGTGTGTGTGTGTGTGTAAAGAGAGCTATTATAAAGAATTGACTCACGTGGTTATGGAGGCTGACAAGTCCCAACATCTGCAGGGTGAGTTGGCAAGCTGGAGACCCATGAGAGCTGATGCTTTAGTTCCTGTCTGAAGGCCAACAGGCTTGAGACCCAGGAAGAGCTAAAGTTACAGTTCGTGTCTGGAAGCAAGGATAAAAAGCCAATGTCCCAGTCTAAAGGCTGTTGTCTGGCAGGAGGAAGTCTCTTACTCAGAGGAGGGTCAGCTTTTTGTTCTAGTCAGGCCTTCAACTGATTGGATAAGGCCCACCCACATCAGGGAGGGCAACATGCTTTATTCAGTCTACTGATTTAAATGTTAATCTCATCCCAAACACCCTCACAGAAACACCCAGAATAATGTTTGGTCAAGTATCCGGGCACCCTGTGGCCCAATCAAGTTGACACATAAAATTAACCATCACAATCTCCTAGTTGACAATTTCAGTTCTGACTTTTCAACCTTTACTCTCTTACTCTTTGGCATATTTCGCACAGAATACTATTTTTCACATTCTTGAAACGTTTCCCTCTTCTGTCCTCTTCCCCAAGTCCTTGCAGAATTTCCTTCCCAGTCTGCAGTATAGTCCAGGGGTTAAGAGCTTGTGCTGTGGAGACAGACTGGCCTGGCTTTAAGTCCTGGCTTCTTTGATGGTATTTTGAGCCTCGATTTTCCCGTCTAAAAAGATGAATCTAGTCAATATCTATGTTTGAGATGTGCTTAGTTCTATACTCAACACATATAAGTGCTCAATAAAGATGGTATTGTGTCTTGGTTACCTTTGCCCACATCTCTTCCATGTCAACTTTCCTTTTAAATAATGGTATTCCCTGGGGCTCTCTTTTCTTTCTATTCTGGCCTCTCTCTGGTTGAGAATTACTGCTCAACTGGCTGAGTGCCACACCCCACAGGCGGTTTCATATATAATCTGTGAATATGAAACTTCTGTAAATTTCACATCATTACTTGGTGGCCAATAATGTCCCAGTTTAGACCGTTTTATCCAAAGCCATCAAATGACTTTTAAAACAATTGTTAACCTTTCCCCCTTGCAAAAATCCAAACTTATAATAAAACTTTATTTGACTTCAAAAAACAAAATTTCTGCTTCAATTTAGTTACTTTCCCATTCTCTGCCCACTACCCACCCCCCACACTTCCAATCAGAGGTCTCTATATGTAATTTCAAATAATTTCATAGGATTTAAATTTAATAGGGGGAAAAAAACCTCCCACATGAGTTCAGTTCCTTCTGGCCAAAGAATATTTCCAGAAGGTTTAAAGGCATATCAGTCTCATCTCCGGAATCATGGCTCATCCTCCAAAGTGTAACCAATTTTTGAAATGTCGCCTGCTTTTCCTTACTTCCTTAAAAGAAACAAGAAACAAAAAGTGAGTGTGCACACACATCCTCCAGGAGAGCTGGCGCTCCTTACAGTGAGCCACTTATCGTGATCCAAAAGATTTACTCAGAAGCATAATTAATTGGAACTTATTTCAGTGGAAGTTATTTCCCTTCATCTTCTTACAGAAACAAAGGGAAATTATAGGCCAAGGGATCCACAAGGTTTCAAGAGAGTCTATTGATGAATAAAGTTGGAAAGAGTTGACACACGGTCAGAGATGGTTAACATCCAGAAATTCTTACAAAGAAACAGCAATTCTTTTCCATTAATTCCTCCTTGCCTCTTTGATCTTGAATGGTGCAATGGCTGCAAGTTAAGTGCACAGCTACCCTGGCATTAAAAGCCCCCAACGACCTTTCCCCGAAGACCAGTTCTTCAAGAACTTGGAAAATTAAAAATAACAGCAATAATAAAAAACAAAACAAACAAACCAACAAAACAAAACCCCAGAAAAATGTGGACAGAAAATCCTTTAAAAGCAGCTATAGAGGCTGGCCCGGTGGCTCAGGTGGTTGGAGCTCTGTGCTCCTAGCTCCTAAGGTTGCCGGTTCGATTCCCACATGGGCCAGTGGGCTCTCAACCACAAGGTTGCCAGTTCAATCCCTCGAGTCCCGCAAGGGATGGTGGGCTCCACCCCCTGCAACTAAGATTGAACACGGCACCTTGAGCTGAGCTGCCGCTGAGCTCCCAGATGGCTCAGTTGGTTGGCGTGCATCCACTCAACCACAAGGTTGCTGGTTCGACTCCCGCAAGGGATGGTGGGCTGTGCCCCCTGCAACTAGAAAACGGCAACTGGACCTGGAGCTGAGCTGCGCCCTCCACAACTAAGACTGAAAAGACAACAACTTGAAGCTGAACGGCACCCTCCACAACTAAGATTGAAAGGACAACAACTTCACTTGGAAAGAGGAGGCCTGGAGGTGCACACTGTTCCCCAATGGGGTCCTGTTCCCCTTCCCCAATAAAATCTTTAAAAAAAACAAACAAAAAAACAGCTATATTGTAAATCTGTCTTGACAAGTGCATCCTCATTAATTTATCACCCCAGTCAACAGGGAAGTGGATCAAGTTGGGCCTGAAAACTTCGGGTCACAATTGCCTCTTTTTGTAAGATGAAGTAAGTAAAGAAGGAGAGAGTTGGGAGACGATACCATTTGGGAGACACTTGAAGGAATTTTATTAAATGTATTGGGGTGACACTGGTTGGTAAAGTCATATAGGTTTCAAGTGTACATTTCTATAATACATCATCTGTATATCACATTGTGTGCTCACCACCCAAAATCAAGTGTCCTTCCATCACCATATATTTGACCCTCTTCTACCTGCCCCTCACCCCCTTTCCCTCTGATCACCACCATACTGTTGTCTGTGTCTATGAGTTTTTATTTGTCTTGTTTGTTCATTTGTTGCTCTCAGTTTTATATCCCACATATGAGTGAAATCATATGGTTTTTTACTTTTTCTGTCTGACTTATTTTGCTTAGCATGATATTCTCAAGCTCCATCCATGTTGTCGCAAATGACAGTATTTCATCTTATGGCTGAGTAGTATTCCAATGAATATATGCTCAACATCTTTTTATACAGTCTAGTAGATGACCTACTGATTTTTCTTTTGTCCTCTTTTGTTTTTCCTATGGGTCTGAGAGCTTCTCTGAGGCTCCCAGAAAGAAAGCATGAGGAAGTTTAAGAGCGCCAACATTTGTGGCAACTGTTTGAGATGCCAAAAACTAGAAGGGGCTCATGGGACCTGTATGGTCAGTCTGTATCCTCTTCTGACCCACCAGACTGCGCCCCAAATCTTTTAACATTCTTTCAGTTCTGGAAGTGGCCCAAGGCCATTAAACATTCCTTTAATTCTGGAAATGGGGGGAGAAGTGTGACTATAGCTGTAAAGTGAGGATGCTATTGCCCAACAGGGCTGGTGGTCAGGCTTCATGCTCAAATGTGTCCCATTAAAGAAGTGAAAAATGTAAGCTCTGTAGGGAAAAATGCAAATAGGGTGACTCGGGGTTAAGACGTTGAGTGGTTTGGTGGTTAAAATTATGCTCTTGTTTATGGGGGAAATGGAGTTAAAAATCTATATACAATGGGTGAATTAGGCAACCTTCTAGTATGTAATTGAATAACAATATCATCCATCACGTTGGTGGTGAGGCAGACCACGGCTGTTGCAAATTTAAGGGACTTGTGCTTTTTCATTCTCCCTGCTTTAGTTTTTGGAAAAGGAAGAATTTGAGGGCATTTAGTCTCTCTCTCTCGCTCTCTCTCTCGCTTTCTCTCTCTCTCTCTCGCTCGCTCTCTCGCTCTCTTATTTCAGAGAGTGGTCTAACAGTGCTTTCCTGCAAACTTGAATTCTTGGTTTTGGTAGAAAAGAAAAACTTCCTCTGAAACAGCACTTACTACGTTTTTCCTCACCAGAGGCCCTGCTTTCCCCAGTTTTGTGGTCTGACATCATCCAATCTGAATCATCAGGGCAGAGGAGGATGGGGAAGTTTCGATCAAGTCTTATGCAAATTGAGATGTACAAGGTATCGAGGCCACCGAACCTTTCCATAAGTCACTCCATTGAGACAGAAGGGATAACCCTCCTTCGTCATTCAGGCATTTCCAGACAGACAGGGGATCCTGAAAATAAAATATAGTCATCTCAGTTCTGCTTTGTGGAGTTCCACCAGGAGGGAGGCCTCCTTTTTGAACTGCCCCAAGTGGTGGGGGATAGGGTGGGGACGCAGGGGCTAGGGCAGGGCTGGGAGTGTGTGTGTAGCTAGCTTGCATCCAGGCACATTCCAAAGGCTATTTAGAGTGAATGCTATGGTGTATCCCTCTTTAGAATTGGGGTGCCTATTCACTCAGCCGCTAGCAGTGTTGGCTGCCAGAGGCTCACAGCTAGGAATTGCCCTCAGCCAAAGGGAGTGCCTTGTTCAACTGTATGCCCCATCCCTGGGGCATCCCGCATGCAATGACTGTTCCATGGGGGTTTGTAAAGCCACAGCCCCTGCCTGGGTTCAGGACAACACTGGGGGCCATTCCAGTCCCAGAGCTCCCTGTGGGATCTGCAGAGGCCTCTGTTGTGACTGCATCACAATTCAACTTCCTCTCCTGCCCGCTCCTGCTCACCATGCTCCCCTTCCAGGTGTGGTTGGTGGACCATCCCAAATAAACCTCCTGCGTGTAAATCTCCAGGTCTCAGCCTGTTGTCCAAGGAAACTGCCCACCATCCAAGGAAGAGGAGAAACTGTCCTCTCCTTTTCATTTCAGTTGGGTGGTAAATGAGAATTAGCCAAGACATTACAGATCTGCTGTCACAGAGGTGCCTTGATTCCACAGTGTCACTGGGTGTTTCTGAACACGGGGTTGGTCTCCTCAGGACCCCTGACACCGCTGACCGTGGCGGGGCAACTGTGGCTTTGGGAGACTCAGACATTTCCTTCCGTGTGGCCTGTCATGCTGCCTCAAATTCCATATTTTTCGCTGCTCATCTCTTTTCACCTGTGGGATTGTTGGTTTTCCAGAGGTTCTGACTGGAAGGCTCTTAAAGACTCAGCGTGGTCCTGTGGAGAGAGCCCATTCATGTTCAAGGTCCAGCTCTGCCACTCATCAGCTGGGTGATCTTGGAATTGAGGAAGTACCTGCCTGGGCCTCAGGAGTTGGAGCTTCAGGGGTGTGATCTGCCCACCTTAAGGCTCAGTGGTGAGGTCCACGGGACAGTGGGGGGCAGTGGTAGTAGCCCAGGCTGGGCAGGAGGATAACCCCTCAACGCATCAGTTAGTGTCTCAGCTGCACCTTAACAACCAGGTGCATCCTGCCAGATAAGGGCTTGAAAGACAACTTAGGAGGCGTCCTGGGCAGAAACTCTGATTTGGGGACCAGACCAAATCAAGTTCTAATCTCACTTCTACCATCCATTTGGGCAAGTTACTTAACTTCTATCAGTGTCTGTCTCCTTATCCATAGGTTAGTGTAATCGTACCATCAGGTTGTGAAGAGTGATCAAAGGAATTTGAATAAAGTATCTGGAGCATAGTTTATGAACTCAGTAAATGCTAGCTTTTATTAGGGCAGAGTGGAGTGGACTCCACTCTAATACTTAGCAGCTGAGTGACTTCATGTGAAATATTTAATAACTCTCTCTGAGCCTCAGCTTACTTATCTGTAAAATGCAGTAACAACACCCATTTTATATGGTGGTTTTGGAGACTAAAGGGAATGTATACATAGGGCCTGGTACTGACAGGCACTCAGCTCTTTTATTATTGTTATTTTGAAGAACTTTATCTTTTGTTGAGGGTCCCAGACAAAGAGCAGCAAAACAATGGACCAATGGAGAAGTTAATTGGATTGTTACCTATAGAGGGCCCCAGACTGAATGGGTCCCAGCTTTCTTACTGGTGGTGGGAAGTTCCCAAGTGACGCTGCTTGCCAACTTATTTGTTTCCTAGCAGGGAAATAATATATGGAACTTGGCCACTGTAGGCTGGAGTCTCACTGTTTTCTGGGAATCACCTGATGTCAGGATATGCAACTTGAGTGCCTGGTCCAGAACAGAGAGCCCTGCCAGGCCACAGACAAAGGCTCCTTTGGTCCTTGAGCTGGCGTTAGCCATGGCCTTGGCCAGGTGTCTGCTCATGGGCTTTCAGGTGTCACATGACGTCCCTCCTTACTAGATCTTTAGATAAAGACTTGAGCCATTTCTGGGCATTGTGGCCCATCCACAACTTTGTGAGGATATAAGAAACATTACATTTTCACTACAAAATACCTGGACAGATCCAGTTAATACCAAAGAAATCTGCCTTACCCCGAGGGAGGAAGCAGGCATTGTGGTGCCACAGAAAAAGCACTGGGCTGGGAGTCCACCAGCCAGCCTCAGCCCTCTCGGTGACTTGGGCCCAGGCATGGCTGGTTGCAGGGCAAAGAAGCTCCTTAAATTTAATTCAAGCAAAACAAAACAAAAAAACCAGGGGTCTTATTATCAGTATTCAGGGCAGCTCCTGGGACCTAATTGCAGGAAGTTCGGCCTGGCCTCACAGCAAGTGGCAACTCACCACTTTTTTCTGACACCCAGGGAAGCCTGTTTCCACAGGTCCCCAGACACTTGCTCAACTATCCTCCCTGCAGATGACTTTCCTTGCCAAGCCTACTCTGTGTTCCTCCCTATTTCCCCTGCCCATGGCTTTGCCTGACCTTGGCACTGATTCTAGACTTGACAACCTTGGCTCCTCACAGCTCAGTGATATAGTCCAGACCAGTCATTATTTTGTTTAAATATCAAAGATAAAGGATTTGATTGGCTTAACTTGAGTCAGGTGTTAGCTCCTGGTCCAATCCGCTGTGATCGGGGGAAATGACCACATGCATCATTTGGCAAATGGTCACATGGCTGTTCTTCCCAGAGCAGTGGACAGAGCAGGCTCTCCAGGAAGGGGCTGTGGCTGGCAAAGAAATCATGGACATTTGGAAAAATTGGTTCAGCTTTCTGGGTTTTGCTTTTCCTGAACTATAAAATAATAATAATTATTATTATATGGCCATTAAGTGTCAAATTAAATCATGTTACATATGGAACCCACTTGACCTCCCCTCTTCCCCCCACTGGGGTACTTGTTCAGTCATCTGTGGCCACATAATAATCCAAACCCAAATCTCATAAGAAGGAAGTCCCTTCTTCAAGGAAGTTTCTTTCTCCAAGGTACTTCTGGGAACCCTGAGGAATGTGTGTAGGTTCCACATAGCTACAGAGTTTTGACCTGCGCCTTTGAAAGCCTGCTTCCAAAGACGTCTGCCCAGGTGGTGGCTTGTTATCCCCACCTACCTCCTTGCTCCGCATTATGTCCCCTCTCAAGCTCAGTGGCGTATCCTAGTGTCCTGTTTACCAGGTCAGTCCCAAAGCACAGCTAAAATAGGATGGAAATGGTATAACTTTCCCCCCAGCTTTATTGAGTTCTAATTGACAAACAATTATATATATTTAAGTTGTACAAGGTGAGTATTTAAATGAAAATGGAATAAATTAACTAAATATTAAGGGGACTACAAAATTTCACTAAAAGACTAAACCTGGCCTTGCATAGCTTCTGTTTAGCCTTCATGTGGCTAGGGAACACAAAAGGGACCCTCAGAACATTTCTGCTGAGGAGTTCGGGCCACTCAGAGAGAGGAGAAGTTTCATCCCTTCCAGGCCAAAGTCCACCTCATGCTTTCCAGCAGGATGCAGCCCAATTCCCAGAAAGCCTGACAGTGGGACTTTCATTCACTCTGGAGAAAATGCCCACTCCCACCTGTTAGGTCATTACCAGGCCCAATCACAATCCTTTGGCTTCACAAAATCTGGCTTCTTCAGCTTAAACAACCCCACAGGGGCAACTCAACAGCCTGGGCCCAGTTTTGGGGGCCAAGCCTGCATCTCCCTCCTCATGGGGTTGATTATTGGCCCTGGATTACTTGTGATCTCATTTTTGTTCCAAAAAACAAACTAATCTCCCAGAAATACACAGTGATTTTTCAGGCACTGGACCCTGAAGTTCCAAGTTTTATAGAAAAAGAATTTCTACTTCAGGATTCATCTGGAGACTCTCCAATTGCCATTTGTAAATGGTGTACATTAGGATGAGAACTGGCCTTACCAGTAGGACCAAAATGGCTCAGTGACATGGCCCCTCCTTAAACAAAGGGAGTATCTGTTCCAAAAACAAATTCATTTTTTCCCCTCATAAACTACAGAGACTGTCTTAAAATTCCCCAAATGGCCGCTTTCCAACTTCAAATATTTCAAGTCCCAGTCTCTTCCAGATGCCTTGTTCTAATAAATTATCTCCTTTGATCCTCCCAACAACTTTATGAGGTAAGGTATGGCTTCCTTTGTTTTATGGGGAAACTGAGGCTCAGACTGCGATAATTAGTCTAAGGCTAGTAAATTGCAGGGTGGAATTCAAACCCAACTTGGACTTTTGTCCTACATCACCCTCATCCCATGATGCTTTTCACTTTCGATAGTCTGCGATTTCGAGGTCCCTGTGATACTGGGAGGCTCTCCCGCTGTGTGTGGGAAGGCAGCTGTGACTCACAGGCGTTGATATCAAAGGACAGCACAGGCTGCCTAGTTTACAAGGCTGATGCAAAATGGAAATGTGGGCCCTTTTCAAAAGTTATTAAGAGTTCAAGACCATGGTGGCAGAGCACTAAACCAGGCTCAGGTAGGTCCTTGTGAGTGCTGGGCTCTGTGCGGGTCACAGGCGTGTGGAGCTGGCAGCCTGGACAAATCACCTTGCTGCTTGCAAGAGCATGGACCGTGCGGTACTCTGGTTCTGGAGGATACCGGGCTGTTTGCTACCGAGCCTTCACCTGCTCACCTGTGATGTGCATGATTGTCAAAGAAAGCAAGGAGCTCAGGGGTTGGCTGTACCAGATTGTTTTTGCAGTTTAGCTGCTTTTATTCCTCCCCTATTGTTCTTGTTTTGAATAATCTATGTGGCTTTTGAAGAAATTGCTCAGACCGGTTTGAGGCTTCATTAGACATGAAAAAATTGGAGGCAACGGGGCCCTGGTGATAAAAGCGGAGATTTCACTTGGCTCTGCAGGTGTCAGAAGCAGAGGAGCCCACTGCTGTGTGCTTTTCAGAGACAGCTGGGTGGTGTAGGACAGGTGGTGAGGAGGGGGTTGGCCAGAGAGCTGTGAGTGACAGTCCTCGGCTCTAAACAGCAGAACGACAACTGGAAATATAAAAGCCAAGGAGGAAAGTGAGAAGGAAATAAAGAAAAACAAACCCCCAATTTTATTATAGCCACCTGAGTGAGGAAAAGGCTAGTCAGGATGGTAAGAGATGGCAACCCCTGTTGGAAGGTGAGTTCCCCCAATTGTTTTCCCAAAGGACGAGGCATTTGGGCACTTGGCTGTGTCTCCCCAGGAGGCAGGATTTTCTAGGGAGGATTTAATTCCAGATCGAGACTCCCAAATTCTCGGGTAACTGATATATGACCTACACCTTTGAAAGCCTGCTTCCAGCTTTGCGATTCTTTCCAGGGTCACTGAGCATCCCCTGCGCAGCTTGCAGCTAGCTTTGGGGATACAGTAGCTTAATAGTCAGGTGTGGTCTCAGCCCTCCTAGAATTCTCAGTCTGGAGGGGGAGCCAGAAAAATGAACAGGCAAGTGTGACAGGCAGGGGAGGTGTTGAGGGGAGCACAGAGGAGGGGTCCTCGCCTACAGAAGGCCTCTCCTTGGGAAAGCAAAATGTATGCAGAAATCTGAAAGATGAGTAGAATTTATCCAGGTGTGGGGGATGGTGGGATTGAGGAAGGAATCTCAGGCTAAGGGAAAAGCACATGCAAAGGCTGAGAAGTAAGAAAGAAGCCGTTACATTTCAGTGATGAACATTGGCTGCTAGGAAAGACCTTTCTATCAACAAGTATTAACTGAGTGTCTACTACATGCTGCTGGACTAGCAAGCCATCCCACACACATGACTGTGTCACTCTCCATCTAACGGTAGACCCGTCTTCTCTGTGCTCTCAGCTCTTTCCATTTCACATATCATTTCGCTCCCTCCCTTGGATTTATTTCATGTATTAGCAGAATACAAATTCAGCTGCTGTTTCAAGATCAAAATAACATTGGCTTAAGCAAGAAAGATGGAAATGAACTTCACCTTTGTGCGATTGCCCAAGAAGAAGCAGTTGGTTGATGAGGTGGCTCCACGGAATTGAGGACCCGGAACCTCATGCTCTTGTTCTTCCATCATCTCTGAGTTGTTGTTCTCGAATGCAGGCTCCCTAATGGGTCTCCACATGTCAACTTTCCACGAGGCAAGATAGAAAGAGAGACAGAGGAGCACACACTCCTTTCTTTAAGGCTGTGGCATGGAAATTGCATGTATCATTTCTGCTCACATCCCATTGGCTAGAACTTAGTCATGTGACCACACCTATATGCGGGAAAGTCTAGGAAATATAGTCAAGCTGGTTCCCATGTTCAGTGAAAGCTCAGAGGTAAGTAGATACTCAGACAACTAGCCATCGCTATCGTATTCTATTTCTGGGCTGTGGTTCAGCCCTGGGCTCCCCATCTCTCAGGTGGACACCAGGAGGGCAGAGAACATCAATGCCAGAAAGCTAAATAGCATATCCTATGCCCAAACGAAAATTTGCAGAAGACAAGTCAAGGAATAAAACATTTATGGGATGTTTTAGGTCCATAAAAATTCCTCTTTTCAGGGCAGGGCAAGGGAGATTACTTACTTTAAGAGCTTTGTTGATTGGATTAAATGCAGAGTCCTCATTTGGGCCTTAAATTCTCTGCTGAGAAGAGACAGTGAAGGCCATGGACTTGCCCTTAATCAAGATTCAGCCTGGATTCCCCAGGCTTGCTTTCTTCACAGGAGAGGGAGGGAAGAAAGTGATGGAGTGATGAGAAAAGCTGGCGAGTAGTAAACGCGTCCCCAAAAAGAAGCCTTTGGGAGCATGAGAGGTGGGCCATCCCTCAGCGAATGGGTTCAACTAGACAGATGCTCCAGATAATCCAATAAGACACTGCTCTTTTTTGTGACTAATACAACTGTCATACTCCATTTCCAGGCTCTCAAACTGTCAAAAAATGATTCTGAGTCTTGGGGGTTCACTTTCTGGTTTGCCCAGAATTAAATTTTCATCTCAGTCCTATCTCCAAGCTGCCCACTCATATCTCAGACAACATACGAAGTAAGAAGACGTTAAGAAGGGAGCAAGATCGTTTCGTGCACTCCAGAGGTCAATGCTCATAAGTTTGGGTTTATCTGATATTTTGGATCATGCGTGTCTTCAGATTCCCTGCCCCTCTAATCATACTACATAGTATGAAGGTTCTTTGTGTGCATGTCTGTCTCTTCCACCAGGTTGACAGGTTCTGAGGAACAAGGCTCCATCCCAGTGTGTATGGTCTTCCCAGCATCCAGGTTGGTGCCTGGCATGTGGGACATAATGAATCAATACATGTTGAATTGCTGACTTCATTCAGATAACCAAGACTGTGGTTCTTTTTAGCTATCCGCTTTCCCATTAGCAGCAGCATACGTTATCAGAATGCCATTTTTTAAAAATCATGTTTGCATGCTTTCTAGTGGTGACTCCATCCTTTCCCTCCTCCCACCTTCCCTCTCAGAATCCACTGCAATCTTTAAAAAGGGAAGGAGTGCTTATCAGAGGCTGGAGTGAGTTCATGCATCATAAAACTTAACGATACGGGAATATTGTTTGGCAATTTCTTATTAACTAAACATATGCTTGACTTAAGACCCAGCATTTGCACTCTTGGATATTTATTCCAGAGAAATAGAAACTTATGTTCAAATAAAAACTGGTACATGAATGTGCATAGAAGCTTTATTCATAATACCCTAAAAGTAGAAACAATCTAAATGTCCTTCATTGAGTGAATGGTTAAACACTCTGTCATATATGCACACAGTGGAGCACTCTTCAGCAATAAAAAGGAACAAACTTTTGAGACATGCATTGTATTAGTTTGCGGAGGGTTGCTGTAACCAAGTACCACACAACTGAGAGGCTTAAATTGCAGACATTTATTGTTACAATTCTGGAGGCTAGGAGTTCAAGGTCAGGTGTTGTAGGGTCATGCTCCCTCCATTGGTGCTAAGGAGGAAGTGTTCCTGGCCTCTCGCCTAGCTTCCGGTAGTTCCTTGGCTGGTGACAGTGTAACTCCAATCTTTACATGACGTTCTCCCTATGTTCATGTCTGTGTCTAAATTTCTCCTTTTTATAAGGACACCAATTATAGGGGCCCACCCTACTCTAGTGTGACCGCATCTTAACTAAATACATCTGCAGTGACCCTATGTTCAAAAAAAGCTCACATTCTGACTTCAACATATGAATTTGAGGAGGACACAGTTCAACTTATAATATGTAGCAACATGGGTAAGGGCATAAGACTTAGTGAAAAGCCAATATCCAAATATTTCACACTGTATGATAATATTTATGCAATATACACAAAATGACAAAACTATAGAGATGGAGAACAGATTGGTGGTGGCCAGGAGACAGGGATGGGGGTGGGGTGAGTCTATAAAGGGTAGCCCCAGGGAGTTTCTTTGTGGTGATGAAATAGTCTGGATCCTATTTGGTGGTGGTTATACAAATTTATATGCGGGATCAAATTGCCTTGAACTACAACCCCTTCCCCCAACACGCAGGAGTGCATATAAAAATAACTGGTGAAAACTATTAACTAGTCTGTAGTCTAGTTAATACTATTGTACCAATGTCAAAGTTCTGGTTTTGGTATTTTCCCAGTTACATAAGATGTTATCATTGGGGGAAGCTGCGTGAAGGGTTCATGGGACTATTCTATGTACGATACTTACAACTTCCTTTGAGTCTGTAATCATTTCAAAATAAAAAGTTAAAAAATTTTAATGATACAGCTATGTTGGAGCATGGAAGGGAGAAGATGAAAGACTACAGGTGTAGATTGGGTTAAAAAGTTACTCCTGATATAGTAATAAGCCTAAAAAGGCTCTTTGCCCCTAAATTTCATTTGCAGCCACACCACCTTCCTTCTTTACTAGCAAAATGAGGAGCTTCATTCAGGTAAGGTGAGCAGTGGAGGGCAGGAAGGTCAGAGCATGAATTTTTGATTTAATTCCCTCTAGACTTCTACTCAGGACTTGATTTTCTAGATTTTCTGATTCATGTTAGGTGAAATCGGGCCGGCAGCCCCTCTGTCGGCGTCTTAGCTTCTTAGAGCAAAAATCGCCCCACTTGTCCACCCACGCCTTTCCTTGCAGTACTTGTGCTTGGGGAACACCTTCCTCTGCAGGCTTTGGGCCCGGCTTCCTCTCAGGCTGGGGGAGACTTCCCCAGTCTGTGCCCTGCTCCACCCTCATTGGCGCATGTGCACGGAACAGGGCCACATTCCCAAGGCAGATTTGTTCCATGTTGTCATCTGGGTCAAACCAAGTCTTGGAAAGCTGGCTTTGCAGTATCTGAGCCTTAGTTCAGATGACCCAAAATCCAGGCTGGCTCTGCTGCATTGCACTTAGGCAAGTTGCTTCTCTCTTTGCCTCAGTTTCTTCAATGTTCCAGCGAGGGTAAACCCTCCTTATCTAATCTTGAAGTCTGGAAATCCTAAAGCTTGAACATTATAATTGATGGGAAGGTTTCATGCAAAGGCAGGGTTCTGTTATAATGATCTCATAATAACAATTTAATAGTAATTAATTATTAAGTAATTATTTATTAGTAAGTATCTCCCACATACTAAGTGCTTAATTCTCATACGTGTCATGGACCTCCTCGGGCTACACCAGGCACATCCCACACCTGCCCAGGAAATTGTGCATCCCCCTCTTTCCCCACCTCCACTCCCCCCTTCCCTGTACCTCTAAATGCTAAAGGCATCTGTGTCTCTGAGTCTTGATCCTGGAGACCTGGAGCTTTGTTTGCTTTCACGAATCCACAGTAACCTTTTACCCAAGATCCCTGGGGGCAGTGGCATGACTGAGCCAGTGCGACAGGCTCCCGAGAGATGACTGTGCATACCTCTTCCTCCGTCTGAGCTCAGTGACATCACGTTGGGGTTTGAAATTAGCCACAATGGGAGTACTTACACCGTGGAAGTTGATAACCACTACAAATCAAGGTTACGTGTTTGTTTCCCCAGAAAACCAGTCTTTCAGCCCAGGGAGATATAGTGCAAATGGAATTTCGGGCGGTATATATTAAGATAGCCCCAAATTCCCAAGGTGGATGGGAAGATTGGGCCACCAAGGTAAAATCGTGATTATGAATGTACTTGAGAGATCTGCTGGCTGCGTCATCACGGGCAATGTAGTTATCCTCTCTAGGTCTCGGTTTCCTCCACCGCACAAATGAGGACACTGACTGAGTCTACCTCCTACCCTGAAAACACTTCTCTGTTTGCGCTGTTTAGTGTACTGTTGGTTGCTACTATTTTTATTATGAGGTCCCTGGTCTGTAGAAGAAGGTAGCTTTTAAACACTCTTCTGAGATATAATCCAGTACGAAGTTGAGAGGACAAACACTGGAATCTTCCACTGGAGTTCAAATTTTCACTGTGCCACTTATTAGCTGTGTGACCTTGGGTAAGTTACTTAACCTCTCTGTAGCCCAATGTCCTCATCTGTAGGGTGGGAGTGATAATGATTACATTAAACCCCTGTCTTATTATGTATGTGTTCTGTGTATGTATTAGCTGCATATATTTTTTATCATGCTCAGAAGAATTCTGGTATCTATTTAGCATTTTGTCGTTTCTTATAGGCTTTCTTTTTTTAAAAAATAATTTATTCAGGTGAAATTCACGGAGCATACCATTAACTATTTCAAACAGTTCATTGGCACTTAGTACACTCACAGTGTTGTGCAGCTACCACTTCTGTCTAGATCCAAAACCTCTCCCTCATTCCAAAGGAAAACTCTTTACCCATCAAGCAATTCTTCCACATTTTCCTTCCCCTGAGCCCCTGCCAACTACCTGTCAACTTTCTGTCTCTATAGATTTACATGTTCTGAATATTTCACATACGTGGGATCATATAACATGTTACCTTTTGTGTCTGGCTTCTTTCATTTGGTGTAATGTTTTCAAGGTTCACCTGCCATTGATCAGCACTCCATTCCTTTTTGTGGTTGAATACTATTCCATGGTGTGGCTATTCCAGAATTTCTTTATCCATTCGTCTGGTGAGGGACATTTTAACTGTGTCCACCTTTTGGATGTTGGGACTAGCTGGTGTTTGTGTGTTTGTGTGTGTGTGTGTGTGTGTGTGTGTGTACGCGCGCGCAGCACTTTGCTTGATTTTTTTTTTCCACAAGAATTTCTCACTAGGGATGTTACCAATGGGGAACACTGAGTCTCAGAGACTCAAAACAGTGGGCCATTGGATCAGTTAGGGAGCAGGAAGGGCATGGATGGTCCATTGAAAGGGAGGAAGAGGAAAGGGTAAGGAAGGTGTTATGGGTGGAAGTCACCAACAGGGGCAAGGAGACCAGTGCAGGACGGGGCAGCGCCTGGAGCTTGCAACAGCACGAAGCCATGACTACCCGTAGACGTGCAGGGAGAGGCAAGAGCCGTTGCACAGATCAGGAGAGAGGACAGGGCTGCCTGGCAGGGCCAAGGCCTTCAGAAAAGAAACCATCAGCTAAAAATCCACAGCATGGGGGTAAGGGAGCGGGGAGCATAAATACAGGATCTCCCTCTCCTCACGCTCTCCAACCTCCTACCTCCATTGGCCAAACCCAAGTGGAAGCCGATGGCAAGGGATCCAGCTTCTGGGCATAGACCAGGGTGGAGAAGGATGGAGAGTGTGTCTGGGGGGCAAACTGAGCCGTTCCAGTGTAGCTTTTGTTATACAGCCCGAGTGGGGGCTTGAATCAGGGCCTTTCCCGGTGCTCCCTGTCTCTGCCCATCAAGTGAGGCAGGCCAGTGGGCCCCTGGGGGCTGGGGGCTTTTCTTCTTTCTCCCTAGTTTGTGTTCATCCTGAAGCCTTAAGAGAGCCATGGAGAGAAAGAGCTGAGAAAATCAGGGGCGGAGAGGCTCTTGTGAAAGGAGGCCCTGGAGACAATGCAGTGAGTGCTTAGTGAGGTCCTGAAAGCAGGGGGTACGGGCTGTGCTGAGCCCTCAAAGGCTTTTGTGTGCCTTTCTATCGACTGTCACTAAGCCCTTCAATGGGCTCCCATTGTGCTCAGGATAAAACCCAAACTCCCCACCCAGGCTCCAGCCTCATCTTGTGCCACACACCTCCCTGTCCTCCCCACTGGCCTCCCTTCAGCTCTGGGCACACCAAGCCGTTTCCCACGTTCAGACTCTTCCACCGCTGGATCTGCTGCCTGGGCCAAGCCTTCGTTCTGCCCAGGGATGGCACCTGCTCCTGCTGCACCTCTCACATGGACTGTCACCTCCTTAACAAGGCCTCTCTTGGCCTAAACTAGACCTCCCCCACCCCCAGCAATTTTCTCACTTGGCACCTTTGCACTGAATCTCTCTCCCACTAGGCGCCATGAGGGCGTGGAGTCCCTCAGCCTTATTTCCGGCTCTGCCCACAGTGCCTAGCAGAACCCAGCATAAAGAGGCACTGGAAATATATTTGTGGAATCCGGAAGTAGGTGCAATTTTTCAACACCTCAGCCATTTAGGTGAGACCTCTCTTTTCGTATTTGTCCTCTTACATAACATACGAAAATATCTGCACTTTGGGCTTGGTTGTTGCACAGTGTCTTTTAGCAGTGGTCCTGGCCCTTCCTGTACTCTTTCCTCCATAGTTGTTAAAATATAGGAATAGCTGTTGCTCGTGCACTGTGTTAGTGAAATTGTGAAACTCAACCTGGGTCTCTGTGGGGTTGAACTCTGGCTACTGAATAACCATGGAGCTTTGTAAGCAGGTCTCCTTTCCCCCATCTTGCTTCCCTTCTTCTCTCCCTGTCTACGTCTCTCTCCATGGCATGTGGCAGGTGCTCAAAAGTGTTTGATTATTTTGATTAAATGATGTGATGCTGACCTTCCTTTACTAATAAAGTGTGTCTTGCTGGCACTATCTGGTAACTGGATAGTTATTGAGCACAAGTGGGTAGCTTGGTTCTCATTCTAACTTCTCAACTCAGTTCATCTTATTGTTCGAATGTGAAGTCTCTTCTATTTTGAACTTTTATTGTTTGACGGTGACCTAAGAGTTTTGTAATGGGAGAGAATGACTGTGGGGTATATTATTGGAGGACTGTGGTAAGATGCTCTGGGATAAGTGGCAGCCTCTAAAAGGGTATATCAGCATTTTGGACCCATTTTGCCACTTCCAAGCTGAGAGGCTAAAGCAATCACTTGACCACTTGGTCTTCAGTTGCCTTGGTTTTCTTACCTATAAATGAAGATGTTTAAAAGCCATGCTCCAAGGCCAAGTTTCCATCAACCTATCACTACCTTTTGCAACCTACCTTTGTGTGGTAGCTCTGCCTTTATCTAATCATGAAAGGTCCAAAAAGAGAGAGCCATTGTCAAGATGCCCAAAGAAAAAGCAAACCGATGGATAGACTAAAGCCCATTAAAGAACGCATCTCCACCCAAGAATAGAGTGCTTCTTTCTGGTTCTTCTTTCTTCTCTCTCTCTCTCTCTCTCTCTCTCTCTCTCTCTCTCTCTCTCTCTCTTCCTTCCTCTCTTCCTTCTTTCCCTCCCTCCCTCCCTCCCTCTCCCTTTGCAAACCTTCCAGCCCCTTAAGAAGCTTCCGTTAAGGTTTGTATGGCCCGTTGCATAGCCCTGGGCATTTCAGAATCAACCTGTGTGCTTCAGCAAAAACTTACAACCGCCAGCTCACAGTCCGTCTTGCAATTCAGCTGTGCAAAAAGGAGAAGTACTCCTGTCCTAGATGAAGTGCAGCGATTGCGATCCTCTGTAAAGGAGACAATTCTCACTGTTTACACAGGCCCAGTTGTTTATATGCAGTTCATTCAGTGTGGTGTTTAGCATGCGACTCCTTTAAACCTCCTAGCTCAGGATCCATTTAGTTTTACAAGTTAAGCCAAACTCCTTTTTTCCATAAGTGCCTTTCCTTATTTTTGGATAAAATCAATAAACCATGAAATGTTTCTATTGAAAAATGATATGACCAAGCCCTCCCTGAGAATTTAGGGTTAAAATGTGGTTTGAGGCTTAAAGGCCCATTAAGGTGCTATTGGATTATGGTAAAATCCTTCTGAACGTGAACTTTACTGCATTTTGACTTAGAAATGTAATCCAGCTCCAGGTCCTCAATATACAGTTGCCAAATGCTGCTTTTAGAATACATTAGTGCTGATGAAGGCAGCAGCTTGGCATGGCAGCTTGAAAATATGATTCCGTCAGTCTCTACTTTTAATGACCTTGAAGGAGAACCATTTCCCCACTTGGCTCTGGGAGAAAAATAGTAACTGAATTATCAGCTTGGGAGTGTTATTAAATTAATATATGACACCGGTAAATTACACATGAATTTTCTTAGGACTCCACCATCGTGATTTTGAAATATACGTCATAAGGTTTTGTTGTGAGTCACAAAACACTCTATGTCATCCAGTTGAGTATTCACATTTCACAGGGTTCTATGAGAGAACTGACTTGTCCAAGGTCGCCCACTGGTAGTGCCTTGCTCAAACTGGGGAAACTGGGGTCCAATGAGTGTGATAGTTAATGTTTAGTACTTTTCAGAAGGAAAGTTTTAGCCCAGAAGGTTTTGTTTGTTTTGTTTTGTTTTTTGTTTTCCTCAGTGAAGGACTGTGTTAGAGTAACATGGTTTTAGACGCTGGAGTGAGCCAGACCTGGGTTTGAGGTTCAGCTCTGTCACTAACAACCCTGGGTCATGAGGCAGATGCCTAACCTTTCAAATTTTTAATTTCCCCACCTGTAAAATGAGAACGATGGGGATGACCATGGAGGCTGCCTCATGGGCAGTGGCAAGGATTCGGTGCGACAGTGTCGTGAAGCTCAGCTTCATCATGGCAGGGCATTGGGTGAAGTTGTGAAATCACTGTAAAGGTGCTTCTCAGCCACATCTTTACTAATTCAGATTTCATAAAGAGAGTCAAGAGAACAATTAATGCCTCAGAGGAAAATTACTGTGCTGTATTATCCCGTGCCGCCATTAATCTCTGTGTTGAGTTTTTAGGGGTTAAACTATGCCATGTGGGCTTGCCCTGTATAAGGAGTGCATACTGAATTCCTCCCTAAAGCATCTCTCACCTGAGCCAAGGTTGATGTTCATAATGGCCAGATGGGCATGTCATAGAAATTGAAGAAATTTTAAATATAAATTCCTGGCACACAGAAAGCAACCAACAAACGTCTGTTGAATTCACTGACATTGAACAAGGAGGTGGGGGGGTCTTGCCACAGATGTGACAGAACTCAAGAAACAGACACTCTATTTAAACTTTCTAATCTCATAGAGCAGGGAGGACAAATACACTATTGTAGCCATGCCCAGGACAGACATTACTAATCCATCCCAGCACTCTTATCTTCCAACCTTATATTTGTTTATAACTGTGACTCTCCCACTAGGTGATGGGCCCTTGGAGCATGATGACGGAGTTCGATTTCTTCTTTATTTCCCACAAGTCTCATTGAATAGATGTTTGCTGCTTACAGAATGGATGAGTTCAGAGGGGTTTAAGAGGTTTCCCAAGGCCACACAGGAAGTTTGGCAGTAATTGAGTTTAACACCAATTGAGAAATAGACACAGAAGTCGGGCAGATGGAGATGAAAATACCATCTTTATTACCTTTATAAGGAGGTTGGAGGATGTGACTTGTGTCCATAGCAAGCCAGCAACAGTGAGCCGTCAAATGTTGAAACCCAGATGGAGACAGACATCCTCTCAGACACAGGCAAGCCTGAGGTCCAAAGCACACCTCCACTTAGTGGGCCCCTATGAAGCAGAGTCTAATGTTAAACTCAGGGAGTGGAAAGACAAAGCTGAAGGGGGATCCTCTGCAAGCAGGTGGATCCCAAAGAGAGGCAGGGCAGGGCTGGAGCCGCACGCGCTCTGTCCTCGCCTACTCTCCATTAGCTAAGTAATAGCTTTCCCTCTAGTGGAAGGAGCAAAAGGGATAGGGAGGCCAGAAATGGTACTGGATGATGAGGGGTTTTCCCCAAAACACTAGGAGGAAATTTAGTGATCCCCTAATAGGCCCTGGGCATTAAATAGAATACTTACCTGGGAGGCGTTTAGCATGGGTACTGGCTGCACAGCAGGTATGCTACAAATCCTAGCTTTCTGCCCACACATCACGGCTTTGGAATTCTTATAAAAGGATTCAAAATATACTACTTGGAAGTCAATTAAGAGCTTCCAATATTGCTGGGTCCACTCTGTCTTATCATTTTTTTCCCCTTCCCACTTTATCATCTACAAGACAAGGAAAAGCACATTTCTGAGAAGCCGGACTCCCAGTGTGCATGAGGACACTTAGCAGCATGTCAAGCAGATACTGACTTGTGAGCCAGCATTGGCGTAGCACGATCAATGTACGCCGTTCCGGGCCCTCTCTTCCTCTCAGGGAGCCGGCTGCTCTCGGCCACCGGCTGCAGGGGGCACCAGGTCGGATTGTTCTCCATTCCATAGCTGTGTCCCAGACGTGGTCTACAACATGGAAAGCTGTATGAACAGAGCAGAGAAGCTCCACGGGGGTCAAGGAGGGCCACAGCTTCTCCAGCTGAGCCTCTGCAAAGAGTCCCTTGTGGGCTTCTTTTCTTTGGTGAATCATGCTCTTCACTGGCATCCCGCATGCCACCGGGCCTCTTTTCAAGTCTGGAGAAATAGAGGAGAGGTGGTGCCCTGAGCGCTCTGCCTCTGAGGAGCTTGTTTCATGTAGTGTGTGTGTCACGTTGCTGGCTGACTGACTCTCCATCTCATCTGTCAAGGCCAACTACACAGTAGGTAAGAACAACACCTGCTCAGGAGCAAAACAGTCAAAAGTCAAACGTGGCCACTTGACTCCCACCTAACCTTGGACAAGTGGCTGTTTATGCCTCAGCTTCCTCACCTATACGACGGGGACGATGATACCTGTCTATTGTGTTTATGACATACATAAAGCATTTAGTCCGTGGCACATAAAAACAAAGTTTGGGTTTTCCTATTCTACTGTTAATACTGTCATTTCAGAATGAATTTGAGATATTCTACAGGAAGTACATACAACTAAACATGCAATTAAACAAAAATTGCCAGTAAACGAAAAATGGGAATAGAAATAAGGCGTGAAGACTGAGGCAAATAAAAATCAAAGTCGGAAGGGTAGGCTGTGGTGGGAGCGGGTGGTGGAGAAGGAAGTAAAGAAACAGAATTGTTTAAAAATCAGAGTATAAGATTATATACAGTTGGTACAATAAGTAGTCAATTGAGTTCTGGCCTTCCTGGCAGCCAAATCAAAAAAGGGGAAAAACTCAGACGATGTAGTGCAACCCTAACTGAAAATTTAGAATTTAGAAGAATCTAGCTCACCTACTTTCTTTCCTAAAAGATCAAATCACAAAGTTAACAACATGGGATTCTGAGTTAAGCATTATCTCCTTTTGGTGTGTGTGTGCGTGTGTGTATGTAAATAGCTGTCTGCACAATTAAAGTTCATCTGTTATTCTTAAAGTCAGTGATAATTTCATTTCAGTCAAGTCACATACTTCATATTGAAAGGCTACTTGTTCCTATAACCTGTGGCCTAGTTTGCTCTCGATTTTGAAGCAGTTTGTGAAGGAAATGGAGCTTTCCAGATAAGCCTGCTCACCCTGTTCCCACTGAGAGCTGGTAGAGACCTCCCCAGGCTGTTTGTGGTGTTGTCCTGGCCCTTCCTGCTTGTCCCCAAGTTGTTTCTATAATGATTATGCTTCTCCTTTGCCTTCTGAAGCTGAACATACAGCATAGTCTGTTTCCCACGTGCAGCTTGCCCTCTCAAACCAGCCATAGTGTTTGGTCTTCCTGTCTCTGCTCCTGGGTCTTCCTTCAGGTCTTGGATTAGATGATCTTGGGGTCTCCTGTGGTCAGCCTCGGAATGGGAGTGCTGATAAAGAATCATTTGGGACCCAACCCTGCAATGGGGTGCCACCCCTCACCCCTCTGGATCACCAGGGGCAAAGGAATTCAGGCAAGTAGAACATAAGAAGATATCAGAAATCCATACTAATCTTGGGGATAATGCTAGGAAGAGAAGCGTGGTAGACACTTGCTCAAAATAGCTCTGATATCTGCACAATCACATCCACACACCAGTTATTTGGAGCTCACAGATTGTGAGGGTACCATTCTGAATACAGGCCTGCAATGGCTTTCATTGAGTGGAATGAATTTGAGATCAGAAGCTGCTGTGCTCTGAAATTTATCACTATGTTTGTGCTGAAGCCACAGTTTCCATTGGCTGCTCCCAGCCAATGATGCATGACAGTCAGGACATTAAGGCTGGATACCTCAAAGGATGTGTGGACATGTTGTAATCCACCACAAAGAGTGTTGCATTTGTCATTCGCAAGGAGTCTTGTGGTTCAAACCTGTGGCAGATGGGCTTTATGAGGTCTCATGGTTGTGTACTGACTAGAAGCTGTATACTTTAGAAGCCCTGTGGAGGTGTGATGAACTCTGGGTAGCCTCATGTCAATCAAAGATTGTCCTGTTCCCAGCCTGCGTGTCCCTTACAAGGTCATTGATGAGTGCTTTATTTGTTCAGCCATGTGGTTAGTTGGTGGGAGATACAGGACTTGAACACAAGTTTCCTCACTCTCATTCTGTGTTCTCTTCCCATTGTGCTGGGGTTAACTGAGCTCTGTGCTTCTTCCATCATTTCATCTTCCCAGTCTTTCCTGGAGACTGAAGAGAAAAACATGGGTCCAGATCCTGATTTGCTTTTGACATCGAGACTGACACTGTCAAGTGCCGCTGAATTTTCCTTCTCCCTGTTAAACCTGGAAGTTTCTTACCACCAACCACGAATGTGTATAGTTTAAAAACTTGCAGCAGTTTCCTTTGTTCCTGTCTGTTTTCCTTTTGCCTTTCCTCTCCCCAGGTCACACATGAAGATGTTTTTCAAAAAAGCAAGTTCAGAAAGTAAAATTAAATCACTGACAACCTTAAGACGTCATTCTTACCAGTTTTTACGTTCTCTCCCTTTTGGGTGGCGGGGAGGGTACAGTGATGAGAGAGAATGTAGACAACTCAGCCATTCCATCCAAAGTTTCACTTCGCTTGATGAAATAAAAACAAAGCAACGACTCAAGTCAAATATATTGATGACACAAAGACGCTGCATTACTTTACTAAAGTCAAGAGAAATTCTGAGGGCACAATTATTTATTTATTAATAAAATTAAATTGATTGGCAATTATGTTTTTATACCTTCCTCTCCTACAAGACAAAATCCTGACAAACCAAGTCTGAATAACCTTTAATTTCACAACCAGGGGCATGTGAATTTGATTGTTTTCAGTAGTGCTATTATGAGACATTGGAAGGCCAACTCTGGTAATATTTGCAGATGTTATTCCCCAGTAAAAGAAGAGAAAATTGTTACTGTTTTCTAGCTGTGACTATAATTCACATTATGTAAAATGCTAAACAGGCAATAACTACTACAAACAAGCTAATAGCAAATCTCCAGAAAATCTGGCATTTATTATTTTGAAGCCTGTTAATGTTTTCAAATTTTTTTTGGGGGGTGGGGGCTGACATATTTATTCTCTGTGATACATGGGGTTTGTTTTTTTTTGGTCTCCATTAGAGTTTCCATATGCATACGTGGTTGTATCCAACAAAGGTTACTAAATGCTCTTTTATTGGCTTCTCTGGGTTGTTACATGATACTCTGTTAGGGTTCTTTACAATCCAAGTGTACGTCTCCATCACACTAGCATTCCAGTGCCTCCACGCTGTTCCTCTGGGTGTCAACAGATGCTGTTTAAAAATACAAGGCAAAACCTGGGGCAAGGGGCGGAGTTGGGTGTATTTATCTCCTTCAAGCTCTGCGGGTGATTTTGCGCCATCTCCCTGAGTGGACATCAGTGGAAAGATGATAAAAGAAATAGACTTTGTAAATCTCAGCATTCCCAGGGGTTACAAAGCCCATTCATCTCATCTTCCTCATGAGAAGTTAAATGAGTTTCCTTGGGAAGCACAGCAAGGAAGTAGCAAAGAGTTGAGACCGGAACCCTGGTTTGCAGGACCCAGGACTTGACCTTGTCTCTCTGCTCTGTTCTGTGTTTGTGGCTAGAATCCTATCGGACCAGTTCTGTTGTGCTGAGGCCTGAAACTGGGAAGGGAGGTCAGGCATTCTTCTCCAGGCGTGTAGGCATGAAGTGGAAGAAGACACAAAGAAATGAAAGGAAGAAACAAGGGAATCCCACTGGCTCACACAGCTCCTAATCCCCAGGCTGAATTAGAAACAGGATGTTACTGACACTCAGTCAGAACTGAGAAGTTACAGAGGTTGCTTGGAGATACCACTCAGGGTTTATTATTCTGTAAGATGCTGAGCAGCCTGCCCGTGCCTGCTGGTCTGAACTCTGGGCTCTTGGAAATGCCTAAGGAAGAGGGAAGCTTTTAAAGTAAAGCTCAGTTTTTGGAAAACATAAAAATGAGCAGCAGGCCACCCTGGGGGCCTCAGCTTGCTTACCTTCGCATGAAAGGTTGTCCTTTTTTTTCCTGCCTGCAACAGCAGATTGTTCTCTCCAGCCATCTTCACGCCATTTGTTTTAAAGCTTTTAAAACAGAATTAGAAGGCCTTGGAAAGATGTGATGAAGCACGGAGCTACCTTGTACATAAGCAGTGTGCAAAGGAAAGGCAGCTTATCTTGAGCCATGTTTGACCACACAACACAACTGCTTAAACTGAGCCTTGAAGGCTGTCTGGATGAAGTTCAAACTCTGATGTGTGACACACGAGGCCTGTTCTGATCTTGCAGAACTCCCTGCAGACTCTCAACCCCATCTTGCCTTGCATTCCTGGTTCCAGTGTGCTCAGCTTGAGATGCACTGCCCTTCCGGCCAACTCATGTCTGTCTTCTCTCCGGTGGTCTCTGCTGAGATGCCTACGTTCCTGTAGCTTCAGCTGCTTACCTGCACCTCAGGACTCAAGTTAGGGCCATTGCCCCTGGAAGCCATCTCTAACAACCCACTCCCTCCCTGTGGAGATGAAAGGAAAAATGAAGAATCCAGACTTGCAGAGTTAAAGGATGTATCTCCAGTCGGCAGAATATTTTCAAATTAAGACACAGCCGTAGGGCAAACCCCATAAAGAGGTCTTAGCCAGGATGCATTTGTTATGACCTCTGATTGGTTTCAGGTCCTTGCATTTACACAACTATTTCAGGTTAAAGAGTCCTAAGGTAGTGCCACAAAGACCTAATAAGTTCAAAGCACCTATAATTAAGTCTGAAGAAAGAGGCAAGTCTGGAGAAAGATTGTGAGTGCTGCTGTTGGCCCATGGAGCTTCTTGGAACCAAACCGATTAAAAAATCCTAACAGAGTTTCTGAGACAGCTGTATTGCTGAAAGTGCCACGAGCCTGAATAAAAGAGATGGTGATTATTCAAAATGTAAAACAACCCTTGGGTCTCCACTTTTTACAGATTGGAAGCATGCAGAGAAAGCTGCTCAGCCACCAAGATGGGCATATTCTCCAACAGCAAAAGGACGGCTTCCCAGAAAGTATGGTCAGGAGTCATGGCGAACAGTAGATTGGGAGCTACTTCCAGGAAACAAAAGAAAGGTCTAATCAAGTAGCATTCTTGCCTCACTGTCAGGCCTGTCAATGTTTGCTGAGAAAAATTTTAGTATTACAGTGAACCACTCTGTTAGTCATGGTTCTGCAGAGGAACAGAATATATATATACATATTTCCCAGTCTTATATTGTATTATATTATATTATACCTGGTCGGGTCTTATATTAATTTTTGCTCCAAAAGACACATTAGAGCTGATTGGCTGGCTAGGTCTTATTTTCGGGGAAACACGGTGTGTGTGTGTGTGTGTGTGTGTGTGTGTGTGTGTGTGTGTATATATATATACACACACACACACACACACATATATAATCAGTTGGTATATATGTATATATATGTATATGTATATCAGTTGATATCTATGTGTGTGTATATGTATATACATACATATACATATATATGTGTGTATGTATATGTGTGTGTGTGTGTATATATATATATATATATATATATATATATATATATATATATATAGAGAGAGAGAGAGAGAGAGAGAGAGAGAGAGAATTGGCTCGTGTAATTGCGTAGGCTTTGCAAGTCCAACATCTACAGGGTAGACCAGCAGGGAAGAATTACAGTTCAAATCCAAAGGAAGTCCTGCTGGCAGAATTTCTTCTTGCTTGGGAAAGATCAGTCTTTGTTCTGTTAAAGCCTTCAACTGATCTGGTGAGGCCCACCCACAGTGTGGAGAGTAATCTGCTTTACTCAAAATCCACTGATTAAATATTAACCTCATCCAAAAACACTTTCACAGAAACATCCAGAATAATGTTTGACCAAATATCTGGGCACTGTGGCCCAGCCAAATTGACACATCAAATTAACCATCACAACAACCACTCACTGAGTACTACGTGTTTCCCATTCTTCCCTTTCCACCTGGGGGGTGTTTGCTGTAGCTATTTATTCCTGTATCGTGTGTGTGTGTGTGTGTGTGTGTGTGTGTGTGTGTTTGTGTTTGTGTAGGTGAGGAGGGTGTGTCAATAATTTGTCTTTTAGTTCATAGTTCTCTAAAGCAAGAAGAGAAGAAGAGTCACATGTAAATCTGATATAGACCTTGGCTTTAAGCCTGATACCATTATTGAATGTGGCTACTGGTGTATTTTAGGGAGGGGACTTGAATATAATTTTTGGTAGGAGGAAAGTAAATATTTATGACCAAGAGGGTAGATTAAATGATAGTTCTCAACTGTGTTCATTCTTTCCCACTCTCTATATTATATATTATGCTGGGGGTGCCAAAAAATGTGTACAAGTGGATACTTTGGTCAACGTTGCTCAAGCAGTAGTCCATAATCAGAAGTGTCTGCACGCTGATAGTAACCACTTTGAGCACCTCTTGTAATTGCAGAAGTCAAATGTGACATGTAGTCATCTTTTGTTATTGGTATATATTGTGTATTACAATTTTAATAATTTTCCTTTCTTAAAATGCATATACATTTTTTTGGGCATATTCCTATGTATATTCCTGTCTCATTGTCTATGGTCCTGGCCACGTGCCTTGCTTTGATCATTGAGTATGAACAAAAGTGACAGCATATCAGTTCTTAGCCAAGACTTTCTTCCACTCGTCCCCTTGAACAATTGTTCTCCACCATGAGGACCTGAAGCTCCTTTTGCCTGGGTCACTGAATGGGAACACAGAAGCTGTTGAGCCAAGCTAATCCCAGCAAAGCCCAGCAGAGCTCAGCAGAACCACAGCTAATCCTCAGCCTTCCCTGTCCCTAAGCAAGAAATAAATGTTTAAGTCATTGAGATGTTGGGGATGTTTGTTACTGCAGAAAAGCTGACACATATAATCAATGTAAGTCACTAATTTGGATAATCCACACAACTCCTCCTTTCCAAATAAGGTTTTAGCTTAGAATTATGCAGGTACTATCCGAATTCCTCAGCTTTTTGTGGTCCTTATTAAAAAGGCAAAGATATTATAAAGACATATTAAAGGCTTAAAAGATATTCATGTTACAGAATTTTGGACACCACTGTAAATTCTGAGAATGCAGTGTGGATCGCTCAAAGATTTTGGATGTGGAAGGAACGGAGACAGTCCATGGCCATCAAGTTGCTAGTCTCCCAGGCAGCATCTTGAATTGAATCACCCCGATGTCAAAGCATTAGGTGACCCAGGGTGACCTTCACAGGTGAGGCTCAACTTCCTCTTATGCTTCCTTGCTCATCTTCCAGTTGGTGTCTGGGTTTATTAAAAGGAACAGAATTTGGGATTTCTCTTCTTCACGGTGTCAACAAATTCCAAAAGTCCTCTGCAATTAAACATAAAACTTGAGAAAGCTCAACCCTAGCCTAAATCATTTGGGTAACTTGTTTTCTGGAAATACTAGAAAATCTTAAATCCCATTCGTTTTTTTCTGTTCTTTCTTCTAGCTCTTCACTTAGTCTGGGCTGGGAAACTAAACTTGTCATTTTCAGTTCTGATTCCGAGGCCCAATTCCTCCATAACTGAGTTAAAGTTTCCAGCTCTGTGGGAGGACATAAAATTATTTTTGCTATTATAACTTGGGTTGAGTTTTTTTTTTAAATTGAGAACATTCATTCTGAGCAATAAAAGGCTCAAATTCACAAATGCAAGGAGTGACCTAGCGCAAACAATCATGGTGCTCGACCTCATACAACCCATCTGGATATTTTAAGAGCAGGACAGACCAATGAGCGTTGACTTAAAAGGTTAGAGAACTAGGTTAAAGAAGAAAAGTAACCTTCTCATCGATGTGACTCACTCAGCCCCCTGGGACTGGTGAAATGACTCAGACTTTCAAGTAGGTAACAATGCTTATAGAAAAATATGACCTAGCGGTTTGCATCAGGACTTCTCAGTTGGCTGGATGTCACCCCTTTGATTCTCTTGTCCCTGAGGAATTTTGGGTATTTTGGAGAGTATTTTGGGCCTTTTTACAGAATGGTCCAAAGGACCCTGCTGACAGTTCATAAGTAACCCCCTGAAGGTCTAGATTCCAACCTTCACACTCACAAAAGCCGCAGGTAGACAGAGTTGAAGGAAATTTCTGATTAAACTACTGGGAAGAATCAAGCCCCAAGGTCATATTTCCAAGCCTACAGGGCCTACTTGGAGCAGACCTTCCTCAGATGCTGAACCAATGTCAGCCTGAAGCCAAGGTCGGCTCCAAGTGCACAGCCAGATTCCCAGGCCCCGCAGCCGTGCCCTTTGCCTCTGTTTCATCTATCTGGAAACGGGAGCTTGGTTTGCAGAAAGGAGCCACCAGGAGGCTGGGATTTCATATCAGCCTGGCCCAGGCCAGCTGGGTCACTTCAGGCTGGTTTCTTTTTGGTTCATGTTCTTCATCAGCTGAATGGGGATGATCCTATCAGCCTCCTTTGTTGGGTTACAGTCAGAAACAGTAAGATAACGTGCTCGAAGCCTTCGGAACACTACGAACACTACAAAGGCACTCAGCATTTCAGCTATTATGTGTATGATGAGGGGCCCTGCTGTGAGTTAGGCACGACTGACGGCTTTCAGGCAATTTCCGTGTCCACATTAGGGTGCTCACAGGGCTTGCGGGTGGAAGAAAACAAAACTGGGATGACTTTTGGAGGACAGATGCAGGCCCACAGCAGGCTCCGTGCAAATGACAGCCTGGCCGTGCTCAAGGACGAGGTGGCGTGCTCGTGTGCCCTGCCCTACGTACTCGAAGCCTTAGAGCTTCTCCGTTCCCATCGCCGGCTCCTTTTCCTCTTCCGTCTTGCATATGGCAGACCCAGTCTTCAGGTCTCTCTTTCTCCCATTTCAGCCACAGCCTTGTCATATAGCCCAAGGACAAATTTCATCTCCCTGTCTCCTGGGGCAGGTGTAATGGAAGTGTGGCCTAAATCAAACTGGGCCCTGTTGTGCTAGATACCGCTGGTTCGGCACGTCCAAAGGAGCACAGTTTTGAACCCAAAGATGTCAAAGCGTAAATCTCTGCAGAAGCATTTTCTTAAAGGGGCAGTGAGGGGATATATTAACGCACACTACCTGCATTAAATCTTTACAAAAATCCTCTTTGTTCATGTATCACACTCCATTCTTGTTCCACTGGCCTCTTCCTAACCCAAGTCTGTTCTCTCTTACCATTCTCCCCTCCCCTCACCAACTATGATGTGAAACAATTTCATTCCCTTGCAGCTTCTCCTATCTGCATATCCACCTATTACCTAGTTAGAGAAATGGCAGCAATGAAGACCTCCCCACTGCTGGTGGGGGACTGAGGTTCAGGGATATTGGGAGAAGGTCATTTGATTTGACTGGTCAGGAACACTTTCAGTCACCCCTACTCCCTCCTTCACCTCCTGGTGGTGGAGGAGCTTAGTGGCAATGTGCCTTCATTATCTGCTCTTGGAGCAGAACCAGATGTGATGTGCACTAAGCTGAGAGTTTGACAAGAGTGAGGTTGGACATATGGTCCCAGGATCACAGTCTGTACCGTCCCACCTTCCCATCCCTCCTTCTGGACTCTGCCACTCTGTAAGCCAGCTACAGCAAGGGTCCCGAGGACCAAGGGACAGCTGCAGGCGCACTCTGTAGGGGAAGGGCTGCTCCTCCTTGTCACTCACCACAAAACCTCAAACTAATCACACTCAACTCAGAGCGACGCTTTCCAACTGGATGCACTTAAGAATTCTCAAAGCATTTGCATAGACATAATTTCTTTGATTCTCCAACAGCTCCATGAAGTAGTCACATCTTTCAGTCATTCAACCAATACTGGCTGAGCGCTCTGTTTAGGGTGCCTGAGGGGGTTCCTGGGACGTGAGGCTTTACTTTTAAAATCAGGACAGTCTCAGGCAACCTGGGATGAGTTGAGTGTCCCAGCCCTTGGACCTGCTTCCACCCTCCTCGCTAAGATGAACTGGATAGAAGCGGTCCCAGCTCACAGGCCACCTACATGCTGGTTATTTCGGTGCACGTGATTTCTGCTGGATATTGAACTCACCTGTTGCAACCTGAAGTTCAGAAAATGTTAAGTTCTTATCTCTGTTCTTTAGATTTCTGATTCATTCATTAGGCCTCACCCTCTCACCTTCCCATCCCGCATTCTGGATTCTGCCATTCTGTAAACCAGCTATTGCAAGGGTCTCGAGGACCAGAGGACAGTTAGTCCCTGAACAGGAAAAGACAGAAAGGTGAATTAGGTATTGTCTTGGTTTTAAAGAGTTATGGTCTAGTGCTGGGGGGAGTGTGTGGAGGGACATTAACACGTTGCGTATGGCGGGGTTTAAATCCCTCATGATGATTCTCGTGATCCGTACGCAACGTGTTAAGAAAACGATGACCTGTTGGGCTTTGGTCAAATCCCTGAGGTACCCAATCCACTCCTTTTCTGCCTCCTCTTTGATGCCTCTGTTGCCTTCTGCCCCACCCTGTACCATCCCATGCATCCTCCACCTCTTTCTCTGACATTTCTTCCTCCCATGGTGACCTAATCCTCTTCCATATCTTTAATTATTACCTTTAGATGGATGCCATCTATTAAAATTGGGATTAAATTACTGAAATCGATTGAATGCCAATTGTGTACGTTGAGGGAGAAACACTCTGATCTGAAATAGACTTCCCAGGAAACTCCTGGGAATGGGCTGACCAAGAGATAAGAGTTTCTGTCCAGTTGTCAAGAATGCAACTTAATTGCTTCTCTGGGACAGATGAGCTTAGGGTGAGTTTGGGCCGCAGGAGCCAAATTCTACTGTGTCACAGGCTCCCTCTAAAAGTCAACTGTTCTATACACTTAGAACAACCAGGAACCTTGCTAATTGAATAGCATCCCATTATGTGACCAGATCATGCATTTCCAGGAAGGACAAAGTAATCCAATTTATGTTGAAATGTCAGCCCAAGCTGCAGATATTCTTTTGGTATGAGCTGTAGCATTTTCTTTGGCTGTTGTCAATGGTGTGGTTGCTTAACTCTAGCAGCTATCTAAGGCATTTGGCGTGACGCCTCATCTGTTGAAGTCTGACTCTCAGCTCATTGTTTTTCTGAGGAGTCATGCATTCTGGTTTTCTCTGGCATAGTTGGCTGGGTGTTTTGAGGGGGTGGATTGATCTCTCCCTAAACTACATGAAAAGCCTCATAGAAAGAATGATCTTTGTCACCCTTTCTTTAGGGTGTGGTGGTTGTCATCACATAAAAAAAAACAAAAAAAAAACTGTCCAGTTGTTTTGGTTTTTCATTCATTTACTCCTCCCTAAATATCTGTGGAGTGTTTACTATATGCCAGGCATCCTTTTGGGTGCTGGGAAGACAGCAGAGAACAAGCCATTTTGAGGAGATGACATCTGAGTTGAGATCCAAGAGCTATGAAGGAGCCAGACATGCAAAGATCTGAGTGCAGAATGCTCCGGGCAGAGAGAAAAGCAAGCCTAGGCCCCTAAGGAGAGAAAGAGCTTGTTTTGTTTGAGGATCAGCGTGACTGGAACAGACTCGGCATGAGGGACATGGTATGTGATGATAGGTCCAGGGAGATAGACAGGAGCTAGATGACACTGGGCCTTGGGATTTTATTCTAAGTTCAACGACGAGGCACTGGAGACTTTTCAAGTAGGAGAATGAAGGGCCATATCTGATTTTTAAAGGATCACTCTGGTTGCTTTATGGGAGAATAGGTTATAAGGTAGCAAGGGTGGATCAATCAAGAAAAATGTCGCACAATTCTAGGTGACAAATGATGGTGGTTTGGACCAGGGCAGTGGCAGTGGAGTGGGAGAAAAGTTGGCAGATTCAAGACATATTTGGAGGTAGCACTTGCTGATGGATTGGATTTTGGATGTGTGGGTGGGAGAAGGGGCTAGAGAAAAAAATCAAGAATGAATCTCAGGCTTTTGGCTGCAGCAAAAGGGTGGATGGTGCCACCATTTTGGCAGAATCTTGAGTGTGGTTCATGTCTCCAGGCGCTGCTGCCACCTTCAGTATCTTGGGCTAATGATACACGATCCTTTTGGTTTCATGTTCCGTCAACGTGGGGATAAATTTCCAGTAAACTCTAAGAAGCAGTGCAGTGAGGCCTGGAAATGATTTCCTTCCTATGAAGAAAGAGAGGCCAAGGAAAAAACTGTGCATCTACTGCATATAGAAAAAACAGGAAATTGCCTAAGATGTCCCTTTTGAAGCACTGTTTCAGTTTTATAGCCACTGACAATAAAAAGAGTGATGCTAGCCAGTCTTTAGTGAGTGTTTGCTAAGTGTCAGGCGTGGGTCTAAGTGCTTTACATATATTATTTCATTGAGGCTTCTCATGAGCTAGGAGGCAAAATTGAGATATTATTCTACTTTTAGATGAAGAAACTAAGGCTGAGGGAGGTAAAGTAACCATTCAAGTTCACACAGACAGGAAGTGGCAGAGCCTGGGTTTAAACTCAGGTCCCTTGACTCTTGGCCTGTACTCCCCAGCACCCCCCACCCCAGGTCCTCTTGGGCCATCATTAGCTGAGATCCCACCCCATCCTCAGGGCTGGGATAGGAGTGTCATCACAGAGCTGGAGGACAAATGACCACAGGGAGCCAGGTGCATCTCCACCCTGTTGACGCTCTGCAGTGGTGATTATGCTCAGTCTCTCGTGAGCAGAACGTACTGCAGGGGTGAGGAGGACTCATTATGAACAGAGGCTGCTGAAACATCTTTTTCTGCAAATGGGATCGTACCTCCCACCCCAGCAGAGAATTTGGAAATCCTTGGAGGCATTTTTGCTTGACCCCGTGGCTGGCATTTAGTGTGTGGAGAGGGGGCAGGAATGCTAAAGGTCTGGCATGCGCAGACGAACTGTCCCACCCCAAATGCCAAGCGTACCATTGAGACCCTGGGCTGCTAGGTGAGTCTCTGAACTCCAGATACTGAGTGGGAAGCATTTCTCTTCCTAAAAGAGGCCAGAATGTATTGATGGTCGTTGACTGCTAACAGAGCCCTGACTTAGGATTCAGATTGAAGATCCACTTTGCCTTCAGAGATTTTGTAAAACCTTGGGCAAACCGAGGTAAATTTTGGGTGTCTGGTGTGGCTGAGGTGTTTTTTTCCCCCCTTTCTTCCACTTTTTTTTGGGGCCGGTAAAATGAGTCCTTAGCTGGGAAGCTACAGCTGGCATAGCTGGTATTACAATCCACTTGAGAGCCCTTAATGAAGAATATCTGATTATACAAGGAAACCAAAATCTGTTTGTTTTCTGTTCATTTAATTTGATGTTTTAATGATGCTGCTAGTTATTTGAAATATTCTATTTCAATATACCCTTTATTTATTGTACTTGTGCCCTGAGGCATGCTGGCAAAGAGTGACATGTTTAAAAGTCTGCCCTCAAATAATAAATTTCCACTGGAAACCAGAAGCAGAAAAGTTTTATATTAGGAATGCTTTAGAATATTTTTTAAAAAATCAGTCCAAATTGGATTCTAGAGATAAGCACAAGGGGACTTAAAAAATTTTTTTTAACTCTTAATTTTAGGTGTTTTTTTTTAAAATATAAAATCTGAACTAGAAACAGAGTAATGTCTTGGGTCAGATAAATGGATACAGTCAGCTTTAGTTTTAGTTGTTAGGAAACAGTCAATTAACAAACAGTATCCTTGAAGGCAGCTTAACTTGTGTCATCCCTCTTCTTCCCACTTTTATTTCAAACCATTTGGGACTATCTGTGTATTTGTTTACCTCTTTTTATGCTCTCTCCCTATTCTGGGTTGCAAGCTCCCTACGCACAAGGACCTTATCTGTTCATCTTCTATGTCACTAGCACCCAGTAAAAGTTGTTGCTCAATAAAAATTTTCTCAGGGTGGTAGGTAGAATAATGGGCCCCCAAAAACATCCAAGTCCTGATCCCTAGGACCTATGAATACATTATGTCATAGGGCAAAAAGGAATTGAGATTTCAGAGTCAGGTCCTCTGGTCATCCGACCTGAAAATAGGGAGATGATCCTAGATTATCTGGGCGGTCCCAGTAACCACAAGGATCCCTACAAGTGGAAGAGGGTGGTAGAGATGGAGATCAGAGTGCTAAGGTGTGAAAAAGACTCAACCTTCCTGTGGTGGCTTTGAACATAGAGGAAGAGGATCCCAGGCCAAGGAATGTGGGCTCCTCTAGAAGCTGGAAAATACAAGGCAACAGTTCTCCCCTAGAGCTTCCAGAAAAAATTCAGCCCTGCTGACAACTTGAGGTTAGTCTCCTGAGACCCGTGTTGAACTTGTAACTTACAGATCTGGAAGATAATAAATTCGTGGTGTTTTGAGCCACTACCTTTATGGTAAAGGGTTACAGCAATAGAAAATGAATATACCCAGTGAAGGCATCCCAGCCCCATTGGTTCACCTATGTAATAAGGATTTCCTGAAAGGCCTATCATTCATCCCAGGTTCTCGGGCGGGCACTGTGATTATCAATGAATGCCCCTTCATACCTGAGGGCCTTTGCTCCTTCCATTCCCTCTGCCCGGAGCTCTTCTTTCATCTCCTTGCTTATGTGTCCCCACCAGACTAAGGGAAATCTTTCTTTAAGCCCTTCCAATCCTCAAAACTGCTCCTCAGAAGCATTTATACCAAGTGATATTTTTAAATGTTTTTAATTAAGTATTATTTTTTTTTTTACCTTTCCCCCCTGTAAATTGTCCTACAGACACAGAAAACGACATGAAAAGTGTAGCTTCATGGATTATTCTAAGGTAAACAACACTACTTAGGTCAAGAAATAGAGCTCTGGTGCCTTCCCGTAAACATCACCACTCTCCTGAGGTTCATGTTAATCTCTTCCTTGTTTTCTTACCTCCTTCCTCTTTGTTTTATTACCTGGGTATCATCCTTAGACCTTCTAGTTTAGTTTTGTCTCTTTGTCTTTTCAGATTTTGTTTATCTCCAGGTTCCTCCTCTGTCTTTTTCTCCCTTGCAATTCATTTGTGGAGAAATTTAGTTGGTTCGTTCTGTAGACATTCCCATGGTCTAGACTCCGCTGATCGCATCCCTTCGGTGTAATTGCACATGTTCCTCTGTCCTCGGAACCTCCTATATGTTTAGAATTGGCCTTGAAGGTTGATTAGATTTAGGTTCATTTTTATTTTTTATTTTTTGGCCAGATTGTAGAAGGCGGTGTCTCTTTCCACCAGGAGACATATGTCTGATTGTTTCTGTCTTTGATGTTCGTGGTACTCAACATTTAGATCCATTCCTTCATTGTAAGAGTTGGGAAATGGTGGCATTCTAATTTATTATTCTTTCTTTATTAGCTAGAACATTTCTAAAAAAGAGAAAGTGGCCCTCAACTTCTATTTAGCTACCCAAAGATACAGTTTGTACTGGCCACACAGGATAAATGCTTGACTCTTTTTCCTTCATTGGCCAGATGTCATATTAATAATTTGGCTCCCTAACATTCTCGTAATTAACTGTTTAGAGTCTCCTTCTCCTCTAAAATATACCCCCACCTCCTAGGAGAGCAGGGCCTGGATTGATTTGTCACCATGGAACCCACCGCCAAATACAGACCTATGACATAATCGACACTTGTTAAGTTATTTATTGAATGAACGGATGAGTGAATGGAATAATTCTCTCTTCTTTCCCATCTCTTCCATTTCACTGCCTCTTCAATTTGTCTTAATTCTCCTTTAGTTCCATGTAGCTAAACCATGGGTCAAAATGATTTGGATCAAAAGCATAAAATGAGTGAAGAAATACCCTCAGAGGCATCAAGCAGGGTTGCTCTGTAGTTGCCCAGAAATAAAATACTAATTTAGAGCATTTAATGTGGTGGATACCTTGTGAGAGACTAAATGGATATTTAAACAACATCTACTTGATTTTTTGCTTGTCTTCTAAGTGGTGACACCTTAGGGGGCTTCCTAATGAGTTCCCTAAGAAGAGATAGCATTATTATGGCTAAGAATTAACTAATAACAGAAGCTGCCTTTTGAATGATTCACAGTGATTCCATATTCAATTTGTCCTCAAAAATACCTTTGTGAGGGGTCCAGTCTGTAAGGTATACAAAGAGGGTGACAAGAATTATCATTCCTTATTTAAAATAGGCCTAGGGAGGTAAAGACACCCACTGATGTCTCACGGGGGATACAATTAGGGCTAGATATTTGTCTATATACTGGATTAGGTTCTAAGTAGCTGGTGGAATTTAAAGCTGGAGTGGACCTCAGAAATCATCTAATGGTATCATCTGTCAGTTACGTAGTGTCACAATGATGCTATATGACAAACAGCCACGAACTTCAGTGGCACAAAATAACAAGCATTTATTGCTCTCGTGTCTGAGGTCAGCAGCCCTGCCGATCTTGGCAGGACTCACCCACATATCGGGTGTCTGGCTGTTGACCAAAGCTGACCTTGGCCGGGGGTACCTGGGTGACTTGGCTTTACTCCACATGGCTTTCACCCCTTTGGATGTTAGGTTAGAGAGTAAGTGGAAACACCTTACTTCACCAGGCCTCTGCTTAGAACTGGCACATTTTAACTTCTGCTTCATTTTGTTGGCCAAAGTGAGCCATAAGACCAGCTCAGATTAAAGAGTGGGGAAATGGACTCTGTCTCTTAGGTGAGAGGAATTGCAAAGCCACTTGACAAAGGACATGGATTCAGGTGAGTGTGTGTGTCCATCCGTCAATGCAATCAGACAACCACCACACCATCTCATTTTATAGCAGAGCAAACTGGGTTTCAAAGGGTGGCTGGTGACTTGCCCAAGGTCACTCAGCCGAATAAGGACCATAGCCCAAGACTCTTGCCTCCCACTCTAGTAGTCATTTCTTCCACCACCCAAGGTCCAACTAAAGAGGGTGTGTGATAGGAATTAGCGTTCGTTTATTCAGCAAATATCTCCGGAGGTGATTCACTGCTGAATGCTCTACAGTTAGAGCTCACTAAAGCTGGAGCGCCCCCTGGGGGCCACCTCCTGAGCTGGGTTCACCAGGGCATAGAGCATGGAGCCAAAGGAATGACCCTATTCCTGGGGGGCTAGTCTTCTGTGTTGAACTACTTTCTTCGCTCCATTCTGACCGAGAGATGCTGCTCTCTGGCAATACTAGAAGTAGTGAAATTAGGAACAAGAAGTCTCCTAATCGGTTCTCCCTTTTCCTGATATTTCTCCTTTTGCTAGTCTCTTGCCAAAACAGCTCTTAGGAAAGGTGAGGTGAATATCAGTCATTTATACCTGGGTGTGAATTTTGGTCACAGGATTACTTCTCCTTTTTACCCAAAGGTTTGCTTCTGGATAATAGAATTCCAGGCAGGTGGAGAAACAGGTTCCCCACCTGTCCGTCCTTGACATCTGAGCAGTCACACCCATGGGCTGGGGTAGGAGACTGACCCTGGCCTGCTGAATAAAATTCTTCATTTTTCTGCTTTTCATGGAAAGGTCACCTTAGTGTCCTTGGAATGATACCCCTTCCCTTATCATCCAACAGGTGGTTTTAGCAAAAATGGGTTTTTGTACCAGAGTTTCCCTCTGACTCAAGGGGAAAATAACACAGTCATTTTTGGGGTCTGTTTAGTCTCAAAGGGAAACAACTTACTAATTAGGGTAAGAGTCTTTACAAAAATATGTTTTCGATTCCACTGATGGTCAGTTACAAGCGATAACACTGTTAAATGTAGTGCCTAATAAATCTGGAAAAACTACCCAATAAATGTAAGTAATAACAATGATTAACAATAAATTAAATGCAGAGAACCAGGAATGTACCACATTATTTTTAACTAGTTTGGGCCATCGGGTTCTGATTATTCAGTTTGTCCTGTGCACCTGGAGTTTATTAGAGTGTAATACAAACTAAACGGTCCCTTAGAGAGGCCACTGAAAGGGCTTAGTATAAAACAATATACAAGTTTAATAGTGGTAACTGACCTTTCTTTCTTTTACAAAAACATATCTTTGTAACTCGAGCCTCAAGGAAATGTAATGCTTTTTACCTAATCCTGATTGTTAATTTTCCTTTTATTTAATTTAGAAGGTTTCATTTGTTTCATGAGATAGGAAGATACAATTTATATTCAATAATTCTTCCTGCTCTGGAAAGAGATCCAAAATGGCTAAATACTTCTTTCCTTCTGCTGTGTCTATTACAAGAAGAGGGAAAAACAGACGAGCAGCACACTTGCTATTAATGGCAGCTGGTTAAAACCCACATTTTAAAAATAGCCAAATGAAATGGGTACATGTGTTTATAATCAAGGTGCATTTGACTAATTTTCCCTAAATCTTTAAATATTGCTCATTCTCAAATGCCAGAAAATTGGACTGTTTTTTAGTTGAGGACAGGAAGGCAATGCCAGGCTCTCTGATGGAGGAACTTTTCTATAATTTCCTGGAATGCTTATCTTTCAGATGCCATCTAATGGGACTACTGTATTTCAATGACAGAATCCTCCAATTTTTGAAATTCTCTGAGGGTCGATGTCATTTTGAAGTTTTTCTAATATGTCCTTAGGGTTTTCTAGAAGAAGGATGTTTTCAGTGCCCCTCTCTCTGGGGTTTCTCACTCCTTCCACCCCACACTCCAGTCCCCAAACCGAATGCATTTGCAACAAAAAGAATTTTAACTAGAGTCAACTCCTGTAAACGTCTGAAACTTGAGGTGCCCAGGACAAACACGAGGTCTGGCAAATAGTCCATAAAAACCCTGCCTTAACATAATTAAATGAAATGGTCACCAGGGAGGGCAAGAATGGCATTGCCCAGGGGCGTCAACAGAGCATGACACTCTATTTTCTTTAGACGGCTAATCAATATGGTTGGCCTCAGACCTCCCATAGCCCTTTGGTGAAGCCCCAGAGCTCACGTCTCACTGGCCTTCATTGTATAATCAAAACCATTTTTGTTCAGAAGCTGGTCTTTATCTCAAAACGACTGAGCAAGTTCAGCTTACATTTAGAAGAGAAATTCTGCTCCAAAGGGAGGGTGGCTTGACTTTCTAATCAGAAAGCTCAGGTCAAGCAAGAGGGGGATTGATTTCCCTACCTGTGCTCTGAAGGAACACCATGTAACTCAGCCTGGTTCTCTCCTTGGCTAGGTGGGAAAGGAGAGGAGGGGGAAGTGAGGAGAGAGCGATGGAGTTTCTAGATGCTGCGGGATATCCTCAGGAGAACATAGCTGGTTAACCCAGGATGGAACTGAGAAGTGGATGTAATTCCTCATAAAGATCTCTGTCATCTCCTAAACTGTTTAATAAAATGACAACTATGGCTGTCTTAGGATTTCTTGGGTGCCAGCATGGTGCTAGGGGTCGGCATTTACCCATTGGATCTGTACAGCGACTCTGTGGAGTATGCACTTTTAACCCCTTCACTTGACATTGCCGTGGAATGTTCCCCTTCAGTTGCCCTATCCAGTTTTGGAGCCAGCAAGAGGACAGCCAGTTGTGGTGACTATGAAAAGGCACCACTCAGATTTCCTGCTGGGGGGAGAGTAATTGACTGATGGCCCCTGCTGCTTCTCTCTGGGTCCCCCACTGAGGTTGTGCTGAAACCGCACTTCCTGTGGACTGCTCCCAGCTGATGCCTGAGTGTAGGTAGACACAAAGGCCCATTTCTGAGCGAGCCGAGACTCTTCCCACAGGCGACCCTGCTTCAAGGAGTCCCTGTCAGCCTGGCCAAACCTTTCTTGGAACAGTGCTGCTGTATGAGACTCTTCCTACCCAATCAGCCTTCCTTCCTTCTCTCCTGCACAGGGGTCAGACCAGCATTGCAGCTGGTCTCAAAGTCTGACTAGACTCTCTCCCTCCCTCCTCAGATTTGGGGAAGGCCGTGGTTCTGAGAACTGACATGGACAGGATTAAGAGCCACACTGAGTAGGCCACCCTCAAACCCCAGCTCTCTGACTCGACTGCTGTGTGATCTTGGCAAGTTATTTGACCACTCTGAGCTTTAGTTCTTTATTTGTAAAGTAAGGATAATAGCACTATCTCATCTGTAGGATTCTTGCAAGGATTCAATGAGGCATAATGCAAATCCCTTAGCTCATAGCTTAACACTTGCAAGTGCTCAATAAATAGTAGCTATTTCTTGTGGTTAGAACTGCTATGTTATTATCTAACCAGCACCTCTAGCGATCAAAGATAGGCATCGCGGTCACTCTTTCCAGTAGTTGTATAGCTTAATTTCCTCTAAAGCAATCAGAGGGGATGCTTACTAAATGGAATGTTGACAAGATCTCGGTATTTAGGATCAAATTTTCTTCCCTGGGACTTAGGGGTTAAAGGGAAGTGAACTTCTCCATTTAAGTCCTGGGGAAATCTTGGCAGTTTGAAGGAAATCTTCCGTGTTTGTTGTTGTGCAACTCCTCTCAAAGAGAGACTCTCTCTAGAGGAGAGAAGGAACTCCACCTTCAATGGCTTGTTTCTGGGAAGAACTTGAAATGTCTTTGTGGTTCTCCAAAGAAAATGAAAATGGCGCTCCCAGGCCCTCTCTTCACTTGCTTTTTGGATATGAAAGCCAGATTCGTCACAAAGAAGAATGTTTATTCAGGAGAGCCGTTTTCACTCACCAGATTTCGGGGTGGGGGGAATTGTACTCATTCCTTTAGAAATTTGCTAAGCTTCCCGGGCACAGAGGGTGTAGACTTGCTGATAGGACATAGAACGTTCTTTAAACTTGGCTGTTCCCCTGATTTCCTCAGACACAGTGCGGTTTCATGTTGTAACCATTATTTCTTGTACCTTGCAGCCAATAAAATAATCACAGGGAGATGATTCGGTCTCGGTCCTTAAGTCAGTAAAGCCTCCGTGCCATCAGAGATGCAGGGAAACACTCCAGGTTTAATTTTGAGTGACATTGGATGAGAGCCCAGTTTGGGGCTTGTACTGGAGTTATCCAGCTGTTCTTTCATCATGCATCCAGAAAGCCAGTCACAAGTTTCTCCAGCTCATCTGTGCATTCTTGATACTGCCTCTAACATTTTATTTCTAATTCCCCTGATGGCCTCAGTGAAAGTTCCCTGCAAAGATTGATTGCAGGGCATGACCCAAATTTGTAACTGGCCACAAAATGCTGTAAAACGAAGTTCGCCGAATACCTTCCAGCTGATTGTAAGTAATTTTCGAAAAAGATCTGGGTATGTTTTTCTTCTTATTCTTCTTTTCTTTTTCCACAATATCTGAAAAGAAGGACTTTTCACCAAACTCTGATTTTTTGTACCATCATCTGTAAAGCATGTTACATGACAAAAGGGACTGCATGGAACAACCGGTGGTGGCAGAAGCTCTGGCTAGTGGGTAGAATTTTGTTTGCCAGGATATAACCACAAACAGAGAATGAGGGCAGGGAGTAGGTGTGGTGGCAAGAAAGGCCAGAGACTGAGTTCTAGAAAGTCCTGGGAGATTTCTTAGTCTCTCTAGTGGGCATTTTCCTCATTTGCAAAATGCAGAAAACGTTGTCAAGCTACATTTTTGCAGAACCCTGAAACTCTTTCCCAAAAATGGAATTAGAAAGGGCTTTTCTAGATCTGTGGAATAAAGTTGCTTGAAGGAAACTTCCCAATTTTAAGCTTTTGCCCACACATTTCTCTTACACCTTTGACACCTGCTATATGCTACAAATAAACAGACATCAAAAATCCTAATGAAAACATTATGAAGTGTAGTCTTGAAGAAAGAATTTACTTTGGTGTCCTGAAAACTTGTTGTTTAGTCAGATTGTTGTCAGTGAAATTGTTCTTGGATCACACTGGAATGGAACATAGCAGAATGTATTTGCTCTAGGAATTAGGCACATCTGGGTCTGTGGGGAGGCTGGTGGGTCGTTCCCTCCCAAGGTCTGTTTTATCAGGAATTGAGGAGCTGCCTTTACAAGCTTGTCCTAAGAATTAGTGAGAGCCAGTGGGTCAGTGCTGGGGAAAGGGTGGGATTCTCTCATGTAGAAAGTCTTTTCATGCTGCCTCCATGGGACTCGGTAGAAGCTAACAGAGAGAAGGCCCCAAATACCCAAGGCTTTGGTGGTCTTGGTGCTAAGGGTTTTAGCAAGCGCATTGGTGCCATAACATGGCCTCCAACAGCACAGTTGGGGCAGACTCCAGCTGTCTTCATGGGCTGGGGCATTGGTACTGTTACCCTCAACTCAGAAGCCATCAGCATCCAGGATGCCATCACAGGACGGTGAGCATCAGAAGTCACACTGATGATGGCGACTGGAACCAGCCACGGGGTTGACTTTATAGGACATGGGCAGCAAGGTGGCCTAAAGGGAAAATGAGCGGACCCACTGTGATGTGGCCTGGCCTGGGGCATAGAGAAGTCGTCACACTTTTCTGTGAGCAAGAGGAAGCCACGAAAAGATTTTGAGAGAGGGACTCTTGGTCAAAATTGATCTTCAGGCTGACGCTCTGGCTTTGTGTAGACAGGCTGACTAGAGGGTCAGAGGAAGCTGAAGGCAGGGACCAATCGGGAGGCTGTTTATAATAGTCGTCTTCAGAGAGTCACACCGAAGCCCTCAGAAGGCCTGAGGTGTAGAGGGGGCCATAGGCAAACTGGAGTGGACACCACATCCAGCTCAAGGGATGTCTCCTCTAATCCTTCAAGTGCATCTTTATACCAGGGGAGTCATGGCACTCCTGATCTGTGGGTGCGTGCCATGCATCTGGTGAGATAAACCAGAACCAACTAGTCATCAAGGAACTGAGTGAAGTGACTGCTACAAATCCAGGCCATTTCCCTCAGCGACGTGCCAAGCTCCCTGCACTTTGGGGTTGTTTTAGATTAGAAGGAATGAAAGATGGGGCAGAAATGACCTGCGCTCAATGGGAAGTGCCGTGCTCTGGTCCCCTGGGAAATAACTGGGGCCTTCTTTGTGTGTAGGAGATACCAGAGTCAATATGGCAACTAGGGATCCAGCTCCTGTGCAAACATTGTCTTCCCGTCAACTGGGTCCCCCATCGAAGGCAAGTAATCAAAGTGTAGGTTTGGTTTGAGTGTAGGTTTGCTTTTCCTGGAGGCAGAAAACTAGGATCCCAGTCATAAGTATTGATACAATCCCAGCTACCTAATTTCTTTTTGTCTCTTTTAATTTGGGGACAAAGGCTTATTCTTTCTGGCAGCTAGGCAGATGGAAAATGAACAAAAAATGGAGGCCTACAGTTTAGTAGAAAAACATCCAGGAAATGCTGGTAGCTGGGAGCAAGTACTATTCTTGGCCCTCCTTCTGACTAGTTGCACTGATTTGGGCCTCAGTTTGCTCATCTGTACAATAGGAAGTTTGGGCTTGGTGACAGAGAAGGCCTCTTCCAGCTTAAACTGTGAGTTTTAACTCCAGGAGAGGCAGATTTCCTGCTTGTGGTTAAGGAGAAATGACTTCTCTGCAGGGAGAAAAGATGGGTAGAAGTAGTTTAGGCTCTGGGTTGCGAACTTGACTCTGTAACAGACTGATTGTGGCCTTGGGCAAGTTCCTTAACCTGTCTGAGTTTTAATGTCCTTTTCTGTAAAATAGGGCCTAAAATACATACTTTGGGATTGAGGTTATCTTTGCGCACAGGGCATGGCACATGTGAAATCCCCAGGGAAGACGGTGTCTGGCATTGGTGGTGGTGGTGTTGCAATAACCCATTCAGTTTGGGACAAGGCATCCTGCTGCCTCGTCCTGGATCTGGAGGGGGTTCCTACCACCTCCAAAGTCCTGCCCTCCGTGTCTGGTGGTGTTGGGTCATCACCTGTGGGCCGGTCCTCTTTGTCCTCTGCAAGTTGAGGCTCACCAAGGGGGAACTGCAGAGTTCCCACGTAGGAGGAGAAAAGGGACATTTGCCTTTCGTATTAGAGAAGCAGGACATGGGCACTACGTAAAATAAGAAACTACAGAGAAGCAAAAACAAAACAAAAAGAGAGAGAGAGATGAAGTGAAGAAAGCACTCACCCACTGTGGTAGTAGGTCAAATAATGTCGTCTTCCCCAAAGCTGTCCACATCCTAACCCCAGAAGCTGTGAATATATTGCTGTGCACCATCAAAAGAGACTTTGCAAATATAAGTTAAGGATCTTGAGAGGCAGGGATTATCCTGGCTTCTCTGCTGGGCTGACTGTAATCACCAGGGTCACTCGGAGGCGGAGACAGGAAGATCAGAATCAGAGAAGGCAATGTGATGATGGAAGCAGAGGGAGAGAAAAGTATGTACCAGGGGAGCAGAGGTTGAAGTGATGTGGGATTATCTGCCAAGGAATGCAGGTGGCCCTCAGAAGCTGGAAAAAACAAGAAAATGGATTCTCTCCCAGAACTACAGGTGTCTTGGAGTTTAGTCCAGTGAAACTATTTTCTGACTTCCAGAAGATATAAATGTGTGTTGTTGTAAGCCATTAAGTTTGTGGTCATTTGTTACAGCAGCAACAGGAAACTCATACATGCACCCCACCCCCAAAGATCACCGATGTAATTTAATATAGATGTGCATAACCTTCCAGATCTTTACAACACACACACACACACATGCACGCACACACATGTGTGTGTGTGTGTGTCTGTGTGTGGATTTTTAAAAAAATTTTAACCGACGTAAGATCATTCTATACATCCTCTTTCATAATCTACTTTTTTTTCTGTCAACAGTCTCCACTTTTCTATTCTAGTAAATTCTCATCTCTTATAAAAGTCAGGTCATATTTCAATGTTCTCAACTGACTCCAAAATGTCCATTATAGGTGTGGTCCAAACCTCTGTGTAAACCAATCTTGTACATTGCAGTTTGTTGCTATGGTTTTCAAAGCTCTTTAGTCTAGGACCTCCCCTTTCTAAGTCACTGACTTGTTGAAGAGGTCATGCCAGGAGTCTTGTGGAATGTTCTCCTGTCTAGATTTGTCTGGTTGCTTCCTTGTGGTGTTTAGTTTGTTCCTCTATCCCCTGTATTTCTTGTGAGCGGGGTATTATGTCTAAAGGTTTGATGTATTCAACTACGGACGTTGGACTAAAATACAGTATACGTGATGCTGTGTATTTGATGTTGCATCACATAATTCCTAGTGGATCCACCATTTACTTTTGTAAGGACTGTTCCTAGGACCAGACCACCAGGTGCTACACGGGCTTCAGAGGCACCAGGAGAATGAGTGATTCACTCTGATTCTGTGGGACCTAATTGTTAGTAAGGAATACCACTTCCAGGAACGATTTAAATTCAAGGCAACTCATTTGCTAGCTTAATGGAGCAGAGCCCTAAATCAGCTCCGAGGGAGGGCCAACCACAGGAAATACAAACCTGCAGACCACATTCAAACTCATAAATTACTGGGAATAAACTTGAAGAAAACAAGCAGGTTCAATTTCAACAGACCTTTCCCAGCTAGGTGTACCAGCATCTGACTGTTTAGACATCATTAAAATACATTGCACCCAATATGTTTACCCACAGTCATCTATATTACCTGGGCAGGTCATTCATCAGCTTGTCAATTTAAATGGATTCTATATATAAGTAATACTCTAACATGCAGAGAACTTTTAAGGAGAAACTTGCAGTACCAGCATGTTAGAAAAACGTGTATTACCCAAAGCCTTGCTTGAGGGGACCATCCTTACCCAAATCAAATGGGTAACAGTATTTTCTGTCCATACTAACTACTAGTTCTATTTTAAACTCTTATCATTATTATTACCGACAGCAATGATAAAAGCATCAAAAAGGGTCTGTAGGCAAGACTTCCTTAGGTGAAGATTCTAAAATTGGCATTAATCCCTTGACCCCTTGGTTGAACTATTGCATTTTGCATACATGTGTGCTCATGCGTGTTTTCCATGCATCCTATCCAAACATTTCTTTCACATAATTAAATGTACCGATGGCATCACAGGAATTGAGCCATCAATTGAGCCTTTGGGCTACCATCACTTTCAGGAGATTATAAACTCTAATTCAAACTTTCCAAAGTCTGACCCAATCTGAGGCGCTCTCAGCAGAAATACAGTATTTCAAGGGTCACTGAAATGCACAACGAGAAACTCTCTGGCTCCAGTCTACTCGTGTGTTCTCCCTCTTTTCTCAGCCTTAAAAGCCTAAAATTTAGATGGGTCCTGGTGAGAAACCTATAACATAAAAAAGCATGCTTTGGGCAGAATCCAGAAGTGATAATGTTATGTATTTTATCATTTGGGAAAAGAGACTGAAAGGGGAAACTTTGGAAATTAAAGATATGAGTCGATAAAATTGGCTGAAGAAGGCTAGATAGACTTTTTTTTTCTTTAAAGAACCTTTCTAAAATACATTGGAAGACAGTGTATTCTTCAAATTACTGCATTGCTCTTTAGTATGAATTAAAGATGGAGTGAGTCTATGAATGGACATCACTTGCTTAATGGGAAAGCCAGATGCCCACATTTAGGAAATGTAAAGAAAGCTAAACCCTTGTAAAATTTTATATATTATCCCTTTCACCAAAATATGAAAAACAGATTAGAAGGGGGAAGGAAAAGTTCTTCTATAAATAAATTTGAAGAAACACTGGCCCCAAAAGAGACACTTGTTTAAATACAATGTCCAAGGAAGAAAAATCGTCAAATAAACAAGAATCCCCACTTTTGACGGAGCAGAAAAAATGTTCTGTGTCACTAGGCTCTAAAGCAGAATTGCCTTTCCCCTGCCCTTGGAGAATGCCTTTCTGAACTCAGTCTTCTTCAGCAATCACATTTGTTTGGAACAATAAGTAGGAGCCATAGATCTGTAACCTTCTTTTGAAGATACGTAGTCATTATAAAGACGTTTTTACCAAGTGTCTATTGAAAACTATAGGTTTATGAGGGGCCTAAGTCCTTGAATTACTTGTTGCTTTTCTTAGCCTGCTTTCCCCCCCCCCAACTTCTTCTTTTAATACATCTTGAATCATTGCTGCTCTCAAATCATAAACAATTTGCCACTTGCAGGGTTGTCGTTGAACTAGGTGAGAAAAACGCCCCTGTACGCTAGAGGTCCCGTCAGAGACCTTGCTGAAAATCTGAGCTGGCTGCACCCAGCCACAAGGAATCTAACTACAGAAAGGGAGAAAAATGCATTAATTCATGCTTGGTGGTTTTAAGAAATCACAGCTTTATGTTCTTGGAAAAAATAAAAGAATACAATGACAGAGACATGAGGTTTCCCTTAGACTCACTGAAGTGCAGAAGGACCACCGAAGAATTTGGACTTGAAACCGGGGTAGGAAAGTTGGCAGGGCGGAGTTGAGGGAGCAGTCCTGGTCTGGACATCTGGTATGTTGGATTTGGTCATTTATAAGTTGTATCATCTTGGGCAAGCCTTTAACCCCTCAGAGCATCTGTCTCATTGGTAAACGGGAATCGCAAGCCAGCCCTTGCGTGGCGCGCTGCCTGGGACCTGGGGAATCTTCCAGAACCTTCTACTCCCACTTCTTGCTTGTTCCTCATTGGTTTCTGAGTTGGTCCCGTATAAACCCAATTTGGAACTCTTGACTTTGGGATCCCAGCCTTGGCCCTGTCTGGGCTTTTGGAAAGGTGTTTGTTGAGACTCTCCTGGGCCCTTGGTTTTCTCCTTTAACTCACTTTGGCTCACGTCTTGAGTCTTAGCCCCTCCAATTACATCAACTCTCCACACAGCTGGCACTAGCACCCCCTTCTCACCCTCACTCTATTACTTGGCAAATTCTAGCCCTCTGGGAAGGTAGCTTAGTAATATTAGCTAACATTTACTGCGTCCTTACCAAGCACTTTATTAATCTTATAAAGCCTTCTGAGGCAGAGATTGTTCTTATCTCCTTTTACAGTAGAGGAAACTGTGGCATAGAGAAGTTACCTTCCCAAGGTCCCAGAGCTCGTAAAGGGTGGAGGCGGGGTTTGAACCTAGGTCAGAAGTCAGCAAACTTCTTCTGTGAAGGGTCACACAGAAAATATAGGAGGCGGGCTGAACGGTTTCTGTCACAGTTACTGAACGTTGCCGTTCTAGCTCAAAAACAGTGACAGATAATATGTAAGCACACGAGCAGGACTGTGTTCCAAGAAAACTTTATCAGCACTGAAATTTAAATTTCATATAATTTTCATGTGCCACAATATATTACTATCCTCTGATGTATTTTTTGTGTTTTTTTTTTGCACCATTTAAAATTATAAAAACCATTCTTAGTTCGCAGGCCAAGCACCATGAGATGATGGGCCGGACTTGGCCCCTGGGTCACAGTTTGCTGACCCCTGACCTAGACTATTATTTCTAGAGCTCCTGCCCTTCACCACCGCATACCACCTCTCAATGGTGCCATTATCATCCCCTTTTACAGATGAGGAAACTGAGGTCACACAGAGTTAGTGAGTAGGGGACTCTTGGAGCCCATGCAGTACGGGTCTAGCACCTGGACTGCACCGCTAAGTCATGGTCAGGGGATGAGGTAAGCTGGCATTGCTTTGCAGGCTTCGTGGCATAAACACAAAGATCGAATGTGACCCCACACCTGGCTTGCGTAACAAAAATGCATACTTGAGGGTTTTGGTTTTTTCTAATGTGTAAAAGCTCTTATAAACTGTACAATATAAGCAACTGAGGTTAGGCTAACTTCTAAAAACGTATCTGGTGGGAAGTGTGTTATATCTTTGGTTCATTTTACAAGCATTTATGTACTGTCTTGTTTGTGCCAAGTGTACTGGGCACTGGTACGTGATGACAGAGATGACAGGGGCCAGCACTTAGTTTTGGGGGAAAGACATACATGCCCATACATGATTAGGATGCAAAAGGATAACTGTTACCATGAATGGAAGGCACAAGGCAGGTGTACGGAGGACGCATGCATGCTAGGGGCTTCAAGGTCAAGGGAGGAGAGATGTACAGGCTGAGGGAACAGCATGTGCAAAGACACCAAAGTCTGGAAGGTCAGGGTGGCGATGCTGGAAGGGATCTGGGAGTGAGTGGTAGAAATGAGGCCACGAGGAAGGGAGGACCCACTTGACAAGGGCCTTATACTCTATGCCACAGCCCTGGGCTCGCTCCCCTGGGACCTAGCTCCTCAAAGTAGGAGGGAAGGCGGGAGTGCATGAAGATAGCCTGAAGACAAGGCAGTGTGCTGGGGGATCAATTGCACTCAAAGAATTTTAAAAACAAGTCACCGTTTTTAAGTGAAAAAAACACACACAGAAAACCCCACAAAACAAAGCAAAGGTCTGTTAAGTGGAATAAAGTAAATCCGTATTAAAATCGAAGAGAACGTGTGAGATTTTGAAGAAATTTCAAACAAATTCAAAGCAGACAGCTTTGGGCTCCACCCCACACCTCGCAGACTTTCCTGATAGAGAGGATGAGATGGAAGTTCTGAGAGGCAAGTTATAGAGACCGGGGGATGTTTCCAGTTGTTAATGTTCTAGTGCAGTGACGTGATTGGATTCGATTTTGTAGAATTACCTTGCTGGTGATGGCTAGGAGGAAAAGATGGGAAGGAAGATAGTGAGGTCTAGAGATGAGTTGGGAAGCTACTGCGATAACTAGCGAAGGGGAAGGTGGACTCTAATAGCCTAATTCAGAGGGAGTTTGATTTTTGTCATTAAATGTAGGTCCCTGTTCTACTGAGAAGCAGTGGGGAAAGAAATGAGCACTTGCTTTGGAGTCAAAAGACCAAGATTTGAACCTCTGATTTAAACTAGCTCTGTGTTGCGTACCTCTGGGCGTCTTCATTTGCATTGTCTAAGATGATGCCTATGATAATTCTTTGTAAAGGCTTGAACATCACTGTGGGTTTCAAGGGAACAAGAGGCCAGAGCTCTTTCTGCTTGGTGACCTCTCCAAGAAAAGGCAATTGCTATGTTGTTGTTTTTTTTCCTTGTTTTTTTTTCCCCCCTCTTCAGCTGTTGGAGCTGCAGATCAATTGCAACCAGGCTAAACAAGAAAAAAAAAGGTAGTCATACATGATCAGCAAAATGGTCCAAATGATGTCATCCATCAAGATGGACATCGCAATTTGCCAACTATTTTCTCATAAATCAAACCGTGGTCCCTCAAGGAAGAGGGGCAGGGCTGGGGAGTCAGCATGGCAGTGCTTATCGGGAGACCAGACGTGGGGAAGCCGGGGAAGCGCTCCCTTAAGGATACAGTAATTATTTTCACTCGATGGGAAATCAAGAGGGGCACGAAGGGAGGGCGAGCTGGAGAGTGTCTGCCTCACTTCATTACTACTCCCCAGGCAAGGGACACAACATATGCTTTTCATTGGGAAGCCAATAATTTTGAATCGTGGGACAGGTGAAAACTTAAATGACATTCGCAAACCTTGATTTATTTCTCTGCTTAACTCCGGAACATGCTTTAGACTCAGCTCTATAAGTTTCCATAGATTAGTGGTCAATGTCAGGAATTTTCAGTGACATACTCAAGTGTTTCCTGTCCCTATCAGTTAATTAAATAGTTTCAGTACTAATCTCTTCTTATTGAAATGGTTTCCCTTCTTTCGGTTATGGGTTTGGAAAACAGCGATATGAAGTATGGGCTTTATTGAAAACAAAATAACAAAAATAAAAAAGAATACTTTTTCCCCCACGTGCTGTTTTACTTGCTGGAAATCTCATTAAAAGTTATTTATGAGCTGTTAGGGATCCCATAAGGATTACACCTAATTCAGTCTGTAAAGCTTTTGAGTTTCTTTTACATGAAGGACCTCCTTTCCCATTATTCTACTTTGGTTTGCACCCAAATAAATACTAGAGATCAACTTCTTGGCAGAAGAGGGCTGCTTGGTTCCTAACCTCACCAACGTTACTCATGTGACCCAGGCAAAGTTTGTACCTTTCTCCTCTTTCTGCTGGACCCCCTCTGCTATTTTCGGGATAATCAAACTAAGGACAAACTTTTGGCAATGGGTCAATTGTTGTTTGTGTTATTATATGCATTCTAGTGAAGATGCAGAACTGTAGCTACCACTTACATCCCTGGGGTTTGCAGGCTCTGCAACTCACCATGCAGCTAGTCCTAACTGACTATCCCATTTTCCATTATTTCTTCTCCTCCAATTCCCTCTGAAATAAGAAAACTGAATTTGATCAGAATGAGTAATTTTCCAGGCCTATACGCTCGTTATTTTTCTGTTTCTCAGAACTTGTTCTCAGGCATCTGCTCCTCAATTCACCAAAGATTAAAACACCAGCTTAGGCACCGTTTGTCCTTCTAGGCTCTTTAATAAAATACCCCAAATAAGGATGCATTTGATTTCCAAAGAATCTTCCTCATGTTTGTATTTCTAAGACACAAGGAAAAACGTAGCCATTCAAGTAGCCAAATATTCAAAATGGAATTTGGGCAGTTAGAAAATTGGTATAAAAATTAAGTCATAATAAGGGCATTGCTACCATAAACATCAGCTGCACAATACACTTATGTAAGTGTTAGCTATTATTATTATTATTATTGTTACTAAAAGTCTAAACAGTGGAGTGCTCATTTCTCTCCAGGTATCTGCATACAGTAATCCTTCCTTATCCACGGGTTAGCTTTCTGTGGTTTCAGTTACCCAAGGTCAACCATGGTCCAAAAATATTAAATGGAAAATTCCAGAAATAAACAATTCATAAGTTTAAACTGCATGTCATTCTGAGTAGGGTGATGAAATCTCACGCGGTCCCGCTCCATCCTGCCTGGGTGAATCACCCTTTGTCCAGCGTATCCACGCTGTATATATACACTCCCCTCCCGTTAGTCACTTAGCAGCTGTCTCCGTTATCAGATCGACTGTCATTGTATCGCAGTGCTTGTGTTCAAGTCGCCCTTATTTTACTTAATAATGGCCCCAGAGTGCAAGAGTAAGGATGCTGGCAATACAGATCTGCCAAAGAGAAGCCATAAAGTGCTTCCTTTAAGTAAAAAGGTGAAAGTTCTCGACATAATAAGGAAAGGGAAAAAATTGTATGCTTACCATTGCTAAGACCAACGGTAAGAATGATTCTTCTACCTGTGAAATTAATGATGAAGGAGAAAGAAGTGTGTGCTAGTTTTGATCTTTCTGATGTTGTCGGAAGGTCAGTAGTAGCCTAACGCTGCATCACAACGCCTATGTAATTCTGCTCACTTCATCTCATCACGTAGGCATTTTATCGTCTCACATCATCATCAGAAGGGTGAGTGCAGTACAATATTTTGAGAGAGAGAGAGACCACATTCACATAACTCTTATTATATTCGATTGGTGCAAAAGTAATTGCAGTTCAAAAGGTTAAAAATAATTGCAAAAACTGCAATTACTTTTGCATCAACCTAATAGTATATTATTGTAATTGTTCTATTTTATTATTAGTTATTGTCATTAATTTCTTACTGTGCCTAATTTATAAATTAAACTTTATCATAAGTATGGATGTATAAAAAAAAACATGGAACATATAGGGTTCGGTACTATCTGCAATTTCAGGCATCCCCTGAGGGTCTTGGGACATATCCTCCACAGATAAGGGAGGGGCTACTCTGCTCTCTGTTCACCAGCTCATTTCTCCAGTTGAAACACCAGGCCCCAATAATAGCAAGTCCATGAACCATCCAGCCAGATTGAGCATAAGCCTGGAATATCATTCTGGCCACTATGGGAATAGCTGGCAATGGTGTCTTCAGTTATAAAATCAATCCCTCTTGGGTCTCAAAGCGTTTATAACCAAACTATGTGAGACTGAAACCTTAGCCTAGCTACACTTCTTCATTTGGGCAAGAGTTGGTCTTACCAAAAGTAGTCCAGCAATAAGGCAATGGCTGCATATTTTAGGAGAGTGTATATTTCTCCTTAATCTCGGCCATCTGGAGAATTTTACCATTCTGTATTTTTTATAGGATTCTACATAAGAGGTCAGTTTAATTTTTTAAGAGTCATTTACACATCCTGAGTACATTGTAAGCTCCTGAACAGGAAATGCCTCTTGGGCTAACCCAGGAAAAACAACATGGGTTATTTGTGTAGTCTAAAACAGTGGTTCTCAATCCTGGCTGCACCTAAAAATATGATGCATGCTTCACATTGCCTTTCCCCACCTCCAGCACATTTTTTCTTTTGTTTGTTGTTGTCTTTAGGACTTCCAAGTAATTCTGTCATGGCAGCCAGATTTAAGAAGCATCAGCCTGACTTTTAAGATAAAGACAAGCGTGGGTGTTACTATGGTGAGACCCTCCCAGAATTTTTGGCGCTCTGTCCTTGCTATAGTTAGGAGCAGAATGAACCTATGGGGCTCTGACTTACCCCCTGACTCAAACCCAGACTTACAGTTGTTACCCATCCACTCCTAGTGGGTTGAACTATATGTTATAAGTTGAATTGTGCCAACCCAAGAAAGATGTTATGGTCCTAACCTCCAGTACTCGTGAATGTGGTCTTACAGCGTCTTTGTAGATGATCCAGTTAAAGTGAGATCACTAGGGGGGTCCTAATCCAATATAATTTTGTCCTTGTAGAAAGAGCAAATTTGGGCATAGAGCAGACACACATACAAGGAGAAGGCCACACGTGGATGGACCACAAGGTGTGGATAAGGGCAGAGAGGTACAGGGCAAAGCTTCTGTGAGGCAAGGAATCACAAATATTGCCAGCAAAGCCCCAGAAGCTAAGAGAGGCCTAAAACTCATTCTCCCTCAGAAGCCTGAGAAGAAATCAACCCTGCTGACACCTTCATCTTGGACTTCTGGCCTCCAGGACTGTGAGGCAATACATCTCTGTTGTTTAAGACACTCAGTTTGTGGTACTTTGTTATGGCAGATGAAGGAAATTAATACACTCAGTGAATCAACACAACACATGTTCCAACCCCAGATAGATGAAGTGTACTGAGACCAGACCTCAGCCTGGACCACACAAAGTCTGTAAGAGTGACCACTGTACCTAATTAGCTCTAATAGTCTGCAAAGGGGACTAAGAGCACAGGGCAGATAACTGGTTCTTCCTGGGACTAGTAGTGAAGGCTTCTAGGAGGAGGTGACAGCGTTTAATCTCAGCTGAGGAAGAGGACTGTTCTTTTTTGACAAGAGTGAAGGGAAACAAAGATATGGAAACAAAGTTATTCCAGAATGAGGGGTTGCCTCAGTCGTGAATCTAATAGAGGCAAGAAGGAACAGTGTGTGTGTGTGTGTGTGTGTGTGTGTGTGTGTGTGTGTGTGTGTGTTTGGGGTGGGGAGTTGGGCCAGATTGATGATGATAAACATAACAGTGAACATTCATAGAGAGCACAACCTGAATGAAGCCCCGTACTAAATCATATTTAGTCCTAGGACTGACCCAATGGACTGAGGTGACTATTACCCGTGTTTTATAGATAAGAATAGTGAAGCTCCAAGCATTGAGTCAGAGCCCCACTGTTGGATTCCAGGGGGCCACCACTACTGACATTGCTCAGTAGTTTATACTTGGGGGCTACTCCTGGGAACGGGGGGCGTAGGTAAAGATGGAGACACGGAGACAGTCTTGAAGTAAATGCACATCTTTACTTGATTAGGGGCTGGAGTAACCCTGTGGGTCCATCCACGTGTGGGTATGAGGCAGCCCCCTGACTGTTTCCAGTTCTAGTCCCCTTTTTGGGGGTGACTGATAAGCCGGGGAGATCTGTACAGAGCAGGCTGTGCTCTTGGGTTGAAATCCAGCTTTGTTCTTAGACTCTGGTATTATAGAGGAAAGCGGAGAAGGGAAGGGAAAGAAACATAAAAAGTTTCAGCATATGAGTAGCATTTGCAATGTAATCTATGTGTTCTGAGCCAAGTTACTGTACACGCTCTGGGGAGAATTACAAATAAATGACGAAACGTTTTGAAACATGGCTTATACCTAATTAATCATGGAACTTAAAGAACAAAGAACGCATTTCTTCAAAGTTTTCAGTGTTTTCTCTATTAAGTGGAGAGGGTGGGGGAGGGGAGGGGAAATCTCCTTGCCTGGTAATGGATACACTATGCACTTCATTTAAGGGAAAGAAGCTCTTAATCTTCTTTGGCCTCCTGCAACCTCTGAATCCTTACATCTTTAATATTTTATGTCGAGCATTTTCATATTAAAGGAACTGAAAATTTCCAGATCATGAAATATTCCTCAGCTTTTTGTCTCTTGATCCCTTAGCCCAAACAATACCGGTTTTGAGATTATGAGCTCATCAGGCGTTTGTTAAGTACCCATGATATCGTGTCCTGAGATTCCCGTGTCCTTTTTCTAGGCTATCACCACCCAGAAGCATCTGTGGGCATGTCCTGCTTTGAAAACAGACTTCTGAGGCCCAGGATTTGTGCCATGTCTATGTGATGCCACATGCCCTTAACCTCTGGACCTTGACACCCCCATTTGTGAAATGGGAATAGTAATAGATATCTCACTGATTTATTTTGACTGTTAAGTAAAATAATGTCACCAAAGCACTTAGCCTAGGGCCTAGAACACAACTGTTCAATAATGAAGTGTGCAACTGAACCTTCCAGATACTTTTTCATTTTCTCCTTATTCATAAATTTGGCCAAGTCACCATTTTGCTTCTCCAGCCAAGGCACTTCTTTAAAGCTCTCTCTCACAGTGACAGATGTAGAAGTCAAAATGACTTTGCACTTGGTAGCCAGTATCCATTACTCCTATGGGAAGCCATCGTTCCACTCTTTCCTCTGGAGTTTTTCCATAGTCACTCGATGAGCTAGTATGGACAGAACTTAATGGGGATTGGATATACATGGTTTTTCATTCCAAACATTGTCACTTATACACTAAAGTGGCTTTGGACAAGCCAACAAAACTTTTGGCTGCAGATATCCCCCTTCCCTCTGTTGAAAAGGAAGCCAAAAAATGTACTATATTAAAGTGGTTGGGAGTAAACTTAAATCTGGAACTCCCCTTGTCTCCAGAGAACGAGAATGAAGAGAATGCTTGGCTAAGCATTTCACTGAGCCATGGTGAGCGTCTTTCAAGGTTTCTAAGTATATTCTCTCTTCCCTTCCTCCAGCAGCTCAGCCATGGCCACGTGACCTGGGGTTGGCCATTCAGAGGTGCTGCCTGGGACTTTGAATCTGGAGGGAGCAAAGCAGAAGTTCATAGGGAAATCTGGAGTAGAGTGGTGGGACCAAATGGCCAGCGGTTGTAGTGCCAGGGGTAGCAGTGAAACCAGACAATGCCCCAGGCATGACCTAAACTGTGGTCTTTGCCCTCCAGCTTCCCTTGGTTCCAGCTCACTTTTCACCTTAGCTCTCCAGTCTTCCTGTAGACTCTGTGAGACACCCAAGATATTCCTTAGAATTATTTTTCTGCTTAAGTTAGCCATTAGACTACTTTGCTCACAAGTGAGAGTCTGGACTGAGACAAAATTAAGACATGCTCAGCACCTACTATGTGCCAAATATTGTGCTGATGAGGAAACTGAGACCCAGAGAGTTGAGGTAACTGGCCAAGGTCCCTGGGCTGGTTGGAGGTGGTCTAGATTTGAATCCCTGTTTGTATGCCTTTTCCAATCAATTCTTTCAGCCAAGAGAGCTGAAAGGTAAACCTAGAGCCCATGACCACCCATATTCACATTGAACTTGCCTTGTACATGGGGCCTTTGGAGGTTTACACTTACAGAATGGATGCTGCATTTTTGCCCGCCCTCCCCCACTCCCACCCCACTACCTGCCCCAACCTGCTGATCAGCAGTCTGTACATCGAATCAAAAGGGAAATGCCTTCCAGCGCTGAGAGTCGTCACTGGTGTGTGCCTGTGAACCAGACAACTGAGGTGCGGGATAAAGGGACCAACATAGCAGAACAACTTGGCTTTGTGTCCTCCATAGCAACTCGGCATTGTTTGCGTGTGCTGCTAATTACCCTTGGTTCATGTCCCCTCAGTCGATGCTTCAGAAATTAAACACACATGCCTTGTCCTGTGTGGACTGAGAGCTCGGCTCATTTGGTTTCTATTTTACCCATTGCCCTTACACCTGCTATTGCACCAGCAGATGGCATGGCCTTCACTCCCTGGCATCTAAGGATGGGAAGTCAGATGTTACCATCTGCCTTTGGAGTTCCCAGCCCACTGTCTCTTCTCTGCAGGGGCGGGGTAGCTCGCCACAGCAAGGGACGCCGCCGGAGTGGACATCCACGCACACAATCGCACCATCCTCTCCTGTTTCTTAAACCAAGGGGAGGGCTAGCCACTCTCTGGCACCGAACTTACTATAGCTTCCCCAGAGACAGAGCCACATAAAACCACTTTATTCTTGACCTTGCTCCAGTGTCTTTGCAGAGCATCAGTCTGGCCAGAACTTGGTCGTCTTTCTTCTTTCCCACTGACTTTTTTAAGAAGCCAATTATTGAAAATCTTGGGTAATAAAAGCAGCTTGAACTTCATTACCCTCTTTCCAGCAATAGTTACTGAAGGCCTCGGTCAGTGATACTGTGTATAAAATATGAAGCAGTGAATTAAATGCAACTTGATGGTACATGTTGTACCTTAATGAAAACAAAGGCTCAGGAACACTATTTGTGAATGTGTTACCCAATAAAGTGTTAGTGAAGGAGCTCATAAAGCTGCCAGAAGGATTTAACCATTGCTAGAACAAGAGAGAAACACTGTTCAGTTGGTCTGGACACAGAGCGAGGTCTATTGCCTTTATCACAGACACTGGAAGCTTTTATTTAAAACACATGGAAGAAAGACACTTGGGTTTGGCACCAAAATGTCTTGTGGTAAAGGAAAAAATTTAGAAATATCCAAGAGTGCTTAAAAAAATTAGAGGGGAAAAAAAAAACAGATGTGAAGAAATTAAGACAGGATGACATAAGGTGGCACGTTAGTTCACTGAAAATGATGGCGAAAGGGACAGCACTTCTCCATGGCAGCTGACAGACATGAGCAATTGAATGGTTCATACCCTCTCTGTTGTCCCCGTCACGAGATTTGTAGGTCGTTCTCAGCAGCCACCGGGGCTAAAGGGCACAGGTCTTGACCTGCTGATTTACCAAAGTATGATCAACTCACACAAATTACAGGCGTAAGAGAGTCCTGACAACTTCAATATGATGCGCAAGGAGCGCAATTATTTGTGACATGTGAAACCAGTGTGAGACCATAATTCTGTCGCTGCGTGACAAGGCATTATTAGCTGGGGCAGGCAGCGGCTTGAACCAGGAGCAGCTGCAGGAGAGGCGGAGAGAGAGAGAGAGGAGAGAGAGAGGGCTCCATTGGGAAAGGGCCGTGACAGGCTGGGCTTTCTCTCCCAGAGCAGCAAATGGCAAGGCCCCTTTGTGGAATGTGCAGCCACTCGGAGAAAAAGTCTCCTTACTGCTATCTGGGTCCTCGGAGAGTAAAGAGGGGTTTGGAGGCGAGAGTAGAAGGGGAAGCACGTCCTGTTGGCCTGTGGCTGTGCACAACTAAAGTGTTGTCATTGAAATAAGACGTGCTGTTTTTTCAAACTGGGGTGATGTTTCCAATGGGAGATGAAGGGAGGGCTCTCGGTCAATGAGAAACCTCCACTCCATCAAGTTTCCTTCCCACCAAGGCCTCTCTGGAACTTGCAGTTGGCTCCTGGGTGAGGCAGGAGACAGAGCCCCGCCTGCCCCCCTTGTCCACCTCCACCCCCGGCCCCCACGGTTTCCTCATCCCCAGAAATCTCTCTCTTGCACCTCGGTCAGCTCTGCCGGGGTTCAGCTCAGGGAGGTGAAGGTATGTGTAGGTATTTCCCTTCTGGTAATGGTGATGGAGGTTGTGGCCCAGGTGTGTGAGAAGAAGGTGGATGTTCCTAGCACCTGGGCCCCAGTAAGGCAGGGCTTCCTTGGGCGAGTGTGGGGTCACATGGCAGGTGAGTCACCAATAGATTTATTTGTGAATTGGGAAGCTGGACTGTTCTGCATGTATCTTGCTATGTTTTGGGCTTGCTTCTTAACTCAGTGATTTTAACCACAGTTTGAGTAGTGGGTGGTCATGACATGCATTCATACAGTCAGTGAATGAATGAATGTTCCCTGAGCACCTACTGGGTGTCAACCACTGCCCAAACCACAGAGCATCCAAAGGAGAAATTCTTCCGTTTGCCCATGAGAGCTCTCAGTCAGTGAGGAAAGACAAGATGAAAACAGATAAAGTACGTTATGAGGATGGGTAACAACCAGCTGTAGGAATCCTGGGTGGACCGGGAAGGCTCACTGCCCCTATCACTCAGGGGTCTGCTCTGCTCTCCCACGCGGTGCGGTCCACTCCCAGCACACCATCTAGAAGAGGCCTCTGTCTCTCAGGCTTTACCTCCTACCCTGCTTCATTGTCATCTAGTGTCAGAAGACATGCACTGAGGGCACATGAACCAAGAGTGTTCAGCAGCACACACAAGCCAGGCCGAGTTAGTAGGTAGCAGCTGTTCACAGCAGTCATCAGTACTTGGCATTGGATCATTTATTTGTGAATGTATGAATGCCAAGCACTGTCCTAGGTGTTCTTGCTTTTAAATGCATTAGCCTTCTCATACTCCCAGCAACCCATTGAGGGAAGGTTGTTAGGTATCTATTGCTGCAAAACAAATCACCCCAAATATAATGGCTTAAAATGACAATATTTATTATTTCTCACAATTCTGTGAGAGCCCCGTGGCTGGGGTTCAGCTGGGCCGATTCTTCTGCTGGTCTTGGTTAGAGTTTTTCATGAGGCTGCATTTTGCTGGGAGCTTGGTCAGGATTTGAACATTTAAGATGGCTGCTCATCCCCTAGTGTCTCTGATCATTCACTAGCCCACCCCGCCCCCCAGGCTTCCTTAGAGAGTGGGGTCTGGACTCCAAGGGAGAAGGAGCAGAAGCTGAAGGCCTGAGCTCGAAAGTCCCAGAATGTCACTACCTTCCTATTCTATTGGCCCAAACATGTGCCATGTCCAGCTCATACTCCAGGAGAGGAAAATAGACTTACTTCTCCTCTTGACATAAGGAGTGGCATGTGCCTACACAGATGGGAAATTGTGTTTGGAGACTACCCACTACAGTATTATTAGCCTGCTCTACAGCAGTGGAAACTGAGGCTTAGGTAAAAGACATAACCAAGAATACACAGGAAGAAAGGGGCAGAATCAGGAATGTCAGCCTGGAACAATCTAACTCCAGGTCCAGTGTTCTTTGCTTCCTGGTGACTCTTCTCAATAGCTTTTCCTGAATCTTGGGTGGTAGAACTGGTGTCTTCTGTGGCTACCCTTCTGATTTTTACTTTCTCAGCATAGCGGCCAGGGTTTGGGGGGAGGGGATGGGGAAATGGATACCATAGACCTGGAATTTCATCCAGCTTCTAGAACTCATTAACGGTGTGACCTTGAACAAATTTCTGAGCTGTTCTGGATATCTCTTTCTCATCTGTGAAATGGAATAGAAATGGTATCTGCCAGATAGGATTTTGGCACACTTTAATGAGACTGCGCAGGTAAAGCCCTCAACATAATGCATGGCACACAGCAGTCATGCAAAGCGTAACAGCGTTAAGGTGCCAAGTACATCTCCAGCTGGACCCAAAATGAGCCTTCACAGACAAGTTTCGTAATTGTATTTAAAGTGTAAGAATTCCCAGGTCATTGAGCACACACCCATGTTTAATATTAATCCAAAGCTGTGTTCTGAAATCAGCAAGAATGCTTTTAGGGACTCGCTTGTTATAGGATACAGTCATCACGCTTCTTTAGGCGTCCTGCCATCCTGTTACTATAGGGAACTTTTCCCACACAAAAAAGAGGGTAAACAGAACTATATGCAGCACTGAAGCTAGGATTTAAGAGAGGCGTAAATCTAAGTTATCACCAGAAATCTAGGGAGAAACAAACAAACAAATAAACAAACATCCCCTGAGGGCCACTTGTGTCTCATCCTTGATTCACCGGATTAGTCAGGACTCTGGGTGATTAGAGGTGACATGCCAACTCTGATTCTAACCAGCTTAAGCAACAGGGGGGATTTATGGTCAGGCCTGGCTGGATTCAGACGCTTACACAGCGTTGTCAGAAATCACCATCTCCATGGTTCAGTTCTGCCTCTCCACAGGCCTCCTTTTCCTCTTCTGTACCCAGGCTTTTTCCTGGGCAGCCTCTGTTATGCTTCTAGTTCTGTGATTCAAAGAGTGAGGCCCCTTCTCCTCCTGTTTCTTATTTTTTAAATGTCCAAGGATTGTAACTGACCCAGGTTGAGTCCTCATGCCACGTGACCAGTCAGAGTCCCCGAGAGTGGAATACGGTTGTCTAGCCTCTGTCGGGCCCTGCGTCTTTGGGCCAGGGAAAGGAATTCTGGGATTATTAGTCCTATGGGTTGAAAGACAGTTCTGCAGAGGAAGTTGGAACATTTTGCAAGTTCTTCCGTAGGATGATTCCGATATAGTCAAGCTCTGGATGTACCAAAACCTCTGGAGAAAAGCTTTTGTCAACAAGAACACAGCCTGCGTGCTGCTCATGGCTTGGGTGGGGGACGGTTTTCTATTGATAATCCCTTTGTGCCCCACTTACTGTGTGTATTTGTGGATATTTATTTTCCTTCCAGGATAAGAAAATGCTGGAAATAAGCATATAACCATCAACAAAGTCCCAGCTTCTAATTGAACACCCAAACCTCACATTTATTCTGTAGCCCCTGGATTAACCAGCATTCATATAGTAAGACAGAATTTGTGAAAAAGATTATATTTCTTTTATTTGTCTCCAAATGTTTCCATTGTGTATGAAAATGAGACAGAGTTCCTTTTGGGGAGAAGAAGTTTCTACTTTGGGTTTAAACCAAACAAAATAATATTTAAGGAAACATTAAATAAATTATTTATCATTTTGGTCGACGTTTTGGGGAATATAGCTTAGATAAACACATTTTTAAGGTCAGCCACTCCAAGGGCTGGGTTTTATAAAAACAGCCTCTGAGGAGCTTTAATAAATCTTTAAAAAGAAAAAAAATATCAAGCGCTTGTTTTCATTACTGAATCATTTGCTATTGCTGAATAATGGTCATTCAAGAGGTAAGCTTAACCGGGAGGTCGTGATAGCCACGCTGGGGACACTTGCACATTATGAAAAATCGATGTTGATGGCGAACACTCGGCCATGCTTGGACTTCTGTTAAAGCAGTCCGGTCCTTTGGTTGCATTTTAAATCAGATAAATGGGCAGAGTCGGCTGATTTGGGTCATAAAAATTGTCAAATGAAGATAAATTCATTTCCACTTAATGGGAAATTTCAGAGTAGAATTAGAATATATGGAAGTAGAAAAAAAATGTGTTTTTATTCCCTCAAATTAAACGCTTACCAGATTCATCAAGTACATTTAATTCACCTCATGAGTCCTTCGTTTTTTCCAATTGCAGCCAAAGGCGTCTTTTGGGCCCGTATCTGTTGCAAAATGGCCAAAGAGATGTATGGGGAGGAGAGAGAGGATGTTTGGATTATAAGTAATGGAAATGGAAGAAGTGAGATGCACGAACGCTCTGGTGAAGAAAAGGGTGGGGGGGGGAGAGCTGCTGCTAAAGGGAGGCTGTGAGGAAGAGAGGGTCAGGAGGAGAAGGAGGAGCGGGAATGAGACCTGGAGAAAACCCACCTTTGCAGGGACTGGGCTGAGACCAGCTCGGAGGCACTGCTCACTGTGGCTCCAGTTTCATTTTTGTGTGGCTCAGAATTTGTCCGAAATGTGAAGGGCTCTCGTAACCACTTCTTATCTCTGCAAAGAGGCAGCCTCCCTGGATGTGGCCCTGAGCTCCCTTTAGTCTTGAAAAGAGAATTGGGCTCATTTTCTGAGCTTTGTCTGTTCCAAGGGTGGAACCTGCAGCAGAATTTCATGGCTTCCAAAAAGAAGATACTTTCTGTTTATAAGCAGGAAAGAATGTCACTAAGGAATTGGAGGAGTTGAGGTTACATTACCATAAAGTGCCTCAGGGCTTAAAAGTTCAGGAGAAGAGAGTCTGACTAACCACATCTGGGGCTTGAGGTTTTATTGAACCGGTAATGAAAATAATCTTTGCAAAATATTCTGAAAATATTTCATAAGCACAGACTGAGGCTGCTGCTTATACACATGAAAAAATAGCCTTGAATTCAGATGAGCAACTTGTTAGCAACCAGCCCGTACTTGGGCTCGGTACAAAGCAGAATGACTAGAAATACAGGCTTTGGAGTGAGGCAGAACTGAGTGAGTTCGAACCCTGGCTCTGCCACTTATCAGTGGTGTGACCATGAGCGTGTTACTTCACATCTCTGTGCCTCAGTGGCTTCATCCATAAAATGGAAATGACTGCCTCTTACAAGGGCTGCCATGAGGACAGAACAAGGTAAGTTTTCTGGAAATACGTTAAAGTCTTTCCTTCCATCATATTTTAAAAGTTTGACATCAACATTCTCAAAGCCAGAATAATGTGCAAAGAGAATAGCAAATACTGAAGCTCACTGAGGTTCAATTATAAGATTGGTCGAAACAGAAAGTTGCTCTTAAACAGTTCTGAAGCCCTTAACCCAGGGAGCCAACTGAAACTAAAAGACTGAACTAAAGGGGATGAAACTGGATAAGAGGAAGGTCAGTGACTTGGAAGAGATCCACATTCTCTACTGGGAGGGACAAGCTTTGCCAACTACCCAACTGTAAAGGAGATAAAAGAGTTTATGGACCAAAGCAAAACGAAGAATTAGCCAGAGAATTTAGGCCAACTGAGCACTCTCACCTGAATTAACCAGTGAATTGTAGCAAAAGTGTGTCTGATGGCTTGTGTTGTCTGGACAGCTGTCACATTCTTCCACTTTCCTTGGAATATGTTATGTTCTTTTGCGTTCCAACTTCCTTTTATTGCTACATTCTTTATCCAGGATGCTGTTCTTTCAGGTTTTGATGGTAAGATGCTTGGGTAAGTTCTAGAAGTGAAATTTTTGGCCTGAAGAGTCCAAACCATTTGTTTATTTAACAAACATTTACTATTCAATTATTAGGTGTTAGAAACAGTACTAGGCATTGAGGTTGCAGCAGTGACCAAAAGAGACAAGACAGTTTGTCTTGCAACTTAAGTCTAGTGAGGGATAAAGGGTCACAAATACATAATCTCATACAATGTGAGAAGTGTTGTGATTGGGGAAGTACAGGGCATCCCTGGAGAATGTAGGGTGAGCATCAGATTCAGACTTGGACTCAGCCGTCAGGAAGCACATCACAAAGGAAGTGGTATCCGCGGTGAAAGATAAAGAACAAGTGTTATGTAATGTAAAGATATAGAGGAAAGAGAGGTACAGGCTGAGAACACGGCATTACATAGCCCAGACTGAGGGGAACTGAAATACTCAGCGTGGCCAAAAGCTTGTAGTAACACCAGGTTGTCAGTGGGATCTCAGGACCACTGAGTAGAATGATGGTGAACCCTAAACCCATGGCCAAAGTATGGCCATAACTTGACTTCTGAGTTCTGCCCCAGGGTTATGGTTCATTTGAGGTGGTGATACTGGTTGGTGCTTTTAACAGTTATATCTGTGCGGCCAGAGTATGTGCCAGTGGAACATGCCAGCTGGCCAACTAGTTATCTGAGTGAGGTCAAACTAAGACAAGTGTATATACCTCACAATACCTCACAGTTAAGTCAGACTCTGTAGCACTGTCTTTTTATTTCAACCAATTTAGATATGAGAGGAGGGTGAAATCCAGAATCCAGAACAATTGTGACTGTCACAATAAGAAGGGACTCTAAAAGTTTTGAACTTTAGAAATCTTTGTAAAAAGTATTGGCTTGTGACCAGAAGCACAAATTCAGAGTGTGAGCTACATATGAAAAAGACTCCTGTATTAGTTATCTAGTGCTGCATAACAAATTACCTCAAATATAGCACCTAAACACATCAAACATTTATTATCTCACAATTTCTGTGGGTCTGGAATCTGAATGCTGCTTAGGCTGGTGCCTCTGAATTATGGTTTCTCAGAAACTTGGAGTCAAACTGCCAGCCAGGGCTGCACTCTTACCTGAGTGCAAGGCATGATGGGGGAAGAGCTGCTTCTAAGCTCCCTCATGTGACTGGATTCAGTTTCTCACGGGCTGTTGGACTCAGGGTCTCAATTCCTTGCTAGCTATTGGCTAGAAGCCTGTCAATTTTTTGTCATGCAGACCTTTCTACTTTACAACTTGGCAGCTGTCTTCTTGTAGAACTAGCAAGTATGCAAGTGAGAAAGGACACCCAAGACGGAAGCCATGGTCTTTTTATAACCTAATGTTGGCAGTGACATCTCATCACTTCTGCTATGTCCTGTTTGTTAGAGACAAGTTGGTAAATCCAGTCCACCCTAAAGGGGAGGAGGTTATTAAAGGTCATGAGTACCAGGAGGCAGGGATTCTTGGGAGCCATCTTATACGTTGCCTACAACAGCTCCCAAACAAGGGAATGATGGGTGTATATTTTTCCTCCTGAATAGAAAATGGGGTGTTTATCCTAAACTGGTCTCAGGATTGGAGAAATCTAGTTCAATCCTTACTTACTGCATGACCACTAGGCTCTGTGCCATCTCAACTTGAAGACCTCTATACAGTTCTCTTTGGGTAGGAAAGGCTTCCTTGTTTTAAGATGAAATATTGCCAAGGGGCCCTGTGCTTGCCTTGGTCAAAATTTTCCATATTCCTTCCCACAATTCCAAAGACAATGAGTTATTTAATTAGAAATACATTTTGTTTCCTCCCTCATGTGTCTGCCTGTTCTCCTTCCCCTCATCTTTCTCCTCATTCTTTCTATTATATTTCTTAAGTTGGTATTGCTGGTGAATAGAATGCGATTCATTTTAGGAGATTGATTTTTAGTCCCAATCCTGACACACGCTCTTATTAGTACTAATAGTTTACAGATTCCTTTGTATTTCTTTACTATGGCCAGTTTATCTCTTCTTCTCCAGTCCTTAAGCGTCATTTCTTTTCCTTGTCTAATGGGCATATGCTAGCACCTCCAGAACCATGTTATTTAGTAGTGGGCATTTTGGTCACTCTCTTTTGACTTCTTACCATCGGGATTATAGGTCTTTGACTCACAAAAGACACAGCCACTATTATTTTTAGGATTCCAAGTGAAGGGAATGAAGAAGGCTTGAGACATAGTCATGTTTTGTTTTGTTTGGACACCCAGGAGGTATAGAAGAGCATTACCTTCGTTCACTTTAGTACTGCACAACTTCCACATGCTATGTGTGGTCCAGGTGCTAGGGACACGTTTTGAATGGAGCTCAGGGTCCTTCCAGGTGAGATTACAACACAACTTACCATTATCATCACAGGACTCATGGACAATGTGCAAGGGAGCAGGAGGGAGGGAGACTCCGTGTCTTTAAGAATAGTCAGAGAAATCTTACCATGAAGGTGCCTCTTGATTGGCTCATGCAGGAGGAGGAGGAAGCTTATCTCTCTTTATTTATTTATTTATTTATTTATTTATTTATTTATTTATTTATTTATTTTGGAGGGGGGTGCAGTGATCCGCTCTTTCTTCCTAAGCCCACTCGGAATTGCTACCACATGGACTGTGTGACTTGGGGTTTATGGAGGCTCACAAAAGAAGCCTATTCAGGTCTTCTATATTGTCTTCTACCTCTTCTCTCCCCTCTTCTCCCTTTTTTTTCTCCCACCTTTCCTATGTCCTTCTCTTTCCTCCTCTCCCCTTCCCTCTCCTCACTTCTCTCTCTGTGAGAAATAGGGATAATAATACTAGCACATTTTTTAAAGGATGAAATAAGGTTAATACCTGGGAAGTTCTGGACACATACTTGTATTGAATCACATTAAATGGTGGGTATTGAGTGGGAAGACAGCTCTTCATTTATATTTAACATAGCCATGGGTTATCGTCACACATGATCTTCCAGTTGAAATTTTTGGATGAGGTAAGTCTCCGGAAAAGCTGATTTGCCTTTTTTCACACAACTGGTAAAAAGCATAGAATGAGAACAATGGTATAGACCAGGGGTGTCCAAACTGCGGCCCACAGGCCAACTGTGGCCCATGATCCATTGCTAATTGGCCCACAGCAAATTCCAAAAATATATTTAGTTTACTTAAATAAACCAGGTGAGGCAATACATACTTCACCTCGAGTGAGTGGCCCGGCTGTTTGTGTATTTTACCGCATATGGCCCTTGGTGAAAAACGTTGGAAAAAGTTTGGACACCCCTGGTATAGAGGGAAAAGAAAGGCACATCAGGTAAATGAGATGTGGAGCTGGGGGTCACATCAGAAGACAGGACCTCTGGTCAGGCTCTGTTTAGATTTTTTTCTCAGGAATGAACTGCAATTTTTATACTGTTTTGGAGTAAGTGGTAGTAACTGATATTTATTGAGCAATTATTTGGTGTCAGGCGTTGTCCTCAGCATTTCACATTGTATTATTTAGCTCTCAAAGAACCCTATGAGGTAGGTGTTATTATCAGCCCCATTGTAAAATTGAGGATGAAGAAACTTGTCAGTGCAAATGTAGTTAGTAAGGGATAAGGGTAGGGTAATTCCAGAAAAGATGCGTACCCCAAACTCTACCAAAACTGTGTTCTTTGGGCCTCAATGTTGGTGGTTGATTTGGAGGACTTTTGATGGGCTGGGCACAGTCTTTTTACCCGTGGGATACTGATGTCCTACCCTCATACATTGTGAAGATGTGTAGGTTCCCCTGATGCTACACTCAGTGACCACCCAGCTAGAGCTCCTCACCTTAGGTTTTTTTCCCAGTCTGCTGAGGAGCTTAGAAAGTTTCTCCCTTCTGACCATGGTTCTTCCCAATACCACTCTTGCTTCTCATGTAAAACCAACAAAACAAAATTAATTTCAGTCATGGCAAAGGTAGTTATTCTCTCTCACAGCCCTCCTGAGGGTCCCTTGTAAAACTCAGCCAGCTCCTCCCTGAGTAGAGCAGAAATGGTTCCTCGCCTCCTCCCATCTCTTCTGGAGTCTCTTTCCTACCCTGTTCCTCCTTGGGCCATGCAGCGTGCCCTCCCCACCCCCACTTTGTTTTTGCCTAGATCCTCCCGAAAGGGCAGCGCAGGCAATCCACCTGGATTTTCATTGTGTTTCCTACTACTGCATCCAACCACCTGACCAGGCTGCCCAACCCATGTCCTCCCAGCACCCCCCAAGCACACACCCTGTCCAGGATCTCTGAGCCCCTGATGTACCTGCCCCCACCCCACCCCACTTATGTGGGAACAATGATCAGATCATGATATCATCTAAGGAGGGGATGAGCCAGCCCAGAGAACCGGAACTCACAACTGCTCATGTCACCCCCTCGTCTGTCACACCCCAAATTAATTACTTTTCAGTTTTCAGGCCAAGGGAACTTTCCTCTCAGGTTCGCTTTTAAAGTAAATGTATGTAGGGCCTAATTATTTGTCTTTGCCTACTTCCCTTCACAAAACCTGCTTTGTAACTGCTGCACCCAGAAAGGTGGGCTGGAGTTGGGAGCGAGATGATATTTTACAGTTTGGAAAGCGTTCCAACATGTTTAGAAATCAGTGACAGAGAACAAGTGTTTCTACCCAGACATTTAAATCTATGCCAGAGAAGTAGAATAGACATGGTGGAAACGTGGAGGGGAAAGTGAGATTAAAAAAAAGAGGACTGCAATTAACATTCAGATGAAGGTTGGAAGAAGCCCCACTGAAAATGTTGGCAACTGGTAGATTTCAACATGAAGGATTAAAATCTCCAAGTTAGAAGAGCAATTTTAGGTTTTCCAACAAGTACCTCTAGGGGCAATAATTTTCAGGGCAAGGTAGCTCATAACACTGAACGTAGTATTGACATAGCAGGCTGCTTGCCCAAACTTATTTTATTTTCATTTGCATTATTGGTTTGAAAACTCCCCTGTGTCCGTGATCCATATCGTGTTGGCACATGTCCTCACAGAAACTGAAATGCTGAGCCAGCATTTTACTCTGACTGTTTTACTTGACTTGGGAGAGGCCCAAAGAAATTTAGGTTGCTACAGGAAGAGTGATAAAACTTTCAGCCTTATTCCTCAACAGATTGTGCCCCCAGGGAGATATTTGGAGGGCTGGATGCTTTTCATTTGAAACTCAAGCACATCAGTGGTTATGCAAAAGCCTAATGTGATGTGTATGTTTGTACATGTATGTATATGCACGTGTGTCTGTGTATATACATACATACACACATGTTGTGTGTTTTTTTGCCAGAGTACTGTGGGAGAGGTTAGTTATAATCACACACAAATGTGGGTAATTGCTGATGGGATGACTCTAATAGCGATAGCCAGATCTATTGGTATGAAGTTTTTTCAACCACATTTGCAACTGACTTATTTCTACCCTGGGAGATCAGGTGTGTGATTTGGCATGCCTATTTTACATAGGAGGAAGCTGAGACTTGCCTTAAGCCATAGAACTAGATGGTGGAAGACAAGACCGGGACTCTGGACTCTGTAAACTTCACTTCTGTGTTCAATTCTACTTCCCTCTTACTCTGAATATCCTGTAGTGGGAAAGAACAGGTGATCTGTGTGCTCTCCTAAGGAAGATCCCAGTCAATATAAGCCCAAGTGTATGCCCGCAGCAAGGCTAAAAGCGTACAAGAGAACTCCCCTTCCCAGACTCACTCCAGCCCAGAGGGGGGCCTCAGAGGCTCCTGGCAGTGCAGCCATCATGCATTGCTTCACAGTGAGACATGGACACATGGTGGCCACTGGCCTGTAAGTCCTCTGGTCAGACCTCGCTTCTACCCTGTTCCCCACCACAGGAGACATTTGTTTTCTGGTTGCCTACAGCACCTTGGGTTTCTTATGGGGAATTACCTCCTTCCCCATCCACCATTATGTGAAATCTTGGCAAAGATACAAGCCTGGGTGCCCACACCCCCTGTGGAAGCTGAGAGGGTGCACTCCTTCCTCTGATTGCCCTCTTATAAAAAAAGCAGGGCCAGGCAGAGGGTGGACAGATGTTCTCTTCTGGCACTTTGACTAGAGGCTTTCCCAGCGTGTGCTACCTCCTGTGTCTCCAGCTTCCTGCTTCTTACTTCTTAGGCCTCTGGAGGTAGGAGACTGCCTGGGGAGCAGAGAGCTTTTCCTGTTTCACTGTACTTCCTAGGTGACTCAGAAGAGCCAAGATGGTGTTTTCTGGAAGCCTTTTATTTTCTGGAGGCTATCTGCCTGACTTCACGGAAGATAGAGATGGTGTTGGAACTTGGAGGCTATGGAAGGCTTTCTGGATGGTTGGAATGGCCTGAACAAAGGCACAGAATGGGAAAGCAATGAGTCTCCTGTGGAGTACAATATACGCACGGGGCAGGGGTGGGAGATGAAGTTGATGCCTCAGATTGGCATCCGTCTTGGGATGGTCCCGAGCAGAAAGTTAGGGAGTTTGGGTGGCAGGGCACGGCGAGGATGGGCACTTCCACCGTCTGTGTCCTGCTTCACTTCTTTCTCTCCCTCAGACCCTCCTCCGCATCCTCTATCCCTCAGCTGAGTTCTGAGAACCAAGTTGGGGCTCCGTGCATGACCACTGCATTTCTGGATGAAAGAATGGACTAGACCTTCCATTTCCACAGGGGGAAGCCGGGAGAACTCTTGCAATTACTACTGAATTGCACCCCATGGGTCACCCTGTGAGTTTTCTCCATTAATACTCTCTTTTCTCTTTTCACTCCCCAAAGTTAAGTCCTGAAAAACTCTACCTTCCAAATTTCTCTCCTCATTGTCACCTCTCCCTCTCTAAGCCATAAGCTCAATCAGCCCTCATCATATCGCCCCTGGTACAATGCACTATGCGTCTAACTGAACTTCTGGCTAGAGTTGTGCTGCCCCTCCCATAATGTGCTCAAGATCCATCCACCACAATCCAGAGGGATCTCTCTAGATGTCAGTCCCATAACGCATCACATAGCCTTCATGTCTGACCACTGCCACATAACCAATCTTGTGAATTTGACACGGAAAACCCCATGTGATGTCCTGCCTGAGACCATGCCTGCTTCCCTCCTCTTTTCTCCACACAATCTCTCCCACATCCTGTGCTCCATGCCTTTGCTCTCTCCTACATAGTCTGTTGTCTCCCCATCCCTCTGACTACCATAGCTTCAGCCTGCGTGATTGTCCATGGAGTGATGCCATCTGCCCTGCACAAACGCCCTCAGCACTTAGCACTTTCAGGCACAACAGTCCATGTTTTAACCGCCAGCACCTATAACCCTTTGTTATGGGGAAGACCAGAACGACTAGGGCATCTGAACCCCTGGAGCAGTCCTCAACCAATAACTGACAGGAGTCGGAGGATAAACGCCCCAGCTCCCTCATCCCTTGGCCACGATGACTGAGGCCTTCGTTCCAGCCTGGCTCTCTGAGTCCCCCAGTAAGATGAAACTCCAATTGCCCTCCATGGAAATGTGCTGCACTGGCTTGCTCCCTTTTATTCTCTTTCCCATTCCCTTCCTAGTGTTTTCTGGGACTACCCCCCAAATAAACTCAAGGGTCTACTTCTGAGGGAACACACTAAAACAGCCCCTAATGGCCCTAGCCCAGTGTTTACAAGACTGTGCAGCTCTAGGATCCACAGTTCACTGGCACCTTCATTCTGTCTCACTTTGTTCAAATTCCGAAGAGAGAGATTAGTGCTCTTTTTGGTGAGAGATAAGCTCATCTTTTTAAGTCAAGCTGCATTCAGAAGTGGCCAGTATGCCCATGGATGGCCACCCCAGGGCAGCTATCCACCCAGTCCAATCATCTTTAGCCAGGAGGACAGGGTCATGAGGTTGGCTTCTCGGTCCACAGGGCTGTATGTACGCAGAAGGCATCTGAGTCTCATCTGGGGCCATTTGCCTTTCAGGCAACTATCACCCAGGTGGCTGCATGGGGAAATCAACAGGAAAGGCTGTTTATTGGACATCAAATAATTATTTCAAACAATGCTTTGATAGGTTCAGTACAAAAGAATTAGAAACATATGGATTAAATTTCCATTGAAACACACGCTTGGGTTTGAAAATTAACAGGATATGTGCTTGAGAAGGGATTTTTCCCCTTTTCTTTTCGCCAAGCCAGGTTATTTAGAAAATAACTCAGGAATTTTTCACAGCTCAGGCACCCTCACTCCCACTCCTCCTCCCTCCTTCCCTTTGCTTTGGCTTTTCCCTCACACAGCGTTAATTAATAAAAGCAACATTTATCAAAGATGACAAGTCAGTCTGCGTGCGTGTCCTATGGTGTTGGGAGGTGGGTGTGACAATCTGCAGGAAGGATGCATTTCAGGGAGACTTGAGGTCGTCAGTGCTACAATGACTAACACCCACTGCACACATAGCATGTGTCAAGCACACTGTGCTAAGTGCTTAATCTGGTCAGGTAGCCCCTGGCAGACCCCTACCAGTAGGTGCTGTCACCATTCCCCATTTGTAGATTAGAACCCCAGGTTTAGGGTTAGAGGTATATTTCCCAGGTATGAACAGCTGGTAAGTGGTAGAGGTAACTCTGTCCTCCTGTCCTTAGAAACCACTCGGTGATCGTACCTTCTCTGTAAGTGGAGACTCATACGACCTCTGAGTTGAAAGAGAGTTCTAATACCACCGCCTTCATTTTACAAAAGAGGAAACTGGGGCCCAGAGAGACAAAAGATCAAGCTAGATAATTATGCTCGGAAGCCTGGTTTAGACAGGAAAGTTGTTCATCAGAAACATTCATCTGATGGCTTCTCCAAGTGTTAAATATTTGAAATACACGAATGTGAAAACCCTAGTTATAGCTGAACCATCTAGTACTCAAGTTCCAGCCCCTCACTCTGTGGGTGGGAAGTATTTGCATGTGAGATATAATCATGAGGACAAGATTTGTTTACCACCAACCTAGTTATAACATTGGGAGTTCCCAGGTCTGGCTCTCTACCTGACCCAAACAGATAACTTTACATCAAGGGATGATTGGTGGGCCACTAATGGCCCATCAGCTCCAAATTATCTCTCCCAATCCCTGCCTTGCTACCCAAAATTTTCAAAAATTGTCCCTCCTTTGTAGTACTGCAGTACTGTGAGGGTTCCCAGGTGGTCCAAGATCTAATAAAAATGTGTTTCAAGGGAAAGAGAGCAGTTTAAACTCTAAAAGTGAATCAACTTAATGGGTTTACCAGCGTTGGAGTTCCCAGTCTGGAGGGAGAGGGATGTGCTTTGTCCCTGTTCAAGAAGCCAGGGCCAGAAGACCGTTCAGCTGACAGCGTCCCTAGCTCAGACGCAGGCCCACACAGAGACACTGTCATTGTCCAAGTTCTTCTGGTTGCAAGGAAGACAAATGCACTTGTTCAGGCCGTTGTTATTTGGGGTTTTCTATCATTCTCAGCCAAACCTAGTCCTGTACGCTACAGGGCATCTAGGAAAGCAAACCTGGGGATATACTCCTTTTTCCCATTTTGTAGTTATAGTGCACACATGGGTACACACACACACACACACACACACTAGTCACCATAGACAGGAAGGGACGTTTCTTTGTCCTGTGCAGACTACATGTTCTCTCTTACCTCCATAGCAAGGCCAATGGCCACTGTATCTACCTCCTTGTGGGCATTTACAGTTTATTGAAGGATTCTTTGGGGAGATATTCAAGATTTCTAGGGGGATTTCCTGCTAATGGGCAGATTCTTTCTCCTCCTAATGATAAGCGCGCTTCTGGAGAGCACCGAGGCCCTTTGTTCTCTGTTCTCAAGGAGACAAACTGTTATTTCTTTCCTCTGAAGAAGCTTCTTACACAATGGGTGAAATATCATGAATAATTAGGCCAAATAGCAACGCAAGCCTCACTAGAAATAATGCATCCATTATTTCATTTTATCCTTGTGGTTAGAGCTTCTGCCTAATTTAAGTTGGTATAAAGATAGCTGTAGGTATTTCCTGCCCAAGAACTCGAATTGTGCTCTTTATTGAATGTTTACCATTTCTTATTTGATTCTTCCTCTCTTGATCCATTGTTTTACAATTAAGAAGTGCTGCTGCTATTTTGATCTCACATAAAACCTCTGTAGTTTCAAAGAAGACTTGTTCCTGGGTTTTCCTTATGTCTGAGAATGAGGTTGAAAAGCTAATGTGTTGTGGTTACTCAGTGCTTTTGGTGGCGTTCACTAAGGAGGGGCTTCCTACAGAGTTACTCGGTGGTCCGAGTGAGTTAGTGAAGCTACTCAGATACCCAGGAGGAGGGCAGGCAGGAAGGCCATAAGGACCAGTGTCTCTTTCTACAGCCAACAAGTGCGGTGGGATCAAGGAGGTGGGGGAATCTGGCCAGCAACTAGCCCCCAACGAATATTTGCTAATGGGATGAAGGAAGCACATTAGATTTTTTGAAAGAAATACTAGCCATTAGCAACACGAGGTTGATTAGGTTCTGGAGAAAGCAGTAACATCAAAAACATACAAAATTTAGCAATGGTTGGTGCTTCAATTCTGAGTTGTTGCTTCTAAGGAACTCCCTGTGATGTCATCAGCCCATAAAAGAATAATGGGTGAGTCCCCACTGTTTGTCCAGCACTTGCCAGATATCATGAGTCGGATAGAAACTTTTTCTGCCTCTATGCGTTGATGGGTGAGAAAGGTGAAGGGAAATAAACTTTCAGTTATAAAATAAATGAGTGGCAGGGATGTAATGTACATCGTAGGAAATATAGTCAATAATATCATAATAACTTCACGTGATGACAGATGGTTACTAGACATATTGTGGTGATCACATCATAAGGTACGTAAATATTGAATAACTATATTGTACACTTGAAACTAATACAATATTGTATGTCAACTATACTCTCGTTAAAAAAAATTTTTTTAAAGATGTATTAAAAAAATACATCTTTAAAAGGGTGGTGGCGGTGATTCCTAATCTAGTCTCAATAAAGGAGTCATATAACAAAGTATATTAGATATGTTTACAAATAATAAGAATGACTCCACCAACCAGGAAATTAATTACCAAATGGTAAGGAGACAGTGAAAAGTAAGGTCAGAAGGTGAAGTTGAGAGGCATGGTCAAGAGCTTTTTAGAGGTAGTAGATCTCACACCAGATAGTATGTGTAGACACTAAATGAGTATCATAGATGAGATTAATATAATATAATGTAATATATAATATAATATAATATAATATAATATAATATAATATAATATAATATAATATAATATAATATAATGATAGCGCTGTAAAGTCAGGCAGACCACGGATTAAACCCTAGTTCCTCTGCACACCAGCTGTGCCTGCAACCTTGATGAAATTACTTAACTTCTCTTCTGAGCCCCAGATTCCTCATATGAAAAACAGGGGTAATAATAAAAACAGAACTTACCTCATAGGATTTTGTGCGGATTAAATGAGATAATACAGATAAAGTACTTGACTTACAGTAATGCCATTAGATTTTAACTATTGTTATATAATAAGGATAGAAATAACAAGCCTAAGGCTAAATGTTGTAGCAAATACACATTCAATTAATCAGCGATTCACTCAACAGTTATTTATTGAGTATCGACACTGGGCCAGGCCTTGGGGATATAGTGATGAGTTGAAAAGAATGAAGACTCTGCTCTCAACAGGCTTATAGCATGAAAGGAGAGACACATGTCAATCAACAAAGATACTAATGGATCTATGAGCATAAACAAAGAGAAATGCTTTACAGGAAGAAACCAGTTTTGTGAGAGCTGAAGCAAAGAAACCTGACCAAAACTGGGGTCTAGGAAGGCTTCCCAGGGGATGTGATGATTGAGCTAAGGTTTGAAGGATGGGAGGGAATTTGTGAGGGAAGAGGAGAGGAAAGAGCACGTTGCAAAGACAGAGAGACAGGCAGAGAGAAAAGCAGGCACAAAGGCAAGGCATGGTCCAGGGTGCAGGACAGTAGCAGGAGGTGTGGGTGAGGGTGTCCAAGGCTCGGTCAGGGCAGGGGGATCAGCAGAAGGAGAGGGGAAGCTAAAGATGGGGGCAGCTGGAGGGAGATATCCAGACTATGGCAGCCCTGGAAACCATGTTAGGGGTGTTGATCTTTAATCTTTCAGTAGAGAGTGACACATCTGATTTGAGTTTCAAGGTCATTTGGAAGCATCCCTCAAAGCTTGTCCTGCCTCCTTTCAGCACATCATCTGAACCATTTACCTGGAGCCAAATTACACTGAATTATGTGGAAGCTGCTTCTCCTGCTTCTGTCTGATGTCCCCCTGGAGAACACACACTCTCCAAGGGCCAGAAACATGTGCTCCGTGTATTACCCGCAGTGACTCACACAGAGTCTTGAAAATAGTAGGTGCTTCAAATGAGCCTATGTCTGAGTTTAAGGAAAACCTAAATAGGAGGCAATGTCTCCCTTCCCAAAGAAAAAACCAAGTTGAATATGTGAGCTTTTATGAAACAGTAAGATGTTTACTTCCGTATTTAATGGATCAATTTATTTTCATATATTACATGTTATATAAAACAGCATAAACATTTAGAAGTATCATTTTCCACAGTCCTTTAAAAAAAGTTCAGGTTAATGAAATAATTGTATTCAGACTCTTCCAGCACTCCTTTATCATTTGCTTTTGTCACTGAAGCCATTCTTGAATCATCAAACACAGTTCTTCATTGCATATCACCTGCACTTCTAAATTGTTCAAGACACAGCCCTTTGAATCCATGTAAGATGCTGTTACTGAAAATTTTATTGTAAGCCCAAGAGGTTCTTTCAATTTTCCTATAGGTGGATATTTATGATCTCCACAAGGTCACCACTTATAATATCCTTCTTTTTTTAAAGAGAGCTTTAGAAACTTGCTTAAAATACCTTAAATATTTTTAATGATGAAGTCATATCTTCAGAAATAACAACCAAATCTGTGTTGAATATTTTTACCCCTCTTTTTTCACTTGATATTATCAGGTGACATTTACAAGCCTCCGCTCTCCTTTCCACCATCAACTATCATCAGTTGAGGCCACTTCAGGCTAATGTCTTTCCCCAAACACTTCCTTGATTTTTTTAAAAAAATAATTGAGAAAGTGTCAGGAATGAGAAATGTTGTCAAGACATATTCTATGGAGAGGTTGTAAGGGAAACAATTTGCTTTACAATCAGACTTTTATAGTAACTACTTGTCCAAATGAATATATTTATTTGCTTACCTGACCTTGTGGTCATGGCTCAGGGGACACAAGATAATCTGGAAACTTTTGTTGGGAGAAGTATGGTGTAACTTTGGAGAATAAATTTCTTTGTACATGAATGAATGAATCCTGAATCAAGGATATGTGTGCACCCAGTCTGGCCTTGTTTCCTCAAAGAAGGTTTGTTCTCAAGGAATGAGAGTGGCTCTTGGTTCTTCCCACCTTCCTCGTCCAAGTGAGCCATAAGATTCATATGGTTCTAAAAATGGGGCAAGTGTCAAGAGAAAGTATGTTGCATTAGAGTCAGTAAGAGCATGAGCCTTGGAGCCAAGGGGTGAACCAGCTCCGTCATTCACTAGCTGGGTGTCTCCATCAGCTCAGGCTTCTAGAACAAAATACCATGGACTGGGGGGCTTAAACAACAAACATTTATTTCTCACAGTTCTCTGGAGGCCAGAAGTCTAAGGTCAAGATGACAGCAGATTCAGGTTCTGGGGAGGGCTGTCTTCCTGCCTTGTAGATAGCTGCTTTCTTACCATGTTGTCACATAGGCTTTCCTTGTGTGTGCATGTGGAGAGAGAGAGAGATCCATCTTCCTTTTCTTATAAGGCCACTCATCCCATCATGAGAGCACCACCCTTGTGACCTCATCTAAACTTAATCGTCTCCTGAAGGCTCCACCTCCAACATACCATCCTATTGAGGTTAGGATTTCAACATACGATTTTTGGGGGGCGGGGGTGGGGGGGTGGGGCACAAGCATTCAGTCTAAAACACTGGGTAACCATGGATGAAACGTTTAATTTCTCCGGGCCTTCCTTTCCTCCTCTATCTGTAAATGGAGATAGTAATGGTACCTATTCCCTGGGGCTTTGTGAGGATTACATGAGATAATGTAAGGAAAATGTTTGGGACAATGTGGAAGGTGGTAAGTACTCAATAGTGCCAACCGTTAGAATTACAGTATTAAACTTGGGGAGATCAGGGACCACTTTGAGAAGATAATCAGAACTACTCCACTCACCAAAAATAGACGTGCATATGCATGCAAAATTTTGCAATCAATTTTTGTGAATCTGGACCATAGAAGACCACCCTAGAGTTCACAATATTCCTGAGTCTGTCTGCTGTACTCCAATTAACAGGATTCTCCTTTCTCTGAAACCTTTCAGAGTATATTGACGATGCTACCGTGTTTCCCTGAAAATGAGACCTACCCTGAAAATAAGCCCGAGTTTAGATCGTCAGCCAGACGGACGCATTTAGTACATTATGACGATGTTCCAGAAGACGATGACATGACTGTATTTGAATAAATGTAGATTGTTGTACATGAAAAAATAAGACATCTCCTGAAAATATGCCCTAATGTGTCTTTGGAGCAAAGATTAATATAAGACCCAGTCTTATTTTCGGGGAAACATGTGTATAAGTTACTCCTCAATTCTACCCTATCTCACATTGTTTGTGAATACTTATGCTGATAGCTTATGTGTATTGGTTTTCACAGCCAGACAATAAACCTCTTAAAGACGGGGGCTGCTGTTAATGCTTCATCATCCTTTGTAGTAATGGGGCGGAGTATTGGTCTGTGGCCTAGGTCAGCTGGGCTGCATTAGACTCACTTGGTGAAGATTTCTGGATCTCACCCTTGAAAGTACCTGGGAATATGCATTTCCCCATATTATGTTGCCTTTCAGCCAGTGTAGTGAACCATTTTTGTTACAGGAAGTAATCACCAAGCACTTCTTGGTTGTGGTTACGAGAAGACAATAGCATATTCTGAGGGCTGACTAGATACCAGACTCTGTGTCAGGTGCTTTCCGTGAGTGGATTTCTAAAAGCTCAATAATCCATTAAAGTAGATGTTATCATCCTATGTCTTGCACATGAGGAAACTGAGGTATGGAGAGGTTGAGTAACTGGAAGAAACAGAGTTCAATCTCTCTGACTCCAGAACCCATGCCCTCACCGCCACCCCACATGGCTTGGGTGCTGGTGCGTCATGAGGTCATTGGTTTGCTTCTCAATAACTCTCCTAGTGGTGAGGCCATTGCTTTGTGCAGTACTCAGAATCCCTCACGAACTTTTGATCACCAGAGTTTGGACTTTCTCTGATGACAGTTTTGCCTGACTTCAGGGCTTATGGTATGACATGAAGGGATAAAGAGAAGGTGCTTGGGGGAAGAAGGATCATGATTGCAAGGTCAACCTCCTCTGAAAGGTGAGCCAAGGAGACCACCCTACAAATCCCTGTGGGGGGATCATTTCACTTCGCCATTTTGTTGCTTCTAACTGGCAATCAAGAAGTGAGGGCTCTTGGGCCAATACTTAGAGCTGGCTGGGGAACAATCAAATAGTCATTTTAAGCACTTTGTTCTAGACTTCTCAGGGCCCCAAGAAACATATTCTTATGCCATAAAAGATATGTAACGCCAACGCCCTACTCTCACCCATGCCCTCCATGTCATGGATAAATGCACACCCTGCAGCCATGAAGGTTGGAACGCTTCTTTCCATATGGACCTGCTTCTGGCTTCAGGCATGGTGGGTGCCTGCTTCCAACCAAGCAGATTTGTGTTAACTTCTGGCTGGCATGTCCTCCACGGTGAACGGTGAACGTAGGGAAGCAGGGAGGTCATCAGTTAGCAGTCTCAGGTTAACCCCCTTTTCATTTTAACACCAGTTGCAGACAACTTGAACATGCTTTGAGGAAATCTTGTCTCGCTCTTTCCAAAATGATTCTGATGTTTTTATGATTAATAATAAAATCTCTGAGACAGAATTTTATGGGCACACAGAGACTCTAAAACATCTTTCTTTGTCTTGAAAAATTGTACATATTAAGGATAATGGAGGAAATTTTTAATCAGAATGTTCAAGTGAAAAGTCAGGGTGTGAAAGACAGAATTTTAAGAATCTGCTGTGCCTCCTTTTAGCATTGATTTGGATTCCTGCACAGGCCTTCATGGGATGTGTTTCCTGAAGATAGGGTACCCCCAGGAAGCGTCTGCCACAAGAATGTCCCAAGTGATGGTTTCAGTTTAGGTGAGGGGCCAGAAGTCTCTTTGGGAAAATGCATCCTTAACTTTTTTCTTTTTTTTTAATCATCTGCCTTGCTCGCTCCTTACCCCTCCCCCACTTCACTTCTGTCAACATTCTCTTTGGAGTTTCATGGATCTGTTCACCGAAACTGTGTAAAATCAAAGTGACTTACAAAGAAACCCTCATTCCTTTTTAACCCCTAAATGAGAATAGGTTGAAAAATGAGACAAATGCGAGGGGCATGATGAGTTAAACATGGATGCACCCTGAATGAACAGGAAGCGCAGAGCGCCCGACATCTGGTTAGAAGTCAGCTTCATAATTCATGCAGATACGTATTGTGAAGGAAATTCCTCGGCAAAGCCTGGAAAAATTTAGCCTTGCTCAATGCAAGCAACAAACTGGCACTGTTTCCGTGTACGGTTCTTGCTCTAGCAATCGAGCGTAGCTGGAAGCAATACAGAGTCCTACCTGCAAATCTCCTTCACTGCCTCCCCATCCCCATTACCTCCCAGCATTGGGACTCCTATCAAATTCTGTATTTAAAACGAGAATCCTGGAGGAGTTGGTCATTACTAGGACATAATGACAGGTAGCTTAATTAATGGTGTGCATTTAAAAATGCGAGTAGGACAAACAAGGCAGCTAATTTTGATAATGAACAGATTTGGAGGAATCAGGTGACAGTGTCCTCTGCATATAGTTCCGCACCGACCATGTTTTTGTTTGGATTCTGTGTTAATTTTAGTAACTGTAAAACACAACATGCCAAATTAGTTGATTGAAATAGTGCTACTTCCCAGAGGCTAGCAATCTGTTCTCTTGCAGGAGGCGGGGAGGTTGTTGCCCAATGAGTGTTGACTCAGTTGTAGCCAAGTCTTATGGAGAACTGAGATGGTTGTCCAGGTAGCTCAGTGCCTCGGTTAACTGGATGCTTTGAGTTTTCTGATTCTGCTTTATGTCTGCCTGTGTATTCTTCCGTTCATGTGTTTATGCTTCTACTCATTGTATAATTGGTTTGATTCTCTTTGCCAGTGTAGACCAGGACTATATTTTGATCTGGAACATTGCCTTTTTAGTCAAAGTTACGTAGAGTATTCTCCCTAAAGAAGGTAGTTAGTCATTTCAAATAATCTACTGAAGGGAAATTGAATTTTTATAGGCCTTTTAAATCCAAGAACGTTCAGTCACTGGGTTTTAAAATGAAAGGAAGGAAAGAATAAAGGAAGGAAGGAAGGGAGGAAAGACGGTGGCTTGGTTTGTGAATTTAAATTTAGAAAACTCTGAAGAAACACTTACCCTTTCTTTAAATAAATAAATACTGACTGCTAAATTATATTGTTGAATTTTGAATCATATGATAAAGTGGTACTTAACGGGGCTATAAACAATAAAGATAAACATTTTTGCTCTCATGGGACTTCTATTTAAAAGTAGGAAAGATGATTTTAACAGAGTATCATATAATAGCAAATATAGTAGCTTATTATAAGATTATAGATGTTAATTTTTCAATCACGTTTTACAAAAGTTGTTGCTGAGCATGGTTATATATGTCAGTTTTTGTCGTCAGTCTCACTAAAAGAAACCATTCACTAGTAAAAGACTCAACACTGAGCATTATTTAATGGAAATTGAAACAAGCCCCTGTTTTCAGGGGAGTTTTTGCTCTAGAGAAAATTCCCCTCAGAATATCAGGGAGATACTTCAGATAAACATTTAGAATTACCTCCTGGCTAAGAAAGCAAGCCAGGAAAAAAACGAAAAAAAAGAAAGAAAAAGAAAAAAGGCTTAAAAAAAACCTCAGCCAAGACCCCCGTGGCAAGTGGGAAGGAGTTGGAACAGCTCATAATTTGGGCTTTTAGCTGTTTTGCTGGGTTGTTAGTATTTGGTTTTATCCGAGAGCAATTCAGGATTTTAAGGCGTCTTTCCTTGTTGCAAAGATAAATAAATAGAAATTCCGACATTCAGGGAGATTTGTACTTTTATTTCCTTATTCCTCATTAGAATCTATTTGGACCCCAGCCCCCACCTTTTTTCCAAGCCTTTCTGTTTCATGCTAACTCTTTAAAGAGAAAGAGGCATGAAACAAACAGCAGTGAGAACCTTGGGTAGAGGTTCCTGTGAATTTATTTAGAAATAAACCCTACTCTTCCTTTTGCCTTAATAAGCATTTAGAAGGCCCAACTATCAGACCAGTGGTAATGAGAAAGAGGCCTGGTTGTGATTTGCTATTGTAATTTAAACAGACTGAGAATCCAGTGAAATTGTTTTGTTCAAATTCTTCAAATCTTTTTTTTGTTTTTTTGTTTTTGTTCAGTTCACTGACTTCTCAAAGAAAGACTTTCCCAAAGTAGTTGGCAATTTCCAAAATGATAAGGTGAAGTAGGGGGAAAGTTTCATTGCTCTTTGCTCTGTCCTGCTTTTCCCCCACTTCAAGAAACTGAGGCTCCGTAGAGATCCTTGGAGAACATTTGGCAAGTATGGGCTGTTATAAGTGAAATAGAAATCAAAAGCATCGTTCCACTGACTCCTTTAGGTTCTTAAGCAGAAGAATGTTCTGATCACTGAAGCCATTTCAGGGCCCAAAATTAGAAAGTAATAAAAAATATCACACTCTCCCTGGTGGGTAGGACATTTAATTGGTTCCCCAGCAGGAGTCTAGCTGAAGCCAGAAATGCTTAGTCTCTAGATCTCTGCTTTGGAAGGACAGCATGCAAACACGACAAAATAAGTAAGAAATCAAGGGAAGGGAAACCAGAAAACCAGAGACAAATGCAGAAGTAAATAGCTCGGGGCTAGGAAGAATAAAGAAAAGAAATGCATTAACCCCAAATTTCTTTAAACACAAAAATTTGCGCACAACACACCAGACCAGATGGCAAGTTTATGCATTTAGATCAGCTTGGACCAAACATCCCTGTTTAGGACTGAAGTTATTCTTTGGATTACAGTCTAGCTGCAGGATGTTTTTTTGGGAGAGAATGGACTGTGCTCCCAGAATTCTGACTGTTTGGGGTTTGCCTTAAAAGACCAGCCAGAGCCTTGATTCGCAGCTCAGGCTTGGCTAAGGAGCAGCTTTCCCGGCTGGGCCGGTTAAATGTTCCCAATTACTGGGACTTGTCATTCTCCAGAAAAACCACTAGGCCCACAGAGCCTGATGCTCTGCTGCCACCTTCTGTCCTAGCCGGGGCACCAAGAGGCTGTTAAACTCCGGGCTGCCCGGAAAATCTGGTGACTGTCCCCTCTGCCTTTAAGAGTCAGGCCGGAGTAACCAGCACACTCCAGAGGCATTATTGCCCTGTCCTCATGTCTACCTGGGGGCTCAAGGTTTTGGGGCTTGGCCCTTTGAAATAGTTTCTTCCAGAACCAACATTAACTTGTTTGCTTGCCTCCCTCTCTTTCTCCCTCCCAGATCTCGAAGTTTCCATAGGTAGAGGGGTCTGGAAAATAAAGTTGAAGGCAAAGACAGGGCTTTTTGTTTTCAAACGTCAGCACACTCTTCTCTAAATCATTGCCAAAGACAAATGGGATGGAGTGGAGGCAAGGAAAAGTGAGATTGAATAGCAGGAAAAAAGCCCTGACAGCAAGATCTATTGCCCTGTGGAGAGGCATCCCCAGGGGTGAGCTATTGGGAGAGATATTTAAAACTTGAGTGGACAAAACATTAGACCCTTCACCACAGGGAACAATTCTGTAGAAGCTCCTGGGACCTGACCCTCGTGAGCACAGAGGTCCTTCCCAACTCTAATTTTTTATGATTTCTCAGTTGACTTCCCGTTCTATATAAAGTATTTGGTTGCCGCTGAGGAATTCGACTGCCTCGACATTCAGTTTGAGGTTAGGATGGTTTCAGTATACTTTCATTTTTGTGTAGCATGAAAAATGCCCCTGTACCTACTCTCTTTGAGCCAAAGAAAAGCAAATTCACATAATTAAGCCTACAAATACGTGTTTTAGGCAGGGAGGGGATAGGGGTGAGTTGGCTCTTGACAAATGGCCAAGAAACAACTTTCAGAGCAGCAGCGGCTTTGTAGTATGACCTTCGGTAAATGCTTACCTCTTCTGAGTCTCCAATTTTGGTTTGTTTGTCTGTCTGTCTCAGAAGTCAAGGTAATGATATCTGATGCCAGTGATGAACATTTTTGGAAGGATTGTGAAGTGGGAGAAATGGCTTAGCTCTGCATCTCATTTCTAACTGCTGCCTCTTTGTGTGGATTTTATACTTCTCAGCTTTCAGACCTTTGATTGGGAGGGGAGCAAAAGGGAAGAGAGGCAGGTGAGACGCACAGTCATGTTCTTTGCTTGCAGGATCATTCTCTTTAGGGTGACTTGGTTCAGCCATCTCACCAATAATTATTAGGCTCCCATTAATTGCGAACCACTGAGCTGGTCAAAGTGGAGGTGAACAAAGACAAGAAAACCAACAGAATCTATGGGATGACTCTCTCAGTGGTTTTTCCCTATTCTTAGCGTCAGGTTTGAAATCCCATATTCTGCAAAGCATCCTGTGATCTGGCCCCTGCCTCTTCTTTGATTCTCTTTCTCCAAGGTCTGATGCACCGGCAGGCTGGGTCTATCGACTCTCATTTCTTTGGTGAGCTCTGTTCCAGTGCCTGCCGGGGTGCTGAGACCAAAACACGACTAACTGGTCTTCCTCCCACCCTTTAACCCAATGCTGCTTCTGATCTCTCAATTCCCAACTGAAAGGTCACTTGCACAGAGTGACCTTCCCAGGCCTCTTGGCTTATGTCAGGTCTCTTGAGTGTGTGTGCTTCCTCGGCCCTTGGCCCATCTCCATCAGAGCCATGATGACACAAGGACAGCCAATGACTACAGGACTGGAGGGCGGTGGTTACTGTCGAGCTCTCCCACCAGAACATGCTCCATGCAAGTGGGCACCTCGACTCTCTTGTTAACCTTTGCTTCCCAGAGCTTCCCACAGGGACTCGGTCGTAGTGCATCTGTTGATTGGATGAACAAATGGAAGCCTGAAAGAATGAAGTGCTGTAATACTGGAAGGCAGAAAGTACTGTTGGATTACAGAAGGAGAGAGAATGAATTCCACCTGGAAGGGCTTCCCAGAGGAATTTATGGCTGAGCTGGGTCTGTTTCTCTCCTCCAGTTTTATTGAGATATAATAGACTCACAGCACTGTGTAAGTTTAAGGGGTACGGCATAGTGACTTGACTTACACATATTGGAAAATGATGACCACAGTAAGTTTAGTTAACATCCATCATCTCATGTAGGTACAAAGAGAGAGAGAGAACATGTTTTTTTTCCTTACGATGAGAACTTTTAGGATCTAATCTTTTAACAACTTGAGCTGGCTCATAAGGAAAATTTTAAAAGTTACCCTGTTGAGAACAGCCTAGGGGCCACTTCCACAGGGTACACCCTCTAGCCAGCCTAGGAATGGGGTCACCTTTTAATTTTTTATTACAAAATAGTATGTATCTGTGATAAGAAATTAGAATGTTGTTGAAATGTGCAAATACTGAACTTTACCATCCTGAATTCCTGCCCACAGCCTGGAGGTATGACCACAAGTCACAGTGGGTGCCCCTTCTTCCTACCCAGACTGTTCTTTACACCTTTCTCCCAGCGATAAAATTATTTAAAGTAATGTTTCATTTCACCCAAAAAGGTGTATCTACATTGTCTCAGGGAACAGCCTCATTTCTTCTTTCACTTAACTGGGATCTTCGGCAAATCTGGAGGAGTTTGTAGGCCACTGCCTACTTCCTAGGAGCTGTGGAAGGTGTATTAGAAAAGATTTTGCATTGTTGTAATAAAGCAAGTCTGGCCTCAATTTCCTACCTCCCAGGAAACAGAGGTTTGGGTGTGAAAAGACCTTTTAATAGGTACACTGACTATTGGGTTCTATTACAATGAGGATTAAAAGACAAGACATATCAGGAAATCTGAATAGAATGGAAAATATGAATAGTTTGAGTGCATTTATATTCAGTAATTCCCAAGTTCAGGGAGCTGACATATGTTGAGTGTCTGGTATTGGGCTAAGTGCTTTACATGTGTCATTTTATTCAATCTTTCTGATGACCTTGCAAAGTGGGTCTTACTATTATCATTCCCAATTTACTGTTGAGGGAGCTGAGAGTCAGAGAATTTAAGTTTCTTGCCCAAGGTCAGAAAAACAAGTAAGTATTAGAGCTGGGACTTGAACCTAGCTAGCTAACCTGACACGAGAGCTTGCAAGCTTCATCACTCGGCTGTTTTGGCCTCTGGGTAAGTCTAAGAATGGGGGACATGGAGTTAGAAGTCCTAGCTGTATCCCCTCTTAGCTCTGGGAACTGGAAATATTTGAATTTCTGAGTCTCAGATTCAACCCTTATGAGTGGGAATAATACTTGTCATCCCACAGGGTTGTTGGGGCTACTAAATGGAATCATCTCTGGAAGTATTTGGTCAGCTCTAGCACAGTCTAGCATTTTCATGAGTGCCTCTTAGCTACTTTCGTAGTAGCACCTTTCAAGATGGCTAAGGTTGGCTGGGACCCCTGAGAAGAATAATGCTGAGTGAGAGGGGTCACCCATGTCAAAGTTGGAGGGGAGTGAAGAATGACAGCTCTCCTTCCGACAGAGCTGTCTGCTCTAGCTCTCAGCCTCATCCCCTCTTGCCAGCTGCATTATCATTATTAATGTAGATTAGTGTCCACTTTTTAAACCATGATTTTATTGTCTTTGTCAAGTAATTTGTGCTTTTGTGAAGTCAAGTAACACAGAGAGTAAAAATAGTCGTTTTAAATGCCCACCTCTGCGTTTTCAAGGTACTTAATTTTTTGATTCTTGGTATGTGAGTTATTAACTCCACATTACTCAGAACAGATTATAAAGTAGCATACAAATACCATCCTGCCCCTGAGTCTTGCTGAGCATAGTCTTGTTGTGAGATGATAGCAGGCGGAGTAAACAAGGCAAAAGAACCTCTTAAAGAAACCAGGTGGACATTCCTAACCCCAGCGGATTGGATCAGATTTTTCTCCTGCTTCAGGTTGGTGATGTTTCTTCAATACCACGGAGGGGGAGAGCTGACCTTGGTTTATAACATGCCCTGTAAAATGTCTGTTTTTTTCTTTAAAAATCCAAACACTCGCAGAAAATGTAAATATGCCTCTTCTCCTGCTGCATGGCCTCTTTCCGCCAGCAAACATGTGTGAAATCTCACACGTCCTCGTGTGCACTGAGGCCGACTGTCTGATCCAAGACGACAAGGCTGTTTTCCATGTGTCTGTCAGTGGCGCCAAACCCCCAAAGCCAAACGAGACCAGATGGGAAACCGCAAGACCAGCCCCCTGCCCTCGGCAGTGTGTTGTCACCTCATTTGCTTGTGCATCAAGTGAGAAGACCGAGGGGGTCAACCCCATTTCTGAGCGGGCCTTTGCAAATGGGATGGCTTTCCACACCTAACTCACCCTGCAGTGCCAGCCCAAAGCTCTCCATGGCTTGACCACCTAAAAGCCACTGGCTCGCTCCCTCCCCCACAGCTCACCGACAGTCTCTTCCCTGATACAGAACAGACACTGGAAAAGAACTCAAGTACACTGTGGGGAAACAGAACAGGCCGTCAGCCATTGTTTATCGTGGGCTCATGAGCTGTCTTCCTGGTTTAAGTTGAGTGAGGTACGTAGAGATCACGCAGGTCTTCATAGCTTTGGCTGTTCTAACATCTGGGTGGGTTCATTGTCCCAGCAGAGAAAGAGACGTAATAATAGTAATCCACAGAATATCCCCAGTGCTTTACAGTTTGCTAAGCACTTTCACATTTGTGACTCCCTTTCACCCTCTCCACCACTGCAAGGAGATCAAGGAGGATACTGTCCCTACCTCACAGAGAAGGATATTGGGAGGTAATGATGGGGGTAGCCTTCCTTCCCCCAAACATGTCTGGAGAGCTCCCAATAACTTAATGTTCTTGGAGCAGAAAATGAACTTGGAGGAATGGCCTAAAGATGCTGGGCTCCTGACTCCCTCATGTTCCCTCTCTTCTTCTGGCCCCATTTTCAGTTCCCTCCTGAGATCTGTGCGGGAACAGAGTGCCCAGTGCCTCGGGTAGCCGAGAAGCCTCCTTTTCCTGCCTACGCTGGAGCTTGTCATGATCTGAGCAAACAGTTGACAGTGACTGGCGGCTGACGTGTCTCTTTGTGGACTGCTGGGTAGCAGGCAGCCTGGCGTTCTTTTTCAGGCTGTCCCAGGTGATATTTTTCAAACTGGTTTTTGAAAAACCGAAAAATCAAGTCTGGTTAGTGTCTCGCGATTCCAGAAGGGGTGGCTGTGGGTAGCATCAGACGAGGTGATCCTGAATTGCCCCAGGGTAGAAACAATCACTGAGAGAGAAACATGGTTTCTGACCTGCAGGAATTTGAAGAAGCGACACACAAGAGTTGTGTTGGCCCTTGGTTCCAGCACTCAGGACTGATCAAAGACCCCAGTGTTTGCTGTGACCCTGGCCACTCATTTCCACTTGGATTGGCTGGGGGACCACACTCAAGTGCATATAATCTTCCTACAAATCTAGCCACTTGGTTGTAATTTGCATAAAATTCTACCACTTGCGATCTGCCTTATTTAAACAGTTTTCAATCTCAAATTCTAGAAGAATCTCACATGCTTTTCCTTTAGCAGGCTTTTCCCCAGCTCCCATCACAGCCATTACTGTGTGCTTCTATGAGTGGCAGGATAAGGACCAGAAGGGTAGTTGGGGTCAGGGCAATAGTAAGCCCCCTAGTGTATTTGTTTGCTGGTTGGCTGAATATGAAACAAACAAGCAAACAAAACATAGTCCTTTTATATTAACAATAATAGTGCCCCAAGCATTATGCTGAGAACTTTAAAACATGATCTCATTTAATCCTAAGACTACTTATTAGGTAGAAATGTGTTACCCCATTTTACAGATGAGAAAATTGAGGCTAACAAAGTTTGTTAACTTGCCTAAAACCATATATTAGCATCTTTTAGCAGGGAGAGATGATATCCACACCCAGAACTCTCTCACTCCAGAACCTTGTGCTTTGAGCCGCTGCCCAGTTTAGGCTAGTGATTCTCAAACTCTAGGAGCAGGCTGGAAGCAGTATTTCTGTTTTGGCCTCACATATATGTACTCCTGCAAGTCAAATGTTACTAATAAGCCCCCTCAGTGACACAGCCCGGAAAGCAAGGCCTTTCTCCCTGTTTACACTGAAGTTAGCCTATTCTGCAGTTGGTAACTCAGTCACATTGGGGGTTCAGCCCTGACTACATGAGGGCTTCATGCTAGCACAACAGGAAATGAAAGCCCTCAAAAAGTACACAAACTCTATGTCCTGAACCAAGGGTTGCCAGATAAAATACAGATGCCAAGTTAAATTTGCATTTCAGATAAATAATAAACAAATTTTTAGAATAAGTATATTTCATAATAATAAATAAATTTTTAGAGTAAGTATATTTCATAATAATATAATAAATAAATTTTTAGAGTAAGTATATTTCGTAATATATTTAGAATAAGTATACTTTCGTAATAAGTATATTGGGATATACTTATCCTTTAAAAATTATTCACTGTTTATCTGAAGTTTAATGGGGCATCCTGTATTTTTATTTGTTAAACTGGATAACCCTATTGGGACTCAAAATAAATATATCTGAACCAACCAAAAAAATATGATGTGGGTCTAGTGTCCATGTGCATCAGAAATGCATAGTTAATATATATTAATAATATACATTGTTATTAGTGGTACTGTCATATTGGTACTTAATGATAATAACAATTATTATTACTATTATTAGTAGTAGTAGTATTAATCACTGGAACACCAGGATTTCTGAGAAGCTTCCATGGTTTATGTGGGATCAATGTGACATACTTGAGTTAGAATTGGCCCAGAAAATCTGGGAAAAATAATTGCTGTATATATAGGAGGTGACTTTTGACTTTTGACTAGTGATTCTCAGTCTTGGCTACACATTGGAATCATCTAGTGAGTTTTAAAAGATGCTAATGTCTGGGCCCCACCTGAGGGATTCTGGGGGTAATTGGTCTGTGATGTGCTGACATGCTGACATGCTGACAATAAAAATCCTTAATATTCCAAGGCTTCACAAATGTTGCGGACGAAATGGTGGTACAGGTGTTTAGAAGTGGGGGATGTTTTATGACTGGGATGGTCCCAGTAGCTTCCATGGAGGAGCAGGGAACCCAACAGGTTGAAGGCTGTGGAAGGTGTGAATAAGCAAAGAAGAGCAAGGGAAGTATGCCAGGGAAAGGGAATGGCTTGGAGCAAAGGGGTAGAAAAAATTGTACAAGTCAGGTGCAGACAACAGATCAGTCAGATTAAAGTGGCATGTACAAGTAGGAGAAAATTTTTTTACGGAATTGTTTTGATTTTTATGTATAAAAAGAATACATGCAGTTGTGGGAGTCTTGGAAAATACAGCACAGCAAGATGAAGAAAACGCCATTGCCTATTAATCCATTATTAAGTGGAAATCACTTTTAAATTTGGCCATTTGGACATTGTTTTAGGACATCCCATTCCACAATCTTGTCTTCTACATTTTTATTTAACATTATATCACATGCATTTCCCCATGTTATTAGACATTCTCCATGAACATTTGTACTGGCTGCAATTGTTGCCATGATATTGATGTAGCTTACGTTGCCCAATCTTCTTCCTAAAGTTAGACATTTGGGTTGCATAGTTTTTCACAAATTTGGGGTTGATTTTAGACTTGTAAGAAGTGAGTGGAAGAATCCAAACACACGGCTTTTCCCAGTAGTCCATGGACTGAAAGAATTTGCAGGCTACTTCTTCACACTGAGCTCTCACAAGCCCAAGAAAAAACCCTTGAAGTCTTCAACACCAAAACCAGACGTCAATTCATTCTCAAAATCAAAATGGCGCCCACCGTGGGGTACTCTAAGCAATGTGTTGGGCTTTCTCTTCTCAGCCCCAAATCACAATTCCTAACAAATAAAGGTGCTGCTTCCCCATATTACAGACTGCCGTCTGGCCAGGAAACTACTGTTGGGACCTCAGATTTTTTTAACACCCAATTAAATTGGTGTAATTGGATAGAATTGCAACTTCTTTGCCTCCAGCTGTGAGTCATAATCTGTTTCACACCCAAGTGTTGTTTTACTTGATTTTTAGTACTTTTCCCAGAGTTGTGGAGAAGGGGGTAGAAAGAGAGAGCCCTTTCTCACTTTTCAATGTGTAGATGATTTTTCCTTCATTTGAAGGAGTCACTCACTGGCAGTTGGACTATCATTGTTAACTTCCCTTGGGCTAAGACTCTACTTTGACCCCAAGGTTTTAGCATCCAACTCTCTCTGAGGCCTGCTGTTGCAAATGGCTAAGCAATATGAAAACAGTGTGATTAGGAAAGCACAATTGGTCAAGCTTGAAACTCAGCTCATGTGCCAGCTGTGGACAAAACAGAATTTTGTTCAAGGCTCATCTGGCCCAATTCCCAAGCTGTGGGAATGACAGGTAGACATGCTACTGTGTTCAATTCTGATCCGTTTTACAAATATAAACTAGATATACCTTTTGTGGGTTGGAAGATAAAGTTAATTGGGGGAGACCAAAGAAGCTTAAAGTTTATACTTAATATTTAATGTTTTTGTAATCAGAGGTCCACAGTTGGATAATAGGGTACATAGAGGGGAGTGTTTTGGGCCTCAGTCCAACTCTATTGTCTGAACCCCTTTTCCCTGGACTCGTGTCTCTCATGTGGAACCTGTGCTCATTCCTGACTTTGGTGATAGTCATCAATTCTGTAGAAGACTTGTGTGGGGACAGAGTCCCAGAGTGCAGTTTCCAGGCTCTTGGCCTCACGTGGAAAGGTGCTGGCTCAGTTATTAGATGGCCATCAGCTGTAATTAGATGACCATCCGCTGTGGCTGGGTGGCCATAAGCTGTTACCGGTTAACCGTTAGCCATTGATACAACTGCCGTGGCTAGGCTGGGGGTTGGTTGGTTGGTTGGCAGAGAAGCCGACAGTGGATTGCAACTAGCAAGTGTGGTTAGCAAGTGGATTGCCGACGGTGCAGATCGTGTGAATCCTACTTCCTGTGTCTTGCCTGGCCGCCAGCGAGACTTGTTGGGGTACAGGCAGATGTTTACTTTTGTGTCTCGACCAGCCGCCAGTGAGAATATAGTGGTATGACCCCCATGTCTATGGCTCCATTTTTCCTTTTTGGTCTCACCATGTCCTACGTTCTTGTGCGGGGAGCAGGAGCTGAGACCCTGCATGACAACTCCTATGTTGGATCAAAAGTTCTCACACTTGAGTGTGCACCAGAATCACTGAGAGGGCATGTTAAACCCTGTGTTGCTGGAGCCCCCTTCTGATTCAGTAAATATGGGGTGAGGTCCGAGAACTTGCATCCCTTACCAGTTCTCAGGTGATGCTCTTGCTGCTGAGTAGGAGGCCAACTTTGAGAATGACTGCGTTAGAGTTTGAATGTTCCTTAAGAAGCATCCAATCTAAGGGTTATATTCCACAACCATTTTCCCACTTTCCTCGTTTCCTAGTCAGGCATCACTGAAAAGAATCCCATTCCTCTTTCCTCCTGGGTCCTGAATAGTCTCCAAATCCTTTCAGTACATTAGTTGAGAACCTTGTTCCCCCAAGTGCTCCATGGACCAGCAGCGTTGGCGTCACCTGGAAGTTTGACAGAAATTTAAAATTTCAGAACCTGCATTTACCAAGATCCCTGTGTACACAATAAAGTTTAAGAAGCATGAGTCTAGGCAACAAGAGTTACATTGGAGTCAATCCCTATTTGCTTAATATTGTCCAACCATTACATTTTAGAAATGAGAAAGCAAGAGCCCACAGAAGTGAAAGGACTCACGTTCCTCTGGGTGGCAGATTTTCCTGGGGTTGCTAAAGTGACAACTTATTTAAGGTGTTAGCTAATAACCTGAAAAATGCAACACCAATCCCAAACCCCATCACCTCTAGTAATGTTATAGCATTTTTAAATGGGTCTTAGAAATGGAAAAGTTTAGACTTGAAGGGGAGATGCTCTAATGATTAGAGGGCAGGCAGTAGGGTCGAGACAAATACTGTTTTCACCAAATCGATGCTGTACACAGGCACTAGAAGCTTCTAGTAATGGGGCTAATGAGTGCCCCCCACCTCCCAATACCCCACCTAATTGCTGGCTGGGATACTGGGCTGGGAGGACCCAAGGCTTGACTCTGCTCATTGCTGCTCTCCACGGAACGAGGCCAGTAGACCCTGCCCTCACTAACCTCCTAATTCTAGAGATAACTTGTAGTTCTTGTCTGAAAAAAACATTCCACAAAGACAGCATTGGAGGCAGATCCAGATAGAAGAGAATATTGCTTTAAGATATAGCAAAAAATGTTTGTAAAACATTATGCACTCAAAGATGAGAAGAGAATGGGCTTGAACTTAGAGCTACCCTGGTCCGTGGTGATGAGCCAATCCATAGGTCCTCAGTCCTGGCCAGCAGAGCCACTCTTCCAACTGAGCGGTCGTGGGAGGATGGTCTTAGAGACCAAGGTGGGTGCAAACCTCAGGGATAGGTGTGGGCTGGAGGGGGTGTCTAAGACTAGGCGTGGGGAATGCACGGTGCAAGCAACCTCGATTTATGTGAGGCAGGCCTGATTTAATCTGTTCCACCATCACCCTCAATTACTAAAGAAGCAAAAAGAGTGGTTCTTTCCTTGGTTTTAATTATGGAGGCCTTAGAGAATCTAATTGAAGCTATGGACTCTCTCTCCTCAGATGGAAGGGCACATTTGGGTCATGGTACATTTGTGCAGACTTTTTCAGAGGTTTCATAGCCCCCCAAAAGCCTCTAAGAGATCCAAAGACCCCAAGCAAAGAACTCGTGATCAGTGGTGTAAGAAGTGCTTGTTCAAAGCCATACAGAGATTGGTGGTAGAACGGGAACCAGGATTCCTAACTTTCCACTCGGGGCTCTTTACAAGACCCCAAAGTCTACCACTGAGAGAAAATTTAAGGAGTAACTCAAATTTAGGAGCTTTATCTAGTTGAGCTTAAACCTCAAATAATCTGTCGCCTGTGCATCTTTGAAAGTCAAATGAAAAGCAAAGGTCTAAGTTGATGTGTTCAAACTATAAATATGTATTAAGCACCTACTACGTATGTAAAAGACGGTTCTAAGCATAGGATAAAGCAGCAAACCAGTCAGATACCGGCCCTGCCCTTGGGACGTCTGTGGTCCGGCCAGGAAGACAGAAAAGAAACAAGTACTAATTATTACAAGTTGCTTCTTAATGAGCACTATAAAGGTTATCTTGAACTCTTGGAGAAACTGTGCTAAATAAATGATTAACTTGAATACTATAAATAGTGTTAAACCCTCATATTTATGAATAATTAAAGGTACTTCCATTATAGAAATACAAAGCTTGGGCACTTCTGTTTAGCTATGGCTTCTAGGAGCGTTTGTCTCAGTCTGCAGCAGCAACTCTAGGGAACGTGTCCCTGTGGGTTTTCCACTTGATGTATGTACACTGGTGCCCGTCTTGCCTGTGGGAGGAACGGGGGCTGAGCCATTTGGAGCCAAAACCAGACTCTCTGATCCGAGTAGTCTGTAAATATTTACAGTGTTCACAGCGTTCCCTTCTCACATCCAATGCCGGGATAATCAGAAAAACTAATGAACCCAAGCCGACCCCATGTTACGCTATGATAAATATTTAGACAGTGCATTTTGGGAGGCTGGCTATGGAGCTGTGGGGAAGTGGCTGTGGCTGCTTTGTCCTAAAGAAGAAATAATGAACATCATCACTCTGTTTGCGAACACCCAGAATGGAGTTGGAGAGAATGAAATATCCCATTTGGTGGATGATCGATGCTCGGCTCCTTCTTTATTTTGGCACTTGGAAGCAGGCTGCTCACGTGAGTTAGTGGGAAGCCCTGCTTTCTGGCCCAGCTGTTGAGTCCATCAGAGATGGACGATCTGGTGAAGGGAATGCTGTGCTCTAGGCTTCTCCAAGTTTATTGTAAATTGCTGTTGGGTTATTTTGTTTGATTGTTTGTTTGTTTTTAGTTCCAAGTGTACGAGAAAGCTGTTGGAGGAACCCACTCCCCGAATTGGTGACCAGCCTACAATGGGAGGTAAGAACTCAGGGCTCTGGTGGACTAAATGTCTTAGTCCAGTTGGGCTGCTATAACAAAATACCACAGACTGGGTAGCTTATAAACAACAGAAATTTATTTCTCACAGTTCGAGGACCAGCATGGTCCGGTGAGGGCCCTCTCTGGGTTGCAGACTTCTCATTATATCCTAACATGGCAGAAGGGGCTAAGGGATCTTATTGGTGTCTCGTCTATAAACCACTAATCGCAGTCACAAAAATCTACCCTCACGATTTACGCACCTTCTAAAGGCCCCACCTCCTAATACCATCACTCTTGGGTCTTAGGATCTCAACATTTGCATTTCAGGGAGACAAACACTCAGACCATAGCTGTCAAGAAAGACCCACAACCCAAAACCTGAGTTGAGAGGCACTTGCTGAGCCACACTATAAAAAGGGTCTAACATTTCAGGGGAGTTTTCCTTCTTTTTAAAACATCCAGGTGAGAGTATGGCTCTACACTCACCTGCCTGCCAGGCTGAACCTCCGAGCTCTTTGGCAATTTGTCTGGCATGGCTGGCTTTCCTCTCCACTCATCACTTGGCCTGCGTTGGGGTTGGCCGCCCTGCGCTACCTGGGAAAGCTGATTTGCTGTGACCTCAATTCCTATCCCCACTGAGGAGGTCACTGTTGTCAGTGTGCTTTCCGGACAGGAACCGGGTCTCTGCTCTCATCTGGTGTCTTGTCTCACATCCGGGAAGGAAATGCTGAAATAACCCAGGAGAGATCCATGTGGGATGGAGCAGAAATGCCATCTCCTGGCATATCTCTTCTCAAGATTGTTTTTTCTAGGAAAGGTGCTCCAAACTATCAGAATCCAAACCTGAGCCTGGTCAACATGGGGCCCAAATCAAGGCAGGTGAGGCAGGTACAAGGACATGGAAAGACACACACCTTGTGACCACAACCCAGTTAGTGACCCAGCTTGGATGATTCATATTTAAATCTCTTCTTCCATCCCAGGAACAAGACAATATCTCTTGCCTGTATTTTTTAAAATTCAATCACTTTTTCATCTGATCCATTCTGATCCACATGTGTGGACATAGGTCTGTGTGTAAGTATACCCAACGGATTTGGTCATTTACTCAGATAATTAAGACATTAGAGAGAAAAGTTGTTTTTAATGAAAAGTTGAAAATAAGTTTTAACTTTTGGGGGACCGGACCAACCCACAAAATAAGGATTGGAGAAAAAGTCAACCATTCTTGCCAAGCTCCAAGAATAAAGAGGTGGCAGGTATTGGCACACATACCTATCCACGGCTTAAGGGTGAAGGAATCACCACTTGGCCAGAGATGCCTCCTTTGATATCATGCTTCCTGTGCTCCATCTGTCTTCCCCAGGTGTGGCTGTGTCATCCAGGAAAACCCATTTTCCTGCCAGTCTCTTGAAGACTTTCAGCTAATGGTCTGTTTTATTGTAACATGTATTTAAAGTTTGCTCCCAGCTTTCCCCTGAATGGCTTGAGGAAGTTCTAAATGCACGAAAGGACTGAGCGTGGCCAAATCAAAGGAAGCCAAGATTATCTCATGGAAGTGGGAAAAAGAGTCATTCCTTTGAGGAGCCCGGCCGAGTAGATTTCAGACTTGGGCAATGACTTAGGCTGGACATTTTTAGCAGCAGAAACCAAAAAGGAAGTGCCCCGGGTGACATGGTGTCTGCCTCCTTATAGCATGAATGGAACCTACCCCTTCATTAGCATCATCTGCTGAGTGGCTGGGGATGAAAATGGAGAAGTCCACAGGCACAGCAAGAATCAGCAGGGACACCAGTCTGTAATGTGGTGGATTGTGACACATTTTCCATGATCACCCTCCTACTGTCCCCAAACTTCAGTGTCCTTTTCTGCAAGCCAGGGTGATTCCATTCTACGTCTGTCTCCTAAACCCTTTCGACTCTGTATGTAACACCAAGTCAGCACCTCTCTGGGGCCAAGCTGTGACCTTTACTGCGGACTTGCCCCAAGATTTTGTGGTTCTGGGCTCCCCAACTCTATTCACCTACTTGGTCACATCAGGGAAGTTTCGTGATCTCCTGAGACACCTACCTGGCACGGAGGGTGATACACAACATCTCCAGCTGGAGGGAACAGGAGAGAGCACTTCTTTGGTTTTTTTCATCTGTAAACCAGCGTCGTTCTCCTGTGGCAGGGCAGGACACCGCACAGTAACCACAGGTGAGGGTGCTGGAGGAAGGTGCAAGGGCCCACGGCCCTGTTGAAGTCACCTCGAGATGGCAAGGCCCAGGGCAGTGCTTCTCAGCCCTTTTTTGGGACATAAACTATTTGAAAAATCAAATGAAAGCCACGGTCCCTCTTCATATTAAAAACAGAAACAAAAACACGCGTAGCAATGACGGCCACGTTTATTGAGCACTTATTATGTGCCAAATACGATGCTGAGTGCTTTCTGGACTAGCTAATCTCTGAACAACCCTAGAAGGCGAATGCTGCTTTTTGTTGCCAAATGTAAATGTTAAGGCACGGAAAGTTAAATTAACTTGGCCGCTGCTATATTTAGTGTTAGTTTCCTAGGGCTGCCATAAGAAGCATGAGTGGCTTAAAACAACAGAAATTTATTCTTTCACAGTTCTGGAGGCTAGACATTTCAGATCAAAGTGTCAGCAGGGCCGTGCTTCCTCAAAGGCTGGAAGAGAGAATGTGTTCCATGCTTGGCTCTTAGCTTCTGGTGTTGCTGGCAATTCTTGGTGTTTCTTGGTTTGCGGCTGAATAACTCCAGCTTCTGCCCCTGTCATCACATGGCATCCTTCTCCGTGTGTGTGTATCTCCCCCCGCCCCCCCCCCCCTTTTTATAAGCACATCTGTTACACTGGGCTAGGGCCCACTTTAAAGACTTCATCTTAACTCATTATATCTGCAAGGACCCTATTTCCAAACAAAATCACATTCTGCGGGCCTGGGGGTTAGGACTTCAGCATATCTTTTTGGAGAATACAATCAACCCATCACATTCGGGGAGTGGTAAAGTCAGGATCGGAACCCAGTTAGTCTAGCTCCAGAGCCTGACTCCTGGACCATAGGACTGAACTACTTCCTTCAACACACACATATGCAAACACCCCCCAAATTGCATACAACGTCAAGTGGTTCTGGGCCCCTCAAAGCCCACCATGGACAATTAGGTGGGTAGAGTGGCCTTCCCTTCCCATCCAGAAGGCATGGGCTCAGGAAGCCTGGGCTGCAGGGACAGTGTGCCGGGAAGGCTGCCAGCAAGAGCAAGGCAGGTGACAGAGGGCAGTGGGACATCTCCTTCCAGAAGCAGGCTCTGAAGTCCTCAGCCTGGTGAATGGTCCTGAGTGTGCCCTGGACACATGGGCACTGTCCTCAGAGGAACAAGCAGAAACCAGGCAGAACTGGTCTTCTTCACTTAGTTTTAAAGCAGCAGCATGGAGCTAGGGAGCAGGGAACCTAAGGTAGATTTAGAAACCATCTGAACACTCCAAAATTTCGGCTCTGGTAGCATGAAAGGCAAGAGATGCCATGAGTCAGAACCTCGGTGAGTGGGCCACAGTCAAGCAGAAAAACACACCCAAGTCTACAGAAGAGGCAGCTCTCCCATCAGAAATAGAGGTCCCAGGACTCCATGGAGGTGATTAGGAAAGTGCACAGAAAGTCAGAATTCGGGACAGCCACGGAGCGGCGAGCTCGGAATGCACCAACCACGTCAGGCGTTGCCTGAGATGCAGGCAGCTCTTCTCAGTTTTTAACCTGCCCAGTCCTTTCATGACTCTGTGCCATTGTACATGCTGTGACTTCAGCATAAAATGCTTTCCCCACACCTCCTTCTATGTCTGGCAAGCTCTCCTTCTTCCTTCCCATTTCCTAAGAGATCGAGCTTCAGTGCCACATTCTGGGATGTGTGGGCAGCTCCCTGCTCTGTCCCCACCATCCTTTGTTCTGTTGTCATGTGGGGCTGTCATTTCCCTCTTTCTAGGCTGCCTCACCTGGTAGACAATGGGACCCTTCTAAGCAGAACATTGCCTTCTTCACTCTTGGGTCACCAGAGTACAGGGCAGGGCCTGTCTCATAGTTAGATGGTTAGTGTGTGGGGATGTTTGTTGACTGGATACATGAAGGCTTTGTAATAGGCACGAGGTCACAGGGAAGAGCAGGGGATTGGTTAGACCTGGTTGAAAGGAGTGGCTGGTGAGTGACAAAAAAAAAACCAAAAAAACAGAAACAAAACAGGTGGATCTGTCTATATCTGTTGCCTCTATAGAACTGAGAGATCTTTCGTTCAATGGCTTCATGGTGAAGGGTACAGTCTGAAAGCACATGTCCCGGGTTCAAGACCTGATTCCTGAACTGACATGTGTCCTTGGACAAGTTACTTGACCTCTTTGATCTTCAGTTTTCTTATTTGTACAGTGGTAATATGAACTGCACTACCTATTGGGCGGGGAGTATGTGGAGGGTGCATGTGAGAGTGAGAAGAAATCGTATGACATACTCAGTACAATACCTGACACGTAAATAAGCACTCAATGAATAGTTATGACCGTGAAGAATGTTATTGTCATCATGACTCAAGCTGAAGGCACCTAAGCAGACCAGAGCTGGGATCGTAGTTGAGCTTAATAAAGAGTATTTATTATTAAGAGCATTTATAATAAAGAATATTTATTATTACAACCTTTTTTGTTGGGTACAGCTCTCAACAACAACTACCAAAATCCGTTCAGGATCAGCAAGAATGTTCTTTCAAGTGATGTGGCCCCTTGACATAGGTATATGTTCAAGACACAAATGTTTCTTGAAAAATTACATTTTCAGGGGTCTATTCCCCTTTCATCAATAGTTCAAGAACCCTGAAAGTGAGGTGCTTGATCCTATCTCCTCAGAAGGACTGGGAGGGGAGATAATATTCATTGTCAGAGTCCGCTGTGAAGGTTGCGGCACAGAAGGAGGAAGGGGTTCTACGGGAGGGCATGCTCCCTGGTGTGGGATGAAAAGGAACCGGGAAAGGATGGCTCGCCCCAAATTCTCACCAAGAGATCCTTGAGACTTTCTTCCTGCACCTTTCAAAGATCTCCTTCCCTTCCACATCCAGGTCTGTATTTCTGAGCCGTAAGAGGTCTGAGGCCATTCAGAAGTGACTCAGCATCGTGCTATAGATCCGAGCTTGGGTCCTCATCCTGTCACCAGGTCACCTGTGTCTCTGGGTAAGTTAACCTCTCTGAACCTAGTTCTCTCCTCTATAAAAGGAGCGTTGGACTAATTGCTGGAACTCTTTCCAGCTCTGACATTTGATGATGTTTGTATCTGGTTGGTAGCTTTCCTCTGGGCTAGCTTTGTGTCTGCTTTATGGTGTGAGACTCCCAGGTCGGCCAGAGCTGGGTTCAAATCTCAACACAACCACCAGGTCAGCTGAGGGACTTGGGGCACGGCGCTTACTGTTACCAAACTTCAACTTCTTCTGCAAAATGGGAGAAACCTGGTTGCTTTGCTGGTAAAGACTAAAGGAAATGGCATCTTAAGTTTCTAGCTCGGCACCTGGCACCAGCCAGACCTTGGAGAAGTCAGTTTCTCTTTTCCTCTCTCTGACACCCATCTTCTCCAACTCCATTTCCCAGGCCAGGTGTTCTAGCCTCTCCCTCCCTATTCCCGCAAAGTCCAGAGCAGGGAGATGAAGGTCATGGAAAACCATTTTCCCCCCATGAATCCTTGGGCCAAGTTGTTTTCCACCCCCTACCCCTAAAGTTGCAGCTAAGTGCCCTTTCTGAATTCATGAATGTTGCGCTTTTGATGATGACGATGATGCAAATAATATCTATTGCATGTGACAGACTCTGTGCTGAGAGCTTTAAGGGGCATTCTTTGCATTCTCTTGGTTCTCACACAATGGGGATGGTATTATACCCATTTAATAGATGAGGAAACCGACACTTAGGGAAGGTTTTGATAACTTGCCCAGTCAGCAGGAAAATGGTCAACATGCTGGGTAAAAGCCCAACCTCTTGATGGACCAGGCACTCTTCCCTACTGCTCTGGGAACATACTTTCTGCCTCAGGACACCCTGAGCCATTGGGTGGGTTTAAGTGAAAGCCTTCTGCCAGGCAGAAAGGAAAAGGACACGCGAATATGGTGGGGTTGGGAGGGTGGGCAGCCAGGAGTGGTGGTGTCTCTGGGCTGGGGGTAAAGCTGCAGCCTGGCGGCCTCCAGCCCCACCTCTCACCCCCTTGGTTCTGTGGCTGTCACAGAGAGAAGGGTGATGGACCAATGGCATTGACAGTGTGTAGCCCAGGTGGCTGCCAGGCTCTGATTGGCGTTTGGGTCATTAGTTCCAGCAGTGCCAAAGGTTGTACATGGGACTAGGCTGGGAGAAGTGAGGCATGAGCCCTGGGGTTACCCAACGGCCAACTGTGACCCCGGAAAGCTCAGCTTACACCTCTGCGTGTTTTTGCCTGGGAACGAGGAGAAATCTGGCCTCCAGGCTGGGAGCTGTCACTCTTATTTGTGTGTGTGTTTTTTGTTTGCTGCCAGGTGCTCCTGAGCCTGCAATGTGAGGAGGGTCTGGAAATGATTGTGGCTCCTCCCTGGCTGAGAAGAGTGGAAAAGAGGAAATAGGGAGTGGGTCCCATTAATCTAGAGGCTGAAAGGAAAGCTGCCTGCTAGGAGCAAGCAGAGCTAACGGGGCCTAGCCAAGGTCTTTCTCCTTCATGTGCGCGTGTCAGGATGTGCCCTGCCAGGGATTCCATGCTCTCCACGTGGTAGGCTTGTCTCCTGAGCCATAAGGCAGAATTTGTCCATTCCAGATTGTTCTTCTCCACGAGATGATCTTGGGGTGGGAATCTCACAGGAATAGAATTTAGGGGTTAAGAGTCTGTTTTGCCTGGTTGAAGCCTAATGCTACAGGGTCAGCTGTATGACTTGAACAAGTTGCCAAAATGCTCTGGGCCTCAGTTTTTTTTTTTTTTTTTACTATTTATTTATTTATTCATTTATTTAAATTTATTGGGGTGACAATTGTTAGTAAAATTACATAGATTTCAGGTGTAAAATTCTGTATTACATCATCTATAAATCCCATTGTGTGTTCACTACCCAGAGTCAGTTCTCCTTCCATCACCATATATTTGATCCCCCTTACCCTCATCTCCCGCCCCCCACCCCCCTTACCCTCTGGTAACCACTAAACTATTTTCTGTGTCCATGAGTTTTTGTTTCTCATTTGTTTGTCTTGTTCTTTTGTTGTTTTTGGTTTATATATACCACATATCAGTGAAATCATATGGTTCTCTGGTTTTTCTGTCTGACTTATTTGGGCCTCAGTTTCCTCATCCGTAGAATGGGGATAAAAATAGGACCTACGTTTTTAGGTTCATGGTATACAAAGATGGAGAATATAAAGCACTTGGCACCCTCTGTGACACACAGTAGGGGCTCATTAATTGTCATTCAGTGTTCAGGATTCTTATTGGTAGCAGATCCTGCCAAATCTCTTAGGTGTGTCTTTGGGTTCTAATATTCACCCAGCTTTGCAATTTTGCAGAAATCTACTGACCTACGCTCCCAGATCCAACAGTGTGCCCTCCCAGATACACAGAGGTTTATCGTTAAACTTTCTCCAAACCTTACTGAGTTCCAGGCACAACAGAACAGCGTGTGTTGTTTGTGAACTCATTTCGATCCTCATTCTAACCCTCCGAGGCAAGCACTGTTCTCTCTTCATCATCCCAGTATTATGGGATGCAGTCATGTGCTCAAGGTTACACAGCTAGACTGAGGCACAGCCAGGATGGGAAAGTAGAGAGCCCTCAGCCACGAGGTGGTCCTGCCTCTTCCATCGTAGCCATGCCAACGCAGGTGACTCCTCATCTTGTAGAGTAGAAGGCTGCAGAAGATTCCAGAAAGGTGGTGAGGTGAAATTTTGTTCAAAGTTACCCTTTGATCTTGGTAGTCCTGAATCTCTTCTGAGGTGGCTTAACTTTTCCCTTGGCCTCAAAGACAAAATGTATGAGTTTCACAGTGCTTGTGGCCACGTGAAGACAAGACAAATGCCAAATTCTGCTTCAACATCCACAATTCAATGCAATGGAAGGAAAATACACAATCTCTGTACTGGATTGAATAGTAGCCACCCCACCCCCTGAGAGATATGTTGAAGTCCTAACCCCTAACAACTATGAAGATGACCTTATTTGGAAATAGGGTCTTTGTAGACGTAATCAGGTTAAGGTGAGTTCAGACTGGATTAGGGTGACCCTGATCCAATGACTGGTATCCTTATAAGAAGAGGAAAATTTGGGCTCAGACATTGATATACAGGGAAGAAGATGTAAAGACAGAGGCAGAAATTGTAGTGATACAGCTACAAGCCAAGAATGGCCAAGGGTTCTGCAACTGCCAGAATCTAGGAGGTAGCAGAGGGAAGATTCTCCCTTGAAGCCTTCAAAGAGGACAGCGCCCTGCCGACACCTTGAGTTTGGACTTTGGGCTCCCAGCATTGTGAGCAAACAAATGCTTGTAGTTTTAAGCCACTCCTCTTGTGATAACTTGTTACCGCAGCGCTCAGAAACTAATACAGTCTGCTAGAAGGGAAAGCCTGGGGTCACCTTGGAAACAAGTTCATCTAAATGTTCCTGAGAGATGAGGAAACTGAAACCCAGATGTGTGCACAGGTCAGTGAGCTGAGGGCACAACAGCCGTCACACTGCGGAGGGCCACTTGAGGACCAGGACAGGTGGCTGCTGGGTGTTCTCAAGTTGTCAGTGAACATAGCTGGTGCTCGGTGTCACCAAACACAATGGCCCTTCTACCCTGTGTGGAGCTTGGGGGCTCCATGATACTACACATTGGGCAAGGGTGCTGTGTGCCCTCTGTGTCCTTTTGGAGAGACCCCACTGGACTTGTCCTGCGTCCTGCCCTCCTCGGAGCACATCACTCCCTGCCTGGGCCGATAGAAGCCTGTGCAGAGCAGGTTTCAAATGTCAAGCAGGCTTTACGGGCTCCATTCTTCATGCTGGGAGAGGGCCCTGGCTGAGGCCAGATAATTTACAATGTGGTTCTGTACGGGAAAGGTTTCCATATGAAAAGATGCAGGACAGTGGCATCGACTTGGCTCTTCTTTCTCCTAGGTTGAAACTATTGAATATCCCTGAAGATTTAGCTAACGATCTTCAGAAAGGAGGCATTAGAAATGTTGAAGAGATTTTCCAATGCACAGAAGACAGACATCAATAACCTTGCGAGGCCACCTCTCCCACCCTCACCCCTCCAGGGCACTGCAGGGAGGACTCCTGGCTGATTGTTCTGCCAGGGGGTCTGACGGAGTCAGGCCGCTGCTGACCGTTCATATTCCTACAAGAACCCTCTAAAACCAAGCCCTCTGATCATTTAGAGAAATGCACTTTGTAGCTCTAATGATCTGAATATTGGGGAGGGATTTGCCCACACGGAGAGTTGTCTCATTTGTTTACCTTTGTAGGGTAGGCACCCCCCATTTCCATGACAACACAGTGTCCACTACCTTTGGGATATGGACCGTTTTATTGACTTTCTGTCTTATGTATTTATGTATAATTATTCACCTGTGTGTTATTACATTTTTGGTTTTTTTTTATGTAAGAACATGAGCTGCTCACTTGAAAAATTCACCGAGTAGTTGAATCTTTGCCTTTTTCTATGATTTTTACCATCTTTTCAAACTATTATGAGTCATTTTCTTCTTCAAAAACTCTCTATTGAAATATATAATTACCGCTATTTTCCTCTTAGTAAAGATTATAGTCAATTCAGTGATTGACCTTAAGATCAGAAACTATTATTTTAGGTTCAGATCACTGTGTGAGACCTGTAATCAGAAAATTAATAGCTCTGAGCATGCAGAGGACTGGGGTGGTTCCAGAAGCTTCTTTCCTGGCCTAGAGAGAGTTTGGGAAGTGGAGGTGGGCAGTGGCACTTTGATGGGCTTTACTCCTTTCTCTTCTCAATTTTACTCTTAAAAAAAAATAAAAAAGATAGCTGCCTTTGCTTTCAATTTGGGTTTAATAGTGTGCTTCCCCTACAGACAGAGGCTGGGGGAAACTTCTAGAAACACAGACATCACATAGGCTGCTGCTTTCCATAGCCTTTTAGGGAAGGACAATCAGTCACCCTGACTGAATGAATTAGATTGTTCAGGAAAACAAGTATTTTGACTGGGTCTGGGTCTTCCCATTAATTGACCGGCTATTTGTCTGAATTGGTTTTTCCAGCTATGTACAGGTGGCTTAGCCTATGAGTTCCTTGGAGGATTTAACATCAAAAAGTTTCCCATAAAAATTATGGATTTCCCCAGAAGTTCCTTCTCCCTTTTCTCCCACTGCTCTCCTTTCCATGGCCACGTAGAAGATGCTTCAGGGAGGAACTGACCCTTGGTGACTCTGGCGACCCCCCAAATAAATCTCGCCTGTCTACCTCCACCCCCAACATATGCATTAGATAAAAACAAAGGCCCCTCTGCCCTTCACCCCCCAAAAAACATGTCCAGCTACCCCCAAGCCTGCTATGTAAAAATTCTGGGACTGCTCTGGAGTTCACACTATGTGCTTGTCAGAACCTGCAAAATGATTTTCTAAGGCAGGTAGGCAGCCCCGAGGGCACTGAGGTGCCAGAGCAGAATAGAGGAAGCACCATCTCTGCTCCCTGCAGCCACTGAACGTACCCCAGAGGCCCTCTGGACAGTTGGCCACACAGCCTTACCAGCTCGGCTTCCTGTTGCAGGGGACCCCAGAAACTCCCCTGGGAGCCCCTTGCCCTGCGCTCTCCTTCCTCCTACTTTCTGAACATCAGGCATTCATTCCCCCAACCTCTGACATCACCACCCCTCCCCCCCATCCTAGAGTTGCCTCTCCTCCCTGAGAGCCTGAAACCTGACCTTCTGCCCCCCAGGGTGCTCTAAATCCCTTCAGAGGCTTCTCTTTCAGGAGCTTCTGAGGCGAGTGTCATCTCTCAATTGCTGGAGAATATATTAAAAATTCTTGGTAACAACGCTTTACTCTTAAATACAAAACCAGCCTTTTTCAAAGGCCCCCTGAAGGGCCGAGAACATGCCCTGACTATAGAGAAGGAAACATTTTATCCTAGTGATTTTTAAGCAGAGAAACACCCAATTGATTGGGCCGACTAAGTGTGAAATCATTTACACAGCGCACTGGCAGGGGTGGCCACGGGCTCCCCAGGCCCAGCTCAGGCCCAGCCAGCTCTTCATAATGGTTGCCTCTGCTCTCAGACTTAGTTCATTAGTGCGTACAGCACTAGTTGGGAAGGGCACTGAACTGCCTCATGCCTGCAAATTAACTGCATACTTTGCAGAAACATCCACTTTGGCTCTAGAATCTTCCTTCTGACCCCTATAGAGAGCTGGGCCTGGCTTCTGGGGTCTTCAGACTACAAATGGAGCAAAATAGGGATGAGGGAATCAGGAAGTAGAGGTCAAGCTGGACTTGGACTACTCATGAATTAGCTGTGTGACTCAGGGCAATTTACTTAACCTCTCTGAGTGTCATTTCCCTGGCGGTAAAATGGGAATAATATTAGTCACTACCTGCTAGGGTTGTTGTGAGGATTAAATGATAGGAGTTGTGTACAGCGTTTGGTACAGTGCATTGCACATGGTGTGTAACTCAGTAAATGTCAGGTATTTGCACCAGCATCGTCTTCTTCATTATGACTCTAAATGTGGCCTCAAGGCTCTTTATGTAGAAGGAGCCAGGAGCCTAAATGATGAACTTGTCTACATCCCACTAACTGCCAGGGCGGGTTGGTTCAGGTAAGTAACCACTGCCATTAGTGCTTTTAAGAAATGTCTATCCTAGAGGTTTTTTCATGAAGATTCAAAACAGCTTTGTGACTATATGTCACCAGAGGTGTCCTCGCAGAGGCTGGGGACACTCATTTTTGACCTTGTAGAGGGAATTTTAGCATGGCAGTGGGAATCTGAGCCCCCTCCTTTCAAACCCCTGCAATCTGTGCAGCTATGGGAACAGTCGCTTTTCATAATGCTATATCACCCTATGAGCTAGAGGCCATTGGTTTTTGTCAATTTATTCCTCTTACAATTTTTGATTGAGTGCCTACTAATGCTATATTAGGTACCAGGAAACTTCCCATGGAGCTCTACTCAGAGAGAAATGCTCTAAAACCGGAAATGTGAATGAGAAGGCCAGAGGGCATGAAATAAGAAGCAATGAGGGAGGATAGGGTTACTGTAAATAGAGCAGGCGGTGAAGAGCTCTCCTAGGAGGTGACATTGTGTCAATGAGAAGGAGCCAACTATGCAAAGAGCAGAGAGAATAAGATCCCAGGCAGAGGGAACAGCAAATACAAAGCTGTGAGGTGGGAATAGTCCCCATGGGGTCAAAGAACAGAAATAAGGCCTGAGGGCTGAATCCTGTACCCAAGGGGAGTGGGCAGTGAGATAAGGCTGGACGCCCAGATGGGACACCCAGGGCCTTGCAGCCAGGGCAAGGATTTGAGATTTTATTCTCAAGCGGTGGGAAGCCACAGGAGGGTTTTAAGTAGGGGTGGCTTCACTGGTTTGACCCAGAGTAAACATCTTCCAGTGGTGGGACCTCCCTTTGTCATTGTCGCTTTCCAATATAGAGAAATGTTTTTTCAGGGGTAGACCAAAGTAGGAAGGGAAAACTCTGCTAATGAGTCCATGGAAGTAAATGTGGAGACCAGAATCCTTTTTAACTATGAAATATGCTTTGAAATGTCGGGATATAGTCCCAACAAATTCTTGAGTCTTTGGGGCGCTTTCAGCTCACATGAGCTGTAATGAAGGTGGCCCTTATCAGTCTGAGCTTGAGCTGCCTTAATTAGACCCAGATTCTCTATCTTTAAATTGGTCTTACATCAAAGCTAGAGTTATAATTGCAGGTGGTGTATTTGCAAGCTGCATTGTTATGTAGAATACGGCTGCCAGCAGGTTGTGTTGGGATTATTGAAAAGCAATTTGCAGGGGAGGTCTGTGGGGGAAAGGTAGATCACCTCTCTAAGCCTAAAAAAAAAAAAGGAAAAAGAAAAGAAAAATAAGCAATAGATAGCTCGAGGTCTTGGGAAAAACATGTTTAACAAGAGGGTTTTTTGTTTTGTTTTGTTTTTTCTTAAAAAAAAAAAAAAAAGACCCTTCAGCATTTTACCAGCTCTATTTTGCATGCACCTCTGGCTTAAGACACTCCTGGCTCTGAGACACGTGGGTGTTTGGTCCACATTGTTAGAGGTCATTGCTGGTCTGCATTCAGTATGGCTGTGGGATTGGCTTGTGGGGTCTTAAGAGGTTATCAGGAAAGCTCAGGCAGCTGGAGGCAATTTTGTGGCCACTCACCAATTCCCCACTCTGAGTTTTGGAACTGGGAGATTTTCGGCTTCCAATGTGTTCAGACAAGATGCTGGACTTGATTTTTTGTTTTGAAGGGAGGTTGTTTCTGGGTGACCCAACACAGTCTCACTGGAAAACCTTTTCTTGTCAGTGAAAGATTGCCACTCAAGCCCTAAGGACACTGTGGATGAGTTCCTAGGTTTTAGAGGAAGTAGGGGGATTTGTGACTAGCTGAGTCTCGTGAGAGAGAAGGAAGTCTTAGATCTTAGAAAAGGCCACCCAAGTTTAAGGGTCATTGAACTTCCAAAGCACAGCTTCCAAAACTGCTGGGTGAAACACCACCAAGGGACAGCTATGTTCATCCATTAACTACTGGTATATATTTCTTTGTGTATTAGCTTAGGATACACAAGAAGAGTGTGTAGGATCTAGTCAAAGAATGGATTTCTGGGAGTCTGCCTAACTCCTTGATTTGCTGTTCAGTGGGACATAGCAAACTAACTGCTCCCTTTACCCTGACCTGACTGGATACAGTCGCTGCTGAATTAGGCACCATGCAGCAGATTTCCCAGAAAATGTTCAGAGGAGCATAACAAGAGACCCTTTCTGTAGCCTCTCCCTCTTTTCCTATATCGTCATTTCTGGAGCTACTTTGTAAACATGAGATAGTTTTTCATAGCAAACTCTGATTCTTGGGGTCACTGAGGACGTTGTGTTGTCTACAGTTGTGTCTATAGCCCACCCAAACAACTGGTCACTTCTGGGGGCTGAGGGTGGGGATAGAGGGTATGAGACAGCTACCTGTCCAAGGTTTGCAAGTACTCCGTTATGTGGCTTTTTCACTTCTCATCTGTCTGTTTAGGCGACCTCTTGTCTCTTAAATTGGGATCATGTCCCCGGGCAAGAAAGCAGCTTTATCTCTCAAGAGTTGAGGCTTCAGGAAAGGGAGGTCAAGTTAGTCACCAAGGACAGGGAATCCAGGCCTTCGTTCCAAACCACATTCACTTTTCTAATCAAACTGGCTCATATGATTTCAATTATTTTTCCATCCTCTCCAAGGGCAGCGGGCCACAGGGTAGGCTGATGACCTGTGAAATTTCAATTTTAAAGCACGAAACTGGTTTTGATTTATTAAAAAGTCAGCCATTCATCTGGTTCTATGTGGATATAGAAAGGGCAAGAAGAGCTGCCAAAAGGCTGGGTGATATCTGATGACTCCCCTTCCCCTGGCCTTGGCAGCCCCCCAGGCCAAGTTTCTATGCCCAGGACATGTGGAAAATGCTCCTCTGACTTCCTAGAGAAGTGGCCTGCAGCCACAGCACCATATGTGCACTCTTGACAACGTCGGCAGTGCAGCCTGGTGGGGTGGTGTGAAGCTGGGCACGGCAGACGTCCTAGAAGATGTGGGTTTTGTGAGAGCAGAAATGAGTGGATCAATATCCACTGTACTTGACCTCCACCCTTTTCTCCCTTCCTTCCCCCATTTCTGTTTGACACTGTTGAAGATGGCGTCTGTGGGAGTCCATTCTGGACTTCTAGGTCAGTGCGTAGGCTAGAGAGAGGACACAGAGATGCTCCACTCGGTAGAAATTTCCCCTTTGTTCTGTCAGACTCCTGCATTGACTCATCAATGAAACAACCCTCATGCCTTGTGTTTACTTGCCTTCACCCTCCGCTTGGAAAACGATCTAGTTGTTGAAATAAACGGACTCAGTGTAGGTAAGCATCCATCAACATAGATGAATCTTTAAAATATGATCCTGAGTGTAAAAAAAAGAAAAAAAGAAAAAGAAATAGAATGAGATAGATAAGACACGGTGATTTACAGAAATTAGAAGTAGATGCATATGAAACAGCAATGTATGGAAAACAAAAAGCACATGAAACACATTAGAAGAACCATCTATGGGAGGAGAGGAATGGAAATGGGATTTAAGGATCAAAGGAAGAAATAAAATGAATGAATGAATCAATCTATCAATGATGTTAATATGCCATGAACAGAAGAGTATGATTAAGTCAACACCCTATCCTTAGGGTGAAGAAAATAACAAAAAGACATGTAATTTTGATAATCTTCTAAATGCTAGACCTGGGGTTAAGGACCCAGGTGGCACCGACATGATCAGCTCAGCCTGAATCCTCCATGTGATGGCTTCATATCCAAATGCAAATGACCCCACCAGAAGACAGGAGACGTGCTCCCAGGGCAAGCGCCTTCCAGAAGAGGATGACAACACCAGAGGGGGCTGCTTCCTCCTTCCCTGACCACAGCCCCTTCTCCCCAACCTGTGGTGCAGGTTATCACGGGGCCAGAAGCAGGCTGGGCTTCAGTTTCACCATCTGTAAAATGGGGTAAATGCCAGTACCTCCCGCGTGAGGAACTGGCTGTTGTGAAGAATGAATGTATAAATGCCTGCTCCACTCTCAGCACAGAGCCTGGCTCACAGTAAATGCTTGTCATCACAATCATAATCATCGTAATACTTGCTAAGAATAATAACAGCAACAATAGTAATAATAAGAGTAAATCTTGTCAGAGGAAGCACTTTTTCTTGTGTAAGCCTTGCTCAGAAGGTCCATTTTTGGAGTGATTTTAAAGCTCTGGCTGGACACCAGACAACATGAAAATAAGGAAGTCAGTGAAGTTTTCTGAGATTCTGGAAGACAGAATATTCTTTGTCATCTCTTCCGTCTCCTGAGGACCCTACAAGCCTGGGGCCACAGCAAAGGAAGTCCTGGCAGCTGTATCAGATACTTCAGTATAAGTGATCTGAGTCCAGAATCTCAGCAAGAAGGGAGAGTTAGGAGAGAGGAGAGTCACGTGTGATGCTGAGGGTGAGTCGAGACTGGCTGGTGGTGGCGGTCTGCTCATTCCTAACAATGTCTTACAACTCTCTTAGAGTTTTTTATTGTCCAAAGTACTTTAATACTTCTTGTCTCATGTGAGCCTGAGGACGCTCTCCTGAGAAGGTATAGAACTCCCGCTTTGCAGATGGGAAAACAAAGACCCAGAGTGTTCCAAGACCAGGATGAATCTTAGCTGTTGACCTGGGCCTAGATCTCAGGTATACTGACTCCCAAACCAGGGCATTATATAGTAATAATGATAACAGTAATGACAATTGCTACTTACAAGTGTCTATATGAGCCAGGCACATTGTAAGGGGTTTTAGATTTCATTTAATCCTTACAATAGGCCTATGATGTGGATGCAGTTACTGGCCTCATGTCACAAATGAAATAGCAAAAGCACAGAGAGGCTAAGTAACCTGGCTAAGGTTGCACAGCCTGAAAGTGGCAGAGGTAGGGCATGAGACTGGGTGTGCATTACTCCTCTTACTATCTTTTGCTGCCATGCTATTGCCAGGCTCTTCTTTGAGTCCTCTCAAGACAAGAAACACTCACAGACCCAAGGGTGGGTTAGTGCCCATCCTTTAATCCCAAGATTAAGAAACAAAATTTTGTGCTATCGGGACCTGGAGTAGGAGGTGGCTGTTGGTTTCTGCAGCAAAGGGCTCTTCTGCACTTGGAGACCTGACCAACCGTATCTCTCTGCTGTACACAGGGCTCATCCCAAGTTTGCTTGGGGATCTAGGAAGCTTTTCAAGGGTGCTAGTGTTTTCCTCAGTGCCTGGTGCCCCTTTTGTTGACTGTCTGGCGTTCCCTGGAGTTCAGTCTGCCACCAAGGCTTCCCTCGCCTGCGGCCCAGTCTTCAGAAGGTGTACACGTCAGACTGGATTCATCACAGGAGCTGGCATGACTGGTGGTGGGATTGGGTGCAGACGAGACTCACTCTGAGGGTCCAGGCAAATCCCCATCGAGAGAAGTCAGGGCTGGGTCAAGGTGCCTTGACCCGCTACTGGATCCTCATTCGTTGCGTACACGTGCTTTGTTTTCTCTCTCTTCCCTATCATCCTATGAACTCCAGCCTGGAAATGCATAGAGATGAGTGGGCAGCAATGCTGTTGGACTAAGGTGAATGTTTGCTGTCCACATCTAAGAGCACAGTTTGTCCGAGGTGCCTGGGAGATGGCAGGGGATGGCCACAGAAGAGTACCCTGCCTGCAGCAGTCTCACCTTTACCGTGGCCCCCGCCGGCTCCCAACAAGTGTACTTTCACTTTGTACCTACACTTGGCTGGAAAGTCTTTGTGAAAGAAAGGAGAGATAGGGGCTAGGATTGACAATGGGTAAGATTTAGGGCATCAGGAAGACTGAGGAAGAGGGCTAACAGGGGAGGGTGGTACGATGCCAGTAGAAGCAAGAGGTGCAGAAGGGCAAGGTGTGATGGGGTTAGAGTGGGCACCAAGTTTGGCTGGAAGGGGAGAGGCGAAGAGCCAGAAAGTAGGCCTAGAATGCGAAGTAGTGTAGACGTTTGACTTTCTTTGCATTTCCCAAAGTATGTGCAGTGGAACTCTGGTTAAGTGGCATGCTTAGAGGGGTTTGGGGAGGAGAAAAGTCTACTCAAAGAACTTTTGGAAATACTGGGTTAAACTCAATTCAATGCTTTTCTTTACTCGCAGGATTTATCAGAGCTTTTATGATAAAAAATGTGCACTGTGAATCTTCACTAGGGGATGATAACATATGCAGCATTTTCCAAATTTATTCTACCAATGAACCCATTTTTTAAGGTGAAGTTTACGGGATTAGTTAAGTTGAGCCCTCTAGAAATGCTTTTCCACATGAGTGGATTATGGAGTGATTGGGGAAGGGAACCAGCGACAAAGCAATTCCACTCTTGTTTTACTGTGAGGCCTGCGTCAGCCCCTACCCTCCTCAAACCCACTATTAGAGCTCCCTTAAGCTCTCCTGATGAGGGCAGAGTTCTATGCTTAGTCTTACCAACTTTGGGAACACCTCTGCTCAGTAAGCAGCAGTAGGACCCTAAGCCTTGACATGTGGGTCCTTGTAGGGAGCAGGCCACTGACTCTCATTTCAGCCTGACGTTACTACACTAGTCAATGGTTCTGACACATTTTGAGGTCATGAAGCCATTTAGAAATGTGCTGTGAGCTATGAATTGTGTTCCTGGGCAGAAGCATGGGGAGAAGGGGCCTCATAGACTCATAATTTGCATTATAATATCAAGGGATTTTCCAAACCTTTTGAGACCTATCGATGGAATACATGCACGTACACACATCGGCCCGTTGGTCCCTCTGATGGGTCATCACCATTTTCCTTAGTGCTGGTTTCACTTGGATGTTTAAATGGATAGCCCAAGTGGCCCACTCACAAAATTAACCCTGTGGCCCCTACGTGACTTCTTTGCCTCGGGAATTATTCAAACTGGCCAGCCAGGAGCCATTTCTGGGGTGGTACTGGGAAGAAGCACGGAGAGACTTCTTAACTTGTTTCTAATTTAGCGTCTTCACCTTTGTTTGGAAACAGAGAGGAGACAGATGGAACACCATCCAAAAGACTTCCGTGCTTCTTCCGACTTCTAAGATTGAAAGGGATGGGTCACTGAGATTGCTTGTGTTAAAGGGAAGCAAGCCACGCCAGTCACACTGGTACCCTACAGCTGACTTCATGCTTTATTCAGATCGACCCTGGGCTTTGCTGTAGAGGAAGGAGGAGCAGCTTTAATGTGGCTCTGTCCTGGAGCTCCCAGTAGGACTTGCTTTCCCTAAGTGCTTTTCTTCACAGTCGCTTTAAGGATAGAGCCAAGTACTATATCTTTTCTAACTATATTGTTTCTCAGAGAGTGGGGACTCTCTCTCTCTCCCTCTCTGTTTTCCACCCTCACTTTCCTGTTGTTTGGGAGCCTGACTGTTTTTTATCACTCCTTCATTTTCCACCTTCTTGTGTCATTTTATTTTAGGTATCGCTCCTAAGTCCCAAGGCTAGGTTCAGGAACAAGCATGTGACTCAAGTGAAGACAGTGCACTCTGAGGAGGGACAGACTGGAGGCTTCTGAGAAGGTCTTTCTTCTTAACGGAGAGTACCTAGAGTGTCTCCTGACAGACACGACAGAGAAACATTTCACCCTGATTGCCACTGCCAGTCATATTACAATCACGAGGGAATCACCCAACTCCACGCTTGCCAGATGGAAAGAGAGGAAGAACGTGGGTCCCTGGTGATCCAGTTAATTGTCCAGAACCAACTTGGAAGCCCAGCTACCTCTGGATTTTGTCACCTTGGGATATAATATATTCCTTAGTACTTAGGCCTGTTTGAATAGAGTTTTCTATTATTTGCAGTCTAACACGTCCTAATGGACACACTAGATAAAACAGAACCAGAAATTTACTTAAATGATTGTACCTCCAGTTGGCTTTGTCTGGGCTTTGGTCCTCCCTAGTGGAAACACTGTTAGCTAAACCCAATCCCTGCTCATCTGACAGCCTATAACGTGCTCTCAGGAGCTCTCAGTCTTGTGTGGATGGAGCCCTACTGAGAATGCAAATTGTGGTGGTATCAACCCTTTAGATTAAGTCAGGTTTAGTAATAGCAAGCAGTTTCCCAGAGCCTGCTATGCATCAGGGCCATGTCTGAGCAGTTTACATACTTAATTTACTCTTCTCAACAACCCATGAATTGGTTCCTACCATTATCTACATTTTATGGATGAGGAAACTGAGATACAGAAAAATTCAGTAACTTGTCCAGAGATACATCTTAGCCAAAGCTAGATTCAAATTCAAGTAGTTTGGCTTCAAAGTCTGGGCCATTAGCTGAATTTTCTCATTTAAGGTGGTTCTATGATCCACAGATAAAAAGTGTATAAGGGAAAAGGCAGACATGATCAATTCAAAAGAACTCACCTGAAATTATCAAATGGGAAAAACACACTTTTAAGATTCCATCCACCTCCAGGGAAGTCACCACAGGCTTTGGATAAGAGTGTTAGTTTTAGGCAGTTACTCATGTTTCTCTTGTCATCCTCTCAGGTCTTCGTAATCTCATCTCTCCATCATTTCTCTATGACTGTCTCTCTTTTCATCTTTTCATCTGTGTTAAGAACAAGTGAAACGACGATCTACTATCAGACAAATTCTGTGACTTCTGACCACAGTTACTTTGGTAAAAATTTTATGTTTTTACCCACCTCACAGGCAGAAAGAAAGTTCTGATGTTAAAAGAAAGCCCCATGCGAGCCTTCCACTTTTCTGCCAAATGGTGGGGCTCACCCCACCTTTTTAATTTTGTGAAACATTTGTGTTGTATCTTCAACTTTCCATGGTATACCGGCAGGCTGGGTAATGGAAGGGGACCTGTGGGGATTAGGTGTCTGGCTTGGCCATACGGTGGGCTGCAGGTGCTTGGGAAGGCTGGCCAATGGGATAGACTTCTTGGAACAAACCTGACAAGTTACTGCTGGCCCAAGTCTAGGGCCTCATCTCCCTCCAGCTCAGCCCCAGGTCACCAAAAGGAAATGTATTTAATTTTCAAATCCCTCCTAGAGCCAAAAAGAATTCCAGCAAAATAGCCATAAATGTTGAAAGAGTCTTGTCTGATTTAGGAAAACATTCCATTGGATTTAAAATGAAATATCCTGTAACTAATCTCATGTAAGACTGGGAACAGGTCTAACTGTTCAATCTGGTGGTCAACGAGGGGACCCCAGAGAGAGACCTTGTCCCTCCCCCACACCTCTTTGGGAATGGCAATAAATCAGCCAGGACTGAGTTTTCAAACAAGGATTGTAAAGGGTTTGCTGTTTGATCCTCAAGACCCCCTTCTTCTCAATTTGTCATTGATTTCCCATCAAGAGAGTTTGTGCAACTGAATTCCCCATGCAATTCTGGCACTTTGTAAGCCAGTAAATAAAACCCAAATGTTAATTCTTATGAGCACAGTATTCCCTGCCAAGAAATGAATAATGCGCTGTGAAAGAAGCAGCATCGTGTATCCTTGGATGAGGGAACAAGAAACAGTGGGGCAGAACTGGGGAGCAGAGAGTTATAAGGGAGGTAAAACCAGAAAGAGAGATGCAAAGGGAAGAGAGGAAGGAACTAAATTACTTTTGAAGGCATTTGTCCTATCTCCTTGACTTGAGCCTAAGCTCCTAGGACCAGCACCAGGCAATGACAGTAAGATTATTTGGTTCCACGTGACCTACTGTATGTACAGAGTACTTTTCACATACATTCATTTTCTCCTTACAATGATCTAAGAGGCAGGTTCTGCTTTTATCCCCATTTACAGACAGAGACACTAAGGCTCAGAGAAGTTAAGCAACTTGCTCCACAGGATAGAGACAGGATGAGGCACGTGCTGGGTACCAGAACTGACCCAACCCCACTGTCCTCTCTGTCCCAGAGGGGGAATGTGGAGTGTGGGTGGAGTGACCAACAGTGCCCAGGATTGAAGGGACTCTGGGAAGCAGGATTTTCAGTATTACAACCAGGCATGTCCCAGAAAAACTGGGACAATTTGGCCAACCTAGGTGGTCTGACACTGAGTAACCTCCTTAGGTACTTAAGTGAAGAGCTGTTTTTCAGAAAACCAGGCACTGTCTCTATATGGTGAACTGACAAGTTGGTCTAGTACCTACAAGCCTATTTCTTGCCTAGAGGGCAATCCCCCTAAAATACCCTTCTGATATATGACAAATGAAGAAGGAAATAACTATAATGACACATGCTACTATTGTTGAACAAGACCAACATTTTCCCTTGGAACAATATTCTAGGCAAAGATGGGAGGAAATCATCTTAAATTCCAGTTCCAGAAAGTCTGTAAGTAAATTATGGTTTCTGTTTATTATTTATTAACCAGCAGGCCATTCTCAAGGCACAGAGGGACTCTATCTGCTTACCCCTGGGACTGAGTAAGGCAGAAGACAGACTTTTTTCCCATTTCTAGATCCCACTTTATATGCTGAGACCTCTTGCTTGTGAATCACACTACAGTCGAGCCTCTGTCTCCTTGAGGAGTAAAGCCAATCTTGGAGTCCATCCAATAATAACAGTTCCTACAACAAACAAAGCAGAGTGTTTCTAAACAGAGTTTTCACACACGTGATCTGACTTAAGTTCCTGGTGATTCATTGAAACAGACAAGGTAGAGGGGATGAGTTCCATGGTCCATGTTGCATGATGAGGGGTCCTGAGTTTAGAAAAGCTAAGCGATTTGTGGAGGATCGTACATGCAGGGAGGGCAGAGTTGGAAATCAAATCCATACCTTTTGACTCCACATTCTACAGGCTCTTTGTGGCACCTTCCTCTTACTGTATCGGTATAGTCTAATTATTTTAATACCAAAAAGACCTATGTGAGCTCCTTGAAGGATGTGGATATATAGAAAGCAAACATATTTTTATATTTCCAAAACTGATCACAGTGCTTGGCGTACAGTAATAATCACTTCCCCACCAGGAAGCAGAGGAGGCAAGGGAAAGATATGGCTATGGCATGACCCAGACTAAAGTTGGAATCTTGGGTCAGCCACCTGCTGGTGAAACTCAAGGCACTGATCTTTGAGCCAACAGACTCTTCCAGGGAGAAATGCAGGTGAAAGTACCCTCAGAGCTGTTGTGAGAGCTTGCAATAATAGCCGAGGAGGGCGTGGCACACAGGACGTGCTTCGTAAGAGGCAGCTGTTGTTCTCAGGTCCCCAGATTCTGGGCACTTCCTTATACCCAGCCTGGTGATGGAAATGGATGACCCAGGGCACAAAGCGCTAATCTCTGGAGGCAGGCACTGGACCAGATGCTTTCTGACCTTCTGTCATGTTTAACTCACCTCTCCTACCAAAATGAGAGGGAATGCTCTTGACTCAGCCAACACACTGGCAGTGCTGTTGGTGACCCCTTCCGTATGTGCCCGGGGCCAAGCTACAGGTGATAATTAGCTCTCCAAAAGTGGAAGGATATTAACTCCAGCATCTTGACTCCATTCCAATTGAGATAATTAAATAAAGTGCCCACAGGTGGATCCAGTTAATGAGGCATCGACTGGGTTGCCACTGCACCAGCCAGGCAGTAGTCATGGAGCTGGGGCATGAGCTTAGCATGGGTGACTAAGCCTTGGGCCTAATCAAAAGCACAGCGCATTCCCCCCTTTTCCCGTCTCCACTCTCAGTTTTTTCCTGCCCTCAGTCCCCAGGCATGTGGGTATGCTGTGCTGGGAGGCAGGGATTTGTGCTCCAGGCTTGACTCTGCCACTAGCTTAATGTATATCCTTGAATAAGTATCTTCACTGTCCCAGCTCAGTTTCCTCCATTGTAAAAAGAAGGAAGCAGTTAAGAGGGCAGCTCAGAAAGCCCAAAGAAGGACTTAGGGACAACTGGACTCAGCCGCATTCTCTCCTCCTTCCCTCTCTGTCATTGCTAGTTTCTGCTTCTGTCTTGTTGGCCCCCTTCTCTCCTCCAGCCCTGTCCCCTCTTTCTTCCACAGCCTCCAGCAACCCCATACTCATATCCTTTCAGTGGTAGGATAGGAGGCTGTCTACCTGTCTTCAGTGGTAAGAAGGTAGGACTTCCTCCTGGGTTCAATTTTTTTAAATCCTTGGGGAGGAACTGATTGGTCAATCCTAAGTTACAGGGTCACCTTGAGGACCCATCGTTGTGGCTGGAAGAGGACAAGAACTTGCATTAATCCAGAGGCCAATTTATTGATCTGTCACCAGAAGCCACTTACATTGGAATCTTCCACGGTGACAAAAGTGTCACTCTCCTCCTTGGAGTCCTTGGAGGACTCTTCCCTCCTCCAAGAAAAAGCAGGTTGTGTTCCCGGTGCGTGTGTGTTTGTGTGTGTGTGTGAGTACTCTGGAACGGGAATATATACTTCCTGATAGAAATAATGCTATGAATGGTGGTTATTCTTCCAGATCAGTCTAAGAAGAGGTCAACTGGATGCCCGAGAAAGTTGCTTTCTCCTTCTGAGCCTCCGTTTCCTCCTCTGGAAAATGGAGAATAATAATAGTCCTAGTTCATGGGCTGTTCAGGTAATTAAATAATTCAGGTAGACTCAGCCCTTAGCACACTGCCTGGGCAAGAGTCAGAGCTCAAAAAACAGTAGCCGTTGTTATTACAAAGTGAAATACTGCTTGTATGTGCTTTTAAGACATCGTGGAAAATGTCACTTATAAAGAAACAAGAGACCCAGAAGGCCCCTGATGACAACTCTTATTTTCTTTCTCCTGAGCCCCGGTGTGTGTGGAAAGGTAGGTTTAATTAAAGAACGGTGAGAAGATTCTGACGTGAATCTTGGAGGTACTTTCAAGGCCCTTAAACAGTTCATGTGCTCGTTGTGGCTAATTTTGCTCGTCACTTTCTTTCCCCTTCCCTGTCACTGGTGTTACTCATTTGCTTTTTCATGGTGTTTGAGACTTTGCAAGAAAAAAGGGGAGGGTTCAAAAATAAGTCTGAGGAATAAGAAAGAGACTAGAAGAAAAAAACAGAAATGAAGGTTTTCTTGAGGGGCCTGGAAAAGAGTGACACAGACAAGGAAAAAGGCTAAATAGTTACTAAAAATCACTGATAGTTACTGTTTGGACCTGGGTGAGACACAATACCGGCTGAGGTGCAATCGAGTGAGTTCCATGCAATGGAAGACAAAGCAGAGGTCTGGAACGTGTACCATTTGCAAGAGGATGGGTGGGGAGCGCATGTGTGAGGTTTCTGGTGCTACCCCCCAAATAGTGCAGGAGGCCAAGAATAGTTTCATTGGTTCTTGAAGATCTCAAGGATGGTACACCTCAAGGGGGAAGCAGCGGCCATGTTAACTGAGGCTTTCTCTATGTTCTATGTTCGAGCTCCTTGCTTTGATTCCGTGAGTGCCCTGTCTGCAGTACACTCTGTCTAGGGAAGTATTGCCATCTTGTCTACCATAGAGCTTGGTACCATGCTAAGTCCCCAAAAGGCAATTGATAGCCATTGGAGGCAGTGAGTACTCACAAAGCAGAGTTGTTTCTAACAATTCTTTCTGTGGCTCAATCAAGGTGTTTCTAACGCTGATACTGCAGGCATCCTAGTTGACTAAGTAGAAGGGAAAAGAAATTCCTTTTGAGTGGATTTGTTCGTTCGTTCATTCATTCATTCATTCATTCATTCATTCATTCATTCATGCACCCATTCACTCATTCAACAGATATTTCCTGAGGGCCTGCTGTTCATAACGCTGTTGTAAGTGATGGGGACACATCAGTGAACAAAACAGGCAAAATCCCTGCCCTCCTGTACTCTGTGTTTCATTGGGGAAGAGAGACAAGCAACCACCAGCTACACATGATATGTGGAAAGTGCTACCAGTGAAAATACAGGAGTGTATAAGAGAGGAAAGAAGGAGTGTCTGAAACTTAACAAGAAGTTAATATCTTGGTCCCTGTTTCAAAATTAAGGTCCCTGTTCTGTTCACTACTTCAGTTATTTTTATTGTCCTAAAGGAAACACAGACTCATTATGGGAAACCTGGAAAACATAGAAAGTGTAAAGATACAAAAATCTCCCATTAACCACTGTTAAAACCACACTTGTTTTATGCCTGCTTGGCATCATATTACATGTAGTTTTGTAACTTGCTTTTTCACTTCAAATTACATGGTGAGTCTCTCCTCCAGTCATAAAAATTTAATTTAAAACATCATTTTAAATAACTGCATGATATGCCATTATATAGTTGTGCCATAAATTATTTAATCATGTCCCTATTGTTGAATGTTTGGTTTGTTCCCACTCTTACAAATATGCTTCAATGACTCTCCTTGTTTCTAAATCTTTGTTTGAGATGCTGTTGGTTTTTTAGACTAGTTTCCTAGCCAGTCAGGTCACAAATATTCATCGAGCAATTATTACGTGCCAACACATTTTCTTTTGCTTTTCGAGCCTGATCCTTTTGGTACTGTTAGAACTGCTTGCCTACGCTACACCTGATTTTGTTCAATCTGACAAGGTGGGCATGTTTGCCCCCATCTTGTCTTGGCCTCAGTTGTACCGCTGGACCCCAGGGCATGAGGGCTCCCCTGTCTTATTTGGACTTCTCTCAACATCAGGTCTGTTTTTCATCTTGATCTTTCATCTCTTGCTACCCAATCTCTCTGGGACTGTCTGCTGTGCTCTCACACCCAGAGTTTCTGTGTTTTACCCGTGATTTCAGGGGCTGAGGACTGTGGCTGGAAGGATCCCCAGAAACCGGACCATGGTCTGTCCTGAGTGTGTGTGCATATGTTGGGGGGTGAAAGAGAGGGGGAGAAGCAGTCAATTCCAAAGTGTCAGTGTGTGGGAAGACAGAAGATGGAAATCCATGGGGAGACAACCAGAAACTGGCCCAATGGTCTCTTGACCATTTCTGTGGACAGAACGAAGGAAGATTGGGTTTCTAGGGCATGTATTGACCTGTCTCACTGACTGTACCGAATCTGCAGGCTTAAAATCCTCTGGAAAATTCCAAGGACACTGTAGTAGATTGATTGCATTGGTGGCTCTAAGTAACGGCCTCCCTTAATCCATGCCTTTGCTCTGTAACTTTGTAGTCTCTTCTGGTTTAGCAGATTCTGGTTTAGCAATGAGACTTACTTGGCCAATGGGATGCTAATAAATGTGATGCCAGTGGAGGTTTAGGAGTACATGCCTTTTTCCACCAGCCCTTTTGTACAACTGGACTCGTTCTCCCTCACAACTCTGACACTGCCTTAAGACCATTGCAGGGCTAGCCTGTGGGCGGACTAAGAGCTATGAGGACTGCAGGCCATCCTAGACCAGCCAGTCCCCTGCCAACCTGCCAGCTGACTCCAGACACATGAGCAAGCCCAGCCAAGATCAGCTGAGGTCCCTCAGATCAGCTGAACGGACCCGTAGACTTGTGAAAAACAAAAGCCATATATTAAGTTTTGGAGTTGTTTGTTACTCAGCAATAACTAACTGATAGAGACATTAATATTGAAGAGTAGAGAAAAGGAGGGCAATGGGTGAAGAAGACAGAGGGTACAGCAACAGAACAAAGCACTCAGAAAAGCCCAGCTCAGAATTCACATTAAGCACTGCTATACAGCAGGAATTCCACCCCTGTGGCTGCCCTTTGACCTCGAGGGCCGAGCCTGGCTATCTCTTCACTGTCGGCAAACTCCCTTCTGAGTGTCCTGATCAACAGTTCCAGGAACAAGAATTGTCAGCTCTTGGGGAGAAGATATCCCCAGAGACTAGCTTGTCCTACTTCTGAGGAAGGTTCTGGAACTGTACAACCATCAGGAGAGAGCACTGGAACCCCACACCTGGGAACACGGGGCCTGCTCAGCAGCGGCCCGATTTCCTTTTGTCCTCATCCACACTTTTGTCTTGCCCCTGCCCATGTGGCTGACCTCAGGTTTCATTGGTCATCCCCCACCCAGCACAACCTGCAAGAGAGTATCCTGTTACGATCGCATTACAGTCCCCCCAAGCCAACAGCACCAGGTTGGGGAAACAGGCAGGTGGTTATGGAGCTGTAGCAGTCCACCTTTAGCACAGACCATCCCATTCCCACACGGCCTCTCCTGTCACGGGTGTGCACAGGGCTGCAAAGGCACCGCTTGAGGAACATGAAACGTCAGGTACAGCTCATTCAGTGAGCACCAGTGGCCATCCTCTAGTTTCTCTTCCCTCCAATCTGGCTTCCCAACTGGAGAAATACAAATCACCCTCCACTCTTCCCTCGCTATTACATGGTGGTTTCTATCTCATTATTATTGCATTATATGTAGCACATCTGTTACTGGGCAGGAGCCAACTATTTAATTCTATTAGATACATCTATACAGCGAAGTGATAATCTACACCAGGTTTGTGGAACAAGCACTTAATACTTGGCAGTGAGCAGCCAAAGGCTTGATGCACAAGCAAGAGAATGTAGGAGGCCCGTCGTAGTGGAGGGTCACGGCGGCCAGAAAGCTCGGCTGCATTCTTCCTGGGACCGGCATTCCAGTGTGGGAAAGAAGTCAGTCATCGGCTTGTTCCAACATCTGCAAGATATTGATGGAAAACCAGGGAGGTGAGGAGGGGAGGGAGAGGGGAAACGTTTACCTAACCAAATGCTAACTCTTCCAAGGGGACTCATGTCAGCACAGACTAAATGATGTGAGAGTTTTAGGAACATGTGGTAGTATTTACCCCCAAGAAATGGACACAGATTCGCATCTTGTTCAGTAACTGCAATGCTTAGACGTGCCTTCTGCAGTTGCCCCTGAGTTCCTACTCGTGTTTCCTGGCTTCATGTCTGCACACCAGAGAATGGGCTCGTTCTCAGCACTGGGGAACAGAAATGGGCTCTGTGTGCTGGGATCTGCGGCCAGGGTTCTGACCTCATGGAAATAGAGGTTGGAACGGCTCTACTCTCTCCCAAACACCCCATCTTACACAGGACAGGACACAACCACACTTAATGGCTTGCTCTTGAATTGGCCACTCTGTGTCAGCATCTCCTGCATTTTTACCCAGAGGGCTAGAGGGATGGGGACAGAATGATATGATCTATGTAGAGTTTCCCCTCCATCCAGAAGGAAGAGTCATTTTTTAAATCTCAAAATTGATGAAGGGAAATGGAGAGGGGCAGGTCGAGAAGAAATCATGTCTCATATTTCATTGATTCCGAGTAAGATGTCATCAATTTTATGATGCGCTGTTATTTTATATACTACTAAGAAAGAAAAAACGTTGACTCGTCAACTATGATACGGCATCAAGTAAAAGACACATCCCAATTGCAGAGATGTTAAAATACGGGGAGAAAAAATGTACGTCTTAGGATGTCCAACCCCGAAGGCCCTCCCAAGGCTGGCGACTTATGAGTTCTGTGATGACAGACACGTTATTTAACCTCTCTGTACCTCAATTTCCTCATCTGTGAAATGGGAATAGTAAAAGCATCCACCTCACACAGCTATTGCAAGGATTAACTATTAATGTACGTAAAGTGCTTAAGGGAGGTGCTATGTGTTTATGAGTTGTGTGACCGTGAACATGTTGCTTAATATTTCTGAGCCTGTTTCCTTAGCTGCAAAATGCATGTAGTAATACCGTACTGTTTATTCTCCTTTAATGTGGACCAATGTCTGGACCTGTACTAACCAGAAGGTGGGTGAATAAGGGAGCTGTTTAAAGGGAAGAGTCCACTGTGGTGAGTGAATTCACATGCCAGCAAGATAACCTGTCCCTGCCCAGGCCTCCCAGTTGTCTAGGCTACATCTGTGGGCACTGCCTTGCTGAACCCACTGGCCACAGCAGGCTGCCCTCCTTTCCAGGAGGTCAGGGGAAAGGCCTGGCTTGTCACTGGCCACCCGTCTTTGCAGTTGGCATGAACTGTGATTTACTTGATATCCCAAGTATGTTAGATTTATGCCTTTTGTCCCTGGGGTGCTTTACGAATCATTCATCAAGAAGTTCCATATTTTGTCTCAAGATTAATTTTCTCAATGACCCTATAAGGAAGGGAGGATAAGTATTATGATTCCCGTTTACTAAATGAGGAAACTGAGGGCTAGAGAAGTAGAATGACAGGTCAAAGTCAGAAAGCTGGTTCAACTTGGAGCTATGTCACGATGCATATATTTGTGTGGTAAATCGGACCTCTGATTGCCCACATTTAGTGCCTCCCCGCAGAATGCTTATACATTCCTACCTGGTAATCCCAGACTTGGCCAGGTGACTTCATTTGCCCAGGGAAATGTGAGCTCTATCCAAGAAGAAGCTCTAGGAGCTATGCTTGATTTGCCATATGCTTTTCCTTCTCTCATAAAGTTGGCAAAGTTCCACATAGAGGCTGCCTCATCAACTGGGTCCCATGGTGTGGGCACCAGGGAGCTGCCGTTGGTTCACAGTAGACTTGTCACTGAGCAAGAAGCAAACCTTTATGGGTATAAGCCACTGAGATTGTGGGGATGTATGTTACCACAGCAAAACCTAGCCTATTCTAACTAATACAGTATATTTTCCAAAACATACCCTCCATGCACAAGACCTATACCTTCTGCCCTCCACGGAACATTTGCTCTCTTAGAGGAAAGCAGCTCACGTGGCCTGATAATGGTGGTCTCTGCTTCCTATTTTAGCACACACCTCTCTTCTTCACATAACCCTGTTTACCTCTCTCTGAGCACAAAATCAAATAATTCTAATCAGGGACTAAAGCAGTACAGTTTTAACAATAGATGCCTCTTGTTATAGGTTGAACTGTGCCCCCAACCCCAACAAATTCATATGTGGAAGTCCTAAATCCCCCATAACTCAAAATGGGACCTTATTTGGAGATATAGTCTTTACAGAGGTAATCAAGTTAAAATGAGATGATTAGGGTAGGTCCTAACACAATATAACTGATGTTTTTATAAAAAGAGGGCATTGGTATACAGAGACATACATTCAGGGAGAATGCTGTGTGAACATGAAGACAGCCATCTACAAGCCAAGGAGAGAGGCCTGGAACAGATCTCTCTTTCACAGCTTCAGAAGGAACCAACCCTGCCAACACCTTGATTTCAGACCTCTAGCCTCCAGAATGAGAACAATGTTCCAGAAGTGTGAGACAATGTTTTTTGTTGTTTACACCAACTTGTGATACTTTGTTATGGCAGCCCTAATAAATACACCTAATACACCTCTCAATTTTTTAAGATTGTGGAGGTGGTAGCAAATTAGGCCAGAATGAGAAGAAATTTGGAAAATAAAAAGTAAGGGTAGGGAGGAAGAGCTACTCCAGGCAAGGATGTGGCATCAGAGAGGTCCAGAGGGTGTTACCCATTTTGTGTGTTTGGGGCCTGGCAGGTGTATTGACTCTCCTCATGTGTAGGGCCAGAGATGGTAGGTCAGGGCCAGATCATAAGAGGAAACCTCGTTCTTGGTTAATAGCTTTCATTTTTGACAAGCAGGAACTGCTATAACTTTCTAAGGAAGAATTCTCTAGTGGGTTTGAGATTTGTAAATGGTCAAAATTTAATCAGGACCAAGTCTAGTGGAACAAAGGAAACCATCAAATTGGGACAAAAAGTAAGAAAGTAATGCACAGTTTTCTAGAGTGGTTGGCTTTTGTGAAGTAAATCAACATCCTTCTGGCTACACAGTTGAGCATATTGCTTTCTTAAGAAGCTACTTTGTTGGTCAGACTTCTGATTTGTCTCCTCACTTGGCGATGACACGAAAGTCAGCATCCCAGGAACTGGCACAGCGACTCTTGGCAAGCCTGGAAGCATCCAGGTGGACCCCTCTCTCCAGATCCTGGCACCAGCCCCACTCCTACGTCAGTCTGCCCAAGTCAGGCGGGATATTTCAGCTTTTGACCAGTCAGAAGGTGGGGGCTTCAATGAGTTGTGCTGCCCTGGACCTGCCAGGGGCAAAGCCCAGCCTCGACCTGATCTTGCGGTGTTTGCCCCATCCATGCGCATGTCCACAGTTTCTGTCCTCCTTCCTGGTTTTCCATTCCAATTTCCTGCCCACTCTGAATTTGGAGCACTGAGTATGAGCCGACTGCCTTAGGTCTTACTGACCCACCTCTCCCAGGTTTTAACTGAGGTCTTCCTTCAGACAGGATGGACCTCGTGTCTGGAGAACTACAGCCACATGGGCTACTCCCCAGACTCAGCTCCCACGGACACTGACTCCATCTAATCAGGGTCCGTTGTGTCAGTTTGTATAATATAAAAGTAGACAATGGGTTATCCTTCTGAAAAGCAGTCAACAGCCTTGCAGCCAGGTCAGGGGCCTGTGGGTTGCCCCACCTGGACCACCGAGGACCCATAATAACTCATGTAAAGCTCCTTCCCCAAGATGTAACCATAATTTTTCCTTTCCGTGGAGAACGGGGCATTGCCAGCTTACTCCTGATCCTCAAATGCATATGGAAGGCTAAATGCCTGTTTTTGAAGGTGTCTGGGGACCTGCAGATAAATGGTGGCACTCAGAAGCCAGGCTCATGTTACTGCGGAGCTGCCCACAACTGGCTTTCTTCACTTGAAGTGCTTTGGCAGCAGGGGCTTTTCCAGCTGCACGTCTCTTCTTAATGGAGAGCCAATCCAGAGCTCTGGAGTGAAGGCCATGAGATCCAAATCCCACTCCCAGCGAGTGAGTGACAAGCAGCTAATTTCCAAAGCTGTGCAGCGGATATTTTTTCTTCCTTCAACCCTCTGGGAGAAAAAGTGATGCAAATGAAATACCCCAAGGGGGAGTAGCTTGTTGTAACTTATGATTAATCTTGAAAAACCACATGAGTTAAGCATTCCAGTCCTGGAGCTAACCTAAAACCAGGAACACGATACCGCTCCCTCACAGGCCTGCTCGCTCCCTCCATCCCTCCATCGCTCCCAGAAATCCTAGGTGCAGTTACACAGTGCAGCTCTCTTGCCACTCAAGCCCGCAGAGGGTCTCTTTGTCGGGATTAGCTAAGAAAAAAGAGGCCTTGGGGTCTGTCTTGGGGGAAAATCTCTTCTAATTGGAATAATAGCCCAGTACATTTTTACAGCATATTGCTCGTTCAGATACTGGATTTTATTGTTCTTCATGACAGCCCAGTGTTGGGGAGCATCTTGTGCTCCCCCAAGTCAAATAAAACTTCCTCTGGAAGTATGTGGGGCCATGGCTGACCAGGGTGACCATGGTGATGGTACATGGTGTCTGGGGACCACCCCACCTCTTCAAAAGTAGGGCATCTAGGTACCCTGAACAGGACTCTCTGCTAGGTGCCCACCTCTGACTGTGAGCAAATCGTCTTCCCCCTCAAGCTTCTGTTTTTTGTCTCAAAAATGGGACTAACGTTGTTTGCCCTGCCTCCACGATCGCTTGGGAAAACAGATACACTGTGCCAATAACCTCATCTGTTTGTGCCTCCGCTCCCTCTGTTGCTGTTTTTATGAAAATTAAATGAGCTAATGCATGTAGTAAAGTGCTCAAGCCCGTGTTTGGCACACAGTAAAGTCCTGAATAAATGTTGGCCATTATTTGTATTGGCTTTGAAGGAAGCCACACTAAAGATGGTAACAAGGAGAAAGTGTGGTCCCAACAAAAGCATGAATTGCCTCCTGTTAGGAGAATTATTAAGATGATTCCCCTGAGCAATCAGTTGGGCAAGAGGTGCTTTATCCCATCAGCAACTGGCTGCTGCCCTCTCACACCTGGGGCGCCTGGCAGTGAAGTAGGACCTTTGGATAGGGTTACTTTGGGTCAGGGGACATTTCGCCATGGCCCTATTGAGGTTGAGCCATCATAATGCAAAAGCACTTTTTAAAAAATTAACAAGTAATGAGGACGAGTGACCTGGAGACTTCCTCCTCCCTGAGTCCAGCGTTGTCCTCGAAGCTGACGCTCTCAGAGTCGAGGAAGAAGTGTTGCTATTTCCGCAGTGCTTCTTACGTAGCAATCTTTTTTTTTTTCTCTTTTTTTTTTCAGTTGAAAGTTTAAGCATTTGTTTTCTAGGCTGCATCAGAATATCCTGGGTCCGTGTGGTGATGTCAGACCTCCCGGTCTTTTCAGACAGTGCTGCTTTTCCGGCACTAACTGCAGCGTCACTGGCCTGGGAAGTTCTGTGGGGGTAAATCAAGGGCAGTGCTGGACCAGCTTTATCCTTAGGAGAAGGAAGCAGCAGTATTGACTACCAGCTTGGGAAAGCCTGAGTTGGGGTACTGGCGTGTCCAGGATTGGAAGGCATTTAGATTAATTGGCTACCATTTATGACTTCGCTCCCAGCTCTGATTTTATTTAGCTGCTTCCGGATTTAATCTCCCACATGTCCCACCTCCGTCCTTGTTGAATCCTGCAGTCTGATGGGCTCTTATTTGTGCATATCAATACTGGTTACAAACATGAAAGCTGCCCAGCAGTGTTTGAACTGTAGGCACCGCCATTGGTTATCAATATAGAACCGCAGCTTTGCAGGTGGCGCATCAATGAAGCCAGGTCAATACTCCACGCACAGGCCACATGCAGGCCTTCTGCACGGGCTGAGGGAGGAGGCCGCAGTTAGCGGGGCTCAGGCCCCCTTGCTCTCTACGATGACCATCTTCTCTGCTATTCTGTGTCCCTCCATGATCCCTACGGAGTTGATCTGGTGACTGAAGAAGTTTCCTGTTGCGGCCAGGGACAAAGCCACCGATTTGGAAGAATATCTTTCTCCCAGCGAGGTTTATGGATCTTCTGGGGTACTGGACTTGGAGTCAGTTTCCTTCCAGTCTCCCACCCTTAAAAGCTGTCTGGTTTGGCACAAGTCAGAGCTCCCTTAGCCTCCCTTTTTAAGTCTAGAAAATATCAGTCTCAATGGTTAAATATGATGAGATGTCCAAAAGTGTGTTTGTGAGCTGTGGAGGGTCAAATGTGCTGTGCAGTGGTTAATGGAGCCAGATAGGCATAGGTTCAAGCTCCAGTTTTGCCACTTACTGGCTGGGTGTCCTCTGACTGTTTATACAATGTCTCCAATCCTCAATTTACCCATCTGATGAATGGGCTTAATAGTGATACTAACCTGGAAGGCTAGTTGAGGACTGCATATGATTAAGAGTGTTGTAGCCAACTACTTGGACCAAAGAAACAATACATATTAACTGTTGCTCCATTACGTTGGCTATTTTTATCAAATTATTACTATCATTATCATTATTACAATTCCCAGGTCTGCCACGTAGCTGAGTGAACTTGGAATATTAATTTCCTTCGTGAGCTCTGGTTTCCTCAGCTGTGAAATCTGATTTGTAGCACCAACCTCTCAAGATGCTCTGAGAAGTAAGTGAAAATACTGTGTAAACCATGGACCCGCGTATTTTAGGTGCTCGGTACATGTTAGTTCTCTTGCCCCCATTTTGTTTTCTTTCTTTTCTTCATGGAGACATGTAAACCTCCTTCCATTTTGCAGTATTCTTAGCAAATCTGAAGGAAGCGTGTTTAACCATTTAATTTCAAGCCAGGGCGAGAAAATCACCCCCATTGGGAAGGGCAAGCTTTCTAGATGCAGGAGTCAGGGTGTGAGAACACGACCGAGCTCCCTCAGGAGGCACCTCTGGAAGGCAAACGTCCACAAGGACCCCACGGGGTTTTTTGTTGTTGTTTTTTTGTCACTTACACGTCTCTTCTTCTCTCTCTGTATTCCGTAATATAACCTGTGGGGAGCGGCTTGGTTAATTCAGGACTTCATTTTCAAAAGTTCCCACATGGGACTCCAACGTCCAAGGGGGGGAGGGGAGGAGTCCCACCACTCATGTTCCGTGTGACTGAGAAATTATGTTTCTAAGATTTCTGCCTTCAGAGCCCCCAAGCCACCTTTACACCTTTAGCATCTGTTGATGTGCTGCGAGGACTCACATTTTTACGGAGTGTATTAACTTGCTGGGTGATTTGGGACTAACGCAACCCACAACTGCGAAGCAATGACTCTGCTAAACAAACGATTCAAAATCCGCCTTTCAGGAGAGTGACCAACTCATCTTGATTTGCCTGGGCTGTCCCCACTTTGAGTACTGAAAGACCGTACCCCTAGGACACCCTCAGTCCTGGGCATACTACCACTTTGGTCACCCTACTGTACAGGGTGGCCAAATTATCTTCCCTTTCAGCTGATGATGAAAAAAAAGAAAGAAACTTGGTATTAATTGTGGGTTTCTCTAGCAGAAAGGAATGGGGACACACAAAGTGACCCTGAGCTCCCTGCCCCGAGAACTGGGACTTAAATAGCTCCTCTTCTCTCAGAGAGGGATTCTGTAGAAAATGCTAGATGGTATGAATGGTATGATGGGGCATGCCATTCAACTTCTTATGAAACATTACCAACCCCTTTTCTCTACTCCCCACCTCTCCTTCGAGTCTAACGGGGGGTAGACCGGTGCCCAAAGTAAATCTGAAGAGAATTTTAATATCTCTCTAGGCTTAAGAGTCATAAAAACTCTAGCCTCTTACAGAAAGAACAGCAGAAGCCACTCTACCAGATATGTTAAAGAAATTTGAGAATAATTTAAACATAAGCAAAGCAAACCAGGTTAAACATATTGATGATAAGTTCCTGCCATAGTTGCTGTTTTTGTGGACTTTAGATTTTTAAAGAAGAGTTGGAGAGAAAAACAAGGATAGTAGCTGATGTTTCCTGAGTAAGTGGTGTACGTCGGGCACTGTGCTAACCACTCATCAGCAACCCTAGGAGGTAGGCACTGTTATTATTTGCATTTTGGAGTTGAAAACATGAGTTTCAAAGATGCTGAAGTGGCTGGTCTAAGGTTGCACAACTAGCAAATGTCAAGGCCAGAATGCGTACGTTGGTCATTTGGGGACAGAGCCAGGGTCTTGTCCGGTGCGCCTGCCCCTGGAATGTCTTCCCAGAATAATCAACCTCACTGACTGTCCCCATAGATTTTTACCATGATTTCCTGAAAACCCTGAAATCAGAGATGCTTTGCTCAGAATGAACCCAAGCAGTCAATGCTATTTCAGTTCTGGATGGTATGTGTGTGTGTGTATGTGTGTGTGCGTGCATGTCTGTGTGCTCACACATGCGCGCGCGCACACACACACACACACACACACACACACACCTACTAGTTAAAATGCAGTAATTTACGTGGAATCACAGTAAAACATGCAGCTTTTCTTTTAACTTGGAGCTTTCCATGCACATGTCTCAGTGACTGTGAGCCAGAAGTCAGGTGCCAACAGTTTAAATTTTGAGGGCTCTTAGAAGGGGGTTGGGCGAGGGGTGGTGAGAGGTGCTGGAGTGTCGGAGGGAGAGCCAAGCAGAAAGAAGGCACAAGGCTCTGTGGGTCATGGTCCTTCCCTCTCAGTCTTTAGGAAAGTTGAAGCTTTCTGTTTGGAGGCCTTGGGAAGAGCAAGGGACCAAAAGTCAGCTTGGGGCCAACCTGAGGCAACACCTCCAGGAGCAGACGCACAGGACTTCCCCAGAAAAGGCTGTGACTAGAAAGAAACTGGGAGGACGGCTCTGCGTTTGGTGGCTGAGCTGGAAGGGCAGACTGGAGACGTGGGAGTGGGAGTCAAGTTCACCTAAATTTGTCAGGAGATGATGGCTATATGTGGTGTCTGGGTCACACACATTCTTCAGGTCCCCAAGCTTCTGGCCACATGTTTTCAAAATCCCATTCTGCTAGCCCAAGACTCTGAGAGTAAGGAGTGCTGCTCTGGGCAGTCTGTCCAAATACCTTTGCCAGGAGCTTGGGGGCTGGCAAAATCGGATTCTGCCACGAAGGTTCTTTGAGTTCCTCTCCTTTCCTTCCCTTCTGCCTCAGTTTCCCTTCCTGTCTCTGCCCATCCTTTGTCTCACACTAATCAAAGAATGCTGTTCATCAGCTAGCTGGGGCTTGCCAGCTCCCAGAAGTACTGTGAACTGGAGGTATGAAGCTGGAACTTTCAACTTCCTTCAATGTTTTCTCCCATAATTGGAAGCAAAAATCAAAGACAATGCCAGGAACACGTGGTTGAGAATTGGGAGATGCTTCTTGGAGAGACTCACCTTCAGCAGTCAATTTTAGAGTCTCCCATGAACAGGAAGGCACTTTATTTACCTTTGAGGAAGGATATTTCTCAGTGGGACAGTGCGGACTGCTCTGTGTCCGGGGCCTGTTCTATGAAATTCTGGAAAAGTTTTTGTAAACTTTAACAAGTCACGGCTGGGCCTGGTAGACTGTCATCACCTCTTTACCTAAATGCAGCTTTTGAAAACCCCATCTTCACAAGGTAATGCGTTAGGCTGCAAATCTGGACTTTTTCCTCATCCTCCCCCATCTACCTTTTGTTTCTTGCTAATTGGCAGGAATTTAATGAACGAGGCACTGATTGAGCAGATGCTCTTCATGGAAAAAGGCGGAATTGGGAATTTTTGTTGCCTGATTTTCTTTTTTTTTCTTTAAACACATCAAGAAGTTAGTAACATGTGGCAGGTCAAGAATTAAGAGAAGGTAACAGTACAGATTGTAAAGGACACAAAGGAGTAGGGGTGTGTGTGTATGTGTGTGTCTGTGCGTTTTCTCTTTTGTTTTAACTTTCTTGCATCTGTTTTTTTAAGCTCATATTCAGCTGTAGCTCATAATTAGCAGCTAGGCCTCTGGGACCTAATTAACCAATTCAATTAACAAAAAAAGCAGACAAGTCACCCTGACATTTGTCAGCCATTAAGAGGGATGTCAGACTGGCAGTTTCAGCCGAAACATTAATGGTGATTAGCTCATTTGTGACTCGTTTGACTCCACTATCGTCCCGGAGAATCAGCCTCTAAACCACACTGCCCAGATCTGTGGACCAGTAGCCTGACCTTCAAAGGTCAATAGAAGGTTCCCTCCTAGTTCTCCCACAGGGTCAAGGGGCCCCTCCCAACCTTAGCTAAGACGTGCCTATACTTCTCCTGAATTCCCACTAAGATATTTTGGATAAACCTGATACTCCTGGCTATTTATTCGGGGGATAGGAATTCAGCAAAGCCTTCTTTATGAGGGATGAAGCTTTTCAAATCTCATCACTATTATTATTTTTGGCCTATTGGTTCCCATGTTTACTTCCTGTGCTTGGCAGGATTGCCGCAGCCAGCAGTTTCTTCATTCAGGTATTGCCTTTGTTCTTGGAGTTGATTAACCTCCAGCATCTTATGTGATGCAGGCAGGTATTAATATAGTAATGTGGCTATGTTTGCCTCTGATGTCTCTTCCTCTAACTCCACTTCCCCAGAAGCCCTGACTTAATAATAAGCAAGGAAGCGTAACTAAATAAAAAAAGCTCAGGTACGTGGGTTGACAGATACAGGGGAAGGTGGTGAGGTCCTGAAATACCAGACACTGGGTGGTATGTCTTCCAGTGTATTCCTGCCCCTTACTTTAGGCAGTCTCCACGGAAGTTTCCAAAGGCTTGTTTTGCCAGTCTGAAGAAATAGGAATCACCAGGTATCATATAGAGATTGTGCTTGGCTGCACGTAAGGGAAAGCTCAAATAATAATAAAACACATGCAGATTTATTCTTACCTGACAAGGGTCCCAAGGGAGGTAGTCAAGGGCTGGCACAGCCGCTCCACAACTTCACCAATTCCTCTGCCCCGTCCTTCTCTCCCACTCTCCATAGCACGTGGAGTTTGCCCTCATGGTTGCAAAATGGCAGCTCCCACACTTCTAGGCATTGAGACTGCATTCCAGGAAGGGACAAGAAGGCAAGGAAAAAGGCAAAAACTTTGTGTAAATTTGTCTCTTCTTTTTGCGAATTAAGTAAACAATAGCTTTCAAGGAAGACTTACCCAACAGATGTCCACTTTCGATTGACCAGAACTATGTCGGATGGCCACCCCAATTACAAGGGACACTGGGAAATCAGGATTTTCTTGGCTGAATACACTGCTTCCCTGAACAAAATTGGGATTGTGTTGGTAAGAAAGAAGGGAAAGATAGATATTGGGACACTAGTAATGTCTGCCATACTCGTTATTGAGTCCCCACTAGGGGGACATATTTTCTTTGCAAGAACCTTGAAGGGAGGCGATCTCCTTGTCTGACAGATGAGGCAGGGATAGTTTTCCCAAGGTCACAGTGTTGGTAAATGACAGTGCAATAATTGGGATTCAGATGTGCTGGATCCAAAGCCTATGGTGTTTTTTCTGCCAGCACCACTGTGTACTAGCTATGGGTTGTTGAAGACTCAATCCATAACCACATAGTGAGAATCTCTGTTGATCAAGATTTTGCTGATGGTGGGGATGGAAAACTCAGAAGATGCTCTTGCCCCTCCAACCTGCCTCTGTGGTTTGCCTAGTTCCAAGCTACATGCCAATAACCACACATATGGGTTTCATTTCCCCCAGAGCTTGCCCAAGTAAGCCCCCAAAGCCACCTTACTTGTCCCTCTCTGCCCCTTCCCTCCAGCCTCCAATTCCCCTAGCTCGCTCACAAAGTTGACCCATTCAAACAGGAGACACCCCAGGCTGTGCAATTAGGCTGGAAGCAAAAACAGACGCTGTTTCAAAAGGTGACCCCCTACCATTTTGAAATAAGTCATCATTAATTGCAGGCCCTATTGATTCATTACCGTGAAACAGCCTGGACCGTTTGCCTGTCACATAACCTTTCTCAACAGAGGGAGCTGGACATTCTTTGCAGGTAATCTGCAGGGCCCAACAGCAAATATCCAGAATCAGGACTATTCATGCAGGAACAATATAGCGGCTCCTTATTGTTACGTCCATTGTTCCCTCACAAAGAGCAGCGGGCAGGTTAAATCTATTTTAGCTGAGAAGGCGCTACAGAAACCCTTGCTACTGAGCATTTGATACTGATCACAGAGTCACATCAGGGAGCAGTAGCTGAAAGGAGAAAGTCATTTTTTATTGCTGAACTTGGGAGGCGACAACCTCTCATCCGCTCCAGCTCCCCAGGAATTAGGCCTATAAGGGGACGTGAGGATTTTGTTTTGTTTTGTTTTTAATGCCACTCAATGAGACTGGGTAGTGGTACGGATAGTCGGGGGGAGGGGGGAGTATTCCACAATGTCACATTCAGGCAACATATGTGAACTCGTGAGTCATCCAATTTTAAAAACACATTCCCAGGGGAATCAAGTTTGTGAGAGTGAATTATAACAAAGGGCGTGGCAGCTTAAGAGTTGGTGGCACCTAAACGGTACCACTTGGCACAATAAATCTAGTGTAGGAAAGCAGGGACTGGATTCTGCCCTGGATTTGCCTCTCTTCAGGAGAGCGGTGGAAGTGCCACTAGCTCAATTCACCCTCCTCCCGCAAAGGGTGAGCCCATCGGCATGATCTGTATAATGTCCAACATGGGTGAGGGCTGGGAGGTAATGGAGAGATGGAACTTGTAAGAAAATAGAGAACCAGGCAAGGCTTATGGTAGGAAAAGACCAACAAGCTTTTATGGATGGCTCTTAGTGATCACCCCCTACCTTCCCACCAACTTGAGAGGGCAAGTTTAGTCAGATTCTCCCAAGGACTGAGGCTCTTCGCAATGCAATGTAGACCATACAAACTATATCAACCTGAAAGGTGCTTTCCTGCAGAAGGCTTGATATCTTCCTCTTTGCATGCTTTGGAATAATGGTCTGTGGTCTTAGCTAACGTATTTCCTGAAAAGGGCTTCAAATATATCTTGTTGGCCTCTCTAAGGTCCTTGAGAACCAGAAGCAGGGAAAGTGTCATCATGAGTAGCATAGTCAAAAGAACTGATCTTCTCCATGGAAGAGACTCTGAATTTCCTCTTTGCTTCCCCATTACTTTTCACTTTGACACAAATACTCAATCAGTGTTCTCTGAGTGAACATATTAACTTGTTTGTTCGAGGTTGTAGAATGAGTTACTGCCTAGGACAGTTTTCCTCAACTATATTCCCAGAAACAACAGGTAGCGACAAGTATTTGAGCAAACAGAATTCTGTGATCAAATGAGCTTTGCACATTAGCATAGTAAAACTCAGAGTAAAGCATAGTAAAGGCTTTGAGTAGTCCTGCAAGAAAAAGCCCATTTAACTTTTTCTAACATGGCACTTCCCAAACGTTTTTGACCACGAGACCCTTTATTTCATGGAGCAAAAGCTTCCACGTTTTGCAGAGCCAGTGTTCCTTGGAACAGAGTTCAGGATGGTGGCCCAGGGTGAGTTAGCGCATGAAAGAAGAATGGAAGAGTGGATTCTGCATGAAGAGGGGAGGGAGATGAGAAATCATGGATGCATGGTAGTGCATGAGGTACTTTGGTGCTGCCAGAACATAAAATAGAGAGGAGAGGGATGGACAAAAAGGCTTGAGAGTAAGTAAGGGTCAAGTCCTGTACAAGGCCTTATCTACCATGCTGTGGAGCTTGGATTTAACTGTGTAGACACCTGGGGGCCCTGATGCTGAACAGTGGAACAATGTAGTCATATTTGAGGTCCAGGTAGATTGTCTGGTGGTTGTGTGGCAGATGGATTGGACAAATAGGATGACCAATTAGGAGGCTGCCTTCATGTTTGGTAGGAGATACCGTCTGATGAACAAGCCGTGCATGAGTTGGGCTATAAGAGTAGATAAACTGCCATCCACTACGTTCCCAACCTCTACCAAAGCCTTTAGAAAATGCTCCCAAACTGGTCTGAAAACCTCTCACCTGAGAGCCTGGTGTCATGGAAAGCAAGGGAGCCCACTGAGAAGTAGCAGCAGGGCCAATGACATCGTGAGGGGACAGAGACGCTTGGACTCTCTTTTATTCCTCTTTCCTCCCCATTACTTTGCAGACTCTGATACAAATGAAATGCTCCATAAATGTTCGTTGCGTGGACGAACAAAAAGACTTGTTTGTTCAAGGTTATTTGCCACCTTGAACAAGTTTGCCACCTTCCAAAGAGACTCATAGCAACAGCCGCCCAGACAAGATGTCCTTGATTACTTGAATGTTTCTTCCAAGGTCTCACTAAATTCCAGCCTAAGATGACTCTGTTCATTTGTGAAGAACTGAGCATGAGTTCAGGGGTCTGGGACTTTAGGGGTGTGCACACGCTGGAACACATGGCCCTGTTACTAAGGAGCAGAGAGGAAGTTGCAAGTCGGACCCCAGGCTCTCCACCCCTCCCTCCCACAAGCCACACTGTCCCAAAGCATTTGTCCTTAATGGCCAATCCTGAGTGTATTTCAGGGGAAATTTAATCCATATGGTTTTGACTCATTTACACTTAACTCATTAGAACATTTACTTTTTCTTGGGAAGAGGTTACTGCTATTTGGGAAGCATTTTCAGATATGATAAAAAAAAGAAAACAACAAAACAAACAAACAAACAAATGAAAAAAACAACCTTTAAAATGCTCAGTGAAGAGGCTGGGAGTTAGTCATGGATCTGACACATGAGGAAACTGAGTGCCCAGCCTGGGCTTTCTTTGCTCTGGTTCAGAGATGGCCAATTTTGGTTACATGTTTCTTCCTTGATCTTGGAAATGTACTAGACTAGAGAAAGATGGAGAACTTGGGAAAGAAGCCCCAAGCTGGAAGGACTGTTTGAGTATGGAGGATGAAGCCCTGGCCCCACACCTTCAGACAGACAGGCAGGGAGCTCCTTTGTAATCCAGCCACCTTGCATACAAATCCTTTCCACATCCAGGTCATGTAGCCTCAGTCACTTTGCTTGCGACAAATGGCTCCAAGCCGTCAACTACTAGATGGTTACAGTGGGAGGGACCTTGGAGGACAACAGTTGTGACCCTCTCAGATGACATATGAGAAGCCAAAGACCAGAAAAGCAAGTAAGTTGCCTAAGGTCACAGATCAGGTTGATGACAGAGTAGATTCTAAAACCAGCACCCCCCCCCCCCGCCCAAATCCTACCCCTGCATCGCTCATTTATTGCAGATATGCCCTGCCCTGAAGTGCAACCAGCTGGTTAAACTCTAAACTCTCCTTCCTCTGTACTTTCCTTAACATTTGTTGAGATTTACTATGTATCAGACCCCATTAGAAGCACTTTGTGTACAATATTATGAGGTGTGATGTTGGCCAAGTCACTCTACCTGTCTTAGCCTTAAGAGATGGTAAACATGGACGTCAGGAGTGGAAGCTCTGAGCTACTGCCTGGGTTCAAATTCCAGCTTTGCCACTGACTAGTTGACTGATCTTAAATAGGTTACTTAATGTTTCCAGCCCTCAGTTCCAGGCTGTTACAAGGCTGGATACTTTTATTATTTCAGCTACTCCTCCATAATGACCCAATGATATTGACCACCATGTTGCAGATGAGGAAACTAAGGCCTATGCCAGTTATGAGAATTGTCCAAGGTAATTGGCAGAGCTAGAATTAAAACTCAGATCTTTCTGACTCTAGAGAAGCAGGTCTCTGGGATTTATTGATAATATTGTGAAGTGCATTTATTTATTTATTCCTTGATCTAATGTAGGCATAGCACAATTCCTCTTACGTCTTTAATATCTACAATACACAGCAATCATGATGGATATTAAGTGTCAAAAACATTTCAAATGAAATTTCCACTGTATTCTCAGTACCCAACTTACTGATATATTTTGGGAATATTTCTACATTAGATGGGATACTTTCAGGTCTAAGAGACAATAACTCAACTCAAACTTACAAAAGCTCCAAAGGAAATATACTAACTCACATAACTGGAAAAAGTCCACAGTTGGATCCTTTCACTCAAAAGATATCAGCAGGAATCTTTATCTCACCATCTCTTCTCTGTGCTTTCCTCCAGACTGGCTTTAGCCACAGGGGCTCTCCCAGCTGGGGGCAACGTAGCCACCAGCAGTTCCAGGCCAATGGGCTCCCAGCTCAGCAACCCCTGCAAAAAGAGTGTATTGTCCCCAAATTCCAGAAAAAACAAAAACAAAATTGACTCTCTTTTGGTTTGGCTGAGGATAGACACTGACCTTTGACACAATCACTCTAGGATCTAAAGCTCAGGGATTGGTCAGCTCTGGTCTTGTGCCCATCCTCAGAGCCTATGAATGGAGTTTGCCTCACTCCAATCAGAAGACTGGGAGTGGGGAAGGGGTGGCCCCACAGGATGCTACTATGAGAAGAAGGGGAATGGATGCTGGGCCGACAGAAACATCAGATGTCCGCTACAACTTGCCAAACAAGTGTTGAGGAAAAAAAAAAAAAAAGAAAAAGTTCACACTTGACATCCCATTGGACCCAAACCCTCAATCCTCAAACATTCTGGTAACACTTTTTCCTTTATCTGAGAAACTTTTCAATCCATGCTTTGCCAGGACATCCTAAAGAACACGATGAAAAAAAAAAAAGAGCACAGTAGCAGCACAGTAATATGTGGGGCTAAGCTGCGATCCGTCCTGTAAGCTGTTTCCACCATCCATAGCTCTGCAGGTACCTGATGTCACTGTTGTCCTAGTCAGATGGAAGAGGTCTGCAGAGATGTTGCTCTTTCCCTTCTCCGCCCTGTTCAGACCCCTGAGAAAAAGGCCCATGGGAGAAGGGAACCTCAAAGTGACCTTTTTCTCAGGGGTCTGAACACAGTTGCCTTCAGTCCTGATTGTCTTGGGACAATGAGATCTTCCTCCTAGAGTTCAGATGAGATGGCCATAGTGACAGAATGGGGCCCATTCAGGGACGCTCTGTCCCACAGATAGGCAATCTCTCCACCCTAGTCAGCTCACCTAGGGGCAGTAGAAGGTGGGCTGGACAGAAGCTGACCGCATCATGTAAGCTGGTGGAATAGCCAGGTAATAATTTTCTAGCATCCTATGTTTGTCCACATGTGGAGTTGACAGATGGCCCACTTGGACTGAATTAATCCGTTAGCCCAATTCAACAAGCATTTAAGTGCCTCATATCAATCAGCCTGGGGAAAAGCTAAGCAGTAACATCCTGGTGAATTCCATCAAATCTCTCAAGACAGCCTTCAGGATTTGGATGGAGTCAGGCCTGACTTAGGTTGAAGCCCAGCTGTGGCACTTGCTTGCTGTGTGACCTTTGGACCACATTTCCTAATCTGTAAAATAGGGATGCTCATACAGGAGTCTATGTCACAGGGCTGCCCAGAGGATGACATGAGATGACATATATCAGGCCCAGTAGCTGCCACTGTGGAAATCATTCCACAAAAGGAGTGGCCTCCCTCCCTGCCGACCTCACTGGTTGGACACTTCCTTTTCATGCTCTGTAAAGATGGACTCAGACCCAGTCCTGAAACCTCAGTGACTGGGGCACAGGCACACTGCCGCTCAGCTGGCATTAGCCGTCTTAACAACCGCTTCAGGTGGTAGGAAGAGGAGGCAGTCACTAGAGGAAAACTGGCCATGAATTAGCTAAACGCACACCTTAATGGGCTCCCTAGGGCTTTCGGTATTACTCCAAAATTCAGATTTAAGCCTTTGTGTTTAACTTCAATATCATGGCTTTAAGATTTAACAATAATTACAGACACCAGGTACTGAGATAAAATACTTAACACTCTTTTCAGACTTGGTTTCATCCTCACAACAATGCCATATGACATCATTATTATTATTTCTTTTTACAGATGAGGAAACTGAGACTCTGGAAGGTTAAGACAAAGCTGCCATAATCAATTGTATGTGTGGTGTAAGTGACTAGCACCCCCTGGAGTTATGAGGTGCATAACAGTAATGAAAGCGACAGGCAGCATTCATTGGGCCTTTACGATATGTCAGATGCTGTCACGAGTTAATTTTTAATTTTTACAATCATCCCATGCAAAATCTCAGGGACCATATGAAGTCCCGTGGCTAAATTACCCAAGGTCAACAGTTAATAACCCCTTCCACAACACCCTGAACTTTTCTTTCATAGAATTTTTTGCAATTGTGATTAATTCTCCATCCTTAACTGGGTGCAAGTTCTTTATTGGCAGGACAGTCATTCTTGTATCCCCAGGATACAGCAGAACACCTGGCTCATAGTAGGTGCTGAGTAAATATTTATTGAAAGTGATGAATGGATAAACAAAGAGAGTATGTAAGACACCAGGAAGAGTTTTAATAACAAAATCTGTGTACTATTTCATGCCAAATGGTGTTGCAGGCATTCAGGTGGTGCGGGAGGTGGGCGTGGAAACCTGCATGGCAGCATTGGTGCCAGACTATGCAGAATCAAGTCCCCAGAATATTCGAACTGAGGTTTGCGCGGATGTACTTTCTAAAACACTACAAAGTTCCTTGGCCTCCACAAAACATCTGGCCAAATAAGCATTCATTTCTCAGGCAAACTAAGACAATCCAGCCCAACATCCAAAGTGGCCACTGGCCAACAGGCACTTGGGTTCAATGCTGATTTTGTTGAAACAGCTGAGTGTTCACCATGGAGATCCAGGCCTCTCTGCTCGGGGCGCTTCTCTCCATCCTCTGGCTGAGGACGGCAGCATGCCAGTTGGGACTCTTAATCCTCCTGACGCTAGGGAGGAAGTGCTTCTGACTGGACTCCAAGCCACGCCAGCTCCCTGAGAGGCAGCCCCTGGGTGGACCTGGAACGTTCAGAAATGCTGCCATCTTGTGGCACCTTCAGGACGGAGCAAGGCGCTCCCTGGCCAGCTTCTCCAATAAACCTGCTTCTGGAAGACTCTCCCTAATTTCACGTTTCCCATTTTTTCTCAGCTTTTTCCATCTTGACATTCCTTCCCCTGCTCCAGAGTGGCAACAACGTCATGTTGGAATATCATTTGGGAATTTGGAATTTTTCTTTCTGAAAAAAGTGCAACCTGGATGCACTTTTGAATTCTTAGCAATGTTTTTGAATTCATTTTTAGGAGAGAACACTTCATTGAGAGTCTGTGAGAAGAGCCCCAGTGTACCCAGTGCCCTCCTGGGCCCAGTTCAGCGTGCAGGCTGTGAAGACTGGAAATGTCATCGCCACCTCTGTCCACCAGAGCTGCTTCTCCTCACGACTCTGTCCAGGACCCCCAGGGTGGCCGTGGGTATTTCCCTCCACCTCTGAAAGCTCACTCGCAAGCTTGATGGCATTCCCACTGAAAGGTTCAGGCTGAGGTGAAAGGCCTTGTTGATCGGGGATCCCAGCAAAAGACCCATAGGACTCCAGGTAGAAAAGCCACTTGCCTATTCCAAGGTGACAACATTGAGACAGCAGAATGCTTGCAGTTTTTCATCCTTCCCATAACCCTGTAGCATCCTGGGCTCCACTTCGAAGGATCTCGCTTGAAATGAAGAAGCAAAGCCTCAATGAGGTGCTTTGAGACTGGTTTCTAGAAGGTGTTGCTCCAAATACAGCCGCATACGATTGTACATGTTTGCATCGCAAAGCACTGCGACACCAGCCTGCCTTGGGTGGATTATCTGCTTCAGGGCCAGCCCTGGGCAAAATTGTCAAGGGGAAAATAATGATCTTTGGCACCTCCCAGCTCTCCTGGAAGTTATCAGATCTGTAGAGGGCAAGCCCTCAAGGGGTGGGGGTGGGACACAGGACAGGAAACATTTTGACAGAAAAGGGAACTGGGTACGAAATATAGGATGCTCCCCAAAAGGGTGCGGGGGGCTGGGCCCTAATGGAGGTCTGCTGCGCCTGAATTGAGTGGTTAGAAGCAAAGAGTGGTAAGCAGCCCCCAGCTGTAGCCCTCCCTCCCTGCCGGGGCAATAGGAGGCTGCAGTGTAGGCACTATGCCCTTGGACTCTCAGATTAGATGACACAAGTTCAAGTCCCTGCTCCACCCCTCAGTAGCTTTCTGACCCTGGACAAGTTACTTCTAGTTGCCTTCATAACCTCAACTACAAGAAGGAGGAAAGTAAAATTATAACCACAAAGGTTATTTTCTTAAGGATTAAATCATTTTTAAACCGTTTAAATAGCATTGGTGTATTATAATTGTTAAATAAGAATTAGATGTCATGTGTATTTGGAAGCACCATAAATTTATTCCACACCCATTTGATTCAGCACCCAAGCCTGTGCTGGGTGTCAGGGGCAAAGACGAAGCACCAATCTCACCACGTACAAACACTGAGGGATCAGAGTTGAAAGCACGCTGAGGTTCCAATAACACTGCCAGGACTGTACTCTGCGGGGTGAGGAAAGGTTTTATAGAGCATGTGGTGGAGAGGACAGGAACCTACCGGGCGGCTGTGATGGGCAACAGTGCTGTTTGCCAGAAGTGTCAGCGCTCTGCCATCCAGGCACATGGTGGGTTTGTACTTCCTTTCCCTCTGGTCTCATGTAGTTGGCTGAAGCCTTGTGATTAGTACCTACCAATGAGTGTGAGCTGCAATGACATGTGACTTTCAGGCCAGAATGCTCGAGCCTCCAAAGCTCTCTCGTGCTTCACGGCACAGTGACCCATATTATTTGAAATGATGGCTGTTCCCTCAGCCTACATCCCTCCATGATTATAATACATAAAAGTCCATGCCTCCCCATGAGGGACTTGTACAGTGAGTGACAAGTAACTAAACCTTGTTATTTTAAAACAGTCTGATTTGGGGGTTGCTTGTTACTGTAGCATAGCTTAGCCATCCTGACTGATACAGTGGACGTGACTGACTGAATAACTGTGGTTATCAGGGAACAAGGTGTGACTTTGAACCACTTGCTTCTTTTCTCTGCACTTCATTTTCCTCTTAACATGATGACTTTGTCCTGGGAGGCCGGCCTGCTAAGAGTCCACCCTCAAGGAAGGGGAAGAAGCAGAACACCTCGCTCTCGTGTAACACTCAACAGTTTATAGCATGGTCCAAATAGACCATCCTGTTTGTGTCTCACAATAACCTAAGGAGGTGGGCAAAGCAGGTTGATTTTATACTTGTTGAAGATGGAAGAGGTTGACTCTTCTGCATTTCTGATTTCCCATCCCCACCCCCACCCAGACCCTCAGCGATACCTGGCACAGTGACCCACACCTTTTCAGGCTCTGGTTTTCATCTGTGGATGTTCATCAGAATGTCTGGTGGAGTGGTTTTTGTTTTACCTTTGTAAGAACTGAAACTGGATTTACATATTTCAAAACAAATTCTGGGCCACGCCACAGTCTTAGTTTAGATCCACCCCGGTGTCCTAAATCTACAATGACAGTCTTCTACAGAGAGAGCAGATGATTGCCACAAGGGCCTGAACAGGATAAAATCCTAAGGTGTCTTCAGAAAAATGAAAGAAAGATATGATTGTTCCTGAAAAATCTCCCGTTAGGAAAGGAATCTTCAAGATCACTAGTTGAATACGTTCAGGTCATACATGAGAAAAAGGAGACCCCAATGATCAAATGACTTGCCCCAGATGACATAGAACTGCCATGAGTGTAAGCATACCACAGAGATATTGAGGGTTTGGTTCCAGCCCTCCACAATAAAGCGAGTTGTAATCTTTTTGCTGGTGGAAGATCTTGCCTTCAATTTGTAAAAAAAAAAAAAAGCAACATCTGTGAACACAATAAAGTGAAGTGCTATAAAACAAGGCATGCCTGTATTGGAAGAAAGCAGACAAAATCCTCACTCCCGCAAATTTCCTCGTGTTCTCTAGTAAAATGCAGACTTAAAGCCAGGCTTTATTCGTTCTATTCATGCTGCTATAACAAATTACTACTAACTTAGTGACTTAAAACAACACAAATTTAGAATCTTACAGGACTTGGAGTGTAGTTCTCTCTGGGCTAAAATCAAGGTGTCAGCAGAACTGCATTCCTTCTGTAGGCTCTAGGGGAGAATCCGTTTCCTTGCCTTTCCCATCTTCTGGAAGCCACTGCATTCCTTGGCTCTTGGCTTCCTTCCTCCAGCTCCAAAGAGAGCAGCACTGCATTTCTCTGACCTATCCTCCATCAGCACATCTCTATATCCACAGCCAGGAGAGCTTCTCTATGTTTAGGGACTTCTGTGATTAGATTGCACCCACCAGGGTAATCCAGGATCATCTCCCATCTCAAGGTCCTTAACCTTCATCACATCTGCAAAGTCCCTTTTGCCAAGTAGGTTCTGGGGAGTAGGGTGTGGACATCGTTGGGGTCATTGTTCTGCTTGCCACAAGGTCTCTACTCTTTTGGCTCCTAATTCAGAGCTCTGGGCCCTACACCAGGCTGGGCATCCACACTTTCCCCCTCCAGCCCTTCTTGGACTCCCCTTGAATGCAGGGAGTGACTTCACCTCAGGCTACATCTGCTTCCTAACTGTTTGCACAGTTCTCACTCACACCTATCATTTGCTTCAGAAATTACACGCAGGATTAATTGTTGCTTGAGGCTACTTGTGAAATGGGGATAGTTTTTAATAACAAAATAAAAAACCAGAACAATGCTTCAAGGTATGAAATGATTTGTTCTGGGAAGGGGCAACACACACACACACACACACACACACACACCATTTGAGACCAATACTATGCCTCCGTCCCAGAACCCATAAAATGCTCCTAATGCTAAGGAAGTGGTGAAGACCACCTTAAAAAATTTTTTTAACCCACTGATAAAATGGAAGAAGAGAGGCAAAGCCAAAAAACAGTGGGCTGAGTCTGGGGCAGTGCTGATTCTATAATTAGAAAGAGCTTGAGCAAGTCATCACCTCTCTCTGGATAGCAGCTCCCAAATCTATCAAAGGAGAGGGTGAGAGCCTCTTCCATGGTAAGAGCTCCAATGTATAGGTGACCCTTGAACAACACAGGTTTGAACTGTGGGGGTCCACTTACATGTGGATTTTTTTCAATAAATATGTACAGTGCTGTAAATGTATTATTTTCTCTTACGATTTTCTTAACATTTTATTTTCTCTAGCTTACTTTAGTGTAAGGATACAGTATATGATGCATATAACATACAAGATATCTTATAATCGACTGTTTATGTTACCCATCAACAGTAGGCTATTAGTATTTAGGTTTCGGGGGAGTCCAAAATTATTTGTGGATTTTTGACTGTGCAGGGGGTCAGCTCCCCTACCTCTGTGTTGTTCAAGGGCCAACTGTAGTTTTCTCGTTATTAAAATGCATGCCTGCTCTCTGGGCTCCTGGGAGAGCTAAATTCAGAACTAAATGAAAATCCCTTAGTGCAGAGCCTGGCACTGGTTAGTGTCAGTAAATCATGGCTCCTATCACCATTCTGTAACTCCTCTTATCCTTGGCTATGTGCTTTGTATTCATCACCATATTTAATTGTTACAACAACCCTTCGAAGTGGGCGTCAGTCTTATTCACATCATCTAGATAAGAAAATTGAGGCCCAGAGGTTAAATAGATTTTGTAGGATTGCACAGCTTTTCGGAGGTAGACCTGGGACATAAACGTAAGGCCCTGGAACTCGGTGCCTCTATTTGCATCCGTAGTGTACCTCTCTGAGAGCTTACGTCATCCCCCATAGCTCTTAGCACGCTTTCATCATAGTAGGTATCAAAACTTGTCATTGAACAGTCATTGTTAGCAGTAAGCAGATTCAAGGAGAACACTGTCTTAAATATATCTTATGGGAAGACAATGCCTCGATTGAACAACTAGATAAGAACAGTAAAAAGCACAACATCTAGAAAACTATTAGCCAACCAAATTCAAGAATGCAAATAAAATAAATATAGCTTAACCTCAGAAAATCTAATAATGTAATTCACCATATTAGCTAAAAAGGAAAAATTACACGGTTATCTCAATATACCCAGAAGATAATTTCAATAAAGTTCAATAGCTAATTATGATTAACTCAGAAAAAAGGTGCTACTAAAAAGCTTTCCTTAAATTGATAAATACTCAATACCAAAAATGTGAGCAAAAGCTAAAGTCAATGAAAAAAAGTCAGATATATTCCGTTAAGATTGCCAATAAGAAGACAAAGATATATGCTATCCTTTCAAACAGTATAACATAGGGTATCCTGTCCAATACTACAATATAAGAAAAAGAAGCAAAACACAGAAATTAAAAAAGACAAGGAAACACTGTCCTTACTTACAAGTGATAATGATCATTGCTGTGGAATCCAACAGAATCAATAGAAAAACTCATAAGACTCATAAGCATTTGGCAAGATTGCCAGACACAAAAGTAATTTATATAACTTAATGGGAAAAAAAGTCATCTCTGACTTCTACTTATGGCCATGTTGAAGTCACTGGGACAGGACTTGCCATCCCACCATAAACAACTAGAAAACAGGATAAAATATATGAAACAGATGCTTTAGGCATTGAATAATAAGGAGCACAGGACTGCAATCTCTGAGGGAAAAAAAGGCAAATAAGTGAGGTAAACCTTACAATCCCTGACCTTCTGCGTGGAGGAACAATCTGGAATGCAGCACAAAGAGGTGGATCTCAAGCCGTTTATGGCTGCCTCACTGAGTTGTGAAGAACGAGGTCAGGGCTTGATGTGACTGGGGAGATGGGAACTTATGGGCAGAGAACCAGAAAGGAAGGAGGTTAGATAGAGAAAGAGCTTCACGAGTTTCTACTGCCTACTAACATGTGCACATGCAGAATAGAACTCCTTGTGGCCAGGAAAGGAATATTGGAAACCTGCAAAGTAAACAATTTACAGAGTTTACACACGGCTGGGAGACACTTGAGTTCTGACCAATTAAAGGAGAGTCTTTCTTGGACATCTGGGATGTTCAGTAAAGTCAGTAAAGGAGCCATACCTGAGTAATAACACTAAAGTAGCCCACGGTAAATGTTACTTTAAATCATTCTTATAAAATCTTTAAAACAACCCTCAAAAGACCAAGCTTATCCGCACTTTACTAAACTGCCTGTGAGCCATATCCAACACACTGGGAAAAACACAACAAAATCCAGAATACAAAAATGTAAAATTTACCATGTCCAGCATCCAAAAAGTATTACTCAAAATGGCAAGAAAGAAGAAAATATGACCCATAGCTAAGAAAGAAGAAAAACCAATCAAAAGAAACAAACATAAAAATGACAGAGATGATGGAATTTACAAACAGGAGCTTTAAAGCAGCTGTTACAAATATTCTTGAAGATTTAAAGGAAACTAGAAATATAATGATGAGAGAGATGGAAGATATAAACATTACCCAATGGAATTTCTAGAGAAGAAAAATACATCTATAATGAAAAATTATGGAATTAACAGTAGATTAAAAACAGGGGGAAAAAAAGATCAGTGAACTTAAAGACATAGCAATAGAAACTATCCAAAAATGAAGCACAGGAAAAAAGACTGATAAAAATGAACAGAACTTCTGTGGGATAAAATTAAGTGGTCTAATATCAAGTGGTTCTGATATTTTGGACATTAGCAAGTAGTCTAGTATATATAAAATTTAAGTTCCAGTAAAAGAGACGTCTGGGAGTAAGGAAGACATTAAGACTATCTGAAAATGTCATAGCCAAAAAGAATCACAGTTTTATAAAATCTATAAACCAAGGGATCCAAGAGCACAATGATTGGCAACCAGAACAGTCACAATGAAAAACACACTGCACATCACATTCAAATTGCTGAAAATCAATGACAAAGATAAAAATCTTAAAGACAGCCAAAGGAAAAAACACACTATAGACAGAATGCTGCTTCACAATGTTTTCAAAATTATTTCCTCCTCCCAGGAGACTTTTGAAACTTTCTTTCCTAATTACATTCCTCCATGAAATTTTAATACCAGAGATGTATCGCTTACCTGTTTATGTACTATGTGCATACAAGATCTGACCATTATGTGTGCGAACTCATCCTAGAACAAGTGCTCCATACCTCATTGCTGAATATCACTACGGTCACGTTTGAACTATTCCCCTTGGGAAGCTATGCACCGACGCCATCGCCTAGTCCACCCTTGAAAGCAATTTTGGAACTCTTCTTCTGGAATGGCCATCAGAGCTGTTGTCTTGTTACCCTTGATATCCTGAATGTCATCAAAATATCTTCCTTTAAGTGTATTTCCTTTATCTTCAGGGAAAGAAAGAAGTCATTGGGGGCCAGATCAGGTGAGTAGAGAGGGTGTTCCAATACAGTTATTTGTTTACTGGCTAAAATCTCCCTCATAGTGCCATATGAGCTGGTGCATTGTCGTGATGCAAGAGCCGTGATTTGGTGGCAACATGTTCAGGTTGTTTTTGTCTAACTTTTTCATGCAGCCTTTTTAGCACTTCCAAATAGTAAACTTGGTTAACTTTTGTCCAGGTGGTACAAATTCATAATGAATAATCTCTCTGATGTCAAAAAAAGCTAGCAACATTGTTTTGACTCTTGATTTGGACTGATGGAACTTTCTTGGTTGTAGAGAATTGGCTGACTTCCATTGTGCACTTTGACGCTTTGTTTCAGGGTTGTATTGGTACACCCGTGTTTCATCACCAGTGATAATATGGCCCAAACCATCATATTGCTTCTTCGAAAGGTCTTGGCAAACTTGTACTTTCCTTTGCTTTTGTTCATCAGTGAGCTCCTTTGGGACCATTTTTACACACACCTTTCTCATGCCAAGATTTTCAGTTAAGATTTTCCTAACTGTTTCTCTATCGATATTTACTTGGACTGCTATGCTTCTCACAGTCAGCGGACAATTTTGACATACAATTTGATGAATATTTGCAATGTTTTTGTCAGTTCTGCTCATTACTGGCTGCCCTGAACTCTGTTCATCAGTGATGCGTTCTCTCCCTTCAGAAAAATGTTTAATCCATTTGTACACTGCTGTTTTCTTCATGGCATTATCCCCATAAACTTGGACTAACATGTCCCTGATTTCATTTCCACTCTTGCCAAGTTGGACAAGAAATTTAACGTTTATTCGTTGCTGTAATTCAAGCTCAGACATTCTCGCGACGGCACACAAAAACATGTAACAATAATAAAAGCCACTCAGCAAGCACTGCCACATGTCGACACAAACACAGCTGTGAGACACTGATATACCAAGGTCACGAGACCTTCCCGAGCTCTTTGTGCAGTGCTGCCAATGGAAGTGCACAGTGGCAAGTTTGCGAACTTAATTGTCACACCTCATAGTCAATCATTTCCAATAAAATTTCCCGTTTTCGACACATGCATGTTCTAAAATTCAGAAAAATAAAGGTACACAAACAGCTAAAATAATTTTGAGACATAAAAAATAACAAAGAAAGTAAACTTTGTCCTATTAGATATCGAGACATTCTACGAAGACCTGAGAATAAAGACAGTGGGGGACTAGTACAGCAACAGACAAATAGACAAATGGAATAAACAAGAATTCAGAAAGAGATCCACGGTCTGTGATAAAGAAGCACCAGGATTCAGTGGAGGAAAAAAAATGAATTATTTGGTGGATTCTGTTGGGGTAAATGGCTCCCTGGATAAAGGTGAATAAAGTTGTGGCTGTAATTCAAACCACATTCAAATGGAAACTCAAAAAAAGACCTAAATGGGAAAGAAAAATGCTACATATTCAATAGAAGAATGTGTAAAAAATATCTTTTTGACCTTAGGGTGGCAGGATTTCTTTAATAAGACACCGAAAACATAAACTACATGGCAAAACTCAGTAAACTTGACTACATCAAAATTTAAAATATCTGTTCAAATATGGCTACTAGAGCCATCGTTAACTAAAGAGCGGCAGATTGAGAAGAGATCATTAACATTGTCTAAAACTAACAAAGAAATAGACTCTAGAATATGAGATATGGCAAATTAACAAAAGAAAGGCAGGAAATCCAACGGGGAACTATGAACAGTTCCTAGAAGGGGAAGCTAAATGGCCAATAAGTTTATGGAAAACTATTTAAGCTCATTAGTCATTAGAAAGATGCAAATGACAATAGCAATGAAATACTGATTGGCAAAAATGTGAAAAGTCAGAAAGACAAAATGTAAGTGAAGATGTGGGGAAAGAGGAATGTTCCAATCAGCTCTTGCGCCAGCTGTCTGCAGCACCAAGCGAGCACCATTCTTTAAAAATACAAGGATTCAACATCCTCAGTGAGCTCTGGGGCTGCTGGCTGGGTGCTCAGGCGGAATGGCAGGGAGCCACTTCACGTGACTCAAGGTGGAGCTGCCATTGAGCTGCCAGGTTATCTCCAAGGGCTGCCTGGATGCAGGCCAACGCAGGAGACCAAGGCGGCAGTCAGGTCCTGGCACTTGTCCAGACCGAATGGGACAATTCAGTGGAGGGTACTTCACTCTCCATGTGTAGTGTCTTTCCATTTAGGAATGCACAAGATAGGGGGTGAGAAAAAGCGGCCAGTCTTTGGGCGTTGGAACTAACACCTACTCCCTGCCCGGCACCACCTCTCATTCTTCCAAGGAGGGAAAGAAAATGGAAGATACGCCTGAGATCCTTAGGTCAGCTTCCTCTGTTGATACTGACATACTCTGGAACCCTGTCTAGAGGCCCTCCGAGCCCCAGAGTCCTCATCCACACCATGCGAGGGGCTCCTACCCCAGCCTACCTCACAGAATAGGTTACGTAAACACGAAGGACTGTAATTTCAAACTGCAAGTGGTGGGCTGGGTCATTAGGGAGCATGTGTTGGGCTGCTTTGAGGTTTGACCTATTTATTTTTCACCAGGAGCTTTTTTGGAAACTCTCTGTTAAGGTTTTTCATTCCTTCTTCCTTTCTTCCCTCTGACTTTGACGTCAGCACAAAAGCCAGCGTGGGCAGAATTGGGGCATTCAAAAACACTGCAGAGCAGTGAGTCCATTCCTGACCCCTGTTCGCTCTAGTCACCGGTCTCTGCTAAAGTGCATTGGACCCCAAGGATGAAGGACAAGGCTCCTCATTCTTTGTCTCCTGGATGTTTCATTTTCTGGTCCCTCTGTTTAGCAGCCCAGGACTGGGGTCCTAAGCAGAAGCCTCAGTCCCAAGGTTTGTCCTGGGCCAGCTAGGCCTAAGGCTTACTCACGCTTCTCCCATCTGTTACTCGAAAAATAGAACTTTCGGTTGGCCAAGTGTGTGCTCTACAGAACATTCAGGAGACAGAATAGACTTACTCATAGCGATGGGATGAGATTCTGGCCACCAGCTTCACATCCCCTAACATTTTCCCTACCTTGGCGACAGTAGTCTCAGAATTTGCCATTAGAACTAAAAAGGAAAACGTGAGCCTCGCCAGAAGTATCCCATTAAGCTTTGTCAGTCGTTTATGCCTCAGTGTGAATAAGAAATTCAGAGCCTTTCCTGAAGTTACAGTAGGAGAAAAAGATTCTAGAGTCTTAGAAGCCTGCCAAGTAAGATAAGAGCTTCTACGGGGGAATTGGGTACAGGCAAACAGGGGAAGGTGCCAATGACAAGTCCCTCCCACTCCTGCTGGCCCTGGTTGAGACTGGTCTGCCCAAAGCCAACCCCCCCTCCCCCCACAACGCTGACCCATCCCCTGGTCCCTGCCAAGCCCTGCTGCCAAGGCTGGTACCCGGGTGTCAGACCCACTTGAATCTCCTAACCCCACTTCTTTACTCGCTCTCTCTTTCACTTTTCTCTGTACAGATCTCTCCATCCCCTTTTCATTTTCTCTTTCACTTTTTATTTTACCCTCTGATTTTTCTTTTTCTTTCCCATTCTCAGTTTTTGTCTTTCACTTTGTCTCATGTTTTATCTTATTTCCTTTTGCCTTGTCTTTCACATTCTCTCTTTTACTTTCTCTCGTTCTCTTCTACTTCATTTTCATTTGCTCTTACTCTTTATTGTAGTTCTCAGCCTGCCTTTCTAGAAGGCAGCGTCTCTCTTCACTTCCCCAAGTCTTTTAGATATTCTTCAATAGGAAAGACGTTTTTGTTCGTGTAAATGCTACACATTGTCAGCATGCCCACTCTTTCTTGTCTTTTTCTGTCTCTCTCTTTCCCTTTCCCCATTTCCATCACTTCCGCCCCTCTCTCCTCTTTCTCTCTCCTCCTTCAATCGCCTTCTCTTCCGCCATCCTTTTCCTTTCAGCTGTGTGAACATCTCAATTGCTCCATGTCGGCAGATCCTTGCTGGTCTGATATTTTATACTAGGTGCGTCTGCTTTAACTATTCCACTTAAAAATGAAACCCATCTGCCCCAAACTGAAAACAGCCTCTCCCCCACCAGGAACAATAAATATTGATGACTTGAGGCCTGATTGGCTTTATGATGTTTGATGACAACTGGTATCAGTTACAGAACTTACATCATTTAATAAAAAAAAAGAAAAGCCCTAGCTGGGATGTTGCATGTCAACAGACATTATTAAATGTCAAAAGAAATACATTTTCTTCAAGAGCCTGAAATCTAAGCAATGTGAGGGTGCCGGGGAGAGGATGGGTGGGGAAGTTTGGACAGCTTTTATGTGGAGTTAGGAATATTGTTTCTTTTTGTGTCCACCCTAATTTGTGCCAGTTGAGTTTTCCTGGAGCCTTACTGTAGCCACCACCACAAAGCCTTTCTGAAGAAATTCTCTTCCTTTTCATTATTTGAAAAGCTGGGCCCATTTGACGTCTCTCTCCTTCCCCCACGTGCTCCAGTGGACACGCTGAAGGACACAAGCTCTGGGACCTGCAGGTGAGGGGAGAACACTTGTGTCTCTCTTTATTTTTTATTGTCAGTACAAAATCAGAGCTGTCTGGCTCTGAAGTTGAAAGCAAATAAACCAAGATCTGGTATGTGAGCCTACTGTGTTTCTATTTATACCCTGATAAGTTAAATATAAAAAGCCTTTTTAAAGGGGTGGCTGCCAACATTTCTATTTGGGGTACATTCAGTCATAAAAAAAAAAAATAGAAAGGTGGAAACATTTACTGCTATTTTAAATGTATTTTGATGCTTTACAGAGTTGGATTCTGACTACCTTAGATACTTCCGGAGACTCATTTGGGTATATTTAGAAGGATCATAAATTCTTGTGGTCTTGAGGGTGGTTTGGTGAATTAAGTCCCTAAAGGCTTTTTTCATTGAAAAGGTTAACATGGCTTCTTCAAGTTCTTAACTGATCTCCCTTCCACCCCCATGGGCTTATGCTGTGGGAGATCAAACCTTCTTACTCATTGCAGTTGTGTTCTTCCAAAGAAGATTCTGGAAAAAAAAAAGAACAGACCTGCAGCAATATGCTACTTGATCCTGCATTTGTAAAACAGGGTTATTATTAATACCTATCTGAAAGGGTCATTGTGGAGGTCCCAGAAATATTGTGTGTAGACATGGTATGAAAATGGAAGAAGGCTGAGAGGTATCTCTCCTAGAGAAGCAGCATGTCACTGGGAGATTACTGGATTCTGGACACTTGACAACTAGGGACATTGGGCAAGTCATGTGCCCTTTCAGAGCCCTTACTGGGTATTAGATGCAAAGTGTCTGAAAGTGTTTCACAAACAATGAAGTGCTGCATTCTTTCCTTCAGAAATACTTGGCAACACTGTGCAAGGCAAGCTGCTAGGAGCTGGGGAAGCAGATAGATGCTGTCAGAGGAACAGTTCTGAGGAGCAGGGAAAACCTGGAGCCACCCCCAGGCTATGGAGGAATTTCAGTGAAGGTGTATATTGTGGGCGGAAAAAGTTCCAAAGAAGGATGTGAAAGAACAACTGGGTTCAAGTGTACAAGATATGGTGGGTGGGGAGTGAGGGCACTGGGGAGGTGGGAGGTTGTCCTTTGTTGGTTGACAAGTTGTCCAAGGCTGATAGAAGCATAGGAATGGTGCTGAAAAAGGAAAGAATGAGATTGAATTTGGATAAAGGAGGGATATGGAGGCTGGAAGGTTGAGTTGCAAGACCTTGGGTGAGGCGAATGGTGAGCAAAATGTAAGGTTCTGATTTTTACCGATGTTGCCATTGTGTTTACATTGACAAGATTTGCCCTGTTTTCTCTTTGACTGGTTATGGTTGGAATGAAATTGGAATGCTTGGAAGGTCTATGCAGGCCCTCCCTGGCCCAGGCCATTACCTGAATGATCTTAGTCACCCAAGTTAGGGGGATGGGGGGCAGACGTTGGCTGGATTCTCTCAGAAATGACTTTCTTGTGATTTTCCAGCAATTCCTTCCCTCAGCCAAACCAGAAAAACCACTGAACCTGAGGTATTTGGCGTGGGTGATGGTGTTCTGGATCCTTTAAAGACGAATGTCTGTAAAATGCAAATGGTTCCCTTAAAAATTCACTTAGTCCTGCAAGTGTGTGTGTGTGTGTGTGTGTGTGTGTGTGTGTGTGTGTGTGCAGGGCAGGGGTCCAATGAGGCTCTCACTTTTTCCCAAATGAACTTTCCCAAACTAACTAAGAGCAAGTGCAAACAGATGGGGAGAGTGTTTCATAATAGAAACAGGCTCTTCCAACTGACTACCATCAAATTAAAAAAAAAAAAAATCACTGTCTCCCTCTCTCCTCCTTTTAGAAGTTGCCCCTTTAAGTGAGGTAGGCAAGCTGGAGTTGTTTACCTCCAAGGAATTTAAGAGAATCAACATGTTTTCCTTTCCTGGTTGCATCTGTGGTTGAATTGCTTAAAATATTTCACTTCGTAAAGTAACCTCGGTTTGTTACGGTGGATTTTCTTGTTTTGTTTTTTATCCTCCTTGGTTTTTTGTTTGCTTGTTTGTTTTGTGGGTTTTTTTTTTAAGGTAGAGAAAACCAGCTCCAGGAAAAGAAAAACAAAAACCAAAAAAACCCCACCAACTTCTAGTTGTCAGAATCGGAATGCATATCAGTTATGCTGGGAGACAATGAAAACATCAAAAAGCACATACAAGCCATAAAAAATTCAGGTCCTCTGAAGCAATGTGGGACATGCTTGGTTGCACTCCTCATTTGCATGTCAGTACCCACAATGCTCTGCAGGCTCCCAGATCTTTCCAAGCAGCCCCAGTGTCTGAGCTCTAGGGAACAAAGTGAAAGGTTCGAGTGGGTTTGTGGGTGAGAGATGTACTTTGGAAAAGCTAGGTATTGTGCGGGAGAGAACGGCTCCGCCGTGGTGATTAGCAGGCAGCCCTTTAGGTTTTAATCACAGACTTGGGAGCTCTACCTTGCTTTGGGTTTTGTTTTGTTTTGTTTTCTGCCTTCCTCTTCTTCCCTTTCCCCAGTATGCTGTGATGGTGAAGGCATACTGTGCAGGGAAGAGGAGAGGGACGCCAACCTTTAGAAGTCCTGGCTGACTGGATTGCTACAGCATATGCCTAGAATTCAAGATTTTTGAGCAGTGTGTGTGTTCTGACGCTGGTCCTCACCCCAAGACATGTTGGCCTTTTCTACATTTTGCGTCCCATGGACAGTCCTGGTTTAGTCAATGTGAAACACTTAGAGGTGCCACCATGATACACAGCTGGAGACAGGGGTTTCCACTCAGCCCTGCCAATGGGGCAGCCTCTGACCTCATTCTTCCCACCCACACACCATGCTTTTCCCTCCAACCCTTGCTCCCCAAGGAGTCCAACAGAGCTGTTGCCTGGACATTCCAAATTCCAGAGGTTGCTTGGGAATACAGGCCTCAAACTAAGAGTAGGAAGAGGACAGACATAAATTTGGCCCCGGCCTAAGGCCCCCTCAGCCTCCAGGGTGGTCTTGGGTGAGTCACTTACCACCCTCTATATCTCCTTTGCTTCCCAAGCCTGTCCTGTCCTGGAAGCTGTAAAGGACCAGTGACTGTTATTCCACTTGTGATTTTTAACATGGCTAACCATTCTGGGACATGACAAAATACATCAAAAAATAAAAATAAAGCTCAATCTTTGAGGCTTCTACCTGGAAGGTTTTTGTCTAGATTTGTACCTTGATTTTTGAGCTTCACACTTCTCCGTGCTGCAGAAGAGTTCTTAGGCTAGATTAATTTAGCGGTAGGAAGATCTGGGCAGAAGAGGGAATTTGGATACATGTAGGCTCTCAGCCCATCTCCTGAAACCCTGAACTTCAGCAGTAACATAAAAGTCAGCCACCACCCAGAATTCAGAAGTGGCTGCCTTGAAAACGATCCAGCAGACAGATTTGTTTGCTCTAAACCTGTACATAGCTTTGTACAATGTGTTCAGTCAGTTGTCAACATTTGAAAATTAGGAGCTTTTATAGTATATCTTAAAACATCTGAAGATCTGACCACACTAGACCCACATTTCCTCACAGTAACCATTTGTCAAGGTTGCATAGACAGCGCCGCCTGGTGGGCAGGAGGCTCTCTCCTCCAGCAGGGCCTGCTGTCTCTCTCTGATCCACCACAGTCCCCCGAACCCTTTGGTCTGAGACCATCCACTCAACTTAGGATGTCCCTCTCTGTCTTTTGCATGCTCAGCCTTGACCAGACTCATAGATTCTTAAGTTCTTGCTTTCTTATCGGTAGCACTGGCAGGGATGCCCCAGTCCTCAAGTTTGACCGCTTTTCATAGTGGTAATAAAGGGGAAGCAGCACCAAGGGCCTTGACTCATAAGCATTCCCAGCTTTTCTGTCCCAATCCCAAAACACACTCTACTTTAGCACATGTGTTCTTCACCTGCTGTATCCTGAGGAGGAATCTGTTCTGGCCTCCCACCTCGTCTTGGTGTATTTCCCTTCACTTCAGAAGCCTAAAATAGTCTAGGGTGAGGGGTGAGTTGCAAGGTTTGGATTTAAAAAAATTCTTTCCCCAAGTTGTTGTGTCTAATTTGGGCTGCAAATGGGTGTTGGTGTCAATGACTAACCACTGTTTGGTCTACGCAGCCATCTCTGTTGAACTTGGATGGCGGCAAAAGCCCAGTTTCCCCAAATAAAGTCTAAATACATTTACACATTTATCCCCATGTGCGTCTTTATGTTTCTACCTGTCTCAGCACACCTCAGACATGTCCATGGATGGGAGAAGAAAATGGGCAGGTAACTTGACCCTCTACTGTAAACTTCATAAAAGAAAAAAATCCAATTGGATGGAGAGTGGTAAAGATGCTCAGAGCAAGGATGTTAGAATAAGAACTTGGATTGCAATTTGGTTGTTTCCTTATGACCTAAAGGACAAATACTATCATGAGAGAGAAGCATGAGAAATAAAACAGTGAGAAAATTAAGTGAAAAGGTTATTTTTAATACTTATTCCTCCCCTGCCCCCCAAACAAAATCTAACTGGGATTTTTTATCAACGTCAGAGCCTTACATATGTTTAATATTCACCAAGTTATGAGGCAGTTATGACAACAGGTGATGCCAGGTTTTAATAATACTGGTGATGACAGTTACCATTTCTTAAGCGCTCACTATATTCTAGGAACAGTCTAAGGGGTTATTATGCATTGACTCCTTTAGTCTTTGTAACAACTCTGTAAGGTTGATATATGTTATCCTCATTTTATAGGTAAGAAAATTGAAACTTAGGTTAAATAATTTGCCCAAAGTCCCAGAGGTGGAAAGGGGTGGAGTTGGTATTCAAACTGCACCAGTCTCCAGGATAACCTCAGCCTGGGCAGCAAGACTGATGCCCCCATCACCAGCCAGTGAGACTCAGGATCATGCTTTGGTCATGACTGGCTTGGAGATTGGCATGTTGGAGAGTTTGAGAAAACTGGAGAAAGACAAATGGTGTGATTAGCTCACAATTCCATTGCTATAAATGACCCCCCAGGGAGGTAGCTTGGAAGGCCCACTGGCTCCTCCCTGATGAAACCCCCGATCTTTAGGGATTATCCATCTCTAGTTCAATTGATGGAATGGGCCACTGCCTGGCAGATTTGATGGTTTCTTCACACTGAATACATGTGGCCAGGCTGGTGGATGTGAAGTGTGCTCATTGTCTGAGGGTACTAGGACCTGGCTGAACTGACAAAGCCATGCCCGAAGCAAGGCCAGAGTGGAGAGGCAGAGTCAGAACTGAGAGGAAGCCCCATCTAGTTTTGCATCATATTTGAAGAGGGTGGTGAGGATGGAATGGGGGTCTGAGCCCCGAAAGCACATGGCTGGAGAAGAGACAGGTGTTATCAGTGAACCCTGAGTCAGAAATGGGCAACTCTCTATACAGTGAGTATCAGGTGTGGGCAGTTGCTTGAATAGGCTGAGCTGCACTGAAGGCTCAACTTTGATACACCCCTGCCATAGACACTGAACATCTATGGGAAAGGCATTGTGCCAGGGACTGTGGGAAAGACCAAAATGAACAAGGCAGGTTCTGTGCCTTGTAGCAGCTTTCACAATTCCTCTGTTGCAAGGAAGCTCTGACAGAGACTCCAAGTTCAGGGGAAGAGAATAGCTCATTCTAATGGGGGAGTGGGGAGCTGTGCTCCCAGGGTCAGTGACTCACTTTTCCATCCCTCCACGTGGATCACTGAGTTGGGTCTACAGTGGACATTAAGTAAATGTCTGTTGATGAGAGACTGCCTCAGTCAATGGTTGAAATTTTTTCTTGGGGCTCTTGGAAAGATTTGTGGGAGAAGTAGAAATTTAATGTATATTGTATCTTTTAAAGTTAGACTTGCTGCTAGAAACAGACATCTGAATTGATAGTTGTAATAAATAATTAAAGGTTGTTTTTTCTGTCATGTGACATGAAGTCTGGAGGTTGGCAAGATGGCAACTTCATGGTCATCAGGCCCTCAGCCTCCTTCAATCTTTCTGCTCTTCTAGCTTAAGCGCATGAATTCCACCCCCAAGACTGCCTCATGGTAACAATATGGCTGCTGGAACTCCATTGATCACATTCATGTTCCAGGTAGAAGGAGAAAGGGGATAAGGACAGCCTTCCCAGAAGCCTCAACTGACTTTTCATTGGCTACTTATAATTGCAAAGGAGACCACGAGATATGTTCTTTTATCTGGGCACATTGTCAATCTGAGTAAAGTCTTGTTTCTGTTAGTAAGGAAGAAGGGAAGAATGGATAGTGGGTAAACAGCTGCAGACTCTGCTTTGCAAGATTCAGCTACCTTTATGGAGAAAGAGAAGGAAAGGAATTCACCAAGGTAATTCCTGTCCCTCTCCTGTCCTGTGAGGGGCACAGCTTTGAAACATTCTTTATTGTGGTTTGATGATGTGGCAAATACAATGTGTGGGTGCCAGGGGCATATAATTAGTTCCTTCGCTATTCAAACCCTATTGCCAAGGGCCTAGTTAATTGCACTGACTTCTCCTTCATTATTTTCAGCTATTTAAAGTGCCTCTAAGAATATTCAGCCTCTATTTCTTAATGATGCTTCTGGTGAAAAATGGAATCTGACAGGTATGTGTAGAGAACTGCCCTGCTGGCAGAGCTGGACGTGTGAGAAGGGCAGGTAGATGAACAGATAGGCAGATCAAGTCTTCAGTAAACACCCAATATAACTCAACAGTAAACTCACTGCCTCTCACTGACTTTAAAAGGCTATTACAGGATATTTAATGACTTCCGCTACACAGAACACTAGAGTTTCTCACTTTTTTTAAGGCTACAAAAATTAAAGCTACTGTGTAAGACAAGTGCCAAATTTCCATTCATGTGTTTGTTCAGCTTTCTTCGCTTTTCCTCCAAGCCCAAAACAAAAAGATGCACTTGGTTTTCCCAAGATGGCAACCCAATAGCCGGCCATGTGTTTCTCAGATAAGGAGAGCTCCCTGGACAGAGTAAGCTTAATGGGGCTGGGATATTTTCCAGTTTTCTTTAACCCAGGGCCAGGGAAGCTGGACTGAGGTTTCTAAAGAGGAGAGGCAGCCATGTGAAATGGAAACCCTTGGAGTTCTGCTCAGTCAAGGATTGCTGAAGGGGTAGACCACCTCCTGGTGAAACCATCAGCTTTTACTAGGCATGGAGGAAAGTACCAGGCCTTGAAGGAGGTTGAGACCATTCAAAACCCCACGTCTCACTAATATTTCAACGTCTGGAAAAAGACATGAAAAGGAGAGAATAATTTCTTCCTATGATTCATACTGGCAATTATTTACAAACATCTTCCTTTCTGGTTTCACTGTAAACTCCATACAAACAAGGAATGTGGCTTTCTTCTTCTCTAGTTTAGCTCCTTGCCTGGAACATAAGCAATACTCCATAAGTATTAGTTTAATGACTATAGAGCTCACGCCACCTATTTCTTTCTGGAACAATGTCTGACCTGGCTTCTCCTATCTCCTTTGTTGCCAGGCTTTTGACATATTTTCTCTTGGGCATTTTCTTTCTTCATTTGTTAGTGATTGAGATTGTATTGTATATATACAAAATTGTATACAATGTAATACGCAATATAATTTAGTATACTGTGATAGATACACAATTGTGTATGATGCTTTGTCAAGTAGTATTATAGCATAAGCATGTTCCTGTGTATGTTGTATAGGCTGAACTGCTGTAATAAAAAGATCTCAAAATACAGAGGCTTAAATAAAATAGAACTTCTTTATTTCTCAAATTACAGTCTAAAGACAGGCTAGAAAGTTCTGCTCTACCATGTAATTTAGGGAATAGACTAGAGGAACAACTCTTTCTTTCTTCTTTAACACAAGGTCTCCAAGCTTGGTCCCAGATGGCTCCTCCAGTTTCCATCATTTCCAAGCCACGGAGAAGAGGGAGAGAGAGAATGGAGGGCAAGCAGCTTCCTCATAAAAATATAATCCAGAATGGGCATACTTTACTTGGTTTTATATCTCATTTGTCAAAACTTAGAATATGACTATATCTAGCTGCAAGGGAGGCTAGTAGTTGTAATCTCTAGTGGAACAATCGTATGTAGAATCAGTGCTTCCAAATACTCAACGGATATTAATCTTCAGGGTTTACAAATGAGAAGTTGGAATTCCTGGGAGTTCTTGGAAATTCCTGAAATCATAAGTTATTCTTTAAAGACTTTCAACATTCTTCATACTCTTTACTCATTACTATGGATATCTAACAATGTTGGCCTGATAAATAAGAAATATTAAGTTTAGTGAATTTACAAACTATATAGCCTGTAGTAAATAACCAAACATTGGAAAATACCAGTGAACATTACTAGGCAGTATTCGAATAATGTAATATTCAAATCTCCTAGCAAAGTTAAAGCATTATATAAAATTACATGTCAGAATTGCCAATTTAAGGACTTATTTTGCTCCCCAAACTTGTTATTTCTGAGAATATCATTAACAAGATATGTATAAAGTATACATGTAAAGAAACTTAATAATACTTATTTTATTTGCAAGAATGACTTGCCATCAATAATAGTCAAGGCCACGAACACACACTTATAACAGGACAAGAGCTACAAGCAAGACTGGCTGATTAGATCTGACATTTTTCTCTCCTATGTGCTCCTGTTCTGGTTTCCAGAAATATCAATCTTAACCTGTTCATGTTTTCTGCTCTTGTTTATGACTTGACATTCGTGGATTGAACATGTAATGTGTCTATGTTGATTGTTAAGCTACAATTCTTGCAGGAGAATGACTATACTTTTTCATTTGCAGTATTACCCCAATTTTTTAAAACTAATTTTTCTTTTAGGATTTAAAAAAACATGAAAATTTTCTCAAGAAATACTGCAAAGAAATTCTCGCATGGAAACCTTAGTCAGGAGAGTATGTATGTGGGTTGGGGTTGGGAAGTTCTCTTCCTAAAAGACAGGAGAGAATGAATACTTGGAGATATCTCTGTTCAGGACCAGCTACATAATTTCTGGACTAAATGCAAAATGGCTCCCCCTTGTTAAAAAATTATTAAGAATTTCAAGATGGTGGCCATGGAATGTTAAACCAAGTGTAGGGCCCTCCTAAACACGGGGTCTTGTTTGACTGTATGGGTCCCACACCCATGAAGCTGGCCCTGTCTCTTGTACATCATGTTATTTAAAAATGTTTGTTAACGTCATTTTAAATGGCTACATAGTGTCCCACTGTATGGATTTACCATAATTTATATAACTGTTTCTGTAGTTTTGGAAATCTTGGTGGCTTTTAACTCAGCAATCTTTTCTCCTAGTTTTACTTACCATTGTATTATTGGCATTGGTTTGGTCTCCAAAAATGCATGGAAACTTTGGGCTTTCTCTTTAGGATGTGGGGCCTTAGCTTTGACACACCCTGGGAGCTACCGACCACTGCTGTTGAGTCACTGCCTCTTACCCACAGGGTTCAAGTGTGGGCAAGGCCAGAGAGGCAGAAACTAGGACCAGATAAGAACTTTGGACAGGAGGCCAGCACAGTCATGAACAAAATCAACAGGTAAATCATGCCAAGTCTGGGTGGAAAGACATCAATAAGAGCAGAATGGCAGGCAAGGCAAATGTGGGTCTGTCCTCAGAGGTAGGACAAGAGATAAGCTCCCAGGAGGTTTTGCTCAGCCAAGGGCAGCTGTTGTCTTTGGCTTGGGACTACCTGGTTCTTCTCTAGTCCTTTCCCAGTCAGTATAGCCCCAAGCTGATCTGGACATTGCAGTGATATCTCTGCCCATGTTGGATGACCCTCTCTCTTGTAAACTCTATGCAAGCTGGGAGCTTGATTGCTAGGATCTGGGAAATGAGCAGGTGGGCTGGGTTATCACGTCGCTGGGCCTCCAGAATCTTTTGCAGTTCTCTGTGTGATGGGCAGCCTGAGACATTTTGTTGGGAGCAAATGAACATGTCCTTCTTGGCTGACATATTTAACAGGGACAGACCAGAAGGCAGTACAGTGCAAGGTGGGGAAAAGCACAGAATAGTTATCGCTGGGGCCAGAGACACCCCTGACACTCATTTATAACCTAAATGATCTTAGGTGACACACTTAGCCTTTCTGTGCTTGTGTTTCCCCATCTGTAAAGTGGGACCAATGACTCATTTCAGGGGTCAGCACACGTTTTCTGTAAAATGCTACCTAATAAATATTTTAGACTTTGCAGGGCATAGGATTTTTGTTGCAACTACTCAACACTGCCATTGTAGAGTAAAAGCAGCCACAGATGACATGGAAATGAATGGTGGCAGCTATGTGCCAATAAAACTGTATTTACAGAAACAGGTGGCTGACCATTGTTTGCTGACCCCTGACCTACTTCTTAGGACTGCTGTGAGAATTAAGTGAGATACTGTGTGTAAAACGCCTACTACAGGCCCTCCATATGAGAGTCACTGGCATGGGACGCAGGGACAGCCAGAGAGGAGCTGATGGGAGACTCAGTCACAGCTCCCCAGGCTGTAAGACCTGGCCCTTCGTTTGTTAACACGATCCTGAAAGGATCCTCGTCACCCAGGTTTTCTTCCTGGGAGCCAAAGTGCCAAAAGGAGGGATTTTGGCGTTCTCCTATCGTAGTAGACATAATGGTACAGGCCTCTTCTGCGTTAGTCACACTGTAATTATTTTTGAAGATGAACGTTTTCTAAGATGTACTTACAGAAATGTGGCTGCAGCCAGGAGAAGAGTCTTTGAGAATTTTCTAGCTCCTCTTCTTTCTGGTAATGTATGTTCGTAAAGAACATCCCTCCTCTTCGATGTTGTCAGTTTGGTCCTCCACGGGGAGCGCTTGCGGAGCTTCTTCCAAGCCTGACTGCCCTTGTTGAGCTGCCAAAGGGTGGAGGTAGCTCAGAACAATGGCGTCTCCAGGTCCGAAACAGAAATGGATTCCTGCAAGTTTTTTCATCATGGAATCTTCAAGAGGAGATGTTAGGGTGGAGATTCTGAATCTAGTTCAGGGTAGGACCTAGGAATCTGTCATTAAATAATAATTTCAATAAAAGGTCCCCAGGTGATTCTGCTGCTCAGCCAAGTATCTGCTTAGCTCTTGGCCAGCCTCCCAGCTGTGCTTAGCTGGCCTGTTATATTCCAAAACCCCATTCCCCCAAACCCCACGCCCCACAGCTGCCTGACGTGCCTCTTTTCTTTGTCCACTGGCTATGTTAGCCAGAAGGCAGAGGGTTTCCAAGGTGCGTGAGTACCCGCAGCGATCTCTCTGCACTCCAAGAAGGAAATGATTTCACACCGGTTGGGCCAGCTGGGAATGCTGGAATGTGTGTGCTCGGCCTGTGGACTCAGGAGAGCTTCAGGCTGGGAGGATTTCAGTGTTTCTGAGTCAACGCCGAAGGCTCATCCACTGTTGGGTGGGAAAGTCATTGATTTTTCTTGATAACTCAAGTGTATTTGTTCAGTGCCTTTCAGAACCAAAGCTGTGTCTGATTTTATTTTTTGTTTGTTTGTTCTGAGAAGAAAAGGCTTGACTAACTAAAGCAAAATCTCAGTGTTTTACAGTTCAGTGGCTGCTGGGATCATGCTGGCCGCATCTCTCTATCAAATACATTGATACTTCAACAGATATTTTATGAGCACCTACTGTGTGTCACGGTGGGTTTTGGGAGAAGCACAAAACATGGCAGTTTCTGAGATGGCTGTCCTGCTCCTGCCTCTCAGTCCTAATCAAGTTCTGTATTAAGAAATGATTCCCAGACAAAAGTATTTTAGGGCAACTTGGACCAAGTGCTCAGTAAAGTGGTAAATTTGTTGTCTGGCCTTGATTCTGCACTTCCTGTGCCCAATTTTTGCCTTCTTCCCAGTAAGCAAGTCTTTTTCCCTCCCATTTATTGAGTGTCTGCCATGGGACATGATGCTAAGGGCTTTCTGATTCGTTCTTCCCACAACCACAGCAGGTAAAAAACATGGTTCCTGTGTGACAGATGAGGAAACTGAGGCTCAAGAGGGATTATTTGCCTACGCTTTGAAGCCAGGTTGTCTGATGCAAAATCTAGTGCTCCCAAGCCCTGTCCTACGTGAAGCCCCAACGTGCACCGTCGCCTCTTCTGTGACTGGGTTTCAATGTGCTCCCAGATCAGTTCCCATCTGCAACTATAGGCCTACGCCCTGGCCTGTAAAAATCAAGTTTCTTTTCACCATAATGTGTTTCATGGGAAAGTGTGACATTCGTATCCAGAAGGACCAGCTGTGTCACTAGAAAATCACTCCTTTTTTCCTCCAGGTTGTCTGTCTTTCTGGAGCTCACTGAATCCTTCTAAACCAGTAGTTCTCAAAATATGATGCCTGCACCAGCACCATCAGCGTGGCTTAGAGACTCAGAAATGCAAATTATCGGGCCCCACCTTGACCTACTGAATCAGCACTTCTTGGGATCGGCCCAGGAACTTGTTTGAGCAAGTCCTCCAAGATGCATGCTGAAGTCTGAGAACCACTGGCCTACGTTTGGTGTCGATATGCTTCAGCGCTATCCTGTGGCCTTACTGCAGACTGGGGCTGTCTGAGGCTCCCCAACAAAAACAGAAAAGGGCAGTGAGGACAGGGGCACTTCTGCGCTCCAAAATTTGGAAACATTGTATATACGATTGCTCTCTTGGAAATTCTTAAAGATACATGATACCAGCGTATTCGAGACCAGGAGGAGTCCTACAGGGCACCTACTGAGGTCCCAAGGAGCTAGCAATGGGTAACACGTTGGGGAGGGTGGGGACCAGTCATCCCAACCCTGAGGTGCATAAGGACCCTCACGTTGAACATGTGCATCAGAATGAAATATCCAAAAGCCCTATCCCAAATTCAGGCACATCAAGAAAACTTGCTTCGAAAATCATTTTTGGATCTACACCAACTATGTTGCACAACTCCAAGGGCCAGCCCTGTGGGAGTGGAGCCCCCTGCAGTTGTGCAGCACTGTGGTCTGGATCTATAGCCAAGTACTGAACTCAGGAAGGGCTTAAGGACGTAAATGTTTCCGTCTGTCAGAAATTATTCAGAATCAAGGAGTTTGGGAGAGTCCAAGGAGAAGATTTCTAAGAAATTTCACCTTTTAAAACTGCGTGGAAAATATGTCGGGATGAACTTTGCCAGTTGTAACTATTCCAATACACGAAATTACTTTGAACGTAGTCATATTTCTGCTCTCTTTAAGCCTAACTCATTTTACATGTTCAAAGCATTTCACAAGAACACTTTGTATTTAGGTAACATCTTTCATCCCCAAGTCTCAAGAATCTTTTAGAGGGAGGATTGGCAAAAAAAAAAAAAAAAAAAAAAAATTCCCCAAAGTGAAGGTCCCCTCTCTCTGGTGGGTAAGTTTCCAACAGTAGCAGGAAACTTGCTGACACTGACGTCATCCGCTAACTATTGAAACAACATCAAAGCTAATCAGTAGACGGAGGAACCAGCCTGGGCCACATGACGACGGGCTTCATATTTCCATGAATTAATTTAAGAAAAATAAAAGGCATAGATAGTTCTTGTTCTCTTTGTGGTGCCCTAAGAACTTCACATTTAATCAGGAGATGCTTGCTATTTTCAGGACCCAGTCATGGCTGAGGAGTGCCCCCAAATTATTTTGCAGTAGATGCTGGTCCCAGATTCAGCAGGGAACCAGAAATGGTAGACACACATAAAAGTTGGGCATAGGGAGAAGGTGAGAAGTGCCAGCTTTGAGTTCCCTTCTGCTTGGCAGGTGACTTCTTTTTCTTTTCTTTTCAAATAAAGTTTATTATTTTCTCCCTCGTGAGAAGAACACATTCTTCTTACAGAAAATTTGGTGAAAATGAAAATGCAAGAAGCAAAGAAACTCCCATCACCCAAAGAGAATCACTATTAGCAATTTACTGTATTTCCCTCTAGTCTTTTTTCTATGTATTTTTTAGAAACGGAATTAAGGTCATTCTGTATGGACAATCCTGATTCTAGGATGTTATAGAACAACTGGGCATGTGCTCATGTTTTTTCAAATCCTGCATAAACAAATGAAACCATACACTCTGCTGACAAGGACCGGCTCTGTCTTTCTCATCATAGGGACCCTGGGACCTAGCAAAGAGCCTGACACACAGTGACGTTATTGAACAAAATAACACTGGGCAATATTTCATTGAGTAGATAGACCAGAACTCTTGTCACCCTCCCTCTACTGTGGGCATTTTTCAGTTATAGGTAATGCTGCAATTCGGTTACGCTTTTTTTTTTCTATGTTAGAATTATTATCTATAGCAGATGCTGTCAACATCCCAGATATTTTCCCTGGGCCTTTGCAGGGAGGCCTTAAGACTGTCCCTAGATGACCTCCTGGCTGCCTATGTCACCTGCCTGAACTTGATCTTTGGCCGTGGGAACATGCTTGGCCTCTGTGTGTGTGGAATAGCCTAGACATGCCAGCATTAATGTACTGGAGCAATGGGGACGGGGACTTCAGAATCCTTCCTTACCGCTCCAGGTGACAACTGAAAGGTGTGTCCTACAGTCTGTCAGGTGGCCCTCACAGGACTGAGCCCCTGACAGTGTCCAGCTCACTACTGTACCCATTGTATTGGCTTTCTTCTCACCCCCGTTTCCTGAATTCCCCACTCCCTCACCATACTTCCTGGGATTAACTCCCAAAGAAACTGTTTGCTTTCACCAAATCCTTGTCTCAGGCTCTGCTTCTGGGAGACTCTAAGTCATTAACTTTGGATAGACTCTCAGAAGTGGAATCAAACTTTGGATAGACACTCAGAAGTGGAGTCAAACAAGATGATTTCTTTAAAGAGTCAGGATCCATATTGATGAGCAAGTCATTTCCATGTCAGGGTTTTCAGAGCTCTTCTAGCAACCTTCAATTTTACTCTAAGAATTTGGACTATGATCTGGACATTTAAGAAAAAGAGAAAAAAAAGTCCAAGAAAGCACTTACCTGCTGGGCCTGCACTGTAGGATCGTTAAGCCGTTTCATTTGAGTTTGTTCTTTTGTTGTTCACTTTTCTCTGTTGTTTGCCTTGCTTCATTTTCTTCGTGTTCCTGGACAGAGGCCAGTAGTTATAGAATCTTCTCTTTTGTCTCTACAAATGGGAAGGGAGGGACCACTGAAGGCAGCAGAGAAAAGAAGTTGGGAGAAAGAACGATTGTCTAGACGCTGCTTTGGAATATTTCAGCCTTGGTTCTCTGTAACAACCAGTGTTTGCTATTTTCAGGGGAAATGAAAAGAAACAGACTGTGCTATGGGCAGGTTTTTGTCATTATTAAACCCCTGCAATCTACGAGGCATGTGCACAGTTGTGTTCCAAAATAAAGCTGCATGTTTGGGGATTGTCATAGTGACCCAGAGAGCACGGTCTCTCCGAGGAAACAGAGGAATGAAGTTTCCTACCGACTTTACTGCTGAGCCATGGCTGCACATGGAAAGAGAACCAAGTCTGTTTTCTGAAAATGGGGACAAATCACCTTCTTTTGCCAAGACTGACAGGATATTCCAAGAAAGTATGGTCAGCCTTAACTGGATGGACATCAAAGATAGCAATTTCAGGAGTTTTAGCAATCACATTTTGTGTCTAGATCGGAAATCTTTTTCCTTCCAATTTTTGCAAATTACATGTGGTGGAGTTTTATTTTTTGTTTTTGTTTTTTTTTTGTTTATTTGTTTGTTTGTTTTTTACAGACGAAAGAGAAGGTTGCTTTCATCAATATCAGTTTAAAGGCAGTTAGGAAATTAGACATGTTCTCCCTCCAAGCAGAAAATGTCAGATGCCTCCCAATTATCCTAGGTCCATATTGCCTTTTTTTTCAAAACTCCCCAAACAAGCTCTGCTCCTTTCTGGAGAATTCTGATTTACTCATAAATCCGTTGTTGGGAGAAAGAGAATAACATGATGCCCACAAACCTGATGCCCGGTTGCCTGTGGGAGCAGCGCCAGCAGAGTTCCAAGTTTGGCTGATACGGGGGTGACCTGGCATTGTGGTGAAGGACACTGTGTGGCAGAGACCGCTTTATGTTTGCTACCAATTTCCTCTTCCTTTTGGACACACCGTAGACGACACACCTCAGCCTCCCTCACAGTTAGGTGGGACCACACGATGGGCAGAGGTACGCTGTACACCATCCCCACGCACGGCTCCTAATCTAGCCCCTCGCCACCCTCTGTCTTTCTGCTGTTCTTGCAACTGGATGTACAGGACTCCAAGGCCTCAGAGGTTGGGAAAATACAAGATGCCTGGTCCCGGAGTCACATCTTGGAGTGGACCAGAGCAGGAGAACTACTGACCAGGGACATCCCAGGAGAGAAAAAACATCTTTCCTTATGTTACGCCACTGACATTTTGGAGCTGTGTGTTATGGCCGTTAATCTATCCTGCCAATATGGGTTGCCTCCTGGCATGTGTATTAGTTCATCTGGATGGCAGAGTCCATGATGCTGCTTGTTCTGCCAAACCCCACCAAGGTTACTCACAGGAAGGTGCATTCAACCTCAAAACAGTGATAGAAGTGAGTGGAAAGCATGTGATCAGCCCCCATTCTACATACCATGGGAACGCAGAATCAGGAGTGTCCAGCTTAACCGGGATGGGAGGATGAGAGGCAATGCGACATGAAAAGAGCAGAGATGTACCGCTGACATGTGCAACCCACGGAGCACCAAACTGAGTTTTGCCCGCCTCTGCCTAGCATGGCACTTAAGGAAGCATCAGGCTGGCATTCAAGAGCAACTCAGACGCGGTTCAAATCTATATTGCAGTGAGTCCCTTAGGTACCACATCACAATGCAAAGCAAAACTTCTTAAAATTCTTTCCTCCCCATCTCTCCGTGATATAGTTCAAACATGCACAGCAGCTGCTTCCCAAGTCTCTCTCTTCCCCTACGCAGGACTCGGTCCTTAAAATCTCTCTCTAAACCTGTCCCAAGCTATCCGTCTCACCCTCCCCAACTCTTCTCTCTTTTCAGACCTACTCCTTTGTTTCTGTAAGTAGCTTCACGTTCTCCTGTGTAAATCCAGCTAGGTTTTCTGCCATTCCTGGCCTCAGCAATTCATGCCTCTTAGACTCAATTGATGAGTGAATCATAGATGCAGAAAGGTCCATAAATGAAAACAGAATTCTTAGCGATGGCCTTGGGGGAGTGACTGTGAATATTCATGAATTATTATTATTATTACTACAAACAGATTTATTGTCAGCTTCACTGCTTGTGAGTCAGGTGACCTTGAGTAAATTCTTAACATCCCACAGCCTCAATTTCCTTCCCTGTACAATGGGGTTTACAGAACTTCACAGGATTCTTGTAGGGAGTAAATGAGATGCAGTGTGTGAAAGCAGTTAGCTAATAATGGGTGGTAAGTAAGCAATGTTGCTTTTCCTGCCCTGTCGGACCTGGCAGTTTCTTTGTTCCATGTGAGGAGAATCAGAGGTGAGAATCCAGCCCAAAGGTCTAAAGAAGGGTAAACTGAGGCCCCAGCAATCCGCAGCACCCGGCCTTGATGCCAGCTGCTCTGGATCTCACTCCTGAGTTTCCTGGTTGACTCTCAAGTGACCTTGAAGGAAGAACTGCTTTTGCCTGTGCCTCCAGCTGAGTGTTCCCACCACAGGGGGAAACATGCCCACCCTTTGTCCCTCAGGGTGGGTTGTGAAGGTTAATGAATTGGTATTTGTGAAGTGCTTTGAGATCCGTGGATGAAAGGCCTTATGAAGTCAAAAGCGTTCGGATGATTATTAAATTGCCTCGCCTGAGGTCAGACAGCGCAGAACTAGGGAGCTGGAAAGGGAAGACACGCTCCCTTTCTTCCACTCCCCTGCTAGAGCAGCGGAGACCATAACCTGCTCTTGTTAAGATGGGCCTGTCCCTCTGTGGGTGGATGTCCTCAGGCCTTCACATCCTGTCTCCTTTACGCACGGCGCCCTGGTTAGGACCAGACGCAGGCTCCTCACCAGCCGGGCTCATTTGAATGCCGAACAGTTCCCTGCTCTCGGGGAGAACTCTGGTTTGCAGGGTTTTTAAAAGCCCAGGGAAGCTGTAGTGGGAGGGACAGAGAATTACACTTGACCCCAAGACCCTTCGTGAGAAAGCTGGGATAGTCCTTCCTATGCCAACTGATCCCCAAAATCCCAGAAGGGCTCTGCCCTGGCTGAATTTGGGGGTTTGATTCCACACCACCAGCCATGTCCTATACACTGTTTCTTTTTCTCTTTTTCCTGCTTTTCCATTCAGCCAGCCTCCTAGTTGCAATATTTGTTTTACAAACATGTCCTCCATACCTTTGTGTTTCCCTCCCCCGCCTTGGCAGTTGGATAGACACCTCATTGCAATTCAGACACCTGTCACTTTTGGATGTCAGCGTGGCTGTTGCCACACTGATTAGTTAAGATGAAGAAAAAAAATACAGTGCCATATAAATAAAAAATTACAGACTGTCATGTTGTGTAAGAAGGGCCCACCTTCCAATGCCAGATCTCAGCAAAGCAGCATTCCTTCTCTTCCGGGATATTCCAGCGAAGGGGAATGCTTATAATGTCTTGTTTTTAGTGATTAAGTGGTTAATGATTTAATGAACTAAAAAAAAAAAATCTCATTTGTTGCTTCCCTTGGACTTGGAAAAAACCTCAAAGAGCTGCTTTTCTGTGTACCTCAGTCCAATATTGCTACCTGCTGGGATCCGAACACAGTCTCTAAATAAATTGCTAGTGGCCTTAGGCGGGTGGAAGAGTCTCCCTTTGATCCTGCTCGAGCGGATGAAGTCAAATGTTCAATCAGTCAATCACATTCATAACTTGCAGCTACAATCGGGCTGACAACAGCTTATTATTTATTTTTAAAATCATATATTTCATTATTGCAAAACACACAGGCTCTCACGAGGGGGAAGAGACTAAATTATTGATAAGCCATATAGATGACGGAGTTTGTTGTTTCTGACATGCTTGTCACTAAGTATTGTCAGGAAGAATTTACTAAGATGTAGAGTCAGGAAAGTTGGCCAGGATTGCATGTCGTGCCAAAGCAGAGATGGGAGAGGGAACTCTAATGGTCTCTCTCTTGCTTATTGAATTCTTGTAGGTAAAAGGCAGCTGAAGGCAGAGCAGGTTTCTATTGTAAAGCAAGACTTGAAAAGTCCCCAAGTTGATTGCTACAGCAGGAGATTTGGTTCTCAAAATAGCCATGCGTCTGGGAAATGAATTTTTGCTGGTGTCTGTGCGTTCCTGGGAATAACAATCGTAACTCTCCAGAATTCCCACATGGACCAGGGCCAGGCATATTTATTCAGTATTGTGTGTCAGGGGGTGGGGGTGGGAGACAACACGTAAACGCAGCCTGAAGAAGGCATGAAGGAGGCTCGTTTTGGGCTCCAATAGTGGGAGAAGAGGGGGCGCGCTCCCCACTGCCTCCCCTGTCCTGCTCTCTGAGCTGCCGAGGCGTCCTCCCTATGGACATGCAATTGAACTTCATTAATGGGCTTAGGAGAAGGAAGAGCAGTCAGAAAATGCTGAGCACTCCTTTCTGTGCATCTTTCGTTTCTGTTTTCTGGGTCACCAGCTGGGGAGGCAGTGGCAGGCTGTAAGCCCTGGTAATGCGTAAAGGCACCACCGAGCCCCCTCGTCCGAAGTGCGGGCTTGGGCTGGAAGATCTCTCAGGATTGTCATCTGTCACTTCCACCATAAGGAGAATGTGGCTCCTGGAGTCACTGGAAGAAAAAGCCCCTGGCCTGAGGGAAGGGAAGACTTCATTAAGGGAACATACAGATCAAATCCTATTAGAACAAATCCCATTTGATTGGATCACAAACCGCTGTGAGACTAAAACCTTCACATACCCACCTACCCCATGTGATACCCCCTTGTACCATGTAAGTAAAATGCAGGCTCCTTTTGGAGGTCCAGTTGAGATTTGACTTGTACTGTGGAATGACTTGCTAATTCCAAGAAGATCTCCCAGTGATTGGGGTGGGGAGAGACAGTGTGACGTGCGTACCCTAGAATCAAAGGTTTCTCAAGGCAGAAGGCAACTTCCAGATAGATCCATTCATCCGCCTGTTCCCTTCCCATTTCATAGGTGAGAAAACTGAGTGTCAGAGAAATTGGCATCAGTCAGTCAGTTAGTGGCAGATGGGGAACAAGACCCAAGGCCTCTCCCCCCTCCCCTAAGACAACTTGGGAAGCTGTTAACAGAACTTGAGTCAGAAAAGAGGTGTCTTGATCCTCAGTCAAGGGCTCGAGCATCTACATGGTACCACCTTCTAGCATAACATCCTAGCCTGTGTTGATTCGGGTTTAAGACCATACATTCCATTTAGAACTCAAACAACCAGAAAGCGCACTTAATTACATGTGTTTTTACAATGCTGACCCCCTGACAATGCACAGACAAGGTTGACAGGACTAGAACTTAGAAGTAACTTCTGGATCCATTGGAAGATATTGGATTAATCTAGGTGTGAGAGCCTTCTCTTCCAGCTTTGGGCCTGCCAGTGACTTTTGGGGGTCACTGTTGGCTGGCATGGCCCCTTCTTGGGCACAGGCTCTGTCCATGATGTGAGGAGTGGTCCACATATTCTTCAAGCCAACTTCTAGCTCCAAAATTGTATATAAAATCCTAGTCAGTGGAATTTTATTTTTAATTTATTTTTTGAACATTTTGCAGCCAAAGTTGGGACATATGGAAACTGAATTGACAAAAGCAATCAATGCACCAGAGTAATAACCATTCCTTATCATCTTCATAATACAGTAGAAATATACTGCATTACAGTAACGAGGAAACCTGGCTTTGTTGGACTTGGGTGAGTCTTGGAATGCCTCTACACCTCATTTTTCTCACCTGTAAAATGGGAATATTTACTCCTACCCACCCAGCTGGGGCACATTGCTGTAAGTATCTAAATCCATTACATAAGTGTGAGGAAGGAAAAAGGAAACATAAAGCGCACCACAGATGTAGAGCAGTAATAGTATTTGGTGATGGGAATTTACTGTAGATGAGAGAACTTGCTGCAAATATACGATTACATTTTTAATTACTTTCAGATGCTGACCTATGTGAATATGCCTATTTTGCTTCTTCGGGAGGGGTAGGAGAAAGGGATAGGGTGGGATTCATTAACTTCCTGGCTTTTTTGCAGCAGTTTCAAGGAAAACATTTAGGAGGGGAAAAAGCAGCTGTTTTTCTGTATATTGCAGTGGGAGAAAGAGGCAGAACAGCCTGCCTCCCATCTTTCCTTCATCCTTTTCTGTTTTCTGGGTTGCGACGTACATTTGTCTACTCACAGCACACTGGCAACTCCCCTTTGACAATGTCTATAAACATTCCAGTCATTGCCTGTGTGTGGCTTTTTTTTCTATTGAAAGCTGTTTGTGGCACACTTTGCTGAGAGTGGCCACCCTACGGAGGGCTACCGGCACAGTGTTGGGTTGTAGGATGCCAGACAGATGGCTTTTTTCCCTGGCAAGATAAGACTATATTAAGTACGATTTTATGAATAGTCTCTCTCCCAACCCTGCTCCCTGTGGGAGCCTCCGTGATTGGTCAGTTGTATGATTACAATGGGTACTAATTATACCTGGAAGCTAAGAAATAGCAGGCATAACTTATAAAGCCCTTGGTGATAAAGGTTTGGGTAAACACAATGAGATGAAAATAACTTCATCCTTCCTAAAGGACAAAGGAAATACTTTTTGAAAAAATGCGCGACTTAGGAAAACTGTTAAACAGAATAGAAATAAAACAGAAATGCTTCCATCTTTTCACCAGTTAGGGGAACACAGGTAATTGTAGATTAACCCTGTGTGGACTACAGTGGAGTCAGTAGAGGACGGTCATTAACTTGTCCTGGATGGATGCTGGGAACTGTCGGAATTCATGGAGACTCCCAATGAAGAACTGGAATTCTTAAGTGTGGAAGCTAAATGGGGTTCTCTTTCTAGACCGCAAATATGTATGTTTAAGCCAAGAAACAGCTGGTCAACCTACACCCTGATACAAAAGGGCTTCCTTTTTAAATTCTAAATGATTTATCAGCAGCTGTGCCCAAGACTACAAATTCACCTTCAGCCTGTGGCTCTTCCTGCAGGATTTGCCAACCGGGACTGCTCAACAAAGTCAGGATGGCTGTATAATAATACGCAGAAGATGTAGCTTGGGCACAGAGAGGAAACACAAACCTCAGAAGGAACCTCCTGGAAAGAGGGTAATGAGGAGCAGGAGGAAGACACCACAGGTGAGGGAGAATTGCTTGTTTCTGGAGAACAGTGGATTCTGGTCTCTGGCACATAGCACTGGACTTTTCATGTATTTCCTCCCAAAAGACTGGCTGGCTTCCCGTGACTTCAGAGTAACCAGGGAACCAGGTGGGGCTGTGGGAGCCGAGAGGCTGCACTGCTCTTTCCCTTTAGAGCTTTGGCCACATTGACTGTGACACACCCAGCCCAAGGGGTTTCAGTCCAGGAGGCAAATTGTTTTGAGGCAGCTCAGCTCATTTGGTTTGACTGCAGAATCAGTGAGTGTGAGCCTAGTTGAATGTTCTTAGACTTTTCCACCAGGCCCTGCATGGTCTGGCCCCTGCTACTTCTCAGTCCTCACTCCTACCATTCTACCATTTGTTCTCTCTGATCCAGCCACATGACCTTTCTGCTATTCTTCAAATAGGCCGAGTTCTTGTCCCAAGACCTTCTGACTCACTCTTTCCTCTGTCTGGAACACTCTTCCCCCAGATATCTACGTAGCTCCCACTGTCTGTCACATTTCTGCTCAAAGACACCTTCTCTGCTCTCCCTTCATGTGGTTATTGTCACAAATTACGTCTTTATACATTGTGCACTCACGAACATAGATTTATAATTATTGTTTTATGCAGTTGTCTGTCTTTTAAATCACAAAGGAAAAGAGAGGAGTTACAATCCAAAAATAGATTAATACTGTATTTTATACTTACCTGTGTAAATATAAACTTTAACGATGATCTTTATTTCTTTTGGTGACTTTGAATTACTGTCTGAAAGACATTTCAGCCTGAAAGACCCCCTTCAGCATTTCTTGTAAGGAAGATCTACTAGCAACTAATTCTCTCCATTTTTGTTTATCTGAGAAAGTCTTACTTTCTCCTTTATATTTAAAGGATAGCTTTGGCAGATATAGAATTCTTGATTGGTAGTTTTTTATTTCAGCATTTTGAATATATTATCCTACTGTTTTCTAGCCTCCATGGTTTTTGAAAAGAAATCAGCTGTTAATTTTATTGAGGCTCTCTCCTACACGATGAATCACTCCTCTTGCTGCTTTCAAGATTCCCTTTTTGTCTTTGATTATACAGTTTGATTAAACTTTATCTCTATGTGGATCTCTTTGAATATACTATTTGGAGTTTGTTGAGCTTCTTGGATATGTAAATTAATGTTTTCATGAAAATTGGAAATTTTTAGCCATTATTTCTTTTTTTTTTTTTTTTTTTTTTTTGGCTCATGCCAATTTTTTTTTAATTAAATTTATTGGGGTGACAATTGTTAGTAAAATTACATAGATTTAAGGTGTACAATTCTGTATTACATCATCTATAAATCCCATTGTGTGTTCACCACCCGACTTGAAGAGACATTTCTCCAAAGAGGACATACAAATGGCAAATAGACATATGAAAAAATGCTCAACATCACTAATCATCAGAGAAATGCAAATCAAAACCACAATGAGATATCACCTCACCCCAGTCAGAATGGCGATCATCAACAAGACAAATAGTAACAAGTGTTGGAGAGGCTGTGGAGAAAAAGGAACCGCCATTATTTCTTCAAATATTCCTTCTACCTCCCTTTCTCTCCCTTCTTTCCTGGAACTCCCACTATGCGTATGTTGGCATTCACGATGGGGTCCGACAGGTCTCTTAGGCTGTTCATTTTCCTTCATTCTGTTTTCTTTCTGCATCCCAGACTGGATAATCTCAATTAATCCAATTTCAATTTTGCCAATTCTTTCCTCTGTCTGCTCAAATATGCTATTGAGCCCATCTAATGAATATTTCATTCTGTTATTGTAATTTTTCAACTCCAGAATTCCTATTTAGTTCCCTTTTTATAATTTTTATCTTTTTATTGATATTTGGTGATACATTATTTTCATGGTTTCCTTTAGCTTTTTGAGCATATTTTAAATAGTTGATATAGTTATTGGTCTAGTAAGTCCAACGTCTAGGCTTTGTCAGGAACAGTTTCTATTGATTGCTTTCCTTCTTGTGCATGGGCCATACGGTTTTGTTTATTTGCATGCTTCATAATTTTTTTTGTTCATACTGGACATTTTGAAAATTATAGAGTGGTCATTCTGGAAATTAAATATTCCTCCTCCCCAAGGTTTGTAGATACTGTGTTGTAGTAGTTGTTTGTTTAATGACTTTTCTGAACTAATTTTGTAAAGCCTGTATTCTGCGTCGTTTGTGACCACTGAAGTCTCTGTTCCATTAGGCTAGTGATCAGCTAGAGGTTGGACCGAGATTTCTTTAAATGTCTGGAACAACAACAACAACAACAATAAATCCCAGTCTTTGTAGATGGGCTGTGGTGTGTACTGGGACATGCCTTCAACACTCAGCCAAGTAGTTCCCAACTCTGCCTTTGCCTTTACTTTCTGCTTGTGCAACACCTGAAGGTCAGCTAGAGGTGAGAGCTTAGGCAGCATGAAGCCTGCCCTGGAAATGTATGTGGCCTTCAAGATTTTCAAGAAAATGTCACAGCTTTTTAAAGCCCTTATTTCCCAAAGCATCTTGTTCCCCAGCTTTTCCTCCCAAACTTGTCAGTAAATCTATTTTTTGCCCCAATTGTTATCTATGTCCAGGAAGCAGGGACTAGTTTATTTGCCCCTGAATGTCTTTGTCAAATGCCCCCTGGATAGCCATCTCAGCACTGGGAGAGTTTTGAATTAGGCAAGATAAAGGCAATTTCTTTGAACTGTTCCTCCCTCCCTTTCTTCCTTCTTCTTTTCTTTCCTTCCTTCCTTCCTTCCTTCCTTCCTTCTTCAAATATAAGATGCGCCAGCCCTGCCTCAATGCTAAAAATAAAGCACTAAAAACAAACCAGACTTAGTTTCTGTCCTCTTGGAATTTAGAACCTGGTGGTTAAGTCAGAAATTTAAAAGACAATCACAAATGATTAAGTACCACTGAATCTAGGTAACCTAATGATTAATTAGGCTTGTGACCTAATCTCAGGGGTCATGAATTGCACCCCCAAAAAAGGACATTTAATATAGAATGCAGGGGGGGAAATAGAGTGATCCAGGAGAAGTAAGGGAAGTATTTAGGAGGAAGGACTGGGCGGTCTGCAAAGGCCCTGAGGCAGGAAGAAACCTGAGAGTGGAGAATGAGAAGCAGGCCAACTACTGGGCAAGGAAAGCGAGAAGAGGCAGTGGTACTAGATAAGATTGGAAAAAGGGTGGAGCAGGGGCTGTGTCATGCAGGGTCTTGTGGTACAAATTTGGGTCTTATCCTAAAAGCAATAGAAGCTCTGTCATAATCATAAAGCCAGTGGGGAACAAAGTGTCCACACTGACACTCCAAGACTCAAATGTGTCCCCAGAATGTAACATTTCCTCTAGAACAAATGTCAAGCTGGTCCTGCACCCTCACCACATAAATTACTTGACATTCTTAATATCTCAGTTGCTTCCAGTTCAGAACAATCTAAGATGAGCTCTTTGGGGTATATTTTGGTCTTTTCAGAATGCGATCTCAATTCATTCTGGATTTTTCTCACACCTCCTTCAGCTCTCCTTCCTGAGGCAGCCTTGCACTCATTGTTGCTGTTTGTGTGTGTGTGTGTGTGTGTGTGTGTGTGTGCGTGCGCGGGGGGGGGGGTCATCTGTTCCATCCTGGCATTGTGGGAGAAGCATTTCCTGTGGTCTTCTCCTTATGCCACCCCTGGGTCCTCACCAAGCTCTTCTGAGATGGGCTCCATCCCATTGTCCCTGGTGGCTGCTACATGCTGATTTGAGGCTGCCCCCATCCCCACTTCCTCCTGCGTGACTCACAGTGGCTCCCCACCAAAGTCCTCACCTTGGTAGTGTCTTTCCCCTCCCTTCTTTTGGTTGGGTGACCACGTTGCAGACATATCTCTTCAGAATTAAAGATGGCCTGTACACGCTAATCGAGTAGTTGGGATGGATTACTTTAATGCACCCATTCTCTCACCCATGGCAGAGTCACCACTGGGTCCCAGTTTGCCCAAGACATTCCTAGTTTTAAAACTAACAGTTCCATGCCTGGGAAACCCTTCAGTCTTAGGCAAGTAGAGTCAATTCGTCACCCTACACCCATTCCTCCTCACGGCCAGTGGCTAGAAGTCAGGGGACCAAAGTCAGGAGTACAGAAACGAACCTACATTGATCCAGGTAAGGAAGCAAAGTGGCCCGACCCCTAGAGAGCCACAGGGCTTCAATGTAGGTTTCATTCCACCTTGGTGAGAATACGAAACAACCTCCTAGCTTATATATTTGTCAAGGAAGAGGTTAGGCCCGACAGAAATGGATTTGATAAATAAATAGAACACACACTTCAAAGTGTAGAGATTAAGTAGCTAAGCCTTATGCCGAAGTCAGAAGAGAAACAAGAATCTTAGCTCATGTATCTCAGTTTGTGCAAACCTCATCTAATTCTTATTTATTTGGTTAACACTTTGGAGCCGGAGAAACAAGTCAAATGTTATAGTTTGGGCATCAAAAACATATGTAAAGCAGCTCTGACTTGCCCACGCATTTGATGGAAGGGGCGCGGAAAAATGCCTTTGTGTTGCTGAGATTTCAGTTCTTGACTTGCCAGATCAAGGACAGATGTGAATGTATTTTTTCAACTTTATAACCAACCCGGAGCACTGCAACTTTAAAGCAGCTGGGGGAGAAAGCTATGCATAGCACAACGTTCTTTCTAGAAATGGAGTTATTTTAATGGGCAAACTGGGAGGCGTCAGGAGTGATACTTTGATTCACTAAGAGAAATACGATTTGGGGGTGCAAGGGAGATCCTAGAGTTTCTCCCGGGGGAAAGGTCCCTTTTTCTCCCTCAGGGAAAAGATCCCTCTTCAGAATAATGCCCACCTGTCTTCTGTCTGAGGCCCAAACCAGGCAGGTGTGTCATCAGTGGTGGTGGTGGAGTAGGAAGGGACTGGGTAAGGAATTACCAGGTGTCAAATCCTATGCTAAGTGCTTTACATGTGTCGTCCCATTTGATTTTCAGAATAATATTTTGAGGAAGGTATTGCAAGTTCTCGGGTCCTTATCCAAGAATGCTTGGAGCCTGTTGTGTTTCAAAATTAAGGCTCCCTCCCTCCAGATTTTAGTAAAGGAATAATATGGGCATAGACCCTATAATACATAACACCCTCCAGACCTGTGGTGGCAGCCTTCGGTCAAGCTCTTTAGTATTTTCACATTTGGTGGAACAAATGAAAATGATAAACTGCTTCACATTCACCTCAAATCAGGTCAGACCTCACCACTAAATGAGTCTTAGTGCCAAACAGTTGGGAGAAAAAGAAAAGTTTTCTGTTTCCAGAGCGTTTTGGATTAGAGTATGACGGGAAGGAAATTTGGACATGTGTTGTCGTACCCATGTAACAGATAAGGAAACTGAGGTGACACGTGTTTGTTCTGTGCAGCTCAGTCTTTTCTAATGTTACACGATGGTTTAAGATTCACTCCATCTCGTTTGGCTCAATACTTGGTCTTAGAATCTGAGTTCTACCCCTCAGCCAGACTTCTCCCTGGGCCCAAGGGCTGGCTGCTGTGGCGGAGTCTCTGGGGCCCTGCTGGGTTCCTCAGTGCATGGGCACTTGGCTCCCACCCTCCCTTTATCGAAACCTGGTTCCCTCTCCTTGTCTCCTCAAGGAGAAAGATCAGTGGACAAACAAGAAACAAAAATAGGAGCATTTTTCAAAAAAATGAGATACCCATGGACTCCCCTGCCTGAGACCCCCCCGCCCCCATGGCTTGGGAGCTGTTCCTTGTGACTCTAGAGCACCCCGGGTGTCTTGAACAATAAACGTTTCTGGAGCAGCAGGAAAGGGCCTCTGTCCATCCGCACCCAGGGACCTTGGCTCAATATGTCGTCGCCACTCACCCACAGGTGGTCCTGGCAGAAAGAAATCGAAGGCACCAGCAGAGTGGGCAGGCATTTACCTGGCTTTGAGGTACACACAGGAAATGAAGGTTTCAAGGCGAGGCGTACGCAAACTCTCAGCAAAGAGAAGGTGGTGAGACTGAGCTGCATCCTCCCACCTGTGTGAGGGAGTATGGGTGTCGCTCTGAACCCCTTTTCAAAAGCAGAAGCATCCCTGATGGTCGCTGCCCTCTTCCTCTTCCCTAATTTCTGGCCAAGGGGTAGCAAGGAGTCCAGAGCAGAAAGGAGAAAGCCATGAGGATTTCTGTGTGCAGTGGGCGGGGGGTGTGGCCCTCCCTGTTCCTGTCACACTTTTCCACCAGCTGGTGGGTGACCAATGGCTCCTGGATAAATCACAATTACAGGGGATGGGCTTGCAGGCCCTGGCTTGTTGCTCTGCAGGGCTCAGTGTGTTGGAGAGCCACCAAATTTGACTTCTGCCTCTTCAGGCAGATCATGAATGTCCTTCAAGAAGGTGGAAAAGGCCTCACTCTTCAAGGAGTGAGTGGTGCAGAGCTGGGGATGCAATAGAGGACTCAATAACACCTCGGCAGGAGGAAAGTTTTGCCTAAGTGCAGACGTTCTGCAGTGTACTTGGCCTCCCTGCAGCCAAGCTTTCAAAGAGCCAGGTAGGGGTCTGACATGCTGACCAGAAAAACAGAGAAAAAGAAATCTTCTCCAAGAACTTTTAAAGCCACTTTCCTTCTCTTCCTTTCTGAAGGGGCTTGGCCTATGTTCTTGACCGGAGAGAAACTGCTCCTGAGAGCTGATGACGTGGGGAGAGACTAGGGGTGACGAGAGGCGAGAAGATGGGTGCCCGTGCTGGGGCACTTTGGAAGATGCCCCAGAGGGCAGAGAGAATCCTGGTGGGGACCCTGTAAACACGAGATGATACGGAAAATGCAGCCTCACCTGGCTCCCACTGACTGGGCGAAGGCTCCATGCCGGGCACTGTACTGAGGGTGGTATATGGGGACCGTAGTCATATGTCACCCATTCTAAAACAGACACCCATTGCATATTTTAATATCACCACAATCTGGGTGTGTCTGACTGATCACGGAATCCTAGCAAAGAGTCATAGTTTAATTGGCAGCATTTTTTGAAAAACTTTTTTCAGTTGTACATAAAATAATGGTGATTCCCATAACCGGTGTCCCCTTCGATATGTACAAATCAGGTATTAGCTTATCTCACAGATGAGGGGATTGAGACCCCGATTGGTTAGGAGACCTGCCCGAGGCTGCACAGCCACTATTTGGACTTGAAATAAGGGCTGTCTGGCTCTCAGCCACTGGCTTCCAGTGGGGCAGAAGCTGGAAGTCCCATCCTGCAGGGAGCAAGATGTCAGCATCCCAGGCAGCCTGAGGAGAAAAAGGGGACATTGCGAAGAGTCCCAACCTGCTCGGACGGGGTCGAGTAGGAGGACAGGAAAACACAGGCCTGGCCTCCAGGTCTGTGGGCCACCTCCCCCAAGGCCGTTTTCTGCACCCAGGTTTTATCACTGTGCATCCCTCATGCATCAGCTGATTTTCAAAATCTGCCTCTGCGTTAGATGTCTTTAAACTCAAAGTAACCAAATTGTTGAAAATAATGACGTGGTCTTTGTCCTTTGGATGAGGACTAATTCTTCCAGAGAGGCAGTGGGCAAACAGAGAGAGGAAGTATGAAGTTAGGTGCATCAGGATTTGAATCCTGGCTTTTGCTGCTTTTTAGCAAGTTGTTAAGTTCCTTAGACTCTCCGAACCTTGGTGTCTTCATCTGTAAAATGGGAATAATGACACCTACTTAGAAATATTGTTGTGAACCTTTCATGTACAGAAAATGCCTGAAAGGTGGTGGGGGCTGAGTTAATTAAAGCTACTGTTTTGTGATTGATTATTGTTGTGATGCTGATGATGGACAGACAAACAGGACCCTGTCCCCTGGGCTCCCCTGTTGCTGGGCTGATATCCCGCTTCCTGGCCATGGGTGCAGCCCTGACACAGTGACTGATGTGATCCCTCCTTCCACCCCGTCCTGCCCACTCTTGAGCTGCCATGGAGAACCAGCAGCTAGCTCTGTGGTGAGGCGGCTGAGAGGGAGGCCGTCATGACTTTCTCCCTAGCACTCCCAGGGGATTGGCTCCCATGTCAAACTCTCTTCTTTGTTCATTTCACGCCCTCTCAGCTCCCAGTTCCCCTGGGCTAAGAGACAGCACGGGAGTAGACAACAGGTTTGGGTCCCTCTGCCCCAACAGTTTCTGGCTGTGGTTTCTTCACTGGGTTTCCCCATGCTGAGGGAGGGAGAGCACCCAACTTCCTTCAGTGGGCTCCCTGGGCCAGTTAACTTATGGCCCTTGCCCAGGGACTCCCGACACCCTGACATGCCCAGTCTCTGCCCCCGAGATGCTCAGACATGCTGGGGTCCACAACCCAGGCCCTAACCTGGGACCCCAGTTCACAGACAGTTACTTCTGCTCCCCATCATCACAAGCCTAGGAGGAAGGGATTATGATGCCTGTTTCCCAGATGAGGAAGTAGAGGCCTAGAGAAGTTAAGTGTCAAGTCCAAGCTCATGCAGCCAAGATGTGGACCTGACCTAGATTGGCGCTCAGGGCTGACGACAATGACCCGGTAACTTCCTGCCCCTGCCTTGTACCCAGCGGCTCAGATCGACTGCCAGCACAGCTACTGTTTGCCATAGAACCCAGACAAGGCCTAAAGCAGGAGAAAAAGGGGAAGGGACATTCTGGAAAAAGAGCTCAGGGAGAAAAAGCAGGGCTGAAAATCCAGCTGCTGGGGGACTTCGGCCGGTTTTCCAGAGGTGAGAGCTGAGCCCTCAGCCTTCCTTCAGCCCAGTCGTGGACGGGGGGCTGGGAGCACCTGTAGGGGTTCCCTCCCAGCATTGCCTCTTTGGCCTTGTTCCAGAAGAGGATCCATGCTGCCCTTGCTGGGAACTCCCACAAAACTGCTCAGGACGAATATGACCACAAGAACTTTCTAGAAAAGATGGCTCCCACTGCTCCCTTTTAGCCAGAGCTGATAGCTCTATTCATATGGATGGTTATAAACCTGACCAAAAGAGATGGCAGAATTTCAGGAATCTCCTTCTGAAGATAGCCATCAAATCCCAGCCATCAAAATCCCTGCCAAGCAGTAAAAAAATTCGCTTTGACTCCAGTGACTTCTGCCACTGCCATTCTCCTGCTCCCTTTTTCTAGGATGTCCTCTCCCCAGTCTTCTCTACCTGGTGAACTAGACCTTCTCCAAGACCCAACTCAAATGTCACCTCCTTTGAGATGCTTTCCTGGACTCTTCCAGGAACATGGTGCCTTTTCTGAGGTTGCAGACACCTTTTAGAATCCTGTACTAGGTTGTCAGTTTACTTATCTGTCATCCTCAGCAGACAGCACAGTGCTCAGAATACAGTAGGTGCTCAATAAACACAGGTAGAACAAACACATTCATGAATAAAAGCGCATATAGTTTAGTTTATGCTGGAAAATACAAGGAAGGCATGGGTTAGGTCTTTGCATCAGCCTGTTATGATATTTTTCATCTGAAGGTTTATGCCACTGGCTTTAATAAAAGAAATGACAACTGCTGCCAAGGTCTCCTCCACTTGCTTCTGGAGGCCTGGATGGAGTCTGGTGGGATTAGGTCCTGGTAGCCTTGTCTTTACTGCCCTCTTGTGGCCAAAAGTTGCTGCTGCAGCTAAAAAAATAGATTTCATTGAGGCCACAGGGACAGAGATCTTTTTGTCTCCTGGAGTTTTTTAGGTTCCCTGAATCATTTTGTGCTCAGTCCCTCATACCCTGTATGTATCTGCGATCCTCCTTCCAGTGCCTTGAAAATATGTTAAAATGATAAAAGATAGATAACTAATAGGACATGACCGGCCTCAAAATGAGCATCAAAGAGACTTCGAATGTCCATCACCTCTGGCTTAGGACTGTGTTGGGTACTTGGGTGTGGAAGGGAAGGATATGACAAAGTCTGGCAGATATCTTCTCTCAAAGACCTGACAGGCTGTTTGAATACCTTCACCCAAAGTGACGTGTTCAGGATGGCACTGAATGACGCTGTCTACTAATAAATAATCATAAAATACCTGACAACCTAAAAGCCAAGGTTGGAATTTAGCTAGCCATGGATGTCTATCTTGGTACCACCACTTACTGGCTATATGATTCTGAACAAGTTACTTCGTTACTCCGAACGTTTTCTCATATGCAAAATTGGTCTAGTAAGTTCTTTCTTCACAGAGTCATGGTGATTAAATGAGTTGATGTGTATCAAGACCTCAGCATGGTGCTCAGCACAGAGTTATTCCTATTGTTGTTAAAAGCAAGGTTTTTCATTGTCTAGGGCAGATAGAGAACAGGGTGGGATGTAATAAAGAGCTGGATAGATACACTTCTAATCATGGCTTTCTCAAGGCAAATATCATTTACAATTTTTTCAGAGCCCACTGCAATCAAGTGTTTATTAATATGATAGTGCATCATGGGCAAGATGATCCATAGGATTGCCTTGTCTCAAGGCTGCATGGAAGAGGCAGGATATCTGACTCTAGTCAGGGTCAAAAAGTTGCTTCACTTTCTCCCTCCTTTACCCATGGCAGACATCACTAATCAATCATGTCTCCCTCCTACACCCATGGCAGACATCACTAATTGATCATACCTCTCTTTCACAAAGACCATGCATATCATCTCAGAGGTCTCATTATGGAGCTCCAGGCAGTTATAATAATTAAGCAGAGTGGGAAAGTGACATACTATCTAATTTACTTTCTAGGTCTTGACACACAGGTAGATTAAAGGAGTGTAGAAGAAAGAGGAGGGCATTTTAGCCAGAGGGAGTAAAATAAGCAGAATTAAGAGTGAGAAGACAGATCTGATAGGAAAAGTTAGAGAGGGGCTGTTTTATGGAGCCCCTTGACTCCTAGCTGACTTGCTGCTACAGGTAAAGGGAATCACTGAAGGTTGTTGGGCAGGTGAGTATGGGGGCAAGATCTCTCTGGCAGCCAGTGCCAGGCAGATTGGAAAGGGGCCTGAGTCCTGAGGAGGCGTGAGGAGGGTTGGAACTCAGGACAGAGTGCCGAAGGAGAAAAATGCCTGGGATGGTGGGAAGGAAGCTTTTGTGGGCACGGCAACTCCTGCCACATCAGGAATGAAGGAAGTGATGCCATCAAAGCTGCTTCTCTGACCTTGAGCTCTGCAGACTGGGAGATAATGGCACCTCCAACAGGAAGGGGGGTTGGGGCGCAGAGCAGAGGATGTGCTTTGTTTCAGACTTAGAGTTGGAAGTGGCTTTGGGACATCCAGTGGCAATTTCCTGTGGGCATCTGGAAATGAGAGACTGGAGTCAGAGCTAGAGCTGCAGATATTAGAAAGGGAGAGAGGAAAAGGTTAATGCTTGCCAGGTCCAGCCTCGCTTTTACTCAAAGCATTTTGGGTACAAAAAGAGAGTGCATTCAGGAAAAAGATGAACTGGATGAAGGTCATAGCTTAATTCACTGCAATTCAGTTATTTCAAAAGATACCACATATCAAAAGTCAAGTGTCCTTTTCACAATATCACCTAGAATGAGTAGGAAAAGATGTGAGGTTTTTTTTTTGGTTTTGTTTTTTTTGTAATAAGTCTCATGCACAGGACCCCTAATTTCCCTATTACTAAGAAAGAATGTGTATATTTAACTGAAATACCCAAGCAATCAGAAGGCAGTTCAGAAGAATGATTCCTATCTGACTCCATTTTCTAAATTCATAACAAATTCACTTGGGCTCGAGGGTCAAACAGACCTTTGAACCTTGGCTCCACCACTTCCTCGCTGTGTGACCTTGGACAAGATACTTAACTTCTCTGAACCTTGGGCCCCTCATCCCTAAAATAGAGATTATAGAGCACCTAATTCATAGGGCTGTGTCGGAAATCAAATGAAATCACGTATGTAAAGGTTTAGTCCAGTACTTGACACGTAATAAGGGTTGAATGTATGAGAGTGATCTTTTTATCTTATCCCCTAACTTTTTTTATGGAACAGATTTTAAACAACCAGCGCATCTTTTTATGGCTGACGTGATTTCTGGGAAGTCCTCTGAGGGAGACAGAGAAACCATCCACTGATATGAAGCAGCAGGTTATGTTTCTTCTGTCTAAGTCCATTGCATTGTCTAGTAAGGGACAAAGTAAGACCGCGCTCAGGAACTGTGCAGATTACAGCTCACTGGCCACCTGTAGTGCACTTGTACCCCAGGGAGGGTCTGAAGGGCTCTGCTGCCTGCTCTCCAGTGTCCTTCTTAATTTCCACCAATGTTTACATGACACAGATTTCCTGAGGGGTCACAAGGACCTGTGCTATAGCCCGCTTGATGAATGGGTGGGGACTCCCTACCAACCCCGAGGAGATGTCCTTGAGCCAAGGCCAGTGAGCAGAAAGAGGGTCTCTACTTGACCTTGGGCCTGTCCTTGAGGAAACCGTTGAGGAATTCCTACCACTCATGACTAGCCGCAGACTAAAAATCTAGAAGTTTCTGGAAGGTTCTGATTCATAGGTTGGAGTTTAGAGTATAAAGGTAATTTGTTGTTGGAAGATTAAACTCTCAGTATAATAATAATACCACTAACATTTACTGAGCAAATACTATGTGCCAGGAATTCTCCTAAGTATGTTCTAACTCACTCCATCCTCACCATAACCCGTGAGGGAGTTATCATCCCCATTTTATAGATGGATCACTGAGGCCAGAGACTTTAAAAAACTTCCCTAGGGTCTCACAGCTACTAAGTGGCAGAAGGAAGATTTGAACCCAGGAAATCTGACTGCAGAACCTGTGCTCTTCACCACCGTGCCATAGCTGTGTCCCAAGGCTAGGGTCCACCCTCCAGGGACGGGAGGGCTGCAGTGTGGGGCCCGACCTTCTGAGGAAAGGCTGTGCTGGGAAAGGAACCTTTTGGAAGTGCTGTTTTCTCAGGCCTGAGTCCACCTTGGTGGAATATTTTGCCCGGTACCAGGCATCCAGATAAAGAGCTTTTCCGTCAGATGCTCCCAGTGATAAGTCACTGGCAGGAAGCCTCTGGCCTCTTCTCGGGGTCCCTGTTCTTTTATCTTCCTGTTCCTCTCCTGGGGATAAATAGGACACAGAGAATTTCTCTAATTCCTATGTTTACTCATATGTTCGTCTCATCCCCAAACAATTGTTAATAGGATCGGAAAAATGTCCCTCTTATATCACCCTGCTCCCAACTAGTGAGGGAACTGGGGAGATGGCCCAGGGGACCCAGCTGCATGGCTCTCCTTGTTGAAAGTGTAACTCAAGGGCTTGACCATCTTTCTTGCTTCTACATCTGCTCTAACGAAGCTGCTGAGAAGGGGAGAGCAAGCGTTGAGGATGTAGGAGAAAAGGCACGATACTCTCATGCTCCCAGGAGAAGGGGCTGAAGGGCTCATTCCTGGCAAGGGGACATCCAAAGAAATGTGTTGGTACAATATTCTCTTGCAGCCCTTGGCATGAAGGTAAGATGGTGAATCTTATAGTCTTAGGACAAACCTCAGGTAGAAATGGTAGAGACAGAAATATGAGAAGGTGACTCAGGTCACAAGGGCCTTTGGAAAATAGGTCCGCAGACCTGTTCTTCATGCTGTCCTATCCCCAGGTCTACATGGAGCCCAGGTCAGGAGCAGGGATGTCACAGAATGAAAGACTGCAGTCCACTCAGTCACAGATTCACTCATTCATTCCACAGACATTCACTGGGTGCTTTCTATGTGCCAGGAATCCGGCTGTGAGCTGGGGATGCAAAGTCAAAATGGACACAGTCCCTTGGAGCCTGACTTCTGGAAAAGAGTGCACCTCAGGCCCCCAGCTGCAGCTCCACACTGCCCCAGATTGTTATTTGTAGCTCAGAGACCCATAGGTCCCTTCACTGCTGATCCCCCACCCCCGCAGGAAGGCACATTGACAAGGTGACCCCACTGAGGGCTTGGGAGGAGGGAGGTGGCAGCAGGCACCACTCAGTGAGTGAGATGCCTGCTGACACTGAACCCCAAGCTCAGCCAGCACCTCATTTTCATCCTCGGGAAGCTTTGGGCACACGTGCGAGGTGGGAATCAGTCAGGTTGCAAGTGTAGAGCCATTCCTGCCTCTCTCCCCCATTTCCACCATCACCCAACCTATTCAAACAGCACTAGGTCGTGGGAAGGGAGGGGACATGGGACACTGCATTGCTCCTGCTTTGAGGGTCGGGTAGAACCTCACAGAGGTTGGACACACAGAGTGGGAGCCAGTGGGGCGATATGCTCTTAGGTTGAATTCCAGCTTTGACCCTGGAACAATTATCTCCATCTCTGAGTTTCAGCTTCCTCAATTGCAAAGAGTGGCTGCTAAGAGGGCCTCCTCATTGAGCTATAGTGACTAGGACATGTGACGATGCCTGCACGGCTCTTAGCATGGCGACTGGCACATTGTAGCCTGCCACGAACGGTAGCTATTCTTAGACCCGTGTTGTGTGGTTTGGCCATCCTCTGATTCCTTGAAAACTGGAATGAATTTAGAGTCAGAAGACCTGCATTAGGGTCTGGGTCCTGACACTTCTTCTCTGTTATGTCCCTCGGTATCTCTGAGCCTCTCTCTCCTCCCCATGAGGGAAAGCATATCTGCTCTACTTCGTTGTGAGGGTCGAATGAGACAACAATGGGAAAGAGTTTTGTAAGTCAAGTGCAGTGTAAATGGAAGTGACTGTGAGCCAAGTGCGCCATCCCTGGCTTCCATCCCACCTCCGAGGTGAACACTACTTGGTCCCCATAGCTTCTTCCCCTCCTCTGAGGCCTAACCCCTCTGGAGAATGGCATATTTCCACCTGGTTCTACATTGCACTTCTTCCCAGCCTCTAATGAAAGTATAAGTCCCTTGAGGACCAGCGCCGTGTTTATATATAGCTAAGAGTCGCCATTCATTGCGTTCAGGACACGCTAAGCACTCGGTAGGCACCATCTCATGTTCTCCTCTCAACAACAGGCAAGACAGGGCTGCTGGTAGCCCCATTGTCTAGATGAGGAAACTGAAGCCTAGAGGAGTTGAGTAATTTGCCGAAGGTCAGTGTGTGACCTTTTCACCAGGACCCACAGCGGATTTTTGAGCCCAGATCAGTCTGACCCCAAGCCAAACTCAGCGCCATGCAGAGTTGGGCCCAGGCAGATACCTAGTACATGCATTTTGCTTGGTCGCGTCTGATTTGTATTTTATTCCCATGTCACATCTGTAAGAGGGGATAGCATACAAGAATTCATTCATCATATCAACAGCCCACTTTGACATTATGTAGGTGCTGAGTTCACCTTGGTGACTAACACAGGTACAGTCTTGGTTCTAATCCAATCAACAGGTTCCTGAGCACCTGTGGTGGCCAGGCTGTATTGGAGGAGCTGTGTCTATAACAAGGGCCTGTCCTGAAGGGCCATGGGTTCCAATGAGGAGGGTGGGCAGCAGATACAGAATGGGGGAGGCGGGGTATAAGTCAGAATAAGAAAGGGCTTAGAGCATTCTACTCAAGTAGAATGGTCAGGGGACAGCATCTCTAAGTAAGTGACATTGGAGCAGAGGCCTGATAAGTGAGGAAATGAGCCATGTGAATACGGGGAAGAGGAAAGGGCATCCCAGGCGGAGGTAAATACGCACACCCTAACAAGGGGGCATGGGGGTACACACGAGGAACAGCAAGCAGGCGAGAGTGGCTGGTGTGCAGTGAGCAAGGGGAAGAACGGCTGGCTCGGTGATCAGGAAGGAACCGGGCCTCTATGGTACCCTTTCTGTGAGACCAGAAGCCATCGGGTTCTGGTGGTCTCCCAGAGAAACAAAATCACTCTGTCTTTCCCAGTATAGACTGGTGCCTCGTGACTGGGGGTGATTTTGCCCTGCCCTAGGGGCATTTGGCAATGTCTATACACTACTTTGGTTGTCACAAGTAGCAGGGAAGAATGTTCCTGGCATCCAATGGGTAGAGGCCAGAGATAACACTAACGTCCTAATATGCACGGGACAGCCCCCTCCACCCCCAGCAAAGAAGTATCTGGCCTAGAATGTCAATGGTGCCAAGGTTGAGAAACCTGGGTGTAGACCCAAGAAAGGGCGATATGCTCTTAGGAAGATGGTGAGGGGCTCACGAATGCAGTGTCCCAGCGCCTCAAGCCCGAATTCCCCCGCGGTAAACATCCCTCACGTTACTGTTGGTATTTCCTTCTCGGCTCTAATAACCACTACACTGGGACACATTCCAGGCCACTTCCTGCTGCTCGGGACCTGCTGTGTGTCTAACCTGAGGATAATGAATTTTCTGTGCTCAGGGCCATCCGTGTGTGTACGCAGCCCTGACATCTTGTGTGCATCCCGCATCCGGAAGTGTAATTTATTAGGCTTAATCCCTGTCTGGGGTAATGGGAAGCCTTCCCTGTGGAAATGCTGGGGAGGGGATATGCCCCATTATTATTTCATTAGGACACCACTGTGTATTCCAGGAATCCCTGAGCAGATATCACATGCTCCTCAGATGATTTAGACGAGGCAGACCCGGCCCCCCCATCCCCAAGCAGGGGCCTCATCCCTCCCAGAACTCAGGACAAGTATCCACAGATTTCCACACATGCCTCCCAGGCTCATTTCTTATTAGTAAATTCCTTTTTATTTTTTTCACCTCCTGTCAATTTTGTCCTTCCACATCAGGAGAATATACCGTGTTTCCCCAAAAATAAGACCTAGCCAGACAATCAGCTCTAGTGCGTCTTTTGGAGCAAAAATTAATATAAGACCTGGTCTCATTTTACTATAATATCAGACGGGGTCTATAATATAATATAATATAATATAATATAATATAATATAATATAATATAATATAATATAATATAATATAATATACAAAATATAATAAATATAATACAATATAATATAATACCAGGTCTTATATTACAAACATTTAAAGGAATGCAATCAGGCATTTACTCCTTTCTCAACTATGCGAGTCGTAGATTGAAAAGCTAATGTCAGCAGCAAAGGTTTCTAACCTCCAAACTTGTGCTTTCAGTTTTCCTCTGAAACCAGCATTGATGGGGGCTGCTAAGGCAAGTTATCATTTCATAAATTCTCTCTCCTCCTCCAGTTCAGCCTGTCTAAACATGCAGAGTGAGGGGAAAGGCGTGGAAGTATCAAGAGACATCTAGCCTCTGCTCCCCTCAAGAACAGTCAACACTCTCTCTATCATCTGGCTTTGCCCTTAATTCCACACCCCTGTTCCACAGGCAGGGTCAGCTCTAACATACCTTAGGTGGTAGGTTTTAGGGTCACTGGATTGTAATTCCCCAACTCACCAAAGTAAATTGTACTTTGCATAGTTATTTCAGCTCAGCGATATTTTCCTCTGGGTCCTTTTCTTTCCCATCCTATTGCAGGAAGTCTCTACTTGATTTGATTTGCAAATGATTCATGGACGTTTCTTTTTCTAATATCACAAAGGGCTCACACCTGGCCCAAGGTCACCCATCATCATCCATCTTGCCAGCTTCACTCATTGCTATGGGAAGCAGCTGGACCAGGAATGGGCCACCAGAGGGCTGCGGTGTCAGAACCTTGAATTCAATCCTAACACTACATCTTACTAACTGAAATCCCTTAAGTCAGTCATTACCTCTCTCTGAGCCTCAGTCTCCTCATCAGGCAAATGGGAACAATTTTCAGTCAGGTCCTGCTTAATGACAAGGATAGATTCTGAGAAATGCGTTGCTAGGCGATTTCATCATTGTATGAGCATCATAGAGTGCACTTACGCAAATGTAGATGCTACGGCCTACTACACACCTCTGCTCTATGGTACCGCCTATTGCTCTTAGGTACAAACCTGTACAGCACGTTACTGTACTGAGTACTGTAGACAACTGTAACACAATTGCAAGTATTTGTATGTATAAACATAGAAAAAGTATAGTGAAATCACAGTATAAAAGATAACAAATGGTTCACTTGTATAGGACACTTACCGTGAATGGAGCTTGCGGGACAGGAAGTTGCTCTGGGTGAGTCAGTGAGTGAGTGGGGAGGGAATGTGAAGGCCCAGGACATCACTGTACACAAATGCAGACTTTATAAACACTGCACACTTAGGTGACACTAAAGTTATAAGACAACATGGGATTAAATCAAGCACAAGAGAAAATGATGTAATTAAGAGCTATGGCAGATACAAGATGTCCAAGGCTGCTGCCACTGTTTTACAGCAAACTTATTTTGCAGGTAGAAAGAGTACCCTGTAAAATAATGATCAAAGCATAGTATAGTAAATGCATGGAGCAGGAACATAGTCATTTATTATCGTTATCAAGTATTACGCACTGTACTTAGCTGGATGTGCTATACTTTCCTTCGACTGGCAGTGCAGTAGGTTTGTTTACTCAGCATCACCACATCATTCGTTGTGCTATGACGTTACCCAGGCTATGACGTCACCAGGCTGTAGGACTGAGCTCCATTAGAATATCAGGGGACCAGGGTTGTACATTTGGTCTGTCGTTAAGCGAAGTATTATTAGGCACGTGACTACTCTCCTCATTCTGCTGTGGTGAGCAGCAGATGAAAGAACGCATGTGAAAGCACTTTTCAAACTGCATGGGGAACTTAAATGTCACGATTCTACTCTGTCCTTTTGCTGTGAATGGTTGGAATGAGAAGCCGTACGATGATGCGAAGAGAAATACAATAGTCCCTGCTTATCCATGGATTCTTTCGCTTTCTGCAGTTTCAGTCACCCGTGGTCAGCCACAGTCTGAAAATCGTCAATGAGAAACTCCAGAAATCAACGATTCGTAAGGTTTACATGGTGAGTCATTCTGAGTAGGGTGATGAAATCTCTCGCTGTCTGGCTGCATCCTGCCTGGGTGGACCCGTCTGTTAGTCACTGAGCAGCCATCTCAGTGATCAGATCGACTGTCATTATATCACAAGGCCTGTGTTCCAGTCACCCTTACTTATTTAATAATGCCACAGTCTCATCACTTTTATTACAGTATATTGTTATCGTTATTCTATTTTATTATTCGTCGTTGTTAAACTCTTACTGTGCCTAATTTATAAATTAAACTTTGTCACAGGTCGGTGTACCCAGGAAAAAACATAGTAGATGCAGCGTTCAGTACTATCCTCAGCTTCAGGCATCCACGGGGGACCTTAGGCTGTATCCCCAGGGATAAGGAGGGGCTCCTGCAGCTCCTCTCTCAGGTATGGTCAGGGCGGCCCGGGCTTCCAGGCTGATTGTCACCATCTTATCAGATGAGCGGGCGAAGGGACAGAGCCCCTCTGCATCTCTGCCTCTAAGGCAGCTTCGAGTTTCCATATTTGAACATTCTTACGGTCAGCCTTTCCCCAGGAAGAAAATAGCTGATAATAGAAAGGAGCCAGAGGACCCTCTCCTTCCCCTTTCACTTGACGTCCGGCAATGCAGTCACGGAGGAAAGTTCGCACACAAAGTTTCGAAGCCATTTCTGTTGAGCTCATCAATAATGGCCTTATAAGAACGATTCCATGCCTAAGAAGCATTTTAAGCCTTTTTAAGCTCCAAAGATTAGGGTGAAAAGGGAGGAGGTGGGAGCAGGACAGATAAACAACAGACTGGAGAGCATTCTCCATGCAGAGAAGTAGATTCTGTACTTTGGTTAGATTAATCCCCAAATTGAAACCAGCCCCGAACCATTCTGAGAAAAGAGAGCCGAGATAAGAGAAAGCCCTCAGCAAAGCCCCAGCATTGAGCTGTTTGTGGAAATGTGGACTGCGTCCTTTCCCTGCAGCCAAAGGACAGAAGATGAGCCCGCAGAGGACAAATAGAGGGTGAGAGTTTCCTTGGACAGTCAGGGGAGGTGGGAGAGGAAAGAGGAAAAGGAGCAGGGGCCACGTAGGTGATGCACACACATGCTGTCAAACCACCGAGGGGTCTTTCCTTCTCACCTTGGGGACCACCCACCTGCCTGTTTCCACACCACTGGGTTCTACAAAGACCAAAGGGCACTTGCAGAGGATCCTAACACCTACCGGAGGAAGCCAACCCTCTCTGTGCCATGCCTGGCTTCCAACCCCAAGACCAAGGCCCACTTAGAAGGGACAGGCTTTGGTTCCAGAGGACTCCCAGTCTATGCAGGAAGGCTGAACAGTGCCACCAGAGGTGTGAATGGGACAGGGCATCTGAGCGTGGGTCCCAGCAGGATTAATGCCGTCTGACTGGAGTGCCTGGCTCTACCAAGAGAGTTGAGAGCTTCCAAAAAGACAGTGCTCATTTGGAGGTATTGGTGACTTAAAAATAACAGTCTCATAACTGGTGCATAGTCACACCTGTAAAGACTGAACCGCAACATCTGTGGACAGGACCCTGCAAGCCCCAGCTGTCAGGAGCAGGGATATGACAAAATCCAGCACGCAGCAAAAGCTCTGCAGAGTGGGGCTGGCAGGGAGAGGGGTTCCCAGGGCAGCACGAGTGACCCGGACCATTTTTGTTAAAAATCGAGAAAGACAAGAAACAGAGTAATAGAAGGGAGGGAGATGGCTCCTTACGAAAGAGACACCTGCAGTTTTCCCTTCTCCTCTGACTGAGGTTTTTGAGGAATGCCAGTAGAACCCAGATGAATCCAGGAGCCCAGTATGTATGCTGGACAATGGGAACATCTGTGGTCTTGATGGGTCTGTAGGAAATGGGACCTGGAGCCCACTTCAAAGACCACATGAGGGAGGTGCCCATCCTCACGATCCTCACCCCTCCAGCCTCTGTGAGCACGAAGGAGGATACCAAGCCGAAGGGGACTTGGGAACCTCAGGGACATTTGGGTTTTCAAGTGCTGCTTACGGACTTGGCTCAGGGGCGCAAGGGCTTCTCTAATGTTCTCTACCCACAACCGTGTGGTGAGTAAGATTGTTGGAATAACGCCTGTCCAGGGTCTGAGATGTTCCCAGGAGCATGGTGTGGGGGTGGGTCAGGGGCACATTCCAGAAAAAGGCAACAGTCCATGCAACTAGCCTGGGGAACCTGGGGAACCTGATGGATAGTTACCGTCGTAACTTGCTTTCTAGGTTTTTAAGCGGCACCCAGCGCATCCCTTCTGACCTATTCCCTTTTCCCTGTTGCATTTTCACTTATCTTCACCTTTGGAATAAGAAAGTCAAATGTATGAATATTTTAGAAAATCTAAAATATTTTCAACGTTTGTCAAAACCACTGAGACACACCTTTTAAAAATAAATTTTAAAATGGTATCAAAGGGATAGGTACATAGGATTTAAAAAGTAATAGCACTAAGTGGCTTATAATAAAAGCCAACCTTCCCCTCTCAAGCCCAGGGGCAACTTCTTTTTAATTTTTAAAGTTGTTTCTGTTTCCAGTTCCTCTGCTGATCACCTCCACTGTCCCGTGTACTCTGCTTCCACCACCACTTCCGGCTTTATCAATGATGCACTTGATCTATGACCTTCAATTTGGATAGATGAGGGTTTCGCTCACTCAGAAATATTCACCCACCTCTCCTTCCTTCTTCCCAACAGAACTAAATCACAGTCCTTAGTTCCCCTGTTGGTCACCTTTGTTTAAATAGTACATGCATTTATATTATTTGAAAATATGTACTAATTACACATGCATGTCTGTGTATGTTGTGGTGTCTTGCTTTCCTGGCTTCCAGCATTTCTCTTAGCATGGCTTCATCTGCATGACTTCAAAATCGTTGAGAATGTGGTGGGTTGGGTGGAATTACCACTCACAGCTTTGTTGCCCAAAGATAAGCAACGTGAAGCAGAGAGTGAATGCATGAGGAGCTGGTGTCCCCAGCCCTGGAAACTGGCCCAGGCAAAATGAAGGGATCTAGGTCCACCCAGCTTTTGCCTACACACACATCTGCCAGTGGACAGTCAGATGTGAAGAGAAAGGCTGCACATGGATGCAGAAAGCCCTGGAAGTAGGGGCAGGCCTCCTCTTGCCCATGTGGACCCCCTTTTATAATATTCCCTCTTCGCCAGGAATCTCCTAGTTGTTGACTCTGCATTGCCACCCCCTCCAGGAACAGTCACCCACACGGGCAGTCGTCAGTTCCCCTCCTCGAGCTCTGCTTCTCTGCTTCCTGCCCTCCTCCAGCCAATGATGGAATCAACGGTATTCATGGAGTAACCACTGTTTGCTTAGACATTGAGAATATAGGTGAGTACGAGACAGACAATGTTCCTGCACTCTGGGACGGGGGGGGGTGGGGGGTGGCTTGACCTTCTCTGCTCTGAAAAGAAATGCCACCAAGCATTTAAGCTAAGACCAGAGAATGCAAAGGAGCCAAGCTTGCAAACAGCAGCCTGAGGGGAGGTCCAAGAAAAGTGAATGTGCAAAGGGCCCGTGGCACTGATGGGGAACAGGGTGTGTTTAATGAAATGAGAGGAGGCCCTGTAGCTGGCGTTTGGCAGACAAAAGGGAGACTGGTCCAAGGGGAGGTCTCCAGAAGGCAAGGGCCAGACCATGCAGGGCCTGGTTGGCCAAGTAAGGAATTTGGATTTTATTCTAAGCACAACAGGAGGGCACTGAAGGATTTCAGCAAAAAAATATGCCAGCCCTTTTTTGTGCCTTAAGATATCCTTTCTGGAAAATGGATGTACGCATCGATGGGGTTCCTCTTTTCCAATTAGAGACAAGGACGCCTCATCTTTCTTGGGGAAAGGGGTCCATTTCCTCTCCGGATGTTATCATCTGTGGCTACCAAGTAGCTCAGGGACCTGGGAGAAAGGAAGGTTCTCAACAGAAAAGCTGTTCCAGCCAAGATGCCTGCTTGGCCATATTTAATAGAGAGTCCCTCACATCACAAACCAACAAAAAGTGCACCGGCTTTGCACAGCATCACCCTGGGGTGAGTGGAGCTGGGTGGGGAAGGAAGGCGGCAGCCTGACAGCATTCTTTTCCCAGGATTTCCAACTGGGAATCAGAAAACTGAATTACAGCCAGATGCATTTCAGTCCTCTATTAACATTTTTTTTTTTTTTAAATCTATCACCTGAACTCTTTCCTTGGTCTCCCTGGCTCCACAGTAGGGATCCCCATGTGATGTCTGCCAGGATCCACCCCCACTTTCAGGGAACGGGGTTTGAGGCGCTGCCCCTCCACTTTTCAAAGCCTTTCCCCTGGTCATCAGAGAGTGTCTGGTTGGGGTTGGGCTCTGTGAAATAGGGGACTTTTTCCTCCCGCCCCCTCTTCCTTCCTCGTTCCTCCCTCCACCCCTCCACTTTTCCCTCTCCTTTATATTGAGTTATCTGTTCAGAGCAAAGCCATCTCCTGGAACTGCCTGGATGGGATCTGGTCTCCCATCAAAGCCGCAGAACCTTTCTCAGGTCCAGTTAGTGATGTCTGTCAAAACTTTAACTGCCGCAGGCTTTGGAGGCAGCTCTTCCCTTCTTGGGGCTGTAAGGGGGAAGTGTCGCTTGTGAAGGTGCAGCATGGGCTGGTGTCAGCCCATGGTTAGGGTTAGGGTTTGCTAATTAAAGTGAGGCTTGAGCCAGCCCTCATCTCTGTAAGGCACTTACCTTGGTGAGCCAGGTGCCCTAGAGTCAGACTGCCTTAGTTGACATTCTGCCTACACCAGTGACTAGTAGTAGGATGGACAGCAGACAGTTTAACTTCTCTGAGACTCAGTTTTTCATCTGTAAAGTGGGGCTAATGATTGTAGCGTGCTCTTCAAAGTGTCGTTGAGCAGATTAAATAAGATTAAAGTACATGTAAAGCACTTAACGCATGGAAATATTCAGAGTTTTCTTGTCATTGTAATTAGTGAAATTCCACCGGATTCTGTGGGTGCTGGGATCATAGAGAAGGCACAGAAGTTTCTAGAGATGCCGCAGGAAGCAAAGAAAGGGGAGCGATATCATAGCTTCTCCCTTTCTTTTAGTTAATCTTTCACTAGCGCCCCCCAGTGGCCAAACCCACTTAGAAGCCAGACAGCTGGAGAGCCTGATAAACATAATTCCTTTCTGTGCAAAACAAAGCAGGGGAAGGGCAGAGAATGGATCTGAGAACAAACACGCATCCCCATGCAGTGTACACATATGTGCATATTTTCACACTTTGGGTATGAGTGGGCTAGGTTGCATGGTCATAAATATAACACATCAAGAAATAACAGCAAAGCACTTTACATAATCTACCCTATTTAATCTTCCCCCCAAACTCTATCAGGTAAGAAAACTGAGGCTCAGAGACATTGATTTATCCGAGATCACACAAGTCGTAAGCAGTGGATCCAAAATGGCAGCCCAGCCAGTCTTAGCCAGAGCCTGTGCTCCCAACCACCGTGGCATCCAGCCTGTCAGTTAACCTGGACTAGATGTTTTGTTAAGACCAGGGTCCTGTCTCACTGTGAAGTGGCTGAAGGTACCCACCCTCTCTCAGTCAAGAACAGGGACCTGCTCCTTCAGGAAATGGCCCAGGGCAACCTCTTCTCCTGCTTTCCTTGTTCATATATACGCACTGTGCCATTTAAAATCACTTCCTTAGCAACACTCAATCTGGTGGTATAAGAAAAGCAAAAAGGACCAATTACCCTCAAATAAATAAATAAACAAATGAATAAAGAGTAGCTTTGGGGAAGAAAATTATTGAATTCTGTACCCGTAAATGCAGCATGAATTCATTTCTGACAAGAAATCTAAATAATTACCCTCCCTGTCACTCTGCTCCCTCCCCAAGGCTCCAGGTAAGTCTGGGCAGGTCCTGGGGTGGGGGTGGGGCAGCAAGGAGTGTAGTCTGTAGCTGCTCGTCACCTGCCTCCATGTCAAGCCAAAGAGCAAGACCGCCAGGGGTCTGCTTCCTCCTCAGCATCCAAGACCAGGGGCTAAGGGGAAGAACAACATTTGTTCTTCTTTGTTTTCCTTGTTAGGGAGACTAGGAGGGTGGCAAAAGGAGGGATGATCTCATGTCTTATTTTTATAATTAATTACTTGGGCTGTACTAGCAGGAAGGCCAGACTCTGCCCCCCTCGAGACCTCCCACTACTGAATTGTGTAATCCCCCCTGGGGCTTACGGAATCCAAAAACCAGGAGGAGAGAAAGCTGGGAGCAGAAGACAAAGGTCAAAAGCTGGCCCACAGATGTGCTGTATGTGACACAGATAAGGTGGCCCACATAGGTTAAAAATCAATTAGAAATGGAAAGAATTCAGGATTTCTGGCTTCTCTTGAAAAAGCCAGCTCTCTGGCCACTAAAGGCCCACATTCCTGCAGGGCAAGGATGCTGGGTGCTCTCCAGCTCACCCATCCCCACCACCCCCTAATGCTCCCCACCCCGAAGCTAAGTGTTAATTGCCATTCATCACCATCCTCCAGCTGTTTTCCTTATATGTTCCCATTCCACTAATTTCAAATTACCTGCCTGGCTCCTGTAGCCATCTACATTGCAGCCCCAGTCTCATTAGCTGGTTATTGTTACTTCTGTCCTTGCCGCTTGCCACAAAGAGCCCCATCTGCCCTTCCAAAGCTAATTCCCACTCTGCTTCCACTTGAGGCTCCCGTGCAGACACATCATTCACTCTCAGTTCCTTGAAAATGCACCACCCTGTCTACCTCCAAGCCTTTCCTCTTGATATTTCCCCTGCACGTGTGCTTCCCCTTTCTGTCCTGTCACAACTAAATTTTAGCCTCACTATTAGTTTTCCATTGCTGCCATAACAATCCATAACAATTTACCATACTTAGTGGCTTAAGCAACACAGACTTATCCTTTTGTAGTTCTGTAGGTCAGACATCGGATCTGGGTCTCAATGGACTAAAGTCAAGGTGTCAGCAGGGCTATAGTTCCACTGATCCCTTTTTTTTTTTTTTTCTGGCTATGAGCTCACGGCCATTTCTCAGCTTCTGGAGACCACCACATTCTTGGCTCATGGCCCGCTTTCTCTATCTTCAAAGTGTAGTCTCTGACACTGAATTTTTCGTTTTTCTTCTGTCTCATTCTTCAGACCCAGTTGGGTCAGAAGGAAAGACTGTCTGCTTTTAAGGATTCATGTCTTTAAGAAATTGGGCCCACCCAGTTAATCCAAGACAACCTTTCCATCTCAAAGTCCAAATCCTTAATCACATCTGCAAAGTCCCTTTTGCATTCTATCGTCTATCTACCTATATCTATCTATCCATCCATCCATCTATCCATCCATCTACCTACCACACTCCCTTAGAAGCCTAGTACAACTCTTACATCTTCTAAAAAGTCTTGCTTAACTATTCTCTTCTAACCTACTGTGCTGTGTGACAATGACAGTCACTTGATCTCTCTTTTATTCATTTCCACTGGGTGCAGTGGTGTGCTGGCGAATGTTTAACAGCTGGCTTTCCTTGGTAGAGGAGAAGCCCTGATCTATAGGGTTTGCCAATTCCTGAGATATAAATATTCCCACATGGCTGATTTCAAGCTACCCATGTGATGTTACTGAATGTAGAGATGGGAAGAGATGTGTACAATCAGATCTTTCAATCTAGTGGGAGCCAGCTCCAGCACTCCACTCCTGTGTGTAAAATGGGGGTTGACTAGTTGATCCAAATGTTATTGAGGAATCAATGATTTCTCAAACACTGGGAAACTTTGATATCTCTCCCTGTAAGTGTCCCTCTCTGGGGGCTGGTGCCTTCTCAGTGTAAATGTTTCAAAGATGTCTCTGTGAAAAACATATTAGAGAACTGGTTTCATGAGAAAAGAACCTCTACCTAGAAAGAGACCGGGACACGTCTGGGCCTCAATACGATCACAAAGTCCTAAATCCAACCACAAAATGAGCTTGGCTTTAGGAAAATACAGGATTTTTTTCCTAGAAACTAATTCAGTGATTTCCTTAGGTACACATAATCAAGTGGAGGAATCAAATGACGAATGCCAGTCCCATAAAAGACCCATCAGGCAGGTAAATAAAGTACATTAATAATTTTCTCTTGCAACATGTCCTTTCATTTGTGGTTATTGAATTTCTTGCTTTTAGGCAGCCCAGGAAAATAAGAGCTGCACTTACTGAATGCTTACTACTTGCAAAGATCTTCATGCATGTTACCTAAATTGATCGGCCTTGTTGATCCCAACTAGTTGAGTAACAAATCAGTGCCAGATCACTCAGCTAGAGAACGGGAGACACTGGGATCCAAACCTCAAACTCCCAGCCCCATTGTTCCTGCCTGTGAACACCAGCCCTCCAGACGGGCTCACAGCAAAGATGTATGTGGGAGCCAGTGGGAGGGGTCAGGCTGGAGCCAGAACAGGCAGGAACACGAGTATTGACAGGAAGGGCAGTCTTTTTCTGAAAGAACCAATTCCCATGGGCCCATTGACAAACTCTCCATTTATTTATTTGCTGTTCCTGCAGCTTCTATTTACTTAGCTCAGACTAGATTTGGGGACCTGCCATCTCCGGCGGGTGCCACTGCTTGATTCGAAGCCTACTTTTATCCCTCTTTCTCCTTTCTTTTCCCTTTTCCAGATCCCTATTATCTCATACGCCCCTAAGGTGACATTTATACATCCATTTCATTCAGCAAACAGTTATTGAGCACCTACTGTGTGTCATCTGCTGGAGATCCAAATATAAGACAGTCACAATCTCAGCCCCAAAGTGTCCCCAGGTATGACACGTCAGGGGCCACATATGCACAAAATGTCGCAGGAATCCTCAGGGTAGAGTGCAGACTCCAAGTTCTAGGGGAATAAAGCTCCCCTCAGGAGGACTCTTGAACTGAGATTTAAAAGAGAAACAGTGGAGTTTTCCAAGCACCAGAGGTAGGAGAAGACTTTGCTGGCAGGGGAACCACGAGTTAAATAAATGAAGGCATCAGAGGGCCTGTGACTGGAGCGTAGGGCGGGTGTATGTCAAGGGAGTGGGGATGGTGGTTGGAAATAAAGCTAGTGGGGAGAGGAGAAAGCAAAAGTCACCGGGGCCAGCTTAGCAGGGCTTCCTATAATCAGTCTGGACTTTGTCCTGCAGGCAATGAGGCACCGATGATGAGTTTTAAGCAAATGAGTGACACAGTCAGATTGGCAGTCATCTGGCACGGTCTGCTGCAGTCTGAATGTGAGGACAGACCTGAGAAGCTGGAGGCTACTGCACAGATCCAGGCAGGGGTGCTGAGGGCTGGAGCCACAAGCGTGGCAGTGAGGGTGGGGCTGAGAGGACAGGCTGACACTAGAGATGGGCATACGCACAGACACACTCACATGCATCCTTTGCAAGGACCCCTGCCCCAGGGTGAGCTAGGCCTGTGAGCTGGAAGAAGCACATTCCACCGACCCCAGCCGGTCAGAAGCGTAAATGAACTCTGGTGAAGGGGGCTATTCAGACAAAATCACCTGTCGCCAGGTCAGCTGATAAGCATGAGTTGCACAAACAATTACAGAAATGGCTGCTAGGTACAAGGCTCGATGACGGCACACCAATCAATAGTCAACATTTCAGGGAAGAGGGAGATCAGCAAGGGAAGAAAACAATCAACGCTTCCGCTTGGGAGGGCACTGTGCTCATGAAGCCTTCTGCCCCTCATTGCCCCATTGGCGGCAACGCTGGTAAAAGGAGCTACATTTTACAGTTGAGAAAACTGAGGCTCAGGGAGTTTGCTGATTTGCCCAGGGGCACCCAGCTGGGACGAGACGGGGTTAGAACTAAATCCCCATCTCCAGAGACCAAGTTTAACTTCTGGCCACACTGTCGTGACTTCCTCCTCTCAAATCCTGCGACTCATGCTGTCTGTTCGACGTGATCTAACACTCGACTAGTCTTTAATTATGTCACAGGGTAGTAATGACTTAACATTTGAGGTCTGCAGCACGTGGCAGGAGCTGTTCGAAACACTTCATATGCTGTGAACGGACCTAAGCCAATTTGTCCATTCAACAGCTGCCAGGCTCTTTGGGAAATAATGGGGCTTTCTGCTAATTAGAGGAGGAAGGGAATACACAGCTTTCCCTCTCAACCTGCTACCTGGTGGCATTAAAGTAAAAGGAGTTCTGCCACATGTACGAAGAGGCATAAAATCACCCACATGTCAGGCCCTATAAGTCCCCACTCTCTGCCTCTTTAGCCATTCTGACACCACTTGCAGGGAAGGGTCACTTTGCAAGTGGTGTCAGCTCAATGGCAGGGTCAGCTGGTCTTCTGGTTGGACCGGGCATCAGAGCCAAGACCAAAAGCAAGTTTAGACCTAGAATATTTCTCTGAAGGCGTTGGGCGGTAGCGTCACCAGATTCTTTTCTTTTGTTTCTGCCAGGGTGAACCAAGGTGCCTGCCCAGTCAACCATCTCTCTCGAACACTGCTCATTTCAACCACAAACAATTTATTGTTAACCTTGCCTATGCTAATCACCTGGGGCCCGGTACTGCTTTCGATAGTAATATTTGAAGCCTCCCTCCCATGGATGCCCGGGAGGGTGGGTCCTGTAACAAATGCTCTTAGCACAGTCACTGTGTGCTGGCACGGTTCCAAGTGCTTTGAACTCTACACATGAGAACCCATTTCATTGTTGTAACAACTCCAAGAGGTACAACCTAATGTCGTCCTCATGTCTCCAATTAGGAAACTGAGTCACAGAGAAGTTAAGGGCTGTTTCCCCAGAGGGGATGTGAGAGACATGAAAGTGGAGACCCGGGGTATGGCCTGTCCTCCCATTTCCATCCACAGAGCCAAGCCCAGTGCGAGGAACATGATAAATACGTGTTGGTAATAGAGAGTTACTGCTGTGTCGGTTGGTTTTACTGACTGGCCTAAGGTTGGTGAAGTATGAGCATTAGCTGAGTGCTGTCCTGTAGTCACCAATGGAACGCACTTTGCATCTTCCTCAGATTTCTATGCATCCTGCGTGGCTCAGAGTTGGCCTCAGCAAGGACCTGTTTTCATAGATTGTGGATTTGTCTACTTGGTCTTCCCTGGATAGATACAGAAGTCTCTCATGAATCTTGGAATGCCATAGTCCCAAAACCCAGTGAATTCTCCTAAAATGAGAAAGAATGCCTGAATCGGGGAGAGAAGTTACACAGCTGTGTGTGTGTTGTTGTTACAACTCTTGTCTAACTCCTTTTATAAAAACTTGTTCCATTGATTATCATGCCACCTTGGAGAAAGATGTAGTTTCCATAATAAACTAAAAATAAACCAACAAATGGAATGGGAAAGGGGAAAAAGATAACACAAATTGAGTATGTATTGTATGCTAGGCAATTTTACACGTATCTTCTCATTCGATCCACACAAAACTTATTTAAGACAAGCTCAGAGAGGTTAAGCAGCTTGCCTAAGACCACACAGCAATTAAATGGCTTTGCTACTGGCTCCATCTGATGCCAACCCAGGCTCTTGCCACCACACTGCAGAGATAGCAAGCAAATGTGTTTAGGAAAGATGTCAATGCCAGGTGGTGTCTAGAAGAAATACATTTTAGAGAGGTACTCAAAGGTCTGTCTTCACCAAAGAGAAAAGGCTTTTGAAAATATCACAGCACACGCTATTCAGAAAGCTGACAAATCTAGACAGAAAGGGACACCCAAATCTCAAGATCCCTTCTCTCTTTCAGGTTTTCTATTACATTGAAGGGAGGCGGGGGAACTTTCCAACATGCAAAACGTACGCAGAATTTTATTCACAAATGTTTAATAAATCAAAGATGCACTTAGAACAGGAAACATCACACAGCCCAGGTGATAGTCTTTTGTGAGGCTGAAGATCCAAGGGGGCAGCCTTGCGTTTCTGTACAACTGATTGATGGGATGGGAACGAGCAGGGGGAAAAAATACACCCTCTGCCATAGACAGTCACCGAACAGAGGACATTTAAAATGCAAGAGGGGAGATTGAAGCCCAATGAAAGATTAAAGAAAGAAAAAAAGGACAAATAGGTAGATCAATTGTTGTGTGAATATCCTGAGGTATTTAATTCACACTGGACTGTATTGCATTTGGAAGTTACACAGTTGTACTGCATTGGTGGTGTTTATATCTTTCCAAACCTCATATATCACAGGAGCCAGAACTACCAGTGACCAAGGACCAGGATTCATTTTGGTGAGAGGGAGGCACCTCTGATTCTGGAGTTCATGGCTTGTCTGTGAACACTTGCCAAGAGAGAGACTTCTGTCGTCTGATCTAATGTGGCTTCCCACTGTCCCTTCATCTATCTATCCATCCTCCATCCATTGTCAAATATTTATTGACGTTTCATACCAGGCCCTAAGCTAGGATATGGCCATCAGCATGACAGACAAAGTCCTTGGTCTTATGGAAAACACTGCATGCCCGATAAGGGTCCACAATAAGGTTGAAGAAATAAGAAGAGGCAGAATCAAATGGGGTCTTGATAAGAATTTGGGATTTTATTCTATGTGCGAAGGGAAAATATTGAAGAGTTTTAAGTAGGGGTGTGACGTAATCTGATTAGGCTTTTATTCGATAAATGCAACTGGATGGTGTAGAGTGAATTTAACAGGAGGCAGGAATGAAAACAGGCAGAGCAGTGAGGGGGCCATTGCAGGAAACTAGGCAGGAGATAGTGTGGGCTTGGACTCGGGTGGGGGCAACAGAGTTGGAAAGTGCTGGAAGTATTTGAGATGCATTCTGGAGGTAGATACATGGTGGCCATTTGGGATTGGGGAAGGAGAGGAAAGGGAGAGACCCATGGTGATTTCCAGGTTTCCAACTTGAAGCCACATGTATACTGGTGCCATTTTCTAAATGGAGAGGATTGGAAGACGGTATTCTAGTCATTCCTCTCATCTTCTAGCTGGCATTTTTTGAGCACCTACTATGTGCTGGAGGCTCTACAACAGCTTCTGAGAAATAGAAGAGCAGCTGCGTCATGGGATCATCCAGACTTCTAGCTCAGCCGGACAGACGGACACCCTTTCTCTAGCTCTGCTCAGGGACCACGTGAAATTCAGGATTGCCAGTGTGTCAGTGGGGTTCCCCGTCCTGTTTACCCACCTCCAACCTGGGCTCATCAGATCAAAAGGCTTTTTAAAAATCAAAATTGATGTGGAATTGACCATAGGAGAAAACACTTTATTTTTCCTATAAGACTGACTAACGTGTGATGAAAAGTGTGCCAAATGGTCAGGGGTTTCTTTTTATCCTTTGGGCAACAGGAGGCTTAGCTACACATTTGTAGCTCCGCTGATAACTGTGTAGAGTTTATGGTTTCCATAATGGCATTTTGGTTTTCTCCTTGATATGGATTATGCCACCTGAACATCTGTCATTGGATGCTCCTGGACCTGGCTGTACCTGGCCACGTACCTGGGCCCATCTCTGATGAGACCGAGCATAGACAGCGAGGACACTCATTTAAAACTTGGCTGAGCCATTTGGGCTTCCTGAATTGGATATTTGCCCTCAGGGATGCAAAGTAAATTCCCAGTTAATAGTAATAGTGGATGCTGTGAGGTGCCATCAGATTCTCTCTTTTTCTCAGCTGCCAGGTGTTGGCTGCCAAAGGCTCTCAGCTGAGTTCCTCTCTGAAAATTAACCCTTGACCAGAGTTGCCTTGTCCAAACTCATATCCATGGGGATTGTCCATATCCAAAGACGGCATGAACTCAGCTCACAGGACCAGCCCCTGTGGCTCATGAGGGCCATAATTTCTGGGTACACCCTCTGAGGGCAGCAGTGTCCCATCAGTCCACGCTCCCCTCCCGTGGTTTCCAATGTATCTCCATTGTTTTTCAGGGCCTCTTAAGTTGTGCAATGCTTTGGCTGCATCTGTATTGCTTTCTCCTAGAACGGTGGCGGCCTTCTTTCTGGAAATATAGTTTTATTGGGACATAGCCAATATGTCTCAACGTGTATATGTATATTTTGTAAAATAGGCATAAGTATTACCTGTGGCTGCTTTTGTGTTACAACGGCAGGATTGAGCAGTCACAACAAAAACTGGTATTGCCACCTCCCACCCACCATCACCGCTATTTCCACCTCCCACCCCCAAGGACTTCCACTTCCCATCACCTTGTTTCATTTTTTTTTTGGGGGGGGGGGCGGCACTCATCACCATGGCCAGAAAAAACTAAAATTTTTATGATCTGGCTCTTTCAGAAGAAGTTTGCTTTTCCCTGTCCTAGAAAGAACAAGTGAAGTAAGGGATTCCCTGCCAAAAAGTGGTCATTTTTTGCCTGGATTGGAGACTAGACACCCTGAGCACAAGGCCCTTTTCATTTCTGAGGGTCTGGGGGGTTCAGCAAGCACCATCCCATAAAAAGATTTTACTGAGAGCAAGACCCTCTGTTTGCAAAGTACGTTCTGTGCCAGCCACTGCACTTAGCACCTTACCTTTAAGCACTCACATATGCCTCTCAGTAACACCAGGAAGTGAGAACTATATTATTCCTATTTTACAGGTGAGGAAACTGAGGCCCAGAGAGAGTAAATGACTGGCCCAAAGTCATACAGCAGGGATGTGGCAGAACTGGGGCTCACCCCGGTCTGTTTTGAGTCCAAGCTGCTGTTTGGGGGGCACTCTGCTGCCTCCTCATACTGAAGGCATAGAAGGAAGACTGCTATCCCTCAAGGGATACAAATAAACATGAAACAGATGGACTGAGGCCCAAGCAGTGGTTGCCAACCTGGCACATCAGAGTGTGGGGCTCCAGTAGGGGGACTGTGTGTATAGAAGGCTTTCCTTAGGGTGGAAGAATCAGCCACTAGAGGACTAGAGCCCCAAGGCCACCTGAGGCAGGACAGGCGTTCTCTCCAAAAGCATGTAACCTAACATGTGACAAAATGTCACCCAGAACTGAGAGAATACACAGACTTGATCCCATCGAAAACCCCCATCGCGATGAGGGCTAAAGGCTCTGTGTTTGAATTATTTTTTCTTTCTTTTTTTTTTTTTTTTTTTTTTTTTACAGGACTTTATTGGGGGAACAGTGTGTACTTCCAGGACTTTTTTCCAAGTCAAGTTGTTATCCTTTCAATCTTAGTTGTGGAGGGTGCTGTTCAGCTTCAAGTTGTTGTCCTTTCAGTCTTAGTTGTGGAGGGCGCAGCTCAGCTCCAGGTCCAGTTGCTGTTACTAGTTGCAGGGGGCACAGCCCACCATCCCTTGTGGGAGTCGAACCGGCAACCTTGTGGTTGAGAGCCCACGCTCCAACCAACTGAGCCATCCGGGAGGCAGCTCAGCTTAAGGTGCCGTGTTCAATCTTAGTTGCAGGGGGCGGAGCCCACCATCCTTTGCGGGACTCGAGCAGTTGAACCAGCAACCTTGTGGTTGAGAGCCCACTGGCCCATGTAGGAATCTAACCAGCAGCCTTCGGCGTTAGGAGCACGGAGCTCCAACCGCCTGAGCCACCAGGCCGGCCCCTGAGTTTGAATTTAAAAACCAGAAATTCCAGGTAAATTTGTACCACCTCCCCAGATGAAGACATATTACATGATAAAGTAGCCTCTTAAATTGAAAGGATTAAGTATCTTTTAGAGAATTCTCTCCTTTAGGGTTACGTGCAGAAGTGTATTCAACTCCCACAGCAGTGATAACAAAACTTTAGGGAAGAGACAATATGTGGGAGGCCTGTGGTTATTCCACAAAGAGCAAAACTGTTCACTTTTTGCTTGTAATAAAGGGAAGATTACATGTCAGGAAAATTAATCCGGATTAAAAAGATGAACAACCAATTTACCTGGGTCACTTCCTGTTCACACCGGAAGAAAAGCTTGTGGTTTGTTTTCTGGGAATCTCTCCACAAAGTCAGAAGGTCACTAGTTCATACAGCGCTGTGGAGGGGGGAAGAGACACGTAAATCATGCGAGTAATTCAGTCATCTGACTTGCCTGAAATTTCCATTTCTACTTTTTACCATCTGTGCAGATGTTACAAAGGCTCCAGCTTTGAATCTGAAAAACAGCACACCCCTCGTGCACGCAGCCTCTTTGGCTCTTGCTCTGTGATCAAATAACCATCAATGGTACCACACCAAAGACCCACTTAGCCACCATCACCGCTATTGCCACCTCCCACCCACAAGGACTTCCGCTTCCCATCATCTTGTTTCATTTTGTTTTGGCACCCATCACTAACTCAAATTAACTTGCTTATTTTTTTCATTATCTGCCTATCTCCCCTCCTCAACCAGAACGTGCGCTCTTTAAAAACAAGTTCATGTTTGCCGCCTCTCACCCTGCATTGCCCACACCGGACTCACAGCAGCTCTTTGGTGAACAGTCGATGAATAGTAATATATTGTTCTTAAATACACTGAAGGTGTTTAAAATTTCACAAATACTTTAGTTTTTCCACAGCCAGTTTTTGGTTTTGTTTTTGTCTTTTCACACTGAGTGGGCTATGCTAGCTTATGTATCCTGGTTATAAAGTATCCAGCTGTCGCTTTCATAAAGTGGTTATTCATTTTAGATATATTTATTGAGAACCTGTCATGGGCCAGGCAAGTGCCAGGCATCCATGCCAGGAATTCAACGGTGAGCCAAACAGAGTGCCTGCCCTCATGAGCTTTCCGCCTAGTGGGACCAGTGGGGGAACAAATAATAAATTAGCAGCACTAGTATGCAGTTACAACCTTGGTAAGTGCAAGAAGGAAAAACCTACCCAGAGCCTCCGAGGAAGTAATGTTTCGGCTGAGATTTGAACAATGCATTAATGAGGTGAGGTAACTAAGTGAACTTGCTAAAGAGTGATTAGGGTTAAAGTGAAGAATAGAGCTATGGTTGGAGTAAGGATTAGGGGAAAGATAGGATGAGGACAGTAAAAACTTCCCAGGAAAAGGGACGAGCCTGTGCATGTGCCATTGGGGGCAGGTGGATGTTGGCCAAGGGTGAGTAAATGGCTGCCCCAAATAGGGTGGAGACAAAATAAGCGGAGAAAAGAAGACAAATTGAGAGTTATTCAGGAGGTAAAAGGTCGGGACTTGGTTTGTCCTGTAAGGGCCGTATGTGGTGGCTGGGCATGGATTTTGTCTCCTGGGCAGGTATTCATGGGACCCTCCATGGCTGGCAACCTGGCTTCCAAAGGTGGAAGCGGCCACTGAGCATCTGAGAGTGTCTGCCAAATAGAGATGGCCGGTGGGTGAGCAGGAGGCCCCGGAGCACTTACCTTAGTTGGCAGCAGGGTTTCAGAAGCTGGATTTAGGATTCCGGAGGGAGGATTTTGCAGCCCTTACATAGATTTACTGTGGGAAGTCAGGTGTTTACAGGAGCTCAAGTCCATGCTTATTCAAGAGATCAATTGTGTTCACGAGAGCCCACATTTAAGAAGTAACTGCTGCTTTATATAGCCCTACCTGCCACCAGTGTAGCTAAATAAGGAACACAGGAAACAACTGGCCCCAAACATGAGCATCATGGGTTTTTTTCTCCCTCTTGATCAAAGAAAGACTCCAATGAAAAGAAAAAAAAAATAATTAAAAAGTAAAAACCTTATGTAATGAAATTTGAAAGAAAACTTTTGAAGCCAACAAGCAACCATGGGCAAGGCTTCAAAGGGCCCAGAATCAATGTTTGTCAATAGCAGTTTTGCATCCTTTAATTTATCTTTCATGAATATAAAGCGTGATGTTATTAGGAGCTCATCCGTGCCTTAATTCTGTTTGAGATTTGATGAATCAGAACTCTATTAACATTCTGTCCGAATCAGCAATGTCAGAGGCCTGTGGCAAAAAGCCTCACCTGAGCCCAGCTTTCATCCTGCAGCTGGGATGCTAGTTAACCATCGGGCCTTCTGCACTGAACACTCAGGAGCCCCCCAGGTGCAGCCAAGAGCTGGGGGGTTTTTTCTCTGCCACTTTCTTTGGAGACTTTCTCCCAGAAAAAAAAAAAATCCAACCACCCCATGATTCAGCCCAGCCCCAAAGTTACCATTTGTTTAATCAAGATAGTTGGTTTGCAAAACATTAAACATTAAACAGTATTTGATGCCTAGTTAATAATTTGCATCCTCTTCATCGGTTCCTGAATCCTTGAAGACTGACATATTCCCCCCCCCCCCCCACCAAAGGCAACAAAAGAAATTGTATGTAGAGCAAAACAAGAGTCCTTAAACTGCAAAGATGTTTGCCAGAATCTCTGATCTCCGTGTTCTGCTGCTAATGGTTCTGGCTGGAACGACAGCCTTCGGGGTAAGTGTTCTTTTCAAATACCTGTAGTTGAGAGACTCTGGTTATTTGGATGACCAAAAGCAGCTGGGTCAGGAGCAACGAGAAACTTTAGCTGTGAAAGACTAGCATTGTCATGTCGGATGCGTCCTGATTGTCAGAGCCAGTGCAGGCCTGTGATGTTGGCTGCTGAACTCCATGAAGCCATGCAGCTGACGTGAGCCCTCTTGGAGCAAAGTCTCCATGAATGCCCTGCAGTGAAGGGGACGGGGGGCAAGAAAATCTGCTAAGGCTGATTGTGGGTTGTGCTCTAGCAGGGATCTCAGAGACCCCTTTGGGAAGTCATTGAGGGCTACAAATTCTCTCTGTAAACACCCCCCCCACCCCCACCCCCATTTTCCAGACATTTGGGTGACACTTGGATAAGTATTCCTGTGCTTTGGCCCTAGAGGAGAACCCTGATGGCTGCCAACGATCCTGACATCCGGTTTACTTAGGTGGATTAGATTAGGAGAGAAGCTTTGTGGGCAGTACGTTAATCCCCCCGTACCTCGTGGCTGTGATTGTAGAGGTGTAGAGGTGAACAGGGGCCCAAGGTAGGTCACGGTGAACAGCAGGGGAGGAAGAGACATCAGAGGATCTCGCATGGGGGACTCAAGACATTTGGGAGCAGATGAGTTGTGGAGATGCCGGCTCCCTCTGTGGGCACGTGAGTGGGGCCTTCCACAGACACAGGGCCTCCTGGAAGTCCTTACTGGGTGTGGTTGGAAGCGTGAGTGAGCTGTGGGGCCAGGATTTGAATCTCAGCTGTGCTGCTTTCGGGCTGTGGAATGTTGGGCAAGTAACAATTCTCTGAGTCTCAGTTTCTTCTACTGCAAAACAAGTGATAATCTCTCACAGATTTGGGGAGGGTCAGGATTGATTAAACAAGGCAATGCATGTGCCTTTCACCAAACGTTAGCTCTTTTCCATTAACATTCCCAGAATGAACATGAGTTGTCCCTAAGAATCAGAAAATCTGCCCCTTTGTTGGGAGACAGGTAGAGAACTGAAATAACAGCCATCGTCTCTTTGTTTCATTAAATACCTTTGCCTTTTATTTCCCATTTTACTCCATGCAGCTTTTCCTGCAGGAAGCAGATTAAAGTCCAGGTTTTCTGATGAGCTTTAAAAACAATAGCTTCTCCTTCGTTTTCAGCAAACTGAACTCAGAAGCTTACCTTAGTCCCGTATTAAGCTTCCAAGTGACTCACCTCTGAAAGAGTTTTATTTTCCAATGCTGACTTGCGTATGTGTGGTGTAGTTGCAGTGACAAATTGTTATCAAGCCCCCCACGTCATTTGGTTACTTGGTGGATGTCTAAGGCTGAAACTTAGCAGAAATATCATAGAGAAAAGCGGTGGAAATTATCAGAGGCCCACAGGGGGTCCAGAGACAGTACCAGTCAGAAAGAATTAGATCTTAACATTTGCAGGCAAGGAGAGTTGATGCAGTCTGTTTGAAGTTCACAAAAAGATAATGGTCCCCCCAAATCCTTTTTTTTTTTTTTTTGGCAAACCCCAGTGAATTTTTAGGGTTAGCGATGAAATTGTAAGTCAATAATGGATAAAAGAGAAAATATGAGAGATAGCCTTCAGGCAATGAGCTTAGTCAATTCCAAGGAGAGGGTTCAGGGCTTTGGAATATTTCTTACCCCAGATGTGTGCCAGACAGGTGGTCGGGACGGCAGCTTCATCTCACAGGCGAGTACACAGACATCCAGGGGAAAGTGGCCAAGTCTCTCAGATGCTTTGGAGAGTTCGGGGCGTCATGGGGAGGAAGGTGCCTCATAGCCAGATGGGCTGGGTGGCCTCTCCTATCCCACATAGCTAAAAATAATAACCAACTGCTACCATTTAATGAGAAATCCTGTGTGCCAGGCTCTGTGCTTTCAATAAATTGGTCCATCTCTGGAAGGACCCTAAGAATTAGGTACTGGATTGCTCCCAATTTACAGATAAGGAGCTGGGTAACTTGATCTCAAGTCATACTGCTGAGAAGTGGCAGAGCTGAGTTCTACTCTATGGCTGGTGTGCATCTGTCTAGACAAGCTCTCTTGCCTGGACCCTGCCTAAGATGAGATTTCTTCAGTCCATAGAGCGTCAGGGTCATAGTCCTTCCTCTAGGGACAGGAAGCTCTTAGACGAGGGGACTGTTTGCTGGGTAGAGTGATGTGGACTCCATGTGACTCTGAAAATTTAAAGAAAAACAATTGTAGGGTCTGTGATCACTACCATTGGAAAGATGCCCGAGTAGCCTCCTATGAACTCAGATCATGCAGCAAACCTTACGATGACAACTCTGTGTGCACATCTTTAACATAGATTTTTATTCAGATATCCACCATCCAAAGAGGTACAGGTCAAATATTACAGTGGACACCAGGGATTCATTCATAGCGTCTTCCTGGTCTGGTCCAGATTTGGTTTTCCTTGTCAACTGTATGAAGGACGTGTCCTGTCTCCAGCGCTTAGAAACCTTTGCTTGCTATTGTCCTTAGGATGATTTGGGGTGCCACTGGGCTGGGCCATGATGGAATTTGACCTCTTTCAGGGTCAAAAGCCAGAGGACAATGCTTATTTTATTAGACCTCATCCCTGGAGAGAAGAGAAGATGATGGTTCCTCCTCTCCCCTGCAAGAGTCCTTGCCATTGAAATGCATGTTTGCTCCCATTTCTGGTCTTTTTAAACCCTAGATTTTAAACCCAAGAACGCTAGAACTCTAGAATCCCTTCAGGTATAGAGCTGCAAAAATGTTTGCATAGACCAGAGTTAGAAGATTGGCAGCTTGGTGTATATTCTGCTCACAGCAAGAGTTTTGTTTGGCAGATAGAAGGTCAATCTGAAGAGTATTTTGATTTCCTTTCAATTGCTTGGCGACATTTAAGAATCAGAACGTTTCACATAAAAATACAAATGTCTTGCAAACCAGACATTCTACTAACAGGGAGTTCACATTCTTGCAAGGCAGGAGGGGGAGGGGAACAAGTTCCTTCCCTCATGAGAAGAAACTGAAGCCTTCCTGATCCCACAGGCCCCACCATTCTCTATTGTTGACACCCTCTCTGCATGACTGATATACATTATATGCCTGGTTCTACCTTGGAGAGAGAGACAGACAGAGAGCGACAGACAAAGAGAGAGACAGAGCGACAAAGAGAAAAAGCAACCTTGTCTGGTTATTGTTCAGAAACACCGTGGGTGTTGAAGTACTGGGGCCAATTTTGACTGGTCAAGTCACTGGGCTCAATATCTAATTAATTTAAGCATCCAAATCTTCTCCACCCCAGGACCAAACCAGGCCTTTGTGGGGAAAGATACAAGCTACCCTTTTCAAAACCTCAATGCTCTAGAATGTCAGTCTCTTGCAGGCTGAGGAGACATCCCTCCTTTTTGTTGTAATCCACACAGAATTTTACAGAAAAGAGAGGGACTGAATTTCATGGTACCTTCTTATAGACTTAAAAAGACAAAAAAGAAAAAAATCCTGGTCCTAAGAACAAGTCCCCCTGGTTAGCTTTGGCATTGTACACTGGCATTTGGGGAAATCAGGTCACAAGAAATTGCATGTGTATCTAGGCACAGATATAGTTGTATTTTAAATTCATTATGGTTCCCTAAATGCAAAAGCAATTCTGCTGTCACAGAAAAACAGCATGGCAGAAAATTCGGCAGCCCAGATTTTAAATAAAATATGCTTTTTCTTCATAATTAATGTAGCAAGGTTTTCTGGCTTAGGACTTGGCAAATAAGTGGTGTTGGGAGTTGGGGGGGGAGGGTGGGGAGTTGGTGTAACCTGCCTGTGACCTGACAAACAAGTTCCAGGAAGAGTTTGTGCTGAGCAAGATTTCCTCAATGGTTCCACAATTTGCAAAATAAAAATTAAAAAATTCAGACTCCCTAATGACAGTGGCTCATAATCATAATGATAATCGTAACAGCAACCATTGATCAGATATTGTATATTTTATGCTTATTGTGTCATGAAAACTTCCTAGCAGCCCTTTGAGGTGGGGACCACTGTCATCCTTAGTTTACAAAGTAGAAACTAAGCTCTGGAGAAGTCAAATAATCTACCCCAAACGGCAGCCCTGGGAAAGTACAGAGCAGGATTCAACCCCAGGTCTGCCTGATGCCACGTTCCATGCTCTGTGGTAAAGGAGGTAAAGGTCACCATGCCAGGTGCTACCCAAACCGAAGGAGACAGTTCAATGTGGTATCGAAGGTGTCAGAAGGGGCAGTGGCCTCAGACTCCAGTTTCTGGCAAGAGATGAAGTTACTCCTTCCTGGAGGCTCCTTCAACGGCCCCTGAAGCTTTTCCTTTTAACACCAGAAGGATCAAGTCTTGTCAGATAGGTGACTATTAGTTCAGTGCTTTCAAAACTTTAATCATGAATGAATCCAACTTCAGAAATTTTGCCAAAACCCAAACTAGTTTCTTAATACTCTTGTTAAGCAGACTCACCTATTCTCTACCTAAATAGGTTTATTTTTAAAGGAAACTACTGTAAATGGAAAATTTCTTTTTTAAATGGGGTCTTTGAATTCTAATTGGCTACAGTTGTCACCCTACAGCTCAGAGCCTGAAGCCTGCTTTCTCCTGGTTAAAAGGGGAGATGAGCGAGAGGTAGAGGATAGAAACCTACCAGAACCACCTGAGTCTTTTTCCTTGATAGGATCAGAAGGGTTGACAGTAAAATTGAGAAGGGAATGACTTTTTCATGCTGCATTTTTGATGTGATGTCACGCCCTGGCTCGGTGCCACACGAATCGGTCTGGGTGTTACCAGTGGTTCGCATTCCACATCACGGGAAGCACAGAAGTGAAGACAGCTTCAGGGGTGGAGTTGGTTTCCATCAGTGGGAAGCTACTTTTCTGAGCCCCTGGGCTGTCGGCTGAGGCCAATTGGCCAAGACAGTCAATATGGGGGCGTGTGCCCACGTGGCAGGCCCCAGACTTGTCTGCTCTTTTGTTGGTTCATTGCCTTTTCAAAAGGCTTCCAGGTACATGATCACATCCAGAAAACAGTGTTTGTTTTTATACAATCTCCTCATCCTGGATGGTGTCACTCCCTAAACTTCAACAACCCCGCCCGCCCCACCCCGCGGTCTATCTGACCCAAGTCCCATTTATACTGATATTTCTCAGCAAATACTTAACCAAAAAGTAATTTTTTTGTAAATGCTATACTCCCCCTGGGCAGCCAAATCCCCTTGAATTAAACAGCAGGTTGGGTAAAGGAACTCTTACTTTTACAATTGGGGAAACTGAGGCACAGAGAGATTCAACAACTTGCACAGGAGCAAAGATAGGTCCAGGAATCTCCTTGGCCAGAAGCTTCATGCCTAAGAGAGGTATAATCAGAGTGGTCGCGGGCAGAGTTACCTGGGTGCTGCTTGAAAATGCATGTTCTGGGCCCATTCCAGAACCGCAGACGTATCACTCTCGTAGGGGGAGCTCAGGGAGCTGCATTTTTATCAAGATCTCAAGATAAAAGTAGAAATTTCCCAGGTCTACCCGGGAGACTCTTCTTTCTGCTCCCTGCCCTATCGCTACTTGCCACATGAAGCTGCAGTCCATCCCTCAGTTAACTGGACAGGGGTCTGAGTGGGCTCTAAAGCGCTGAGCTTTACAGCAGGAAAGCTGCACAGGGACCTCCTGAATCAGGCACAGGTGACTGGCCTCAGAGTGAGGAGACCTGGTCTTGAGCCCCTGCCCTACCCCAATCCACTCATGTCCTCACAGGAGCACTTGCCCCTCCTGGGCCTCAGCTGTGCGGTCTGTAGATGAAGGGTCTAGGCCAGCCCCTTTCCATGATACCTTCTGGCTCATCACTGAGGTTCCAGGCTTCACCCAGGCTCCCAAGAAGGAAACCATGCAGAGGGACCACTGTCTGGTGCCTTTTCCTTTGGCCTCCAAATTTCCCCATTCAAACCTTCCCTCCTTGCCCCGAACTTCATATTAGAGCAAAGCCACCAGGAAGCCACCAATTCTTGGACAGCATTGCACAGCTTGTGAGCGAAAGCGAGAAGGGTGAGATTCCTTGTGACTAAAAAGGATAGAGTGGCACCACGTCACATTTATGAGGATGGCTAGAATTTTAAAAAAGGGAAAATAGCAAGTGTTAGCAAGGATGTGGAGAAATTGGAACCCTTACGCACTGCTGGTAGGAATGTAAAATAGTGCAGCTTCGGTGGAAAAGAGTATGGTGGTTCCTCAAAAAGTTAAACATAGCATGATCATATAACCCAGCAATTCCACTCCTAGGTATATACCCAGAAGAGTGGAAAGCAGAGGTTTTTGTACACCAGAGTTCACAGCAGCATTATTCACAACAGCCAAAAGATATAAATAATCCAAGTGTCCATCAACAAATGCATGGATAAACAGAATGTAATGTACAATGGAATACCACAAGAAAGCATGAAATTTTGATATATGCTACACATGAACGGACCTTGAAAACATTATGCACAATGCAATAAAGCTAGTCACAGAAGGACAGATGTTATATGATTCTCTTTAGATGAGGCACCTAGAATAAACAATTCATAGAGATGCAAAGTAGAATAGAAGTTACCAGCAGCTTGGAGGAGGGAACAGGGGGATTTATTATTTAATGGATTTAGAGTTTGTGTTGGGGATGATGAAAAAGTTTTGGGTATAGATAGTAGTGATAGTTATAAAGCATTGACAATGTAGTTAATGCCACTGAATGGTATACTTACAAATAGTTAAAATGAAGACTATTATGTTATGTATATTTTACCACAATTTTTTAAAAAAGGACTAAGTGGCCTTGCAAAACTGTTTATCTCATGACATAGCTTATGTTTGCAGCATGAGCCAGTGTAGAAGGATGGTTTGAGTCAGCAGCTGGGCTAATGACTGGGACACTGGTGGAGGGGTGTCACCTCCACCCCTCACATTGACTTTGAGCTCTGTGCAGCAGTGGAGACTGGCCCTACTGAGCTGCGCACTGTTTTCCTTGGTCAGTCTTGCAGCCCAGCAGCTGCAGCCTCACTTAGCCGTGGCTCAGAGATCTCTCCTACCCACTACAGTCCTTTCCTGGTGGTAGCAGCATCTGTTCTACCACCAGTTCATGTGAGCAAAAAAGTACATCTGAAGAGGAAGGGATGGCTGAGAGTAGAGTCCCGATATTTTACCTCTCAGGTGAAAGATGTTTTTTGCTTTTGTTTCCTTCTAAGCCAAGCTTCTGGCCCCCAAAGGCAGGACTGGCCCTCTATTGCTTCCCAATCCTCTGAGACCGTTTTCTATCAGCTAATTCCTGGAAATCGTCAACTCAGAGTTTTAGCCTCTGCCCTTTTGTTTTGTTTTCCAAAAGATTTCGAACTCTGAAAGGTAGAGGAAGAACCTGAGTTAAAATAATCGTTACATGAGGACCAAACAGGTTAGACCTCAATGCCCTTCACACTGAAGGAGATTATACTGTAAATCAGTAAGTCTCAGAGACACTTCTCTCTCTCCCTCTGCCTTCCTTCTCTCTCTGCCCCTCCCTGCCTTCCCCACTAACCAACCTTAGCCTATAAGACACCTGACCTTGACATATGCTCTCTGGTCACTGGGCGGGAGTTTCACATTGTTGAGGGCCAGCTCCTAACTGGGGAAGGCTATGGTCCTGAGCCATGGATCCATTGAGAAAGCCCAAGCGTGGAAGAGATGGTCCATCAGTTGGATCTAGAGGGGTCTCCCTGAATCTCTTGCAAAGCACCTCCCTGTCCATGTGCAAGTAGCGGATGTTTCCAGCTCTCTAAGGGGCTCTGGGGCAGTTCTGACCCCATGCTACGGTATTTTAGCCCTGTTGAGACTAGGAACGGATGTGGTGGGAGAAGCAGGCAGGGCCTTACCTGCCTTTGGATCTGGGTGGAGATGTTTACTGAGATGTGTTTGCCTCAGTGAACTGACTGAGGCTCCCCAGTTATCATTGGGGCCTAAGGGCCCTGTCTGTGTCCTGCCAGGACTGGGCTAGTCTAGACAGGATTTTCACAAAGCTTTCCAAGAACAGGGGCCCAATCTCTTAATGGAGCTCAGTGCCCTTCCTCCCTTAGGGTTAGCAAACTCTTCTGTTTCCTTCCCCTCCATCTTTTTGTTACAATGTATATACATCACGGTTCCCCATCCCTCACAGCCATGGAGATTGGGAGTGAGAGGTCTGGTGTAAAACTGGCTCCATTTTATCTCCGCTCCAATACTTACAGAGTTACTCTGGGCAACTTAATCTCTGCAAATCTGTTTTCTTACCTCTAAAATGGATGTACTTACAGTACCTCCATTATCAAGTATTGTGTGCCATCAATGAGACAAAATGCATGTAAAACATTTAGCATAATTCTAGGCACAATGTCAGCTCCTAAGAAATGTGAACTGAAATCATAGTTATCTCCTCCTCCTTGCTCTGCATTCATCTTCTTTTGACTTTGTAAGTCCCAGGAGTAGGACTTCTTCGATCCTTTCCCTGTCTCTGGAAAAACTGAATGGAATATGGGATGCAAGGAGGCAAATCCACTCTCCGCCCCCGCCATCACCCTGGTTAGTCTCAGGACCCAGATGTGTGGCATCAGTAACTGCCTTACTGGCCTAGCCTTTCCCGTGTGTTCCCCCACCTACCCAGCTTGGTGTCTGGGCTGCCAGTTTCCACATATCACCACAGCCTCTCTCTGCTGTGGACTCAGTGATTCACAAAAGGAGTGGGCCTGTTTCAGATCCCCCTGACATGCAGCCCAGGCTGCACAGCTGCGCGGCAGCTGCTTCAGACTCCTTGAGAACCCATGGGATTGCAAGCCCCCCCACCCACACCCCCGCCACAACCCCCAGCCCAGGAAGATCTGGCTTTCTTTTTGTTTGGTTTCCCTCTGCCTCCAGCTTCCAGTTACAGCTCCTGGGAAGGGCACGTCTGCCATCTGCTGGCCATGGGCAGCGCAGCACTTGGCTGACCCTCAGGCTCTAGTTTAGAATTAAGATGTGGGGCTCTGGCCCAGGCTCACGTGTTCGAGGGCCTTTTCTATACTCGGTCCTGGGAAGGATGCTCCCTGAAGTGCTCCCTTCTGTCCTGCCCGTTTCTCAGGGCTGAAGGTGGCCAGGCATGGCCCACACTACTCAGCTCAAACAGTAGAATTCAGGGAGTATCTCTATCTCCTCAGGGCTGGGCAGAGACAAGTAGAGAGGGGGAGGCCCTGCTCTCCAGACAAGCTAAATGGATGGATGATGAGACAGGACAAAGGACCAGGACCAAGGCAGAGCTGACTGGGTGTGACGAGGGTAAGACTGAAAGAACGGCAACATGCATCTGTCCTTGGCGTCCTCTGGGGCCCCATTTTTGGTAATGCCCTGGCACGCAAGCCCAGAGGCGTCAACTTCAGATATTGCCATTCAAGCACCCCAGACCCAGGAACACCCTTGAGACCTGAGCCTGCCTTTCCTCTGCCAGGCCTCCCCGTATCACCCCCACCCATGAACAAAACACCCACCCTTTGTCTCATTTTCTCCAGCAACAGGGTTGTGGGACAATGACGCAATTAAACAGGCACAGTCCAGACAACAAATGGCCTCTCTCCCTTTTGGTGCCTTCCTTTCCCCTCCCTAACTTTTCATTTTGTAATTTTTCAAACCCACAGCAAAGTGGAGAGATTAAGACAATGAATATCTTTTATCCAGATAGTTGCAACAACGAACACTTTGCCACATAGCTTTCTCGCTTGTGCATATATATATAGAGAGAGCCAAAAAATGTATACACATTTTAAGAAAGGAAAATACTGTATTAAAATTGTAATACTCAATATATGCCGATAACAAAAGATAAACACAAGTCATATGTATACATATTTTTGGCACCCTCGGCTCATATATATATAATTTGTTTTGGTTGGTTGGTTGGTTGGTTGGTTTGCTGAGTCATTTGCAGCTAAATTGCAGACATCACCCTCAACACTTCAGCACGCATCTCCGAAGAATAAGAACACTTTCCTACAGAACCCACAATACCATTATCACGCTCAAGAAATTCAACATTGCTACAATAATACTACCTCACATAAGTCTACATTCAAATTCCCCAATTGTCCCAACAATGTCCTTTATAGCTATTTTATAGTAATACAATCTAGGATGCTATCATGGACCACACACTGCATTTGGCTGTTTTGTCTCTTTAATCTCATTTAATAAAAAGCCGTCTTCCCATCTTTTTTGTCTACATGACATTGGCATTTGTGCTGGGTCTAGGCTTGCTGTTGTGCAGAAAGCCTACAACTTGGATCTGTCATGTTCCTCGGGAGGAGATTCAGGATAAGCATTTCTGTCAAGAATGCTACTTATTGATGGGCCCTTGGTATGTCATGTCAGGATACATTCTTGTTTTTTACTTTTCTTTCCTAATGTATCATCTGCCTAGTTCCCCAGATGGTTACGGAGGCCTACAGTAGAACAGAAAGTTAGAAATTCTGCCGAGGGTACAGCAAGCAATAACACCAAGTTGCCTAGATAGATGTGGGTACCGGGAAGGTGCACACACGACCACCAAGACCCAAAGGGAAATGTGGCAGCTGATAAAGGCTCTCATTTGCTAAATCAGAGGTCAGCAAACTTTGTCTGTAAAATGCCAGACAGGCCATATTTGGTGCTATACTGTCTCTGTCACAACCACCCTGCCATTGCACCACAAGCAGTATGGAAGCAAATGGGCATGGCCTGTTCCAAAAAAAACTTTATTTGTAAAACCACAACTGCTGGAGTTGGCTGAAGGGCCTTAATTTGTTGACCCCTGATTTAAGTGAAAGAAAATATTCCCGCTGTTAAGGGAGTAAAACTTTCCTTTTCTGGTGAGCACTGCACTCTAAGAGGTAGAGTTGATACCATTATTTCTTCAGCCAAAACTTTTTGAGGTATGCCATGTGCCAAGCACTGTGCTTGGTATTTGGGTAATGACATCAGTGGTGAAACAGACAAGGTCCTTGCCTCTCTGGAGGACATGTCTGATGTGAGAGATAACATGCAAATAAACAAATACAAAACGACATGCTGGAAGGATGCAGTGACAAAACAATTGGGGTGTGTGTGTCATACTGAGAAGGAGCTAGGGTGGACTCCTGAGGAGATAACTTTTAAGCTGAGACCTAGTGACAGTCATGAGGAAGAGCTTTCCAGGCAGAGGGAATAGCAATTGTAATAGCACCTGAGGTGGATGGAGCATGGCTAGAGCCATTTTGAATCCAGGGATGGCTGGAGATTTGTCAGGGGCAGGAGGAGGGAAGAGTTTGAGAGGAGGCTGATTGGTCGTGGCAGGTGTTTGTATTTTATTCCAAGAAGAAAATGAGAAGTCATTGGAGTGGGTTAAGTATCTGTCCATCCCCAAGCCAAAGAAACTGTCACCCAAGGCAGTCACCTGGACACAGCTGTGTGACCTCTGACCTCAATTTGCTCATCTGTGATCAGGCTAATAGAAGCCTTTTCATAGGGTTGTTAGAAGACTTAAATGCAGCAATGCACAATCAGGCAGAGAGGAGATGCTCAATGCATGCTAATAACCATAGCTAACCAGATGGTCAAAACCTACCTGTACAGCCAGGTTCCAACCTGAGAACAGGTAAGTGCGAGCACCGCACATCCATACCAAGGCAGAAGGGCAAAGCTTCCGCTGGATTAGGATGTCTTCAAATAGGCCCCACCCCCTCCCTCCAACCCTGGCCCCAGCTGCAGCCCTCAGAAAGCACCCAGTGCTCCTGTGCCCTGGACATGACCCTGTGAAAGGCTCCCCTCAGCTTGCAGGAGCTCAGGAAGGCACTCAGCCAGCTCCGCAGACTCATCCTTGCTCTGCTCTGTGTCGTTTTGTTTTTCAGTTCTCCCTGATGTCTTTCCTTCCAGTCCCGGACCCAGGTGAGTGGGCAGATCTTCTGGGAGCTCCTCACAGGCTGGCTCTGGGATGGAGGAAAGGGGGCCCACACATGTGGGTGTTGGCAAGACCTCAGAGTTAACACGGTTCAGAAGTCAGACTCCTTTGAGAATTTCCCCAGAAAAATGCATTCCTGGGCATTTATATGTCCATGCACACACACAATGCTTTACACAATTTTGAGTTGCCTGTGGATACCCCATGCCCAGTCTCAGGACCCAAAGGGAAAAACTGCTGATGCAGTTGAAGCCCTTCATTTTATAGAGGAGGAAACTGAGGCCCAGAGAGGGGAAGCAACTTGCCTCAGGTCACACAGCCCCTTAGTGGCTTAGGTGAGGTGACAGGGCCAAGGCAAAGTGAGGATGTCATCAAGCTATGACTGGCTTCAGGCAGGCCAGCTCTGTGCCACCCCCACTCAGTCCACCCCCCTGGGGAGCCAGCACCTCTTTGCTGAGAGGATGGTGCGAGTGCCATGCAGGCAGCCCCAGGCTGACCTACCTCTGGCAATGGATCCCACCAGTACCCCCACCTGGTTTGTTTCCTCAAGACTCAGTGTGTCCACTCCCCAGCGAGCCCTGCTCTTTCCCAAAGGCTCACTCTCACCCCTCACTCTCTCACCTTCTTTCTTTCCTGTATCCTCTGCCTGGTGCCCCCAGCCAGGCCCAGGTGGAGCAGGACTGCTCCTTCTTGCCACATAATCTGCTCTTGGTCTCTGGCTCTGCGTCTGAATCTCTTTCTTCACTGCTCTGAGACCCAAGGAAGAAAAGTCCCCTCACTGCTCCATCGTAGCAGAGGCCAGCAGTCGCCACTGGCAGCGACGTGGGCTAGCCACCCACAGAGGACAGGAGCCAGGCAGACAGCACACGGAGACTGCTGTCACGTCTAAACTTGGAATCAAGGGTTTATTTGGAGCAACGATGGGATGACTGGCCCAAATTCAGCTTGACAGTCAATATTCTTCCGAAGCAAAGCCTCGGATGAGCAGACAGCTTTGTGCCGACTCAAGGCAATCAGTGCCGCCCCATGCTTAGGGAATGCTTGTGGAATTGGACAAAAATATATGTGACCATGGCCTGTGGGTTTTTGAGAGGATCTCCTTCGCCCAAAGCAAAGGAAAATGTCCAACCCAACAGTCTCCTTTGGAGAATCCTGTTTCAGAGGGCTCCCCCTGCTGGCCACCCCAGCATCTGCACATGGACTCCACGGAGGGTCCAAAGCCAAGAGCTGCCTCTTCCTCAGCTTTCAGCACCAATTGCTCAGGCACCACGAAAGGGGCTCCTTTGGTCTGGGTGTTAGAGAGATGGAGCTGCAGAACTGTGGGGTCACCTAGTGGGAGCCGCAGGAGCACAGAAGACTCCGAGATCTCACTCTCGCATGTATTTGAAAAGCAGCCTCACCCTGAGTCCATGGGTTGGACTTTGTGGTCATAAGAGGTATCTCTACGTCATGACACTTTACTGCCATTTTCCAGAAGGTATGAAAGACATCTACAATGACTATCAGTGTATGACAGCCTGGAATTGTGCAGGGAACAATAAGAACAACTGTAAGCGGTGGCCCTACTGAACAGAGATCACAGAAAAGGGAGTGGATTCATTCTACGTGTCCATAAGGCTTCTAGCTTTAATTAAATAGGTTGGTGATTGACTATAGGCTTGCATTTAATCTGCAAACAGGAAGAACTTTCTAATCATCAGAGTTATCCAAAAATCTGAATGGGCTGCGGGCTCTTGTGAAGTAGTGAGCTTCCCATCACTGGTGATATGTAAGCACAGGCTAAAAAAACAACTTAGTAGGGAGTGGAGAACGTCAGATTTAACATCCTGAGATTTTGGGCTCTGTAAGAACTCAGGCAGTCACTTCTAGATGTTTGGTAATTAAAGGACCCTGGAGCACCCCACCCCTGGACTCCTGAATCCATCTCAAGGGGTTCTATCAGCCTCTGACTGTGGAGCGGGGTGAGAAATAGTGGCTGGGCCTTCCGGCAAAGAACAGGTTAGGTCTGAAAAAACACCCGTATTAGTGTCTGATTTAATTTCACATGGGGGTTGTGCTGTGATGAAATTTGTCAGATCCCAGCAGGCTTATGACCACAGTGTGGCCAAGGAAACACTGTGCTCATGCCCATGGGCAAACTGCTTCTTCTTTAGTTGATCTTGCTGGAGATAGTACACGGTGAGGGTCTTGCTGGGCCAGCAGGTACCCAAGCCACAGTCCCCAACGGGTGGCAGAGGAGGTGGCCATCAAATAGGACAGACTCTGCCTGTCTCCCCTAAGCAGCTGATGTGACAGCCAACAGGCCTGTGGAAATGCCTCTTCAAAGCTGGTTTGGCTCTGCCCGGCAACACAGGCTGAGCCCATCCATCAGCTGTCCTGCTGCCTGCCAGTGAGGGTCTCCACTGGGCTTGCCCTGTCAGCTGCATTGGAAGTGTCAAATGCAGGCCGACAGGGCTGGGGTTTGGGGGAGGCCATTGGAGGAACCGTCTGTGCCACGGTGATGGATGACGCCAACAGGGACGGCATTCCAGGGATTTCTATTCCGTTCCACACATCTGGCAAGCTCTTTAACCAGAGCAGCTGCAAAACTTCCATCACAGGAACTGTGGAGTTTTTCCGAGAGACCGTAGGTATGGACCACCATAATCCTGGTCGAGAGACCTGGGGCATGTGCTAAAGGAGATTTCCCAATGCGAAGTACTTCCTGGAAGCTAAAACCCATGGAGTCTCGTGAAACATAAACCCCCAAGAGGCTCCAGGGCTCATAAAAACACAAACCAGACAAGGAGTTAAGTAGACTTGGTTTCTGATGCCATCGCTGTCTGCCTTCGTTTTTCCTTTTCTTGAAAATAGAAATAATAATACCTATGCCATGGGGTTATTTTAAGGTTAAATAAGATCATGTGCAACACATTTATTTAGTATAATGTCTGATACACAGAAAATACTCAATACTTAACCTATTATTAGGATTATTTGGGTTAACTCAGGATATTTTCACTCTTCTTCCTGATAAATTCTAGAAATAGACTCTGATAAATAGATAAATCCACAAGGATTTCTTTATACCTAATATAATATGCTCCTGACAGCTGCCCCATTCTTCCCCCAAAGCTCTCTCCTTTTTTATAGCCTAGAGAAAGTCTCAAATAATCTGTATTTAAACCTGGAGTGTTTTTCTACAATCTATCAATGGAACCAAATTTTATGTTAGGTTGCCATTCTTTTCTGCCCAGAAAAGTACTTGGACAAGTTTCTAGACTCCTGCAGAACTCAACAGGCATTTTCCTCATCAAATACCTGACCCAACTCTCACAGAGTTTCTCTCCTAAATCCCGTTTGCTCTGCTCCAAGCAAACACCATCTTTGCTTGCAGAGCTGTGTGCAGGCCAATCAGAAGGAAGGGAGGCTTAGCCATATAGGGAAAAACTGGTCTGTCAAACACACAACTGCACATAGGCCACTGAGGGGTAGAGAGAGGAATAGATAGGGCCCTTGCTCTTAAGAAACCAACTATCTAGTCGAAGAAAACAAATCGGAGAGACCAAGTTAAATACAAACCACAAGAAAGGGGTGTCATCTGAGATCCAACAATGAAACCTAAAACTCCATGGCTACCTGGGCCAGCGAGTAATGTTCTAGAATCTAAAATTCTTATCCCACTAGCAACCCAATATCAATCAGGCCCTGTGTGTCCATTTGTTATTACTGCATAATACCCTACCCCAAACTCGGTGGCTTACACCACTAACCATGTATTTAGATCTTAATTCTTTGGGTTGGCTATTTAGACTGAGTCCAGCTGTGCAGCTCTCCTGGTCTGAACCAGGCTCAGCTGGTGGATCAGCTGCACTTTCTCACGTGTCTGCAGCCTTGGCCAGGGCCACTGGGCCTGCTGTTGCCTCATATGTTCTCTTACCCTCCTGTAGAATAGGGCAAACTTGTTCACATGAAAGGCCCAGGGGTCCATGACAGAGAGGACGTGCACAGTGCTCGTTGAGGCCCAGGCACTCTGTCAGCTGGCACATGGTCCTTTCACCATGTGCTGTTGGTCAAAGCAAGTCCCAAGGGCAGCCCAGACCCAAGGGGTGGGGAAATCAACTTCATCATTTGGTGAGAGGAGATGAAAAATCACATGACGAAAGGTGTGGCTACAGGGAGGGGTGGGGAATCAGGGCCATTTTTTGCCCCATCAGATTGGTTCATACCGCACAAGAGAGCCAACATAGAACTTAAGGCTACCAGACCTAGTCTTGGCCACGTCTAGCTCCCCACTACCCTTTCATCTCCTTCCTTGGCTGGCTTTCTTCCCCCACCCAACCCAGACTAGAGGCTTCTTTGATGGAGGCCACATCCCACTCTTATTTGTATGTCTCTCCACTGTTTTCAGTGCCTTCCTGCACCTGGTATAATACTCGGCCCATTGTAGCTGTACAGTACACGTTTGTTACATAGACAATGGGATTACGTGCCAACAGAATAGAAAAGACAAAGTAAGCTTTAAGTTTGGAGGTGGAGAAACCCTCCCAGGTGACGCCCCTAGAAAGCATTTTCAAGCCACGTAGCAGCCCACCCCAAATACAGAGGACCTTAGTGCCCTCCCTAGCACAGCCCTCCAGCTGGATGGCTTCTGGGGACCTGGGGCTGCCGAGCCTCTGCTGTTCTACCCACCTCCACCAAGGGCCCTGAGCCTTGGAGACTAGCAGGGACATATTGCCTTGGTTGGTGGGAGTAGGATTCAAAGCCCACACGTTTTATTCCCACCTTAGCTTCCTCGAGAGATAAGCAGACCTTGGTCACAGGGCTAAATTCAAGTCAAAATCCTCCAAGAGACCTGGGAAAGTCACACCCTTCCGTCTATGTAAAACTCTCATTCTTCAACTATATCTTCAAGGGGTTAATTTTTAATGGCCTAGCCAAGATTAGTCAAGCTGACCCTTCACCTCTGGGAGTGCTGGGAGAAATTATGGGAGCAATCTGAAGGCACTTATCTATAAACGCCTCTTAGAAAAACAAAAATACCTGTCCAGAGAAAAGAGAAATAAATAAATGAGGCAGTCATCTCATTACCAAACCCCATTGTCTCTCCCAAATGTCAGTTGGAAATCTTTTATGTCAAACTCAGAAAAACATTTTTTTTTTCTGAGTTTCTCACTTTTCTTTCTCTGCTTTATCAAACTAGATGGAAAGAAACTTTATTTGCTCCGGGAAGACAATGGCCTTATCTTCAACCTAGATCCTCATCCCTGGAAAGGTGGCCTCCTCTGGGAGCATTTTCATAGTGGGGAAAATCAGCTCGAGAGAAATAATGAGCAAGCAAAGGGAGTCTTGACTTGACACTGTGATAAATGAGGTGAAACTCTGGCAAGGAACCAAAGTTGGCGGATTCAAAAAGGAAATAAAAAGATAGTTCCATTTTAATGGGAACTATAAAACAGCCATTGTGCAAAAGTCGATTTTTCAAAAGCCAAAGAGATAAAGACTATCGGGAATGACTGAGAGAAGAGTAAGATAATGTGGTTGATAATCAGGCTTAGGTAAAGTGCCATCCGCAGAGCCATCAGCTGGCTCTGTGGGAGAGCCTTTTCAAGTCGGCTATCTGCATTTGTTCCTGCCTCATTATCATATGCATCTCTGGATGGCTTCCTTATGCTTCTGCTTGCCATGCTCCTGCCAGCTGGAGAGAGCAAAGTCGACCCAACTTTCTGCAAATCTCAAACTTCTCTCCATGAGCCACAGAGCTCCCAGCATCTCCCAAGGCCCCGGACAACAACAGGCTTGAGTCCAGCCTTACACACACCTGATCTTCCCAGTGGGCGGGCCTAGTGTGAGAGGTACACCTGGAGGCAACTCCATACGCTGCCCCGTCTTTCAGTGGGCAAGATCCATGAACCTTTTCAAGGTTGTCCTTGGGTGATCCCTAATTGGCAAGCAGGGTATTCAATGCGGATGGCTGGACCCCATTCCCAAGGGCAAGTGTGGATGTATCTGAGGCTGTGTCAGAGGCCTGTTAAAGCAGCCGAGCTTGTGCAATTTAGGGGTTATAGGAAGGTAAGCTGTCTTAGTTCAGATGCTGCTGTTTATTAGCTGTATGACCTTAGGCAAGTAACTTCACCTCTTTCCACCTCAGGTTTCTCAAGTTAAAGTAGAGATAATAACACACTTCCTAGGTGTTTATGAGGATAAAATGGATGGTTCATGTCACATGCTTAGCACAGGCCCTGGTATATAGTAAAGGCTCAATAAATATCAGCTGTGGTGACGACTCTGTAGATACAACCTGGGAGTTTGATGCTGTGACCAAGGGGACAGTGATGAGTCGCTTTAACTTCATTAAGCTAAGGTGACCCACAAAGTGCCATGGAAAATGCTCTTAAGGGCAACTGGTATGACCCTGGACCAATCTCGTATAGGACCTTGGAGACCTTTTAGGCCCAATCATCTTCATTCTATTTGTAGATGACAAAATTGGGGCACTGAGGATTCCATTGGCTTGCCCAAGATTGTAGTTAGTGGGAAGCCAGAACTTGACTTCTTGTTCCCATTTTCAATCATCTGCTCTTGACCTTGCCAAGTGCCCAGCTGCTTTGCTGAGTCATCACACTCCCACCCCCAAGGACAATTCATCTTGCCTGATCCTTTCTGTCCACCTCATCAGCGCGAGGAGATGGAAAGACACGTGATTCCTTCTTCAGGACTTAGAAATACTTAGGGAAAAAAAGGTGTTTGGTGAAATGAAATGCTGATTTATTTGAGTCTAATGTTTAGGGTTTCTTTGGTCCTGTTCCCACTTCTGTAGATTGGACTCCTGACAACTATGAGTACAGCTACGAGGATTACAACCAGGAAGAGACCACCAGTAGTGCGGTTGACCACCCCGAGAATCCTGACTGGTACTACACAGAGGATGGTAGGTACCAAAGCTGTTTGGGGGCCCTCCTGAGAGGAGGGCAGCACACCTGGAGGGGAATTTATGTGTCATCACATGCGAGGGCCTCCTTCGCCTCCTGCTTTCTGACTGGCATGGTAAAATAGGTATCAGAGACGCGATCTAGACTGGCTTTTTTTTTCAGTTAGAATTACACACTGTGAGGCCTGGGGAGGGTCCTAGAGACCATCTCTCCCACCTTCAAATAATAGATGAAGCAAATGAGGCAGAGAGGTGCTGACTTAGCCAAGTTGATACGGTGAGTTAGTGCATCACCGTGCAGGTCTCCTGACACTGTGACTAGGAGTCATATTCAAAATCATTCCTATGTCTTTGATTACAAGTTGGTCCTAATGATGAAGAATGTGAGTTAGCAGGCAGCACCAGATTGTAGCATTCACAAATTTGGCGTTAAGACTTTTCCTTTCCTCCCACCGGGGCTGTGGTTTTCTTTTCTCTTTTCAACTTTTCAGAAGCGTTGCTCAGTTGTTAGGATGTGTGTGTGTGTGTGTGTGTGTGTGTGTGTGTGTACTCACACACGTGTGCTTCTACCACATTTGTGTTTGTGTTTGTGGTTTCTTAACCCACGCAGTAGGACAGAAAGGAAAATGAGAAGCTGGGCCCAAGCAAAGCCATGTGACTAAACCAGGGGAAGGAATGGAAAGCACTTAGCAGCTGGAATTAAAGCTGTGTAACTGTGTGAAGTGGCCTGGAAGGCAGGGCTAAGATATGGGGCAACAGGGGAACATCAGAAGGGACCATCAAAACAAGAGCCGGGCCCAGGGATCCTAGTTCCTGAACCAAAGAACAATGTGTGTGAACAGAAGGATAAAGAATTCCCCGAGGGAAGATCCATTCAGACAACCATGAAAAGCCAAAGGCACAGATGAAATATGACAAAATCTAACTGAACAAGTAGTTGAAGAAAGATGAAGGCCACTGGGTCATTTCCTCCTCGCCGTCAATTTTTCTGTCACCCTCTTGCCTTTGGTCTTCTTGCCTGATGTTCAGAAAGCTTGTGTTTCGTTAGGGGTGGGTTTTCTTTCCCCAGTCCTGACCTCCACCCCGGGGCACTGGGAGTAGGGGAGGTCTTCGGGCTTGTGAAATGCCTTCAGCATCAGAGACAGACCCCACAGCCCTCCCAGCGAGACTGGGAGGAGAAAAACACTGATGAGGGAAAAGGGGAGTTTCTCAATGAGAAAGGCTGAGGGGAGTCAGTCCTGATTCCTTCTCGCCTGCCTTTTTTCTAACCTGAAACCCTCTCTCGGGTCCTGTATCTGCAGTTTTCCTTGCTCTCTAAGGACAATGCCAGCTTCCTTCTTTCCCCAGTTACTGGCTAGGCAATGGCTTTCTCATTTGGGCAGGAGACTGAAATTCGATGAGCAAGTGGGGGGACTTCTCACCTGCTGTTCATTGCAAACCCTGACTTCTGCCCGTGTCTTAGATCCATGCCAGCCCAACCCCTGTGAACATGGCGGGGACTGCCTCATCCAGGCGGACACCTATGCGTGCAGCTGCCCAGCCCCTTTCTCTGGAAGCAGGTGTCAGGCAGGTGAGTGCACCTTCACCAGATCCATTCTTACCTCTGAGCGGAATAGGAGGCAGTTCCTCCTCCAACTCTGTGGGAAACAGGAAGGCTGAGCGATCCCATGGAAAGAATTATAACCACACACATTGTGTCATGCGTAATGGATGCCTCAGCATGGTCACAGACGGCGTCTCACTGAATCCTCACCCCAGCATGACAGGACTAGTATGTCCATTTTACAGATGAGAACATCAAGGCTAAGAGGAGAGAAGTACTGGACTCTGACTAAGATGTGTTCCAAACTCAGGACTTTTTTCTGTTGTTGTTTAGACTGTTTAGACTAACTACAACAGAGAAATATTGTTCTCAAATGGGACAGCAGGAAGAATCTCAGGGCACATAATGCCCAACTCAGTTAGAGAAAGGGAGCCCAGAGAGTCCAGGGGACTTGCTCATAGTCACACAGCTAGTTAGGAGAAGAGCGGAAATTAGAGGCCTGGTGCCTAAGTCCTGGATCCATGCTCTTTCTTCCTGCCATCTTCACTAGTGGAGACTCTGATAAAAGCTGTGTCTGCCTTTAGTGAGTTCTTATGGGCACACCATAAAGCTATGTGATAAAGCATGAGGACTAAAACTCTCATGGATTAATGGCACCCTTAGTGAGAACCTGGATTCTGTTCCATGTAGCAACCATCTAGCTCGGATGGGGGAGGCAGTGAGGGTCTTACATACATATAGGGTTTTATGGTTGGCTTCTTTCCTCTGTGTCCTCTTCATTTATTCCTCCTATTTTCAGTCCTACAAATCCTTCAATAAATGTTTCAGGATGGTTTGGGATATCGACATAAAAATGGTATCTAGGTTCACCCCTCAACTTCTCAAAAGAATGGGAAAAACTGTAAACGGATTATAAAATCAGCTATAAAATGGAGAAACTCAAATTGCGGCTCTATTTGTTTGTTGACGGTGTGAAAATTATCAAAATTTTTATTAATATAGACTAATAAAGACTATGAACACTGGAAGCAATCATCCATGACTCAAGGATTAGAGAAAAGCCTTATGGGGTGTGGGGGAGAAGGCATGGTATTTCAGGACTATGGACAAGGGCACACACTCAGCCACCAGGTCCCCAAACACTGTTCTTTACAGGTATCCCTCTAAGTGACATGTGCCCCCAATAATGTCCTGTACTTTGAACCTTCTTCTCTATGGATCTCCTACAGTGAAAACCAAGTGCACGGATAAGCCATGTGGCCAGGGCGAATGTCTCATTACTCAGAGTCCTCCCTATTATCGCTGTGCCTGTAAACACCCTTACAGGGGTTCAGACTGCTCCTCAGGTAAGTGCTGGCGGCCCCTTCTGTGCTAGGCGTTGTCTATCTTGGCTTGTGCCTGGGATCTCTGCATGCTACTGTGTGGCAGTCCAGATAGATTTGATGCTTTAATAACATCCAAGATGGCCATTATAGGTAGGACTTTTTAAGATTCATCATCCCTGGAGAGTTACCGAGAACCGACTGATCTGTGCCCCGTCCCATCCAAAAAGAAGCATCTTGAAATTCGCTTCCTTCAGGAAGTGGGCCCTTGTCTATTCTTAGAGTGGCCCATGTAGGGAACTAAATCTGTATCAATTCACTGTGAGTCAGGTATTGTCCCAGGAGATTTACGTTCTCCCTCACAGTCTTCCTTGCAGAAACACTGCAAGGAAGAGTTTTACAGATGAAGAGATGGAAGTTCAGAGAGGTTGACTAACTTGCCCACAGTCGTACAGCTATACAGGGGCAGAGCCAAGTGTCAACTGAGCTCACGCTGATCCCCAAATTCCTTCCCAGTTCATGCCCCTTGCTGTTCCTTACTGCATAACTCATCTACTTATATACACTTTTGTACATGGGCTCCATCACAGTGCTTCATCTGTTTGTATATGTTCTTAAAATGTATGTGTACATTTACTAGAGTGTTGGTGGGTCTGTCTTTCCCCTTGGGTGACCCACCTTGTGTGAAAGGATGGACACCGAGTGCCATCAGTGTCTCCTCATCATCTCAGATGAGGCTGCCCCTCCTTCTGAAGAGCCTTCCTGTGTTCACAGTGGTTCCTGTGTGCAGGCCAAACCCCTGCCAAAATGGCGGCACGTGCTCCCGGCAGCGGCGGAGATCCAAGTTTACCTGTCACTGTCCTGAACAGTTCAAGGGGAGATTCTGTGAAATAGGTATGAGTCTCTGCCACCACTTCAGCAGAAACTCAGGGCTACAAGCAAGGCCTCTGGAATCTTTTTCTGTTTGGATTTTGTTTCCAGAATGGGATTCAAGTCAAGCTTCCCAAACTCTGCTATTGCCTCAGCCTTCTAACCTGAGGGCATAGGGTGCATCTTGCTCCGTGTGGAGAAAGTAATAAACTGCAATGTAGTGCAGGCAAATCAGATATACCTGGGCATCCCCTGGGCCTCAATCCATCTGCCCCTAGGTCTTAGGTGAGCCAAAATTAAGGAATTAAGTCCCCACCTCACCGCCCCAAAAAACCACTATATTTTATGTTTTTAAGCTGGGTTAAATGTGAAATATTCAAGGCATCTTTTTTTCCTGGGACTTTGTAGTAAAATCTCCAGATGATCAATATTCAGGCCAAATCCTCTCACCACCTGGTACACCTTCAGAGTCCTTTTAGGAGCAGTGTGCTAGCTGCTCGCAGTTCTCACATCCCTGCCTGTTCTCTCTGAGGTCCTGATGACTGCTATGTTGGTGATGGCTACTCTTACCGAGGGCAAGTGAGTAAGACAATCAACCAGCACTCATGCCTTTACTGGAACTCCCACCTCCTCTTGCAGGAGCATTACAATGTGTTTATGGAGGATGCTGAGACCCACGGGATTGGGGAGCACAACTTCTGCAGGTAAAAATTACCTGCTGCTTATTAGTGTAAGAGTTGGCTTGTCTCTTTCCTCTGCTCCTAGTTTTCCTGGGCCAGCTTAGAAATGTTGGGATGGAACACTGAAACTCATTGCTTTTTTTCTAGGAAGATTTTCATACTCAGGACAGGTTAGGTTATGCTGCTGTAACAAACAACCCCCAAATCTCAGTGGCTTGAATACATCAAAGTTTATTTCTTACTAATGCTACATGTGTCATATGGGTTGGTGGTTGGGTGGAGAGGATTCTGCTCCACAAAGTGACTCAAATGCCCAGGAAAGATAAGAAGAGACTAGGAAATGGAACATGAATTTTGGGTTTTGGGGGGTAGGTTTTTTGGTTCTATTTTACTACCTCAACCTGGAAGTGCCATGTCATCTCTGCACACATATTTTATTGGCCAGAAATAGTTATAAGGTACCACATAACTTCAAGGGAGAAATATAGAGGAGAAAACAAAATATCTGGTGAGCTTTACAGTCTCTGCCACTAGGAAGTGCAGGTTTTCCCGAGTAAGATAATGCTGAGTTATCTTCTTCCCCTTCTGCTGCGTTCAGACCATTCTGCTGGCTTCCTGTTCATTGTCTAACCAAGGTCAAGGACATTCATGATCTACATATAAGGGGCTGGAGTTCTTTGTATGTCTTTAAACTGGTTCTATTAAGCAAGAGGATTTCCCTTGCACAAAGCAGAAGTTATCTTCCACTTTCACCCTTCATGGAGCCGTCTTTGGGGTGACCCCTTGGTAGGCTTCCTTAGAGAGTTACCATGCATGGAATTAGGAGTTTGGGGGAGAGGAGCCCTACTCTCACCATATTTCTGTGGCTATTTCATTTTCTTGACAAAGAAGGATCTTCAATAGGGATCACATTTCTTTTCCTACAAAATATTTACTGTGTCCCATGGACCTGGCATGGGGCTTGTGAACTACTCTCTGGTCATTGGAAGTTAAGGTTTTGCTAAAAACTGTAACTGTCTTTATATGCCAGGGTCCATATTTGGTCCCGGGGGTACACAAGAACTCTCTTACCCAAAGGTCCTTTAACGAGGTCAACTGGGTTCACCAAGCCTTGACCCTGGGTTGTTTTGTTTTATATTTTAGAAACCCAGATGGAGATAAAATGCCCTGGTGTTTCATTAAAGTCAACGATGCAAAGGTGAAATGGGAGTACTGTGACATCTCAGCCTGCTCAGCCCAAGGTGAGTTCATGGCTATCTAGAGGCCCTGGTAGTGGGGAGGACGCAGATCCTTAGACAGATGTTCCTGGCACCCCCTCTCCCACCCTGTCCTCCCATCACATCTGCTTTACCAATCCCCATCCCGGTGACAACCCAAGTGCCTGATCCTCTGCTCCCCTCTTAAGATGCTAAGCAGGCCTGGATACCTTTGTCAATTCAGGCCAGTGGGCCACATGTAAACTCACATTTCCTGACGCCAAGTCAGTGCACTCGGCAATTATTTATCAAGTGTGTGTTGTGTGCCAGGTAGTATGCCAGGCCCTCGGTGTACAATGGTGATCAAACACTGGCTGGGCCCCCATAGCCTCCCAGGATGCAGCATGGTCTGAATTTCAGCCTCACAGTCTTCCTGTCAGGCTGTCCTGGTCCACCTCTTTACCCACATCTAGAATGATGCACTGTCTTACCCTGATCAACGGAATTACCTCCTTGGACAGTTGCACGTCCGCGCCTGTGCTCTCATGGTCACCTCTATCTGTAATACTCCATCCATATCTGCTCTTGTCCATATTCAACCATTCCTTGAGAACTAACTCGAGTAGCCCTTCCTCCAGGAAGTCCTTTGTGATCTCCCAAGAGCAGTATTATCTCTCCCTCCTTATAGACCCCTGGAATGGAACAGGGTACCACCCTTATAATACTTATCACTCTCTCCTTTGTATGACAGTTATCTGTGCAAATGATTTATTTCCCCCACTCTACTTCATCTGGGTATCTTTCCCTATACACTGAAAAAGGCTCCCAAATATATCTGTGGATTAATGAATAGCTAAGTACACACTCATGATGGATTTATATTCATATACACACACCTTTGTGTGTGTATACATGTTGAAAAAAGAATGAAAAACCAATGTCTTCACCGTTAATTCTACAGACTTGCTTTATATTAATCAATGTATTCAACAAATGTTAATTGTGAACCTACTACATGACCACCTTGTGGGCACCAGTCTCTTAGCTCTGAATACTTGCTAAGCTGAGGGACTCGGTGTCAAATTTCTGACAAGGTCCTTCTGAGGACCTGGAGGGAGGGTGAGCAGTGTGATTTGTCTTTCTTGTGTCCTACAGACATTACCGACCCAGAGAGGAGCCCCACAGAGCCCTTGACCGAGCTTCTGGGGTTTGACTCATGCGGGAAGACCGAGATAGCAGACAGGAAAATCAAGAGAATCTATGGAGGCTTTAAGAGCACAGCGGGCAAGCACCCATGGCAAGCGTCGCTGCAGACCTTGGAGCCACTGAGCGTCTTCATGCACCAGGGGCACTTCTGTGGGGGGGCGCTGATCCACCCCTGCTGGGTGCTTACTGCTGCCCACTGCACTGAGTAGGTGCCTGCTAGGAGCAAGGCCGGGGTGACCTGAGTCTCTGTGGGTGTTCTCCTCTTCCCATCTGACCAGCATCTTGGCGCGTCTGGCAGGATTCGTGGCTCTGATCTAGCTCCAAGGGCAAAAGAGTGGATCCTTAAAACCAGATGGGAAAGAGCTATGATGTCTAGAATGCTTACCTTTGAATTACATGACATTTAATTCTCAAAGCTATCTACCAGAAGACAAGCTGAGGGAGGACAGGGATTTTTATCTATTATTAACTATTCTGTCCCCAATGCCTAGAACAGGTCTTCGTACAGAGCAGGTGCTCAGAGAGAGTTGATTGTTATTCTCATTTCATAAATAAGGGAGGACCCTGAGTCTTGGGAAGGTTTGCACCTTGCCTTAAGTCCTGTGGAAAATAAGTAGGAAGGTGGGATTTGAACCCAGATCTACCTGCTTCCTTAACCTCTTCAGTCCTGCCCTGGACTGAGAAAATAACATGCTCCCTTTTGATGCCATCTGACCTCTCCAGTCAGGTGTCATCAGTCACAACTCCTGTGTGACTCAGAGTCATCAGAACCTACTGGGAGCCTGAAAACTCACCACCTCCTCTGAGTCCCCCAAGTTCATGGTGAGGGCTGGTCCCATATAGCCCAGGTTTTGATGATGGCTTGAAGGGCTTCCAGTCCACCCTGTTATTAAGCAATTTATTTAGGGATTCTAGGAGGTGTTCCTCAAGAGAGGTCAAACATGCAATCATTAGCATCTACCAAGAATATTTGTTCAAGATGCTAATTGGCTGCTCTTTAGCAAATCCCATGGGGAATGAGAAGTCTCCCAGGAAACATGAGATACATTCAATTTACAGCTTGTATTTAGAAACTGTTCCATTAATAAAGCAGGCTCCTCACCTTATCTCATTTAGACCACACAGCAGAGTTCTGTGAACCAGATGATGGTTACAGAGGACGATGCTAAGGCTGCAGAAGGTCATTTGTCAAAGATCACACAGCTCACTACCGTGTTTCCCCAAAAATAACACCGAGGCTTATATTCAGGTTTGCTCCAAAAGACACATTAGGGCTTATGTGCAGGGGATGTCATCCTGAAAAATCATGCTAGGGCTTATTTTCCGGTTAGGTCTTATTTCCGGGGAAACACGGTAGGAGCAGAGCCAGAGCTTGCCTCCAGTCTCGTAAGTGCCAGGCTAGTTCCTAACCGTCTTACTTTCCCTTGCAGCACAAAAGCCAGGAATCTAAGAGTGGTGCTAGGGGACCAGGACCTGAAGAAGACAGAATCCCATGAGCAGACCTTCGGGGTAGAGAAGATATTCAAGTACAGCCAGTATAATGAAAGAGACGAGATTCCCCACAATGACATTGGCAAGTCTCTTCTAGCGTGGATCTCCCGTGGGTCTTGTCCTGGGTGGATTTCTCTACTGACGGAAAACTGAGGTTTGGTTCTGTTTGGTCCCTCATAGACTCCGTAGAGAACTTATTCCAGAGCTTTTTAATTCTTAAAGGCTAGTGTTGTGGATAAATGTGCACAAGCTCTTAAATCGAGGGGAAGAGATGCTAGGAACATTGTGTTGTGGAAAGAGCTCAGCCTTGAATTCTAGCCCCCCCACTTACTAGCCAGCTTCACTTCTCTTAGCCTCAGTTTGTTCATCTATAAAATGGGAACACTGGCATACAACTCTCAGCTTCCTTTGTGTTAAGTGACATGATGGGCATGTGTCCCTGTGCACGACTTGCACCTATAGGCAATGACATATGTAAGCTGCTTACTGCTCAGCTCTCTATTCATGGTACCTCTTACTCTTTCTCCTTCCTCAAGATCTTTCTTTCCCCTCCTAAAGGCTGTTTTTTAAAAAATGAATTAGGAATGATTTTAAACTCAACTATTATTTCTTGGTATTACTCTCAGCCTGAAATGTCACTCCTCCCCAGGTAGAACTTAAAAGAATGAAATGACAGAGGAAGAAGTTTTTCAGGCATTGGAGGTGGGGCTTTGCTACAACCACTTTCCTTCTTTGACAAAGAGGATATCACCCCCCATTTCCCCTTTCTCTCTATACCTAGCTTTGCTCAAGCTAAAGCCCGTGAATGGTCACTGTGCTCTGGAATCCAAATATGTGAAGACTGTATGTTTGCCTGATGGTCCCTTTCCCTCTGGGACCGAATGCCACATCTCTGGCTGGGGTGTTACAGAAACAGGTGAGTCTGGCCAAGCCTTCTCCTGAGACGCAGGTGAGTTACTTCAACCAGAGTAAAAAGAGTCAAGCTCAACTGCTGTTCTGAACTTGAAATCAGTGTTATATTCAAAGTGTGTTATCGAAAGAAATTGCCTCATCTCTCAAGCTCTAGTTAAATCTCATCACCTCCAAGGAGTGTTTCCTGAGCTCCGTATCTGCCCCTGGCTCGTACCCCTAGATCCTTGACTTTCATCAAGCATTGATACTGTGTTCATGAAGACCTTTTTCCTTCCCTAGATAGATCGGAAAGAGGGTAGATTGGGGGGTGGTAGAGGGAAATGATGAATTTTGGAGTCAGATCTGTTAGATTCTTGGTTTTTCACTCAACAGCTGAGTTTTAGTTCTCCAATATCCCTATTTACCTCCTAGGTTTGGAATCATGCCAATAGGAGATAATAGAATTCTATAGAAATAGTCATTAAGTTAGCCCCTGGAGGGCGGGGGTCAGGTCTCATTCATCTTTGCCTCTTCAACAATGCTTTGATCAGGGCTCTCCACATACCGTGTTTCCCTGAAAATAAGACCTAGCTGGACCATCAGCTCTAATGCATCTGTTGGAGCAACAATTAATATAAGACCAGATCTTATATAATATAAGTCTTTCTCAAATACTCCAAATGGATTTCTCTCCCCCACAAATCTTGTCCTTGATAATGGAAAGGAAGAATCCCTTGAAATAGGCCTGTAGTCATAAAGAAAGTTAAATGTAATATACAAATTTGTCAGAAGGCTTTGCGGAAAGAAGATTTTTGCTTAATTGGATGGAGGGTTAACCAGAAACCCTTTTTGTAGCGATCTTCATTGTAGTCCATCTAAACCTTTCAACATCAGCATACTGACCAGAGCAAATTGAGCAGAATAGAAGCTCTTCAGGGGAGGAAATGTCTGCTCTGGAAAGCAGTCCATCTAGACCAGGGGTGTCCAAACTTTTTTCAACATTTTTCACCAAGGGCCATATGCAGTAAAATACACAAACAGCTGGGCCACTCACTCGAGGTGAAGTACGTATTGCCTCACCTGGTTTATTTAAGTAAACTAAATATGTTTTTGGAATTTGCTGTGGGCCAATTAACAATGGATCGCAGGCCGCAGTTGGCCCGTGGGCCACAGTTTGGACACCCCTGCTCTAGACAATCAACCAGAGATATGCATCCATCATTAAGAATTGCCTGTGTCCCAGCCCTCCCTCTGCTAGGCATGAGAAGTTTAAAAACGGTTTCAGACACCCTCCCTGCCCTCCCGACCTCACGGTCTAGTTGGGGTGACAGAGGAGGGAATCAACGATTCTGCTCCATTGTGACAGCACGTCACGGAAGGACCAGGAAGCCATGGTGAAGGCTGTGGGCGAAGAGCCCCCAGCCTTGAAAGATGAGGCTTCTCTGACCATCTCCTGGAAAAAGTCTTCCTTCCTGAGCTCAGAGCTGGTGGCCCTCTTCTTACCGCTGCTGGCTTCTGGTGGGGTGGGTACCAGCTTGGTCCCCACAATGGTGACCTCCTTTCTCTGTCTCACAGGGGAGGGGTCTCGCCACCTCCTGGATGCCAAAGTCAAGCTGATCGCCAATACTTTGTGCAACTCCCGCCGACTGTACGACCACATGATTGATGAGACCATGATTTGTGCGGGAAATCTTCAGAAGCCTGGGAAAGACTCCTGCCAGGTCAGAGACTCTAAGGGCACCTGGAGAAGGCAAGGCTGGCAGGACCTTACACTGGGCACTGGGGCTGCTAAGACGCAGGTGCAGAGGCCCCCCTTCCGTATTGGAAACAGACAGTCGTGGGTTTAAAACCTGGTTCTATCCTTTACTTGATGACATTCATCGGTCACCGAATGGCTCAGTCATCTTGGGCTGCTACAATTACTGTAGACCTGGGGGCTTAAACAACAGAAATGTATCTCTCACAGTTCTGGAGGCTGGACGTCTGAGGTCAGTTCTATTGAGAAGCCCCTTTCAGGCCGCAGACTGTTGACTGCTTGTGTCCTCACCTGGTGGAGAGAGAGCGCGAGCTCTCTGGGGCACCTTTTAGAAGAACACTAATCCTGTGCATGAGGGCTCCAACCTCGTGACCCAATCACCTCCCAAAGGCCCCACCCTCTAATACCATCACATCGGGGGTTAGCCTCCGACATGGGGGAGACACAAGCATTCAGTCCACTGCACCTAACTATTTCTCCAATCTCAGGTGCTAATCTATAAGATGGAAACGATGTGTCCGTATGACCACAAGGTCGTGGCTAAGATGAGAAGAGAGAACGCATTACAAATGCTATCAGTCGTGGTGCATAAGCAATAGTGCACTTCCATCCTCACTGTCCTCCTCCTCAGCACTTTAATTGGAGGCTTAGTGGGAAGCAGGCCTGTTCTATGTACCTTACAAACATTAGTCCTCACAAGAATGCTGGGAGGGGAGGGGACAGTTCTGTTGCTCTTCACAGTTCACACTGTGAGAAACTGAGGCCCAGCTGGTTAGCAGGTGGTGGGCTGATTTGGGACCCAGAAGATCTAACCCCACAGACCATGCTAAACATCGAAGCCAGGCTGCGTCTGAGTCCCACCTTCCCCATCCTGTGTGTGTCTCTGGGTCTGGGAAGGGCTCTATCCAAATAGGGCCCAGCCCCCAGGTCCCTGCCAGATTGAGAAGCCGAGGGCCCCTGAGAACTCGCAGCAGTGATACCTGTGTTACCAAAAGTTGCGACTGGGTCAGAAAGTCAGGATGTGACTGTGGTGCTGTGGCCCCAGGCCTGTGGCTTCTCTGCCCAGCCCTCACTGACTCAGGGACATGGGTTGGTATTTGCTTCTCTCCCGTCAGAGCCTTGTGTCACATGAGTCACAGGAAGCATCTTATCACCGCTGTCCAGAGCAGCCCACCCCAACACCCGCTGGCATCCCCTCGTAGGAGGTGGGGGTGTCTCCGAATGTGTTCTGACTCACAGAGCTGAACTCCCGTGTCTTTTTCCCTTAGGGTGACTCAGGAGGCCCTCTGACCTGTGAGAAGAATGGCACCTACTATGTGTATGGGATAGTTAGCTGGGGCCTGGAATGTGGGAAGAAGCCAGGGGTCTATACCCAAGTCACCAAATTCCTGAACTGGATCAAAGCCACCATGCAGAAAGCCTAGCTTCTAAGGTGTCTTCCAAACTCCAGAACCCGTCCTCCTCAGCGCCCACACAAGGCAAGGCATTGTGGGCAGCAGCAGACACCCCCCTGGAGTCTCCAGGTGGCCATGCAGTGAAGTGGCCGTGCTCTACACAGAGACAACGGCTGCCCGGCCTGGGGTGTCCTGGACCAGCATTGCCACCATGTCCTAGTCACCCAAGAAACGACAGAATCAACCCCAAATGTATTATGTTTGCTTCCCTTCAAACTATGGTATCTTCTAGAAAATCAGTGTTCAGTGACTGCCTCCACCTCGGACATTTGCAAATGTGGGATTTCAGAACGCCAGCATCGGTGGAAGTTACCTTGATATCTTTATTCCTCAGCCCAGACCTTCAAGGTACACAACAGAATCAGCCATCCACTTCTAGGTATTAGACAGAGGACCCCAAATACAGCATTCTCCATCTGCTTTCACAGAGTTGTTATTTGAATAAAGGCAGATCAGGGGATGGGCTGGGGGGCCATTTTTACAGCTCGCTCAAGCTGAAGCCATCTAACCGTGTCTCTGGTGTGCAACTTTCCTCTCCAGCTTCTCTCTCTCGAGAATCCTGGCTGCACACCACTGGCTCACAACAGCAGAGCCTTCCTTCTTTTGACGTGTAGAATCTCAGAGGCATCGGGGTTCACATCCTCCCTCTGATTGTCTCCAGTCTGCACAACCTCTGGCCCCCCCTGCAGAAATCAAACATACCTCCCTGAGTCAAAATGAAGCTCCCACCCTGCTCCACACCCCCACCCCCCATCCAAGGACAAGCTGTCTGAGATGCCTGGGAGCATTTAAAATGTTCACTCTCCTTCCTTTCCCCTCCTCCACCCTTCCCCAGAAAAAGGACCCTCAAGGCAAGAATGAGAAAGAAGCAAAACCAATCTCTCATTTAGACGCGACGCCTTTCTTCTGAACAAAGTAGAGTTCAAAACCCAGACTGTTGTAGCCAGCAAGTCTCTGACCCTTTCTGCGAGTGTAATGAGCAAGCAGGCAGCCCAGCCTGCGCTGCCGTGGCCCAGGATTGATGTAGCCTCGGCAGGTTCGTCTCTGCCCCACTAATGGCTGTGACTTCAGAGAAAACCCTGCAGGAAGTTTAACCCGCATGTCATTCGCCTGGTCATCTCAGACCCATGAAATTAGGCGCCTTGCTCGAGCTGCATTTCATGCTTCTTTCGAGCCAGCTGATCTTTGGCCAAAAATAAAGTTTGAAAAGACACAATGAGTTTGCCGTTCCCCATGCCCCTGCAAGCCAGAGCAGGTTTGCAGCTTGCTACTTACATAAGCCCCCTGGAGACTCCGGCTCCTTGCGTTGGCCAGTTCTGCAGCCCGCCGAGCCATTTCCACTTTGTAGGAGCCAGGAGGGGTCCAGCCAATACCTCTGGTCAGGTTCAAGTCTGATTTGTACTTGACCTTGGGGGAAGGAGGGAAGCAAGATGAATAAGGCAGCAGGGTTGGGGATGATTTGGCCACAGGGTGGAGAGGCTTAGAGGTGGCTGTGATATGGACAACATATTGTTAGAAAAGCTAGGGCAATGGGGAGCAAACTCATCTAAAGCAGGAACTCTCTGACCTTGAGGACCCCATGTGCTGTGAGCCAGGTCAGCATGTCACTGTCCCTTGCATCTTTCTATTCAAGTGATGGGAACCACAATGGAGGTGCTGGGTAGGGAGACCTAGTTCAAGTCTGAGCTCCTACCTTAACTGTGGCCTTAGGGCAGTGAATTCCCATCTCTGGGGTTCTGCTCCCCCCAAAGAGAAAAGCACAAGGGCTGGGTTAGGTAATTGCTAAGATCCCTTGGAAACAATGTGGCATAGCAATCAAGAATTTGTGGTCTCCCATCAAATCAGATGGGGTTCATATCCCAGGTCTGCTACTCATTTGCTGTGTAATCTTGAGTAAGTTACTTAACCTCTCTAAGCCTCACGTCCCTCATCTGTAAAATGGGCCAATAACAGGGTTGTTGTGAGGGCCACATACACAATGCTTGGAAAGCATTTGCCACAGAGCGTGGCTCACAGTAAGGACTCGATAAATAGCAGCTATTGTTATGATTTCTTCTAGAATTAAAGTAGTAAGTGTCCTGGATTCTCTCTCAGCCTGGCTCCTCCCAGGGGTAATGTGAATGTGGGGTTACGGCCATCTCTTCTGAGGAGGCACCAGAGGAAGGGCCTTGGCCAGGCAGGTGAGGGTAGCTTACATCACTCTGCAGCCAGTGCACCTTCTGTGCGTGCTTCAGGCCCAGCTGCTCCGGGTCGCAGGTGGGCTGGGGCAGGGGCTGCCTGTAACACACGTCGCTGGCCAGCTGCTGGCTCCTCTTGGCCTGGAGGAAGCCGGGCTGGTCTGGGCGGCTGTGGAACTGGGACCGACTCTTTGCAAAGTCCTTCTTGTACTCATTGTCACTCTGGAGTTTGCCGACACTGAGGAAGTGCCTCATCCTTGGGTCATCATAGATGCTGCGGTACCCGATCTGCAGGCCCCGGTCCCGTAGGAAGGCTTCTTTGTACCGGAACTGCAGGTCAGAAGAGCAGAGATGGGTCATGGGTGTTCACCCTTCCCCCCGGGGCCAGCCCACAGGATGCTCAGCAGGAAGGTCAGCAGTGGGTTTAGGGCACAGCTTTGGATTCTAGTAGACCTGGCATCTGTATCTCCCTCTGCTCCCTTCTAGCTGTGTGGCCTTGGGCCAGTTGCTGAGTCTCTCTGAGCCTCAATTTGCCCATCTGATAAAATGGGAGAATAAACCTCCACCCCATTGAGAAAATTCAATGAGATGGGGAATTAGCGTCATGTCTGGCACAGAGTGGTGGCTCCTGGTATTATTGCTGCTGTAATTCACAATCCAGCAGGGAGAGAAGTATGCCAGTTCTCTTAGCAGCCACTCCTCCTTTGATTATCTCTAGCTTCCAAGGACCTAGTCCAGTGGTCCTCAAACAATCTGAAGAAGTAGATTCATTTTGTTTTGCTTTTAAAACTTCCAACCCATCAAAATCCAGTATGTGGTCCTCCTGCCTGAGATTAATACGTGGCAGCACCACATGCAATTGGAAACGAAAACCTAATCTCTTTCAACCCTTTCACCTCAGCTAAAAGAAGTCCCTTTGTGGCAAATCAACAAATCAATCACGTGTTAATTGACTTCTAGGAACACATACAGCAACTTTTAAGAGTGGTTCTTTTAAAAGAGAGGGAGTGGAAATACAACCCTCCCCAAGTCCATATTTCTGGCTAAGATTCTAGAAAGTAAAACCTACGTTCTTCTTTCACTAGAAATACTTGTTCAGTGTTAGTTCCTGGTGGTTTGCCTTTCAACAGAAGTGGGGAAACCAGAGTAAAACCTATCAGTGATAGAGGGAGAGAGAGAGCACGAGATCTTACGTCACTGGCAATCTCCCGGGACGCCCGGGCAGTCTGGAATGGGATGGCATCCAGCCTAAAGTCGTAGCCACCAGCCCGGGTCTGTTCCCAAGCGTTTCGGTAGACTTTCTAGATAATGAAAACAAAGACATGAGTGAGCAGGCAGTGAGTAACTCCATGTCTGCCGCGTGTTGGTTCTGCCGTGGGAGCAGCTCCTAAACATGTACCCACGGCCTTGTTGGTACCTAGAATGGCAAGGTCCACGGTCCCTTGTCCATCCTGGGGACCTCCCCAGCTCTGGGATCAGGGGCGCTGGCCATGAAGGAAGGGCTTCAGCTCAAAGCCCAACCTAAGCATCATGCCCTGCTCTTGTGGGTCGTGGGCTCTGTGGGCCTGGCCCGTTTGCCACATCTTGTTGGGTTCAGAGGCCCCCACCCCCACCCCTTCCTGCGTTTGCAATCACTTTCATGCCTCAGATGTGCAGTTTATAGATGCCAGAACTCCAAGTTCAAGAACTCCGCTACTTCCCACATGCTGAAAGTGCTGCTCCTTGGGTCCTGGTAGCCATGGGTTCATTAGATCCATTGACTTCCTGGGGGCCCCTCGGCTACCTTTGACACCATGTCACCCCATCACTGGGAAGCACGCTGTAGCCCATATGCACCCTCGGTGCCTGCACTGAGTGAGGGAAGAAACTCCACCTGAATTAAATTGGTCGTCAAGAACCTGACCGAGTTCCTGACCCGTGTATTTCACATCTTCCTCTTTCATTTTTTTTCCTTTTCAAGTTGTTCTCACACAGCCGCCAGGAGTCTGTAATCATAACCTCTGAGTCCTCGGGTAGACGCATAACACCAGCAGAGGCATCAAAATCTCCCATGTCTTCATGGCGCTAGGTTTTTGTTTTTTTTTTGCAAGATAAGGGAATGGCTCCATGAAAGGCACCATCTGGAGATCCCAGTGGAGGATCTGTCCTTTATTCAGCCACAGAGAAGGGAGACCGCAGGAGAGGCACATCACCAGCAGATGACAAAGTGACAGCCCCTGATAGTGTTGGTGGCCCGCTCATTCTGAGCCACAGCAGGTCAGAGCGCCCTTAAGAACCTCACTTTTGTCCCTGGGAAATAGAGGTCAAGGCTGGGGCTCTGCTCTATAGGGGGGCGGGGGGGAATCAAGCAAAGGAGCAGTGGCGGATAAAAAGCTGAAGCCCCCACCCATCCTAGCACTGGGCCCGGAACTCGACGGGGCCGCGAAGTGCTCGGGCCAAGCACGGTGGAGCTTATCCTTTTCATCTGCTCTCCACCTTCACCTATGACATCGCCTCTATGCCAACATCCAACACTGCAAATCAGGAGCCAAGTGCTGACTATGTTCAAGGGCCTTGAAATACAGAACCAGTAACCACTGGGATAATCATCTAATTGATGGAGCTCAAACAGGGCTCACGGGATTCGATTTACTGGGTTATTGTGGAGTTTAGTGGGCACGGCTGAGGGCCACACGGAAGGGGAGGCGCACTCAGGAAATGACTGATCGACCATCTACTTTAGCACTGTGCTCCCTGGGTTTTTTTTTGGGGGGGCGGAGTCCCACAAATATTAGAGTAGCCAACAGAGTCATCCCCCTTATCATTCCCTGGAGATCCAGGGGACTGTCGTGCCTTCCCAATATGCGCCTCCAAACCAGGGAATGACACCAAATTTTACGCAGCATCAAACTACAATGTCACCCCCACTTTGGTATCCAACGCACCTCAGCTTCTGAGTCTCTGTAACAGAGGGTCAACTAGAGAGCGTGGCTGCCATTGGGGTTGTCCCCAAGGCGTTGGCTCCCTTCCTCCTGTTCACTTCTCCCTGTATACTATTTGCTTGATTGTCACCACTTCCTCCCTGAGTGTTTTATTCTGTTGAGGTTTGTGCCTTGCCACTGGGGGTCTTTAGATTCCGCAGGCTCTTTGATTTGGAACCCTGGGCATTCCTCTTCTTTATCACAGTGGGCACAGTTTTGTCCTCATCCTCACACATTAGAGTCATTTGATTTTTAGTTATTTCGGCTGCCTGACACATCTCAATGGCTTTCTTTGCCCAGGAAGGTCACTTTCCCTCCACTTCCTTCTCGCAGAGCACTTGATCCAATTGTGGGTATTCTACACGCCCCCAAAGAACTGCTCTTTCAAAAGAGGTTCATGAGTTCTCCACGTCTGCATGCCCTGGTGGCTAATTTCAGCTCCAGGACTCTACAGGCTGGCGTCTCCTGTGACAGGAGAGAAGCTTGTGTCCCCAGCCCAGGTGGCGGTCCTCCTGAGGCTGCACCCCACACGGATGGGCAGCTTTATCCCAGTTTCCAGGGCTGTGTGGGGCCTCCAGTAGCTCCTCACATGGAGGGCTGGCCTTCCCCCCCATCCTTGAAGCATTAACGAGGCGATGTTTTGTCCGAGCTCTGCTGAGGGGGAGGTCCCGCTTCCCCAGAGGGAGGTCAGCCCACCAGAGCTGCTGTTCTAAAATTATCCCTCGCACATCCCTCAAAAGCCTCAAATGGTCATAATAACTCATATTTACAAAGCACCGTCGCATTCACTGCGTGGGATCCCACAGGGCTTTACAAACGCAACAAACTAATACACACGCTAACTAGAAGGAGCTTCTCACCATCCCCTGCGAGGCAGCCACCTCTGGGGTGAACGGTAGCAGCTGTTGATCTGCACGGAGCCCCAGGACACAATGGCCAGGCCAGGGAGGGAAGAATGGCCGACTCTGGGAGGCCCCACGCAGCCCCAGGCTGACACACTCAGCCCGTGTTATTCTGATCTGACAGCATCTTTTGATTCTGCCGCCTCGCTACCTGTTATCCCAGGATCACAGCTTTGCTGGCTGAGCAGCCGCCTATTCTATTACAACCAGGGGCCTCCAACCCCTGCTAACAACAAGCCTGGGTTTAGGAAACATCATCTTGGTTATGCACGCAAAGGGCACACATCCAAGGGAAACTGAAGTGTTGGAGGCCACAGCCCAGCGCACAAAGGAGCAAATTGTATTTAGACCCGATGGGCCACAATTGTAGCATCTTTCCAAAATGCCAGGTGAGATAGAGCCACTCTGTCCCCAGAGTTACCCTCAGAATGGCTAGCGAGGGATGTCCAGGACACAAACAGAGCAGGTATGTATCCCTGCCAGGACCAGGGGCCGCTTCTCCGACTGTAACCCAGCACAGCACTGAGGTCTTTGCAGCCACGTCCAAGACCAGAATTGTAGACTTGGAAAGAACAGGTATTATTAGCCCAGCTCTATCCCCATTTTACAGCTGAGGAAACTGAGACCCAGCAAGGAAAGTGACTCAAAGTCACAGCTGCAGTTTGTCCCACTCTCAATCCAGTATTCTTTCTGTTCCAAGTCTTCCTTCCTAAGACTTTTTTTTTTTTAACAAATAAAATCCAGTTTGGGCACAGGTAACTTGACAGAAACAGGCACACCCTCATGAACTGCTGGTTCACTTACATCGCTCAGATGCAGGGCATTGAGGCGGGCTCTGGTGAAATCAGGATGGTCGGGGATCAGGGTGTATCTGTGCAGAGATTCCGCGTCCCCCGACCTGTACAGGCGCTGCGGGTAAGACAGGCTCATGGTCAAGGTAGAGCTTGCTGAAAGCGCAGGTGAGGAGCGGGCTGATCCCCTCTCCTGCCCCCCCACTCGAGTGCCCACCTGCCCCACAGGAGCAGAGCCCAGCCTGCACTCACGTGAACGGCCTCCCTCCAGAGCCCACCGTCTAATGGAGGGCCCGGGAGGCCAGGGCCAGGTGGGGTGGCTGCTTTTAAATAATCCCTATTTAAAATATTCATCAAGACATGCTCCAAACGGGCCACAAACAACCATACCTGGTCATACCTGTGTGCTCTACAAACAGTACCAGGAGTATGGATACCTCAGTGAATCCTGGCAACTGAGCAGTGTTTAAGCTTTTTACTAGTAACAAGAGGCCTCTCTGCCATTCTTATTTAACATTAAGAAGAAGACACACAGCTACTTAGTCTTTTCTTATAAAACAGCTTAATTGGTATTCAGAAAACTAAAGTTTTCATAGTCCACGTGGGTCCCCGGAAGACATAATTTTAAAACTCAAGCTTTAGCTTAGCTGCTATTTTGAGAGCAGCGATTTAAGGATTGCAAACAATTTTAGGAAGTGTCTGAGTCATCTATTTCTAGAGAGGAAAATTTACTATTTAATATTGTGTGCCTTTCCCAAATTCAATTTGGGCTTTCCAAATGTGAAATGGTCAGCCCAGCATTTGGACTCTGTGTGACAATGGTGCAGCTTTGTCACTGTGTGTGTAGAGTCGAATCCTTTGACAGTTCCAGAGAAAAGATATTTAACTTCTTTTTCTTTGAAATAAATACAGGAGAGAGGAAACGGGGCTAAACCATATAGAGAGTGAAGTAGAAAGAAGCTTTTAATACAGCTGTTCTTTTTTTCTAACTGGGTTATGTTAAACTTCTAATTCCATTACCATCTATCAACATGAAGATGTATCTGATCCAGTGTCTGCTAAGGGGGTTGTCAATAACACTTACGATGGTTACTGCTGTTGTTATGAATCAAGCCATAACAAGGGCATTTATTGAGGACTTACTATGCTCCAGATACTTGCTAAAAGCTTCAAGTACTTTTACTTGTTTAATCCTCATTTAATTCACTTAATCTTATGAAAGGGTTGCTACCCTGACCCGCCTTTCCAATAAGGAGACTGAGGTTAGAAGCAATTAAGTCACTGGCTAAGAGACCCAGGTAGCAGACAGGTGAACTCACATCTATCCTAGCGGGAGCTCCTGGTCCTCAGCGCTGACCACTGAGCCGCATTACCCACTACAGGGTGCTTGGGAAGGGTGATGAGAAAACACCCACCTCATTGCAGTGCATGTAGCTGTTTTTGGCATGAACCAGGTCCGGGGAGTCAACCACCGAGGTGAACTTGATGCTGTCTGGTTTTTTGCGGTATTTGGTCTGTAAGAGGAAGACAAAAATTCCCATGAAATAGTGGAACATCGTGCCTTTTCCCCAATGCAGCTTTACCCTACCTACTCGGTACCAAATCTGCCAGTGAGATCACTGGAAAACAAGTCCTTTTCTTGGTAGGCACGTAATAAGAATACAGAAGAGATGCACGCTACTTCTGTGACAAAGAACATTCTACAGGTATTTACTCTCTTGAAAAAAAGGGGCTGCAAAATACTAGAACTCGTCACAAGGAATTCAGTAGAAGGCAGGATTGAGCATCCATGTGGCCCTGCTGGGACCCTGTCCAAGCAAGAAACTGCAGAAGGCAGGGCCACTCTCGAGGAGAATCCCAGGGCAAGAATCCCCAGGCCATCAATACGGTGGGAGTTCAGTTAACGGAAAGATCAGTATTTAACTTTAAACACTAACTGGAATCAGAGAACCCCTGGACACTGGACACTCTGAGTAAACTTAGAGGGTGAGTAGCAAATTCTGCACCCCACCTCCATGAAAATAATGGGCCAATTTATATCATAATTGTACATAAGGTATCCTTTGAGAACCTGCTAATGCATCTTCCATTTTTCACTGTCCAATTTGGAGTGTGTCTTTAACTCCCCAGCGAGTGAATTCATTCAGAGAGAAGTCTTGTTCCACTTTGGGATTTGGTTACAAATGACACTAGAAAAACACTGGGAGTCTAGGGTCCATGGGGCCCTTTTGGGACCTCCACCCCATAAGCAGCTTCCCTCTTCAGAAGGAAACAGACGCTAGGTTGCATTTATGGTAGTCAGATTGATGGTACCTCACTGATGAGTTCTCCAGCCTTCTTTGCACTGTCAATCTGTGGGGAACTCAGCGCCAGCCATCCGGTTCCCTTCATGCCCATCAGGTCTGACTTATAGCGCAACTGCAGGAAGAAAAGCATTGGCTTGTATCAGGGGCATGTCTGAGCCTGCTGGGCATTCGTAAGAACGCTTCATCACATTTCCACATCTTCATTCAGAGCGCCATCAGCACGTCATTAAGTTAATGTCTGAATTTGTGCAGTCTGCCAGGAATTAAACACTGGATCACACACAAGATCCAAGAAAGCCACACCAGTGGAGTGGCCAGATTGGAAGCAGAGGGTAATGACCTATGAGAATGACCACTTAAAGACAGAGCTGAGACAGGCCCACGCCTGAGGACCAGCTCTGATGATTTCGGTTCATTCCGGCAGTCACGTGACTGACCGGCTACCCACACGGAAACACTAACACTCTCAGCTGATTAAAATCTCTGAGCTCCGGGTCGGACCTGCTGTGACTCAGAGCAAATCACTTTACCAAAGCGTGACTCAGTTTCTCTCTGTGATGCGAAGGTCGTAACAACCATGTTCTGATGAAAACACTGACAGCATTCAGGGGCAAAAGCCACTCTACACATTCGATTATGTTTTTTCCTTGTGGTAGTGGGGGCAGGGGGGACAATTATAGCAGGACTCTAAAAACGGGAAGAAACTTAGATACAACTGGCTCAAAGTGTGTAAGCCATTTTAATCTTTCCGTGCCTCAGTTTAACCCCTCCTCCAGCCATTCATTACTCGTGATTTGCTTATGTTGCAAAAATGGGCTAAGCTTTACCCATTTTTCTCCTTTTAAGGGCTCAGAGGACGAAAACTACAGCATCTTTCTTGGGAGAAAACAGTAAATGATGTTTACTGTTTGATGGGGGGTCTGATGGGGGGTGTCCTAAAACCTTAAATCTTATGACTATTCCTTGATCTGCCCTCCATTACCTATGATGAGACAGTTTCATGAATGCTTTCTTTCTTCTCTTTATGGAAATTAGGCCTTTTTAAAGGAGGAAAACGACTCTCTCGGGAAATCTAAAATTTGGATTTAAACGAAATTGATAGCATTTCTCTAATTTAGATATAAGCTGTGCTGTAACGCAAAATATCGCTCCAGAAATCAGCCTTTTCAGCCTTTTTAGTTTTCTTTCATTTCAGGATTCACAGCGTTCCTCACAGCTGGCCTCAAAGAGAGTCCATTTCTGATCTACTGTCTGCTGGGTAACGCCCGTGTGCAAATCCGACTCTGCTTTCCAACTGGCACATGGAGACACATCAGTCGGGTTCAGGAGCAGGTTTCAAAACCCCATGTCAGTAAGATGGCTTTTTAGACCGCGATCTTTCAGTCTACACCGGCAAAGCTTTTGCCTTCCACTCTGATAAAGAACAGAGAAAATTGGATACATTTCTAAGTTAGAGAGAATAATCCTACAGGGCCTCTTCACAGCCCGGCCTTGCTCCTTTCATAATCAAGATGAAGTGGGGAACGCTCTTTCAACTCGCCTTTTGTTGAGCTGAACAGTACGATCGCAGGTAAGTCAGAAAGCAAGATGCAGGTTCCCCAAAGATCTGACTGCGCCTCAGACTCCCTCACAAATGGATTGTCTATTGATATTTCAGCTCCCAGCCCAGCTTTGACTATTCACGCAGACCCTAAAAACAACACGCCTGCCCCAGACTTCATGATAAAAGAAAGGGAGGGAGGAGAAGAGTCAAGAAGCAGCAGCTACCAAAGATGGTTTGGAAGGATTCTAAGATAATAAGAGACCTTCTTGAGCTGCCCAACTGAATCCCCAAGCGGCAGCCTCGCTGTTTTTCCTTGCGCATATTAAGGCCTGGAAGTCACCTGCAGATTCACACGTGGGGTGTCCCGGCACCTCCATTTTGGAGGACTGTGTGGCAAGTACACAAGCTGCAGATCTTAGACCCTGATTTCTAACAGGAATCATGTAAACAGTTGCGCCCAGGAGGTGGCTGGGGAAGGGAAGGGTATATGGGTCATATTGATAAGAATCATTTAAATCACTACCTTGCATGGGGTGTGCATTGCTTCAGATTCATTATCTCATTCTGTTCACACACCATCCTGCAAAGGAGGGGTTCTTATTGCCATCTACAGAACAATTGTGGTGTTCCAATGATTGTTTAGAGTCTCAGAAGGGCCACCAGCTGCTGTCCTCTGGAGAAGCCACTTTGGTAGTTAGCTGTTAGGAGAGCCCTCAGGAGCCAGAGTACCTGGATTCCTAATCCAGCCACCTGGGGGAGCCAAAGAGCACTGAACCCAGAGTCAGGAGACAAGAGCCCTGTGTACCATTTTTTTTTACATGCTGTTTAGTCTTGAGCAAGTCATTTCCTTGCCAGCTTGTGACCCTGGGCAGGCCACTTAAGATTATAAGTGACTTTGCTGCCGCATCTGTAAAAATGGAAGTACCTGCCTAGATATTACATGAGATAGTTGCTGCAAAATATTTAAACAAATGCCTGGCCCAGAGGAAGTGTTCCATACATGGTGGGGTCTACTGTTCACAGCATCTTGGAATCCGGACCCCCAAATTAACAAAGCTGAAGTTTCAGAAACAGTGCATAAGGCATACTATGGTAATTTAAAAATTAAGCTATAATTTCTCAGCACTCAAAATTTTAATACATGTCTTGTTTCGTAAAATGTTAGCCTCAGTTTGCCAACTACCATTTCTTGGGAAGGACTCTGCTTTTTAGGCTTTTTCTCACTTGTTTTTTGTATTAAAATAACCTTTCTTTTCAGAAATAACAGTGATATAAATGGTAGCTTGAGGTAGTGTTTGTTTGTTTTTTCTTTTTCCTTACTTAGTAAAATAAAAACCTGACATTATGTTGATGCCACCATTTTCCAAACATATACCAGTGAAGCCTGCTTTTCTGATGGAGAAATGGGGACCTAGAAAGTACAGAGACTTCTCAAGGACCCACATCCAGTAAGTGACAAGGCTGGGCTTCCAACACACATCCTCGGGCTCCCAGGTCGGGCCCCCTCCCCTGTCCTGGGTGGCCTCTGTGTCTTCCTCAGGGGCCTGTCCTGTCCCAAAAGGATTCACTCCGCCCCAGAACAAGCCATTAACAAGAGCACTAGAGTTGTGCTGGGAGCTACTCTTGGGGGCGGCAGGACGGCCTTTCTAAGTGGACCGTGCATTGTATGTCAGCAACCACATGTCCTGTGTGCTGCCCGATGAACTCACCCTGCTCTACTCGCCTTAATGGCGAACAACGCAGATGGCAATAGTAATTAGATGGTCATTAAGTTTGTTCAATCACTGTATCATAATTAATCATCGAGTATGTGTTCACCATACTCTGCCTGTGACATAAATAAAGTAAAGGCAGTCACTGCCTGAGGGTGACCCGAATCTGAAGGCTTGGTGCAGAGAACATAGTCAAAACAGCTAGCTCTCCTGTGACTATATATATATGGTGTGTGATATACACATACACATATATATTTACTTACAGTTGACATTTTGTACACCTGAGACTAATATAATAAAAAAGACACTCACGAAAAAATATAAAAATAAAAAAGTCACCAAACATTCTACAGTACGCAGAATAGATCTCCAAAATAAAACCTTATTCAGCCCCCCTAAACAAAACAAAACAAAACGAAACAAAACAACCCCAGTGAGCGCCACTGGCGGGTCTCTACGGCTGGGCACGCTGCTGAGTGCTTCATATAGAACAGTTCTTAACGGAGAGCTGGATTCTCAGGTGGGTGCACTTTTGTCCAGCAGCTACATTTGGCAATATTTTAAGACATTTTTGATTGTCACACTGTGGGGATGGGGTGCTATTGGTATCTAGTGGGTAGAGGCCAGAATGCTGTAATACACAGGACAGACCCTCTACGACAAAGAATCATCCAGCCCAAATGTCAAAGATGGCAGAGTTGAGAAACTCCGATATGGATGATGAGGGTTAATGTGACAACAGTTCCATGGGTCACGCTCTAGAACGAGCGTGCCTCCCTCCAGGGCAGGCTGTGGGGCCTAGAGAGACGACGTGTGCGAAGCCCGCAAGCGTGGACCACACCACATTATTGTCATTACCACATCCCAGCTGAGGAAAATGAGGCTTGGAGGGGGCAAGGGACTGCCTAGAGGAGCTGACTCCAGAACCTTCCACTGCAACCTGGGCAGGGCTGGTCTACCCACCACCTTGCTTGGTGCCCTTGCTCAGAGGAGGGCCTCCTCTTTCTGGGCCTCAGTGTTGACATCTGAGCTGTAGAAAGCATGGCTTCCCTGCCATGAGCTCCTTCTGGAAGAGCAGGACGTTGCACAGTGTGGGTTCTGGAGCCAGTAGACCTGCTTCGGCACCTCCCACATGACCTTTTCTTTAAAACAGAAGTAACAACTGTCCCCATCTCCCAGCACTACAGCAAGGGCAACAGTAACATGAAGCAGTCAGTAAGTGTCAGCTATAGCGCGATTACTCTCCTCTTATCATCATCACTGCCCTGCTTTCTTGCTCTCCATAGCAGGTACCACCCTCCGACACACGAAACATTTTATTTATCATATTTTATCTCCTTCCTATATAACGGAAGCACAGGAGTTCTTCTGACTCTTTTGTTGACTGCTGTATCATCAGCACCAAGAATAACGCATGGTGCATAGTAGCTGCTCAATAAATATTTGTTGAACGATTGGGGGGGGGGGTGTCAGTGTCTGAAAGGTTAAGGACGAAGCAGAGATTTACACCCAGGCTTGGTGGGAAGGAAGGTTGGGGGCTGGCGTGTGGATCGCAAGGCTCTCCCTACCTCACTCTGCAGGGCGTGAGCTTTCTTGGCCCAGGCCATCTTCAGGTCTTCAGGCAGCGCCGTGAACTCGTGGCACCGTGTCCGGTAGTCATAGTCGCTGGCCAGGGCCTGGGCCTTCCTGGCGTGGACCAGGTGCACCATGTCCATGGGCAGGTGGCACTGGGCCTGGCTGCCCACCGCCTCCCGCCTGTACTGGTGCCCGCTCTGCAGCTGGCCCATCCGCTGGCAGTGCTGGAGCCGCCGGTCATCGTGTACACTCCGGGCGCCGATCAGCCTCCCTCGCTCCTTCACAAAGTCATGTCTGTAGAGAAACTGGAAGGAGGAAGCGCAGCCAATCAAGGGCTGGCACTTGGTCTGCTTGAATTCCATCTGTGCGTTTTCATCATAGACCCTAGAAAAATCACCTGTTCTTACACTAGGAGGTGATGATTAGAAGAAAAACCACAGTGAGGTTCGCCGGAGAGCACGCTTCCTCCTGGGGGATGAACAATTAAAGCATCCCTCCATTCCCCCTTTCTAATTACAACCAGATCCTCAGAACTGAAGTAAGGACCCCACGCCCCTTTATGTGTCCTGTGGCCAAAAGGGATTTATCAAAAAGGGTAAAAAAGAAACGTGTGCCTTATCCATGCACACTTGGCAAAACATTAAACCCAAAAGACAAGATCCATTTACTTGAAGTCCACACTTTCTGTGATTTGTTTGTGGGAAAGAGAAAGTCACCTTCATGTCCCAAAGTTATGGCTGCTGTCAACAGAGTGGCTGAAACACAGCAGCCAAATCCTAACACCAACGTGTGAAACTACCGAGAGCCAGAGGGAGACGTGTTAGGGCTGTATTACAATGGAGTTAGACAATAGGCAGTTTACACGTTACAGGGGGTGGTGGCCGAGGCACAGCAACTAGACAAATCTAATCCCCTTCCTGCTGGATGCCTCTGCCTGAATTTAGCTTCTCATTAACAAAAGCTTTCTTTCCCTTCCTCCATCAAAGAATCTCATTCATAACTAATATATTCTGCAGGTGACATCCTGTCTCACATGGTGATAGATTTGCTTTAATTCAGGAAAATCAGCTGTAGACATTGTTTTACATGAAGTTAACAGAAATTAGGCAAGATGGAAGGTCATATCATTCCACTCACATCACTGGCTATATCTCCAGAGACCCGAGCCGCCTGGAAGGGTAGAGCGTCTATTGTCAGCTTGTAGCCTTGAGCACGGAGATTACGCCAAGACTCCTGGTATTTTGCCTACAGTAGGAACACATGTAGATCTTCTTTTAAAAAAAAAAATTACATGAATCAATGAACAAAGGCTACCCCTTTCATTTGTAGTACAGTGTTCCAGGATCGATTTCTGACAAGCAGGAGCTTTCTATTTTGCGAAGAAAATCTCATTAGCGCAAGCTGTAGTGGGCTCTGATATGCATGTATGCAACACATTTGCGAAAAGCTGTATTTAACATGAGCATTTAAAAGACACATTTTTTTTTTTACAGTTTCTGTGAATGCCGGCAGGGTCACTGTTAGATCACATCACAGACACAGACATACATGGCTTTGGAGCATGCTTGAACTTCAGCAACAAGAAAGGCTTACGTCACTCAGATTGGCTGCGTTGGTTTTCGCTCGGACAAACTCGGGCAGACCCAGAGTCATTGTGTATTGGTGTCTTGCATCCTCGCCAGCTGCTTTATAGAGGCGCTGGGCAGAAAAACAAAGAAAGACAGAAAGGAAAATTAAAAGCAAGAAGGTAAGTGCTGTGCATTTCTGTAGTGCTGGAGGTCCCTCGTTTGCCATCAGGAAACACATCTATAAAAGGCCATTTGTTGTGTCATGGGTACAACCCTTCAGCCTTGGGGAGGATGTTTCTTTCAATGAAGACAGTCTTTCATGAGTCAAATTGAGTGATATAAAGGGAATGTGTAAGAAACTGCAAGTTGCTTTTGATAGGGTTCAGGGCGTGTTGCCCTAAAACATAGCACCTTGGCATATTAAATATTTTAGGCTCAAAGAATTTGAGAAACGCAGGTGCTAGAAGGACCCCCTCTCTGACCTTCTCCCCTAAAGCAAGTAGTAAGACCCTCCAGGAAGGGGTGCTCTCGCTACACCCAAGGAAAGGAGCATCTCTATCTCTGAAGGCAGAAGGATGCGGAAGGGAACCTGAGCAAAGAGACCTTGCTAAGTTTCCCCCAGTTTCCTACACTTAGCTTACACCCTTTTGTCCTGTCACATTTTCCCATAACTTTCCACTCTTCATCAAACCTAGTGTAAAAACAAAAATGCTGAGGTTTAACAATTTGTTTGGGCCTTTGTTTCCTTATGAAAGCTCCCGTATCACATAAAGTTTATATTGAATAAACACACCTGCATTTCTCTTGTTAATCTGTCTTTTGCTACAGAGTCCCGATCAAGAACCCAAAATGGGTAAAGAGAAAGGTATTTTTTCCCTCCCCTACACCACGTTCAATAATTGACTGGGAAAGAAAAACACCTTTAGGAATACTATTCCTAAGGAGAGCTTCTTTGCATTGCAGACTTTTTCCTTGAGGACTCAATGTAAAGACAATTCTAAGGCCTGGGGCGTTTAGGAGAAGACATGTGAGATGGAAGGAGGCTCCCAAACCATAGTCTGCATCCTTTACTAAAGCTCGAATGTTTCCATGGGTAAAATCACACCTGTGCTGCCCTGGGTAGTTCGGCCAAGTACAAAAATATCTCTTCTCATGATCAGAAATTGGTCTGTGGTTACTGAGTTCTCCGAGCCCAGAGGCCATGCTAAGAGGTGTTGTTACCCCCCCAGCACCCAGCTCCCAAAGCAAAGGTTAAATAGGAATTGAAAACCAGCAGCCACAACACCACCACACAAGCCCCTTTGGACATTCTTATCTCAAGTTGCTATTTCTTACTTTTTGACTTGGGGTGAGAGTGAAAACTAATAGTATAAATAGCCGTATCTCAACTGACTTTTACAATAAAACTTAAGAGTCAGAAGGAGAATCTTTAAAACTAAAGATGATACAAAATTTAATTCTCTGCCAAGCTCGCTTTCTATTTCAAACTCAGAGAGCCACTAAGAAGTAGAACTGGAACGAGGATGTTATGCAATTAGATCCCTTCCTCTGCGTTCCCCTCTGTTAGAGATACTAAAGTGTGGATTGAGGAAACGGTGAGTGAGAAGATGAGGTAGAAATTCGAGAAGTCTGACAACTATACTACAGAACTGTCCTTGGCTAACCACAAATCCACCTTATAATAATCATCAGAAGGACAATATGACAGTGGTTAGCCAGTATCTGCCTGGAGAGAACAAAGGAATGACAGACCAGTACTTCTAAACTTGAATGTGCAAAGGAAACACGTGAGGATCGTGTTAAATGACCCCGTGGATTCCGTGGGTCTGGCAGGGGCCCTGAGGGTCAGCATTTCTAACAAGCTCCCAGGACGCCCAGAAGCTGCTGGTCTGCGACTGCCCTTGAGGACGTGAGACTATAGGTTTAACCAGATTTCCAACTGGGCCTCCGTTCCATCTGGAAAATGTTTAGACTCAGTATAAGGATGTTGTTTCCTTCTACACCTCCATGGAAACACCCATGCTTTCCACCTGCCTCAACCCCACAAATATTCACATATGTTTTAAACAATCCAGCGGTTTTTAAAAAGCCCGTTCCCCAGCCATCAGGACACGTTACCTCGTTGGTAAGCTGGCTGCTGAGTTTTGCATGAAGGAGGCTGGGAGTGTCTGTCACCGCTGTGTACTTGAATGACTGGGGATGCTGACGATATTTACTCTGCATTCACACACGAGAAGGAAGGAGACTCGGTTAAGTATAAAACCGCATTTGGCAAAGGCTGCTCATCGGTCACGTGGAATCCAGTCTGTCACCTGCTCTTATGAGCTTAGAACGCAACCGGGATGAAAATGCAGAGAGGACAAATATGGTCTCAGATACTTGGCCACAGGAAAGGGAGAGCTAGTCCGGGGCCATGAATATGAACATGACTATTGAAATGCAAGTTGTGCTCCCAAGCTGGGCTCACTAGAGATCCAGGGCTCCTCAGCTTTGGGAATGTGCCGGAAACAACTGTGCAGCTTGAACTACACATGCTCCTGCACACACCCTGCGAGGCCAGGATTCAGTAAATTGTCAGTGGACCCAGGCCTCTGGATTTTTCTGAAAGTTCCTCAGGGGATGCTGATGCACCACAGGGCTTAGGACCACTTGCTTTAGAGATTTCACTGGAAAAGCAAAGCACACCGTTAAATCTAAATTCCCAGGCCAACTCGGCTTGCCCAGAGCTCTCCATCAACGTGCAAGCAAACCGTAAGCCCATCTGATGCACCCAGGCTGGCCACTGACCACCTTTTACTTCCAGTGCCTTGCATTACGCCCTCCTGTCCTTGCATTACCATGAATGGAAGTCCTAGAGCCCCTCAGGGGTGACCAAGATTCCAAGAGCTTGGAATTCTAGGCTTCTGTATTTTTACCAAGAAATTATCGCCAAGCTTAGAGAAACCATTTCATACATAGAGAAGCACAATGCTTAGATGAGTGCAATTCCTCACGAAAACTAAACATAGGCGGTGTGAGTATCCCCATCTGACTGGTTAAAAAGGTGAGGCTCAGAGAGGGTAGGTGACGGGCAAGAGTGCTGGCTTGGAATGTTAGTCTCCATCTGTTGGTCTCCAAAGCCAGTGCACTTTACAATCTCCGAAGGGACACAAGGAAAGTACATCTTATGAGTCAGTAAATACTTCTTATATGTTAATAGAGACACTGACTCCATACTGCAAAACTGTCCTAACTGGCAGTCAGTCCGAATGGAGAATCCAGTCAGAAGAGAGGCCAGGCAAGAAGTTATGCAGTGAGTTGCCCATACTAACCGTGTTTAACATGTAACTCGCTTTTGCAGCAGGAAACACACTCATTGTCCCTCTGCTGTGGAAATATACTCGACACCCCTCACCCGCTCCTGTCCCCAATTACCTCACTGATGAGTTCAGACGCTCTCTTTCTCCCTTCAATCTCTAATGTGCCGGGAATGACACAGGCAACGCCTCGCATAAAGTTTAGGTCCGACCGGTACACATTCTGCAGGGAACAACACAAGGAATTGGGAAAGCCAAGTTCACAGCACCGGGAAGCACAGAGAAGCCATAGGACCCACAACAGGACAGCGCTGTAACCAGAACTCAAAGCGAAGCCAGTCTGTCCAGATGGCTCATACTCAGCAAACACAGAAATGCTTCTCGGTAAATGCTCATTAGGGGAACAAAAATGTAGGTCAGAAGGAAATAATTCTGCTGTCACTTGTTCAATAGCTGTTAGAGGGACAGTAGGTGGATTTTTATTTTAACATGGGCTATCAAAAAATAAACGCTGGAGCAGATTGTGGTTAGAAAGTCAGTTGTCTTGGGGCAAGTATAGAAATAGTTTAATAGGTCTTCTAAAACAAAACCCAGCAGCAGAGGGTGGCATTAATTAATCATGGGTTAAGAAAGAATAAATGAATCCAGAATAATCTGGCAAAGGCCTGTCAGAGAATCTGTGTGGGTAGGGGCGCATATGGGTACCTGAGTGATTTGGCTGACAGTTTAGAGGGTCCCCAATTTCACTCCCCTTCAGCCACCACGGGGCCTTGCTGACTTCCAACCTCCATCACAACAAGAGGTGGGGCAAGCAAGGGCTCTGCTCAAGTGACAAAGGGTCCCTAAGCGGCGTGTGGCAGCTCCGGGTACCTACAGCTGCTCTCAGATTCCTGACAGTTTATGTCATTCAATAAATGCTGTACACAGGCATAAAATTTGAACCGACAACAGATACCCTGATCTGAGCGCCGCTTGGCTTGCAGGTACTGCCAAACCAGGAAGCAGGTTTGGTGCAGTGTTTTCTTTTCTGACCCAGGCCCATTACTTGCAAATCTTACAGGACGAAAACCCAGCAAGCTGGGAAGTAAGGTGTGTACCAAACAGGATGCTGCTGCCTGTCTGGGACGAGACATCCTGTATCTCTTTGGGAGTAAGGAAATCCTCAGTACTCCCACCCTCCTGGGTCTGCCTGTTTCAGGAAACAGGCGGCGTGAGCTGGGAATGCACACCCAGATTCAGCACCCCCTTTCTCCTTTAGAGTTGTGGGGTCTTGGGCAGGTGATTTAACTTCTTCAAGTCTCAGTATAAGTTCTCTGTAAAATGGGGCCAAACACTATTGATATAGGGTCATTTTGAGGTTTAAATGAAATCATGCATAAAAATGATGCTTAAAATGCAGCAGAAATACTCAATAAATTTATTGTTGTTGTTGTTAGATTTGTGCAGTTGTGCTTTTTCAGAGCTAGGCAGGAACACGAGGGGCAGGGCGGGGCAGTGTTTCAAAAGAAACCCCAGGGTTAGGACTCCCAGCCTCCAGAGCCCTCCACAGAGCCAGCAGGAGCTGGCAGGTCACTGCCTCACGGTCACATCAGCCCCGAGAGGTCAGGTCGCCTTACCTCGCTCTGCAGCTGGTGAGCTTTCTTGGCACAGCTGAGCCTCAGGTCTTCGGCCAAGGAGGTGTGCTGGGGGAGCGGGCGTCTGTAGTCCTGGTCGCTGGCCAGGGTCTGAGCCTTCTTGGCATGCACCAGGGTGACCATGTCCAATGGCAGATGGAACTGCGCCTTTGAGTGTTCAAAGCCTTTCTTGTAATTCACCTAGAGGGGCAGACAGATCAACAGTGGCTATTTCAAAGCCACTGCTTGCATTAGGACCATGAAGATGAGCAACTGCAATGCCACTGTCCCAGGTGAGCCCGGGAGACTTTCCTGGCAGGGCCAGGGCTCCTTTCTTGTGGGGACTGGCTTAATAAGCAGGACTCCTCTCCAGGTCCTGACGCTCCCCAGGTCCTGACACTCACCGCCCCTAGCTCCTGGAGGTCACTGATTGGGATGACAATGGCCCATGGTTCCCCAAGTTGGGGAAATACAGAAGTTCAAGGGACAGATAAAATGGCAATGATTTCCTTGCTCAAGACTTGAGCTCTTTCCATTTCCCAGAAACCAGAGGATGCATGGCCAACCTGAGCCCTACCACCATACTTCCTTCCCTTCACCCTCTTAGGTTCAGATTTTAGACACCAGGGAGTTTCCTCTCAAGCTTACGAAGAGCTTCTTCAAAGCATCCGATAACCTATGGGAAATCTGGGAGCCAGGAGCAGTGGATGGATGCTTGGAAAGCCAGTTCCAAGGGGTGGCTATTCCCAAGAGCCCAACATACATCCTGAGGGAGAAAGGGAGAGACCCATTTCCAGACGCCAAGCTCCACTACAGTCGTTGGAAGCGCTGTCTGCAGGTCTGCGAGGCTCACTCAGTGCTTCCTGGGAGTCGGACGCATGATCGCCAGCTCTTGCTCCTCCACCCTTCCCACTGCCTCCCCGAAGCTCCAGCCACTCCTGCCTCACGTCCCAGCCCCACCTCTGCCATTTCTCGCCTCACCCCGAGCATGAAGCCAGGACAATTCCTGTGCAACCCATGCACTTAGGTTGGCCCCCAGAAAAGAAAGGGAAAGACAATGTCAGAAATGGGGACACTGAGGCAGAGACCATGTGAAACTGTGGAAAGAGTGAGAGGTGGAGCTGGTGCTGTGTCCTGGCTCTGCCCCTTTCTAGTTGGTCTTAGGCAAGGGACTGCGCCACTCAGAGTCCAGGTCTCCTTACCAGTAAACCCAGGACGAACAACAAGATGAACTCCCTAGCGATAGTCGGATGGTTAAATGAGACACTGCATGTGAAAGCGTTTGGTCCTCTGTAACAGTGTTGGCCACATATCAGATTTCATCACCGCCATGAGCCAACTTGCATATGTACAAGGAGAGAGTGTACATGCACACGTGCCAGCACCCGGAGGGGTGAAATCAAGGCTTGCAAATTCGGGTGCCTCTGGGAGCCAGACAGACAGGTAGCTCACATGAGTGAAGGGGGAAGTGGGGGCCGCGTGACCAGGAGAGCACACATCCCTTCTCAGGGGAGCTCTCAGGAAGCAACTTCAGCTGTAGCCTGGAGGAATCCAGGTCCAACTTCCGGCCAGAAGTCTAAAACTTTTACATAAAACTATCCATTTTTAAAGGTTTGCAGTTAATTCACTCTGCAGTTCAAACAAAACAGCTCTGCAGTCCAAATGTAGCCTCCAGGCCCCCATTTGTGGCCATTGGTCAAAAATCATAAAGTGCCCAGCCCAGAAGGGAGCTGAGGGGTCAGCTAGCTCAAATTCTCACTTGACTGAGGGAAGAGGTTGAAACCCAGAGAGGCCAACGGACCTGACTGTGCCACAGAGCTAGTTAGGACAGAGCCAGTACCCACAACCAGAAGGACAAATGACATGAGTTGGCTGTGCATTTTTGACGTGTGTGTGTGGGGGGGTGGGTAGCTCCATTGCGTTTTCTCCCACTTACTTCACTCTGCAGCGAGCTCACATACACTGAATGCGCAAGGCTGATATCGTCTTCCAAGCTCCGGGAGCCAAGCATCTGCCCTTTCATTTTCTCAAATGCCTCTTTGTATTTGTACTAAAGGGAAAGAGAGCAGGAGAGAGTAACAGCTCAGGGACAAGGGACGCAGAATGGAAGAGGTGGGTATTGGGCGAAAATGTTTTGTTCTTTTGACAGTAACTGGGTGAGTTAAAAGAAATGCGTGGGAGTCGTCAAAAGGCCTCTTCTTTCATATGCAAGACTCCCAATGACTAAAGGGCTGGGATATGAAATGGCAGGACGAGTTAGCACTTGGGCGGCCCACGCTGGAAGAAGGTGGGTGCATTGTTAACAGACTCTTCACATGGACTTGCTTTAGGAAAACGCTTGGTGGAGGGTGCATTTCATCTGCCCAGAGTCCATATATACAGTCCAGCATCTGGCTTTGTACCCCAGCAAGGGCATTTTTTGTTGTAAAGTATGTTCTTTCTGACTGGTCGTTATCTGATTGCCCTAACACAGTCAGTTGGGAGAGGAGAGAATATGATCCACAGGCAAAAGAAAGCTGGGGTGAGGGGCAAAAGGAATAAAAATCGGTTAGTATTAAACATTGTCACAGTAATGAGGTGGATGCTCACGTCACTTATGATTTCACCGGAAGCCTTTGCTGCCTGGAATGGAATGGCATCCAATCTCAGTTTGTAGCCACCATCGCGAAGTTTGCTCCAGGATTCCTTATATCGTGTCTGTTGGGAAGAGGTGCATAAATAAAGACGGACATGCGACCTGGTGGTTTACCAAACTCCTGTTACCAGAATGGGAATCTGGTTTGTTGTGGAGTTTTTCTCCCATTTGGGAGTCAGAGATCACTGAGGCTTAGCAAAAATCAACAAAGAGCTGGATCTTGCCTCATGCCCACCCAATGATGGGGCCGGGGAGGGACGCATTAAAGAGTAAGAGCTATGGAGTCAAACTAACTCAGATTTCTCCGAGCAGCAAGTTGATTGGAAGAAAGAGGCGTGCGGTTGTATGTGCATGGCTCTTAACGTGGGGTAAAGCGAACTTAGCTGTCTCTATCACAGAATAGGAAAGGGGGTCCCGAGAGAGCCCATGGAGGGTAGGGCTTAAATCCTCCAAGTCTCTCCTTGGCACCGCTGCTGGATATGCTCATCTATATTCTGATGCCCCCATATTCCAGCCCCTCAGTGCAAATGCCCTTGGTATTAAGGCAGTTTTCCGAGTCTCATTCTTATAAATGATCTTGACTCTTCTGCAGGACCAGCTACCAGCTATATAATTTGCAGGGCACAGTGCAAATGAAAATGTACAAAAATACCACAAATTTCAAAATGGTGACAGCAGAGGATCAAACCAAGCGCGGGGCCCTTGTGAGCAGAGAATGCTGAGCAATTGCATCGGTCCCCTGATCTCACTAATTACAACCAGGGCCCTTCCATCAGCTCACCTCACTGATATTCATGGCATTCAACTTGGCCAGCAGGACTTCAGGGATGTCGGCAGTCTGCGTGTAATGATGCTTTATGTTTTCTCCTTGTTCCTTGTACAACCTCTGTGGGTGGAGAGAGGTTTGGCATTAAACCCAGAAGCCTCCCCCATGCAGCTGTCAGCCACGCTAAACTCCAGGAGACAGGGGTGCTGCAGCTGCCACCTCCCCATAGAGACAGATCACGGGTGCCTTGCCCCCACCTAGATTTCACAGCTAGCACGGTGACACCTGCTCATTCTCACCCAAGTTCTACTGCTCAGCTCAGAACATGAGCGGCTGAAACTTTCCCTCAGTTAACGTTCCACTTGCAGCACATTGCTGAGATGGGTGTCAAAGGAGAAATGAGGTCTAGTTAACATCCGGTAATTCTGTTATTAACTATAAGCTATGATAGGAGAGGGCATCAAAATTCAGGAGGCATGAGAGAAAATGGCTCTTCCACAGGTGAGCTTTTCCCTGGACTGACTTCAATCCTTATTCCCCTCTCCCATCTCAAGGATTCTTCTGCTACTCCATGTCTCCTGGGTGGGTCTGGGGCCCTATTGTCCCAGAACTCTGATTTGGGCTGACGATATTCTAGTAGTTAGAAATGACACATGGAGTTGGCATCAGACACCAGAGAAAGTTTCAACGGGGCTTTCTTCCATCCCAAATCTTATCAGATGTGTCCAAGTTTCTACGTATCACAGCAGTGCCCCCTAGAGCTGGTTAGGGTAAGGAAGAAGCAGGTCTTTTGTTTTTCTTCGTATAAAAGTTCTTGTTTCTCAGAATTCAATTTGATTCTGAAGCGCTGATAATCAAGAAAGGATAAATTCCTAAACCCGTAAGTTTGTAAAGCATCCCAGAACACGTTCTGTCTGGCAGGCGTTCAGGCCGTTTCAGAATGCCTGTCAAATACAGCACAACCAGAATAATTTGCTCAATTGAGAAACAAGGGGGAGAATTTTGAAATGCCTCCCCCCAAGGTTTGTAAATTTTCCTTGTGGTAAGCTGAATGGTTTAAAGATATTTAAAAGGCATGTCTGCCCTGCACAAAGGGCTGTGGGCTTCTCAAATTAGCACAACATGGTTAATTCATGTCCTAAAGTGAAATTTTATGGGACTTCGTCATTCAAATTAGTCTCCAATGAACCCTGCGCTGAAAGGACAAAGGCCAGCTCTTGGTTTCACATTAAAAAGGCAATATGGGAAATGGCTTGGAGGTTTAGTCTAATGTGCCTACATTAGACCCAAATCACTTTCAAAGTCTTTGGGAAATTCAGCGAGGAAGAATTCCTGCCCTCAGGTCCCAAGGAGCCCTGAGCATGGCTTCAGTGTTCCAATTACCAAGAATTTCACCCAAAAGTTCCAGTTCGGAAAATGATGGTGTAAAACAAAAGGAGAGGGGGAAAGGGCCCACCACAGACAAATCTCTGCGACATGCAAATGGGAAGGAATAGAGCATCAGGGCAGTGGGGTGGCAGAGCCCCAGTTGGCATCCTAAGAGCGGTAACACCCCATTTGCATCCTAATGAGGAAGCACCCCACTAAGGTGCGCCTCAGCAAAGGACAAGAAGCTCCTTCATCCTTAGAACAACAGAAGGAGCAAGCCAAGAACCCCTCGGCTTCAATCGCAGTGTTGAAAGAAGAGCCCACTCTTAGAGTCATAATGTATATACATTATCGCTTACATCCACTGCTTGGGTATAACTAATTCTGGCCTGGACCATCTCCGGAGTGTCTTTAATACTGGTAAACTTCAAAGCATCTGGATGCTGACGGTACTTCTTCTGTTGAGCAGAAAAAGATCAAAGCTGTGAATTTTATGCTGCTCTTTCATGCCGTTTGAAAGAGAAAATCATAGGTTGCTTGAGATTAGAGTGAATTTGTGAACATAATTATTATTCCGCTTCCTCCATCTTTACATCCTAGGTGCCTTCCGGTTACTATTTGTTTCAATTTAAGAATAACCTCATGTCAATTAACATTAAAGTATTTCTACCTGGTACAAAGAAAATATCTCAAAATTAGGTTATAACAGTAAAATACTGTGGGATGTACGCTTAGGAAAGGATTTTTTAAAATAATATGTATATAGGCTTCAAATACTGTCTCAGAGTTGTTTACATATCTTAGTTTAGGTCTCCCAAGCAAGAAAGAACATTCATAGTTCCATTTATCAATTAAAGCTTTTCATGAAAGGACTTGGTAGAGATTATCGCCATGAAAACCCTGGTGTTTAACAGTTTGTGATCACACACTATCCAGTCACTTTAGAACCTGGTCCCGTTAACATATGCAATCATTCTTTAAAATGTTACAATAACAAGAAAAAGGGTGATATGATTGAAAGGAGTCATGACACAATTGGAAAGATACTGAAACAAAAAAATTCAATTGCGGGCAAAGACCTAAGAACCCAATTTTGATTCTAAAAATCATGCTTACATTAATTCCTCTTTTTTTTTTTTTTTTTCCAGTCAGAGTACATTTCCAGGGGACTGGAACAGTTGTGATGTTAATGGAATTATGAAGTGTATCTTTTCTCAAATCGAATAATTATTTTATAAATACGTTCTCATTTATCAGGTTGGATTTTTGCGTACTGGGGTGTCTTACGAAGACACGGGTCTATATCCAGCCAAATGCGGCCCATCACTTGTTTTTGTAAACAGAGTTCTATTGAAACACAACCACACTCATCCATTTATGTATTGTCTGGCTGATTTCTGCTACAGTGGCGAGTTGAGTAGTTGTGACAGAAACCACGTGGCCCACAAAGCCAAAAATATTTACTATCTGGTCCTGTCCAAAAAAGGTTTGCTGACTCCTGCTTTAAGTGATAGGTGTGTGTGTATTTGCGGCTCTTTCAACAGTACCTTGCATTCTGTCTGAAAATTAAAAGGTCAACGCAATTTGACCCTAAACTGGAGGCACGACAAACTGAAATGAGATGGTTGGAAAAAGTTGCTAAAAGATGCCTTGACTTACTGAAGTTTGAGGACTTGTATGAAGCATGGAAGGTTAGCAAATTTGTTGAGTAAGTTTGCAAAATGAGGTGGAAAATGAAGACCACCGTGGGATAAATGGTTCCAGAAAGAACCCTCGGCTACCAGACTCCGATGCATGAGGGAATCGTCTTGAAGTCTAAAGTACATGTAGAATGGTCTTTATGCTTTATGTCCTTGTATGACTGGGTGCGATATTGAGAGTTTGGGATCATGAACCCTCAAAGCGAATTGTTTGCTCCTGTAAATTTGCCACATTCATCCTCCTAAGAGGAACTTTCCTTAATTACATTGAAGTACCTAGGGTAGTACAGTCTCCACTGAGCTCCCAGGGTCTTCTGAGCCTTGGATGTTGACTAACATCCTGAAAATTAGGCCAATCAGAGTGAGCCCACTTTTGATATCATCTCTGTGACATGTCCGGTAACTGGAATGTTCTCCTATGGGAAAACATCAACACTGCGCAGGTGTGTTTGAAAAACCAAGATAGGTGCCTTTCTTTTCTAACTATACATGCCATCTCCTCCTCAGACTCAAACAAGGTCCCATGGGGCTCACTGCCAAGGCTGAAGTCTTCTGGGGCTATGGCCACTCTGGTCTCCTCCCCACCCAGACAAGTCTAGAAGGACGGGCCTACTCTGAAGGCAACTACACAAACGCTCACTTGCCTTCTGAGCAAGTCCCTCCCCAAACAGCCATGAACAGAGGTGGATGTGGGTGGTTGGAGGGTATGCAGCCTCTTTGTGGGCGTGCGCCAAGGACAGCTTCCTGGTGTGTCTCGTCCAGTGGCTCGCCACCTTTCAGCACTGTCTGGAATTATTGTTGGTTGTCACAACCGGGCACAGGGTGCTACTGGCATCTAGTGGGCAGAGGCCAGAGATGCTGCCAAACATCCCACACGGCCCTGGACAGTCCTCACAACAAAGGATTAGCAAAATGTCAATGGTATTGAGATTGAGAAACCCTGATCTGCTAAATGAGACGGCCCTAAAATGTGAGGATATGGCTTTTTTTATAAGCGGGATGCCTTAGAGTGCAGCTAAGGGGGCTACAAGTAGACAGGAGTGAGATTTGAGTAGAAGTGAGACCCCCGCCAACAAGAGACAGCTGTGTCACATGTTCGATGCCACATGACTATTCAAACACTGTTTACACTGTGGCAGAAAGAAAAAGGGAGAAAGACACATAAGGTCACAAAAGGGCTTTCTGGGAGCAATAAATGTGTCTTTTCATCATCTCTCCTGTGTTGCTTCATTAAAAAGGTAAGTTCATGGGTAGCAATTGAGCTCCCGTTTGATTGCCATTATTATTTATCATATCATTTGTCACCCACTTTGCTTTTGCTGGGGCTCTCTGGGCCCCTACTGGTGTGTGTTTGGTATGTGGTTTCTCTCTAATTACCAGCCTGAGTCTGGGTTTTGAGGCCTTTCATGTAGCGTTGCCTTTTTCTTTGCCTTTTGAGTGGAAATTATTTTAATTTTATACAGAAATGCCACACGCCTAATGCAGCCAGGCCTGTTGCACGCTGTCAGGAAATCTCACCTCGCTAATGAGTTCTCCTGCCTTCTTCGCCTGCTCCACATTTAATGACCCGGTGGCGACCCAGCCGGTGCCTTTCATCCACTTCACATCTGCCCTGTATTGGTTCTGACAAAGGAGAAAGGAGGAAAAAAAAAAAAAAAAAAAGTCAGGCCATTGTTGGTGCACAGACATTTAAAGGGCTATTAACGGGTCCTGAGGTACCCTTGGTGCCAGCTGAGTCAAATGAGATGCCCCTTTTGTCTTATCCGTTTCTGCACAGTCACAGGTGAGGTCCCAAAATGTAAATTAATTTCTTCTTTAATTGGAGCTGTCCTGATGATGGCGGCTTTAGGCCCCGCCCAACACTACTGGGGAGGGTTGGGAGGAGCAGAATCAACCTTGTCCCTCATTACAGACTCATGTCTACCTCGGAAAAAGGAGCGCCCTCATTGTCTGCTTTCCCCATTTTCCTGTTTAAAATGACATGCAGGGGAGAAGAAAATGAGAATTCACAACAGAACCCAGGTGGGGAGCCATTTGAGGGAATTTCACAAGACACCCGAGGCTTCCTGCAGTGCCAATTCCTTCCTACACACCTCGGTGCAGGGCGGGTGTGTGTGTGTGGGGGGGTATTTCTCATTTCTTGACTTGCCAGTGAAGGAGTAGTTTTAATGGAAAGCCATTTAATTGGACACTTTCCTAAAACTAGCATATCCCCTCTCTATCCTGAAGCAGTTCCACCTGGAAGGGTGTGTCTACACGGCCCCAACTCCAGCCCCTGTGTAACAGTCTGGCTGCAGCTGATCTGTGTTTTCAGTTCACCTACTTCCTTGTAGAAGAGTCAACCATAGATGAAAGAAAACGGAACCAGACGGGGAAATATAAGGAAAAAGGGAAGAGCGTTATTGGAGATTAGCGAGCTGATCATTCTAAAAACGGGGACTACGAAAGTTGGACCGAGTATCAGAGATGCTCTCCCATAGGAGGCCACCGTTAAGAATGTCACAAATACATCCCCCACTGCCATCCCGGCAATAAAAAAACAAACATAGAAAACATATGTAGATCAGAATTCCAAGGAGAAAAAAATAGCTTCTGATTTCCTGTTTGGTCATATAGAATTTATAACGAGCCTCGTTTGAATGGAGACTTAAACCACAAAGAAATTAAAATGTTTCCATTTCAAGATCCAGAAATAGGTATCCCATAAGGATAAACTATGGTCTTGCAGGGTCTGGGGAAACCCTTGCACCGATACTAGCACACACGCACGTGCACACACACACACACAGAGCTTACATCACTCTGTAAACTGTAAGCCTTCTTGGCCCATTCCACCTTCATATCCGTGGGCAGAGCTGTGAAGTGATGCGACGCCATCTTGTAGCCTACGTCTGTGGCTAAGTGTTGAGCCTTACGAGCGTGCACAAGATGCAGCATGTCCAGGGAGACGTGACACTGGGATCTGGTGTCCTCGAAGCCCTTCTTGTACTCCAGCTCACTCTGCAGCTTGGACATCTGCAGCGAGTGGCTCATTTGCGAATCCCCCTGGGCATCCTTTGCCCCGATGAGCTTCCCTCTGCCCCTCTCATAGTCTTCCTTGTACTTCACCTACAGGAGGAGAGGACAGCAGGGCACGTGCATGAAGTTCAAACGAAGCCACACAACAGAATCCTATTAGAATTAGTGTCACAAAAGTTCGCCGCCTTTGAACAACCGATGGATTTCCTTTCATCAAACAGTGAAATAAAATATTACTGCTCTTTATTCTCTTTTCACCGCAGCTGCCAGAAAACTCAGAGCCAAACTGAATGCTCAGCTATGGAACAGTCCTCTCCCAATAGTCTGCTGAAATTCCATCTTTTGTCTATATTATTTGAGGTCCCTCTTTCTGGATTTATTTTTCAGTGGCCTGTTGCTTTCATTAAAGGCCACTTTAAAATCCTTTTTGGTTAATAGTTGAGAACATTATAAATAAAAAGTCATGAAATAAAAAAGACACAGAATATCCAAAATACAATTGTTGTTTGAGAAAGGAGCTCAAATTAAAAAACAATGGAGACACATAAATATTTAGGAGTATGAGGAGCAAAAGGGAACGTGTTGACCTAAAAAAAAAAAAAAAAAAAAAAGAAAAAAGCACTAGGCCACGAGTAATGAGGATCAGAAAGAAGAAAGAATACATATGGAAATGCTTTAAAAAGTGTCACAGAGTACCAGTGTGTGGCATTTTTTTCAACATTATCTTTACTGTGGCCGTCAGGAAACTCGGGCTCTACGCTGCAATAACAACGACAGTGTCACCATCTGCCACCGTTCACTGAACACTTACTACTATGAGCCAGGCATGGTATAAACCTGCGCCACTCAACCTGCATCTGAACACCAGGGCTGGTTTAAAAAATGTCACCAGCTGATAACATAAGGAGCTTGTGTCGGAATGTAAACAACGCCATCACCAAGCCACTGTTTAGTTCAGCTGATATCTACATATATTTATGTATATATAATATATATGTATATACAATGTAAATATATAATACATATACATATACTACATAATATGTATTGCATATATAGTCTGTATATATGGGTGTGTATATACATATATGTATACGTGTGTGTGTGTGTATGTGTGTGTACACAGCATAATTCGTGGGGGTTTGTACAGATGGACACCAACTCACCTCACTGGCCAGGTCCCTCTTGGCTTTGGCTGCCAGGAAGCCCAAAGAATCAAGACGCAGCTCAAACCCTTTCGCCTTCTGGTTTTCCCAGCTGCTCTTATACAGTTTCTAAGGGGATTTAGGAGAAGAGAGATCATCCTCACGCGAGAGGGCGCCCCTAGACTCTGTAACGACCTCTCTAGGACCCCAAGAGCCACAGAAACCCTGTAACCGGAATACAACCAGGGCTTCTTGTTCCTGCCTTAAAGCCTCTTCATACACATGGTTTCAATCAAAACAAGCAGAAATTGAACTCCAGAAGTTTTGAAAAATACTAGGAGTCTTCATGGAAGCTCAGAGACATGTCAAAGGGATAACACTGCACAACACACAGCCACGTTTCTAGAAAGTGTTCTCCACTTCTGTCCACACACCCCACCCAGCCCAGCAGCGGCCCCAGCTGCACTCTTTTCTCTTTCTGTCCCCAACCTCTCGTCCCTTGGGCCTTTTCTTTACTCCTCCCATTCCCTGCCTGCCTTCACCTCCGGATTTCAAGTTCTTTCTTCTGGAAGGCTCCTCTCCTTTTCTGCATGTGAATCCATTTAGCCTCTGTTCCTCCTTCTAATTCACCCCTCAACCCATTAGTTGGATCAAGACCCCAAAGACTTGGGAGCTGAGTGGAAGAGCTAAGGCCCCCCTTAGAAGACAGAGATGGAAAGTTGGAACTATGCATACTTCTGTGCCTAAGAGTCAAACTACCCTGTGCACAATCCTCCACGTACTTTCTGTATATTAGCTCTGAAGCCTCATGACAGCCCAGTGAGGAAGGGACTAGTCTTACTCTCATTTAACCAACTGGACACCTGAGAGCAAACAATTTACCCAAAGTCACATACCTAGTAAGTGGCAGAGCCACGGATCAAACCCAGGCAGTCTGGAGCCAACGTCTGAGCTCATACTCACTCCCCTATGACACTGCTCTTATGCTCTTTCAACTCCGACCCTGGAATAACCTCGGCCCCCTACCCCAACACATGGCGGCTCAAGTCCCCACCAGCTCATTCCTAGGAAAAGTGGTCCTCCCTGTAGAACACTGGTCAGGGACGAGGTCTGCTGGATGAGCTGTTTACAATGACCACATGTATGTAAGCTCAGTGGACACACCAGCATGGCTGGTGGGGTTTGCTGACCAGCTGCCTACACGGGGAAGCGAAGCCCGTGGCTGTACCTCGCTGAGATTGGCAGCGTTGGCTCGGGCCTGTAGGAAGAGGGGCTCGTCTTTGCTGATGCTGTACTGATGGAGGGACTGCTCGCTTCCTGCCTTGTAGGCCACCTGTTGGGAGAGAGAACTGGGTTAAGAGCAGGTGGCAGGGGCGAGTGGCTGGCACGGCAGCACTCGTGGGTCTTTACGTCTGCTTGGCTCTTCTGTGACTTGCCTCAGAAGTCCATTACAAAACCGACCAGACCAGACACTGGCCGGCAGGATACAGTAAATGAGGCTTAAGGCATTCAGGTGATGAGAGAAGGACAAGCAGCAGTGAGGAGCTGAGAGAAGAATGTGGCCAGGGGGCCGATCTGAAAACCACTTGAAGGTTTTTGTTCTCACACCTTTCCCTTGGGAAGGCATCAGCTTCCCCAAGCTGTTCTCGCCCACGCTATCCACGGCCTCAAAAAATAACCCACCAGAAGGTTCAGATGAGCAGACTCCCCAAGTAGGAAAAATAAGAAGCATACTCTGCCTCCTGCACCCCCATAATGAATCCTACTGCATTTGTAGGTTCCGACACCTGGAAAGTGGGCAGCGACCAAAAAGAATATGAGTGAACATCTCTGCGGAAAACTTGTCACTCTTGCTCTTTCTCTTCCCCTGCCCTCCCACCCCCTCAACTTGGGTTGCCAAGTTGAGTCTGAGTTATGTTGAATGCATCCTTTCTAGCAGGTATAGCTGGACCTTTAGGATAGAACGCTAGAAAGGTTCTGGCCAGACTGTAGCAACTATATAGCACCTGCTGGGTGCAGGTATACAGCACGTGCTGAATAATGAATGTGGGGTTTCATTGCTCTGCCCCCCACATCTGAGCTCAAGTGGGCATGAAAGGCACACAGCCCACAAGCAAGAGTTATCTTCCTCCAAGATAATTCTCTACTGTCCAGAATTATGGAGTCTCTGGTGAAAGACAGAAGGAGAAAGAAAGAAGAAACTAGGCAATCCTGAAAGCTGCAAATGAATAACATGAGTGGGCATCTACTCCCGACAAGCAGGGGAGAAGTGTGGTGGGTGAGGCAGCAAGGCCTGGTGCCCAGTGCCCAGAGACAGCCTGGAAGCCTGCGGGAAGCTGGGTCCTGACTATTTCAAGGGATGGTTCTTTGGTTCCTGGATTGTGCCTGGGCAGCTCCTGCAGTTGTCCCAGGGGTTCCCAGGCTCGTGACACAGCAGCTTGGTGGAGAAAGCGCAGCCCAGACTCACCCTGCTCTGCAGCTCCTGGCTCTTCTTGGCGTGCTCCATCTGGGAGCTGTCGGCCACACTGGTGAACTTCATCTCGTCTACTCTCTGCCTGTAGTTTTTCTGTTTCCAAAGAAAAGGGAACCAATAGCACTGGGATTAAGCTGCGCCCTCCAAGCCCCCGCTGCCACCAGCACACACATATGCACATATACACACATATACTGTCTGTGGCCCAAGCATCTCCTTGGGGGTGGGGGGATGTCCCAGCTAGTCCTGCAGCTTACACAGGACCACACACCTGAGACGGCCTGCTCTGCTGAGACTGTTCTAGTAGCTGCTACTAGTGAATGGGGACTTGCAGTTCTCCCCCTTAGTCAATCCTGTATTTCACCAGGTGCCTGGGATGTGCCGATTTTGTAAGTCTAGGTCTGACCCAGGGGAGAGTGAGGTGTAGGGAACGTGGACTTGACAACCATAAAGACCAAGGTCCAAATCTCGCCTCCACCTCTTGCCAGCTTCATGACCTTGGTCACGTCACTTAATCACCTGAGCCACTTGTGCTTTGACTGTACAATGGGGAAACCGATGGGAGCGGCCTCACGCTGGGGTGGAGTGGAATCCATAGGCAGGATAAGTGCTCGCTGCGTCAGCCGTCACCGTTATTCATGGTGCTGTCATGATTATCAAGGAGGCGTCTGCGCTAACGACGGGCAATGACAGGAGCCACAGACAGAAGGGGGGCAGCCAGCTGGATTCGCCCTCACAGTGTCTTCGTGTCCCAGATCCCCGAGGTCTTGTCCTCACCGTGTCCCTATCTCACAGCCACAGACTAATTGGCAACATGTCAAATGTGCTAATTCCGTCCCTCACCATGGGACTTCTTGTCCTCAGGGGTTAGTTCCTCTGGCTTTTCCACTGGACTCGCCAAAGTTGATGGCACAGGTGGCCGTTGAGAATGGCTTGTTGAAGCAAAAGCTTCACATGGTGGGGAGATTAGAGATGAGCAAACTCCCCAATGCTATTGGCAAGAGGGTTATAGATACCAACTGAACCCCAAATAGGGACAGGAATATTGAAAATTCTTAGATTTCTTCCCTTTAGGGAAAAAAAAATTCTAGAGTAAATATTCCAGAGCCCTGCAATCTCCGTTTTAATTCTAGTGTGTTGAATGGGTGAATTTTGCCACATAATTAAAGGAAGTTGCATTGTCCTTCTGTGGTTGGAAACTCACAGTGACCCCAGACTCTACATTGGTCACAATACTTAATTGACGAGCCAAGAATCCACCCTGCACAGAACACACCAGGGATATTAAAAAGGGGAAGGAGATGAGGTCTTCCTGGCCTTCGAGGAGCTTAACAATTAGTAGGCACAGGAAGTGAGACAGAAACAGACATTCCTCAGGCTGAATTCATTCCTAAGGCTGGTTGGGGCCCCTCACTGCACCCCTGTCCAAGACAAATGGGGCACCTGGATTTTAGCAGGTCTCAAAGAAGCTAACTAATAGGAAGCCTAAAGCGTCATTGTCTTCTCTCTACCTTCCTTACTTATACATTCTAGCTGGAATGCGTCTGTGTCGGAGAGAAGGGTGAAGGCCACAGGAAAATAAGAGTAAATTACAAAATGGGCTTTGGGGGTACAATATTGCTTAGCTGGGCATTGGATCAAACACTGGATACAGACACCAGCTCTGCTACGTCCTGGAAGTGTGACTATGTCTCACTCTCCTCCTATGTAAAATGGGATATTACTAGAATACTAATAGTGTCACTCACGTAGGGCTGTGTTGAGCAATAAATGAGCAATATGTACGTAACGCACTCAAGGTGGTCCATAAATGGCAGCAATGAGTACATAACTATTATTAGTCCCCAACTGGCCGCTGCAGACTATCGCTATTATTACCATTTGCAAAAGAGATGCTACCTCAGCCTTCCTGGCCCCAAAACAAGAATCCCCTTTGACGATCCCAAACACAGCTCCTAAAATAGTCACATTTCCATATCAAATGCCCTTTAACCGTCCTCCTCTGTCCGCTGCCAAGGCAGCTTTCCACGGTGCAAAGAGAACCAGGCTCAGAGCCACAGGGACTTTGGAGGGTAGCCCGTCCAACCTTCTCGTTTTTATGAGAGAGAAAGGGGATCCAAAGGGTTGAGTAACTTGCGCGAAGTGTGCACAAGCATAATGAGAACGCTGACCTCCAAATGTCCTACACAACAAACAAGCGCTTCCCCCGTGCTAACTGTGTATTGCAACCCTTCTGGACTCTTCTTTGGATGCAACTGGCTACTTCAAGTAAATCGGTGGGCTTCTTGCAAATACCTCCCCAGGAAGTTTAAGGGTGTGGAAGGTTAGTTCAGGGAGCTACAGGTGCAAAATGAAGACATACTCCTCTGAGTCACACCCAAAATAAGTCTGGGGGTTGGGGAGGGGAACCAGAGGAAAAGATCACGGCTAAAAGCCAGGGGCCCAGGCTCAGGTTACCTCGCTGACCAGTTGTCCGGCCTTCTTGGCCTGTTCCAGATTGAGACTGCCCTCTGTCAGCCACCCCACACCTTTCATCCATGCCAGGTCAGCTTTGTACTGTAGCTGCAAGAGAAAAGCAGAGCTCTAATCAGACACACGGACGCAGACTGGGCAAAGTGGAGGGGAATGTTAGGAAAATCCTTGCTCCTCAGTTTGTCTTCCTAGAAGAACGTCTCCCTACTCTTGTATAGTCACATAGACAGAACTCTACTTGGGGTGGAGGGCAGGGGGGAAGCCACGGAGCCCCCTCTGTTACCAGAAGAGCATGTCCTACCTTAATGCTGAAATGGCACAACTTAACCAAAAAGAGGGCTTTGCAGACTTTCTGACCAAGTACTCTCTCTGCCAACCTGCTAAATTTCCAAGATTTACTTACTGTTGCCAACATTTGACTCCTCTGCTCATCTTGACTTTCATCACAGCTCTGAGCCCCAACCCTCCACCCTCTAGTCTCCACTGTCTCAACTATCTCTGTATCTCTACCTCCCCATCCATGCTCCCTGGGCCTGGCACATCACCCGCAGTTCTTCCTCCGCGTTATGTCACAGACTCATGCACAGGTTTAAAATCACTCTGAAAGTGGCCCTGGATCCAATTGCAAGAGATGCATGGGGAGAACTGGCAATGCGTGAGGGCTCACCTCACTCTGGAGCCCATAGGCTTTCTTGGCCCACTGAGTTTTCATATCTTCAGGCACCACAGTGTATTCATGCAGTTTTTTCCTGTAGTCCAGGTCACTGGCCAGAGCCTGGGCCTTCTTAGCATGTGTGATGTTGACCATATCCATGGGCAGGTGGAAGTGGGTCTTACTCTCTTCAAAGCCTTTCTTGTATTCAACCTTGAATGCAGCAAAACAAGGCCCATTACTTAAAGCCTGCCTTTGCAGGAGTTATGTGCAAACACAGGAAAGAAGCCCAGGGTTTCCTGAGAAACTGGCACTCTGGGCAAGGCTACCTGTCTGTCAGAAAGGTGGGACCCAATTCCTGGCTCTGTAAGGAGATGGTGCTGGGAAGCTGAGGTTCTACACTACTTTGTCTCTGGATGGAATACCTCCTACCAATCCTAAATGTTTTTACCTGGCTACCCCAAGAGGCAAACACTCTATCCATGGCTTCTGTACAAGCTTTAAGAGGCAGAATAACAAAGCTTGGGCTCCAGAGCCAGAGTAGCCTGAGTTCAAACCTGATCTGCCTTTTGCCAGCTGGATGACCTCTGGACAGTTACATTACCTCTCTAAAGGCTCATGTTCCTCAAGGGACTATTGTGATACGTAAACAAAAGAGTAGGTGACACCTGCTTGGTGCAGTGATTGGCATATAGAAAATGCTTAACAAATGTTAGCAATGAGGATGGCGATAACACTGGTGGTGATTGATGGTGATGATGGTGGTGGTGGTGATGATGGTGATGGTGATGGTGGTAATGGTGGTGGTGTGATGATAGTGGTGATGGTGGTAATATGATGATGGCAGTGATGGTGATGATGGTGATGGTGATGGTGTTGGTGATGGTAATGGTGGTGATGGTGCTGATGGTGGTGGTGGTGATGGTGGTGATGGCGGTGATGGTGATGATGGTGGTGTTGGGGAAAGGTAGTGTGCTGTAGCAAAAGGAGTACGGTGCCAGTAAGTTAGAGTTCTAGGCTCTAATTCTCTACCTTTCCACCACTATGACTGACTACTGTATGACTTTGGGCAAGACACAATCTTTTTGGCCCTAGGTGTTCCACCTGCAAATATGAAATCCCATTTTGTTCTCTGTCTAAACCAGAGGTGTCCAAACTTTCTTCAACGTTTTTCACCAAGGGCCATATGCGGTAAAATACATAAACAGCCAGGCCACTCACTCGAGGTGAAGTACGTATTGCCTCACCTGGTTTATTTAAGTAAACTACATATGTTTTTGGAATTTGCTGCAGGCCAATTAACAGTGGATTGCGGGCCGCAGTTGGCCCGCGGGCCGCAGTTTTGACACTCCTGGTCTAAACTGAAGCCAAATACTCAATGCCTCTGTATGCTTCACAGCTATGCCCTGCACAGGGCTTGTTCTATAGGCACATCCAGAATGGCAACCCACATGCTAACTCTCTTATTCTAGTCAAGCCATGGCTCCTTAATGACTCATCAGGTAATTATATCCGACTGCACCATAGGAGCAGTATAAGCTGGCCTCCCAGCTTGGGTCAGGCAGTTGTAAAGCAGAAACCTAAAACTCATGTGTCCTTTTTAACTGTTCAGCCTGGGCAGGGAACCAAGTCTGTCCCTTCTAGCAGAACTCTTTTTCGCCAAAGGATTACCAGTACGTGACATTTACCTAGGTTAATCTCCAGCCATTAGAGTTGTTTAGAAGGAGCGTCCTTTTGATTGGTGGGAGCCTGGATGCCCTAGACGTTTGCTAAATATTATGAGTATCATGTGTGTTTGTGACCCCAAGATTCATCCAGGACATCGCCGCAATAAATAGGGTGCTCGCTGTCTAACTCTCCCGGTAGAATTAAGCTCCATTAGGGAGGAACCTGCTATGTGGTGGTCATTCTCACCGCCCAGCGTTTCCCACAGGATCATGCCCATAGTAGTTGCATGGTCAACATCTGTCAAATGAATAAATGTGACTGAATGTCTTTGTACCTTTCTCAGGAGATGCTGGTCACCCTTAGGGGCCATGCTACTTATCTATTTTAGAAGAATAGTATTCCTTTGGCAACATAAAGAAATGGAACAAACATCTCACGTGAGCCAGGAAAGAAATTGTAGGTGGAAGTTAATAAAGATAACAGTCCCAGGTGAAGGAGGCCCAGGAAAAAACCTTAAAGTAACACACCGCTAAGTAAAGGGTGGAGGGGAGAAAAGAACGTACCTCGCTGCTCATCTTGGCAACCTGCAGAGAGTGCAGGAGCCTAGTGTCTGTCGTTCCCATGACTTTGCCTTTGGTTTTTTCATATTCTTCTTTGTATTTAATCTTGAGAGAAAGAAGAAAGTCTACCGTGAGTGAGAGAGAAACTTTGCCATCTCAGGGGCTTTGCTTTTAACAAGTACAAGGGGGACCATTCTGAAAGAAACACCTCCTCGCCTTTCACACCCAGAAGATTAAGGTACTGTGATGTTTACAACATTAACTGTCTTTTTGTGTGTGTGTGTCTTTTTTCTGCAGGGCCACTGACATTTTACCGGAACCATTTCTTATGCATTTCTGAGTTAATAAGAGGAAACCCACATTGCTAGCAAGCTCTCCGGAAGCTTTGGCGGCCAGCAGAGAGATGGCATCCAGCTTCATCTCAAATCCTTTCCCCTTGGTCTTCTCCCAGCCTTCTTTGTATTTAACCTGACAAACAAAAGCACAGGTTGAATAGAGTCACTATTCATATTCCTGTCAAAAGTTGAAGAAAAATTAAGGGGGGGGGGAGAGCAAAGTTGGGTTTTTTTTTGTCTGTCTATAGACCAGAATCTTGGTGTTATTATCAAAAGGATCATAGCAATTATTAAGACACTTAATTGATTCTGTAGCTGTTGGGCCATACAGGGCAGTGGTAATGGGACAGGACACAGAGAAGCCCTGTGTGCGCATCCTAGCTCTGGTGTTTCCTGATCATGTGACCTTGGGCGAATTACTTTATGCCTTAGTTGACCACTTGCAAAAAGACTATCATACCGGTAGTAATGTGTCTCAGAGTTGATATGAGAATGAATCGGATATAGTATATGAAACAGAGCGTAAGCTGATAAAGTGCAACAGAGATACAAGGTATTGATAATGACAATGCCATGGTAACAGCACCTACTGTTTAATGGCCCTTCTCTAAGTGCCTTCTACTCATCAACAACAAATGTTCACATTAGGTCTATGAGGCTCCGAGACATTAAAACCTTACATAGGGTCATGGGTTAAAAATGGTGGTGCCAACATCTGACCCAGGTTATCTGATACCAAAGCCCATGTCATTATGTCCCTACAAAAACTAATTTCTGGGGTTATAACCATTGAATAATTCCATACGCAAATTGCCTACCTCAGTGCCCAGCATGGAACAAGTACTCAACAAACATTAGTTCCTTTTCTTTTCTCCTGCCCCACAAATCCCATCTACAATGAAAGCCCAATCATAGCCCATTTGGGACTCCAGTAAGAATCCGGTGATTAAGATTGATTTTCTTAAAACTTAAATTTTCTCTACATAGCAAAGCTCTGGTCACCAGGATGATGATGATGATGATGACGATGATGATGATGGTGATGATGATGATGGTGATGATGGTGATGGTGATGGTGATGGTGATGATGATGATGGTGATGATGGTGATGGTGATGGTGATGATGATGATGGTGATGGTGATGGTGATGATGGTGATGGCGATGGTGATGGTAAGGATGGTGATGGTGATGGTGATGATGGTGATGGTGATGGTGATGATGACGATGATGATGATGGTGATGATGGTGATGGTGATGATGGTGATGGTGATGCTTGTGTCTATGTGTTCATGTACATGTGCTCATATAATGAGAATTAAATTGCTATGATCAACTTATCCCCAGTGAACTACCACGTGCCAGCAAAATTCAAAGTTATAACATGGTAGGTGTCTTGGATGAACCTCTTCCATTAGCAGAATGGTCCTGGCTCATTGGGACTGCTATCTTCACGTCCATCTCTGTACATACGCCCACCCACGCTGCCTGCTTACCTCACTAAAGAGTTCGGCATTGGTTTTGGCCTTCAGCAGCTGAGGTACATCCTGGGGCAATGTGTAATTCAGCTTATTTTTCTCATAGTCAGCGCGGTAATTCACCTGTTGAATTTAAAATAAGCCCGCAGGGTAAATGCAAGGTTTCTATATGGGCCAATGAGAATTTCTGAGAGAACACTCTCTTTTTCACTTTCCTCTTAGACTCAAAGCAGAGAAGGAGTTTCTGGAAAAGTCATTTTACAAGGAAACCTGTACTTTTATTTATGTTTTAAATTAACAGATTGAAAAATGTCAATGCAAAGTAAAACAACTCATAGATATTTGAAGTTGGGAGGTCACAAAGGATTTCCCTGTAGCCACTTCACCAGCTCCTCTTTGAAGCACATGGGGAACACAACTTAGTTTTTCAACTTGCTGCAGGGCTAAACAGCTTGCCACATGCAGGGTGAATACTCAGAGAGAAATTATCAGATGCCTGCCCACACTGAGAAAAAGCCATCTTAAGTCACACAGAAAGAGCCAACCAGACATTACGTGACTCCCAGTGGTAGAACAGAGCATTGCCTGAGAAACAGTCTTACTCAAAAATTAAACCTGAACCTGATCAAGTCTATAGACCCAACTATTATTTTATAGGACATTTGGAGGCCAGAGGAACACAGGAAGTCCTCATCGGGATGCAGTCGACAAAGCTCAGACTGAGGCAAATGTTACAGGATAAACAATCCAGTTTCTTCAACAAACAGCTTGCAAAAAAAGAGATAAAGAAGAAAACCTAAAGATGAAAAGAGTCTTAAAAAACATATCAAGCAATCACAAAGCGTGGACCTTATCTGGATTCTGATTCAAACAAACTGTAAAAAAAAAATTATAACCTTATGACACAATTGGAATGTTGAATGATAACTGAACATTAGTGATATTGAGAATTACTGGTGTGGCATATTAAAATTGTATAAGTATGTTTAAATTATTTTTATCTTTTAGAGATTCATACTAAAATTCTTATAGGTTAAATTGTATAATAATTGGGATTTTCTTCAAAATAATATAGGAGGGGAACAGAGTGGACAGGCGTGTAGTTGAAGCAAGACTGGCCATGAGTTGATAATTGGTGAAGCTGGGTGATGGATGCATGGGGATTCATTACACTACTCTTTGAATGTATGTGAAATTTTCCTGAGCAAAACGTTTACATTGAGAGGGGTCATTTCACAATTGTAATAAGACATGTGTCACCATTACTGAAAGTCAAATCTTTGAGGAGCCAGATGTCCAGAGGCCACAAAGCAATTACCAGTCCCCCACCCCCAGCAGAGCAGGTCAGGTCACTTACATGACTCAGTTGCTGGGCATTGATTTTGGCTTGAATGATCTGAGGTGTGTTGGTCACAGAGCTGTATTTCAACTTGTCGATGCTTTGCCTGTAGTTGACCTGGGTAAAAAGAGGCACAGGAAGATGTCACTCATACTTCCTCTAAGATTTGCTGAGCTCTCTCCCCCTAAGCCCAACAGAGCTGCAATTCTCAAATTACTAGAAAAAGTATCAAAGATTCCAACTGCAGACCAACAGACACGGCAAGCCCACAGATAGGAACACAGTACATTGAAAAGCAAGTGACTTGAACAGGCAGCTCATAAAAGAAGCCAACTAAACGGCCAGTGAGCACAGGAAGAGGTGCTCATCCACGTCATAAATCAGAGAAACGCCTGGTAACACCGCAGCGAGACACTCCGCCACATACCCCTCAAGAGTAAAAATTTAAACTGAGGACAATACTAACTGTTGGCGAGACTGTGGAGCTGTGGGAACTCTCAGCACACTGCTGGGGGAAGTGCAGGTAGGCACAGCCACTTTGAGAACCTGTGGGGTTCTGGTATGTCTGCATCCCCTGAGCCCCAACAATTCTATTACTCGGGGCATTCCCCCTGGAAATGCACCCCCGAGGTCAGTTCATAATAAGCAAGCTGGATATCAATACTTAGTGTACCTTTCTATACATGTCTTATATTTCAAAAGAAAATAGTTATTTTAAAGGAAAAGAAAACTGAAAGTGAGACAAAAAGTCCAACCAAAGCTATGTGTGTGTCTAAGCGGGAGGTGATGGAGCATGATGGCTGTGTGAGGACGCTCGTACCATGTCTTCACCCTGTACACCCAGCCTGGCCTGGCCCTCACTTCCACCTTGCCGGAGTCTCCAACAAAACCTGTCCTAAGCTTGGCACTATCATAAGAGATGTGGGCTCAGAGGAAAGGAGGGGAATCTCCAGGGCAGCCTGGTGCCTTGACTCTCTGGCTTCCTACTACTTCCAGATATGGAGGGTGAGGGAATTTTATTCTGAAAGTACAATTTTCCCTTCAGAGAGTTAAGGATCCTTAGCCATTTGCACCTGAGGAGATATTCATCCAATCATCTTATTTTCCTAAGATCCACTGCAGTGAGAACGGGAACTTGAACAGAGAGGTAAAGGAGTGTGTTTGGGGCTTGAGGGTAGGTAATAAGGGTGAGGGCTGAAGTGAGCTGACTGAGAGCCCAGAAACCTGTACTGGTAGAAGTGGAGCCAGGGTACAGACAGGTGAAAGAAAAGAGGGGGAGGTTGTGAATGGCGAATGGCCTGTTCCACAATTTAACCAAGGTTGCTCGTAAAGTCACGCAAAGGAGGGAAAATGAACTCATCCCTAATCCTGATCTTCTCAGGGACGTTCCTGATCCCCTTTACGTTATCCTTCTGCTCATTCATTCATACATTCAGCAAACAGCCAGTGTTGACTCTGCAGAGCCAGCAAACTCAGTCACAGCCCTGCCCACGTAGCTATGTGGGTGGGGTCCCTGCTCCATGGACCCCGACCCGCTGGACACCCGAGCCTCCCCACCTGCAGGCTCCAGGGTAGGCCCTGGCTGCGTCCACAGTGATCACATCACCACTGAACACCCCACTCCAGGTCTTCACGCCTCTGTTAATGATTCAAGGAGAGGAGGTTTTGCACATTCTGAGTTTTGGACATGGGGTCTGTAGGGAAAACTAGGAAATCTAAGGCCATCTCAGTGTCAACTATTAATGAGAGTAGAGTACACTGGCTTTCTGTTGTATTGCCCAAAGCCCAGGCGCGCCCCCCCTTCCCATACCTCACACAGCGTCACAGCTGCTTTAGGCTGAGGGTCTAAGAACCCCGCATCTCTTGGCTGCATCCCCCTACCTACTGCCATCTCTGTCCTGACCCCTACCTACTGCTGCTCAGCTCACTCCTTGGGCAGTTGGCTCTGACCTTCCCAGGGACCCACTCTGCACTCTCCTACCATTTCCTTCGGCCTCAACTAGAGTCTCACGTCTTTGCCATTCTGTCTCCCTGCTGCTGCCTCCTATTGCCAGCAACGTGGGGGACGACACAAAGGTGCCGATGTCTGTGAGAGCCAAAAAGACCACTAGCTGGGTACACATGAAGCACTAGCCCAGGCCAGTGTTTGGCCTCGTTGGCAAATCATAAGGAGTGGTGGGGACAGTGGCAAAGGGCAGCCGTCGCTACTCAGCTCGAGGAGACAGTAGTTGTGCATCAATGTGGGGCAGAGTGGTGAGATTTTCCAATTATTCCAAAGGAACCCGAAATCCATGATTATATAAAATCTTGCAACTTTTAAACACTGGCAGATAGTTCAATATTTTTAAAACCCAGTGACCCAAGTGAAACAGACCTATGGGCCAGCTCGTACATGTCTTCCTGTACTCACTCCATTCTTGCCTGTCCCAACATCAGCTAATAATAATTATGGCTTAAAAAATAGCACTTACTACGTGCCTGGTACAAGTGCTTGACGCATAGTAACGTGTTTCATCCTCGCAACTCCCCTGTGGGAGGCAGTGTTATTACCCCTCCCTTACAATGTTGAAAACTGAGGCACAGAGACCTGAAGTGACTTGCTCAAGGTCACGCAGCTCGTGTCAGGGGTAGGATTCAAATCTGAGCACTCTGCCTCCCAGAGTGGTTCTCAGCCTACAAGCCTAGTTTGCCAAAGCGAGGGTACTGGAAACTATCACTAGCTCTTTTTACAGATGGAAGAGGGGTTTCTCACAGCTAGAGCTGACATTGTTTAGACAGAGCAATGTCCTCCAGGTACAAACAAATGACTTACAAATTAATGTGTAGGACAGGATCTAGGAAAAACAGTGTTCCTGACACTGGGCCACAGAGTATTTTGCTGGGTTTGGTGATAAAGGACAGCATCACTTTGGGCTTTGCAGTTAATGATTCAAGGAGAAAAGTTTTTGCACATTCTGAGTTTTGCACATGGGATATGTAGGGAAAGCTAGGAAATACAAAGTCATTTCAATGTCAACTATCAATGAGATCAGACATTACAGTGGCTTCCTAATGTATTAATTCAGAGTGAAAAATTATCACCTCATAATAAAGAGTCTATAAGAATTCAGAATGATGCACGATAAAATGTCACAACACTGTATTTTTTAAGTGGCATATTCTTTCCCGATAATTTGGCATTAAGGATGTGGCAGAGCACAATGACGTTCCTCTGCAGGACAGAATTAACAGTCTCCATGACTAATCACGTCCGTGCAACATCTCAGATACTTGGCCATTGCTTCAATCTACTTTCTGAAGGGTCTCTGCTGAGGACAGAGTCTCATTTTAGTGCTATTAGTGTTTATAAAATCCATTTGAAGGGAACGCGCTCTAATCAAGGACCTGTGCTGGGTTAATTTCATAGCTATTTGACTACCTCTAAGACTACCAGACAGAACGAGAGACTGTAAATGTTCTCATAATGGATTCCCCAAATGTCCTGAACACCAAAGCCCCTATAAACTCAAAATCAAGCAAGAGCCAGGAAAGTAAAAGAGAATCCGATGGCGGAGAGCAGCTGCCACTCAGTCCCAGCCAATTGCTGCCATGTAGGAACTAGGGCCACAGTTCCCAGAGTTTTCTGATTTTTCAAGACAAAGGTGAAAATTTGAATTTTTTATGTGAACTCTCCCAATTTCTAAATATTGGTCCAATTTTTTTTAAACACTTGTGGCCGAACAAAATATACTTCTGCGGTCTGGATCTGGCTCACGGGCTGCCAGTCAGTTTAGAACCACCTCTGCTTCCAGTTGATATTTCTAATCCCGTCTAGTTGAGTTCTTTTCTCAGATTTCCCGAAGTGAGCTGGTTCTATTTCAGGTACCTGGTTTGAGCCACAGTCTTATGTAGGCAAATATAATAGCAAGCAGGTCATGTTACAATAGAACTACACAATTGTAGAACTCTACATCGCTTTGTCTGCATGATTAAACATGATTTCTGCAAGAGCACACACTCAAATTTTAGTGAAATGCTCTTGACTCCCAAGTTTCCCAGGTAATGTATGAGAGCAAAAAAAGAAAGGAAATAACTTTGGCAGTCAAGTTTAATCTTGGGTTTCATTAAGGTGAAATGAAACCAAACTTCCCGAGAAAAAGAGAAGCAAAGTTTAGGCCCTTTAGATCCCTCTACTTCCCATTCCTGACTTTGTTACGTGTTTAAAAAGTCCCTTTCATCCATTAAACTATCATTTGCCAATGATTGTCCTTTGTTGACTATAAACTGTGTGCATTAGACATGGCAGATACCCAACTACATCCAATATTGCCCCCACTCTGAGCAAAAGAGATATGAAGACCTATCTACCACTACCAAAACCCAGGTCAACTACTAGAGTTGGGCCAATTCCAAAGGAATGTGCAGGAAAGTAGCACTGGGAATTTATTAAATATATGTTAAAGTATTATTTAAATTACTGGTTGATTTAAGATAACTTTCACTGACAAAGAATCATGATACCAACTCAGTTGTAAGCTACCTTAAGTACTTTTTTAAGATGGGACATGACTTTTATCTTTGTGCTTTTCTGTAGTTTCTAAATATTCTGTAATAAACATGCAGTAAAATTCCTATAATTAGAAAACAATAAATTTAATTAATTATGCATAATCTATTATTAATTATCCATTTGGGACAAGCCAAGCTATAAATAAATAAAATCATCGATGTAACAATTGTTACAGATTATTCCATATGTTTTTCCCAAGTGCTCCTGAGAAAAGAACTGAGTCATCGTTACCACCTCCTCTCAGAGTATAGTCATTTTATTTTATTCCCTTCAGTCCTTACACATACCACATTCCAAAACTTAAAAAAAGAAAAAAGCTCATCATTGCTAAGGAACAATTACTTAAATGTGCCCAGCAGCCAACACAGTCCACCAAGTTCGAAGAGGAGAAACTGAACCTCAGGTTATTTTCAGGATTAAACCAGGGTTGTCCCCACCTTATACCGAAAGTCTAAGACTTTCCAAACATACATACGTGCTCTTCCTAGTGGAAAAGAGTGCCCCTTTCTCAATACCTCCGTCTCCTGGGAACTGTTGTGTCTTGTTTCTTTCCGTCTTGCTGCCTAAGGATCACTCCACAGGAGGAAGTGACAAGGAAAGAGCAGAAAGGAAGAGGACTTACATCTTTCAAGGGAACCAGTTTCACTGTTGTTTGATACGAAGGAGTCAAAGTCACCGGGTAATTGTAGTCAACAATGTCGTGTTTATAATCAGCTTTGTAGGCGACCTGACACACCAAGAAAAGGACAACGAGAAAGAAATTAGCCCTCATTTACTTTGGACCTTGTTTGAATGTCATAGGAAATAGCTTTTAAAAATAACCAGAAATAAAATTAATTCAGTTTCATCACCTCCAAAGAAAATTAAATTATGTTCACACTTTTGCCTTCAATTAATTTGAAGTCTTCTGCTTAATGAATCCAAAATTAGTTAACTTCCATCTGTAGCACATTTATGTTATCTTTCTTATTATGTATAGTTTTGTTAAAAACTTGTAGTTTTTGTTAAAAAGAAGCATTTGCACATGAGTATACCATGGAATAGCTTCTTGGCTAGAAAAGTCAAGAGTCTTTAGAGTGTTTTAAATTTATTTTAAGGTCACATTTGACATTCTCAAGCAGAAGAAATTTGACATTTGTACGTTTTAATAATGAAATCAGTTTTTGTTTTTAAAGTGTCCTTTACTGCAAAGATTTACAACATGGCATTTGCAAACCTGTAAACTGAATTGATAAAGCTAAAGACAGATGAATAGATTACAGGCTATGGGGAAAACAAGAGCTGGTCTGTTTTGTTTTCCCACTACCTTGTCCAGTGCCTTGACCAAAGAAGGTCTTTGATGGGCACTATCATCAAATAAATGAATGGACCCATCAAACCAACAAACCAACCGACTAACAAATTCCAAAGAAATTACAAATGCTTGGAAATTTGAGGGATTTCCAATAGGAATTCTGCTCATTCACTTCTCTTTATCTTTCGGAAATTGAAAGCTCCCCCGCACTGTATCATCTGCAATACATCTGATTATGCTTCATACCAGAGAAAGCTAAGACAAATAAATTGAAGCTATGGAAAACATTTCCAGGATTTTTACCAGCCTTGGTTGTATTGGTTAACATTTAGAAGCTCTTATGGGTCAGTCTTTACACAATAGAAAACTGATTTTTAAAACAGGGAGGTTGAAAAAGAATTGGCTGAATTCCTTATGCCCCACCTCTCTGCACTCCAACAGACCCCCAGGACCTCTCGGCCCTTCACTGAAGGACTCACGTTGCTCGCCAGACTTCCAACTTTCATAGCATGGAGAGTCCGTCTGTCCATACCAACTCCTTCATAGCGCCCTCTCATGTGGTTCTGGTAGTTTTCTTTATATTTATTCTACATGGGAACACAAAACTTTCAACGAAAGCATTCTCTTCCCAACTTCGCAAAGACTAACTACTCACCTTAATGCACTAAACATCACTGAATAAAAAAAACAAGACAAGCAAAAAAAGTACATTGTTTTTTAATTTCAAGAAAGCACAGGAAGGTGGTGAGACAAGCACATAAGAACACAGGAAAACACGGAATCTGATGAGCAGAGACAGCACAAAACAGGCCTCTTTTTTTTTTTTTTTTTTTTTTTTTTTAACATTTTCAGTTGTAAGTATACCAGATTTTTCCAAGGTGAAAACCTACCATGAAAGCGTGGAGCTCTCCCATGGACAAGCATTGATTGGGCTGGCACCCTGTGCAAAGACCTAGCTGGGGGCTGGTACAAGTCACTACATGCTATTACCTCCATTTCTAAACTGATGAAGCATGAAACCTGAGTTTTGCCAAATTCTGCAAATTTGACGTCACAGAGCCGTCACTACTACAATCGTGTGAAATAATAATGTTATGTCCCAAATGCAGCATACCAAATAAAGAGAAAAACGAAATGGGATGACAAGAAGTCATGAATGGGAAAATGTGGGTGGCTTCTAATGAAACGACATTAAAATCACCTACCCTGGGAGGCCATTGAGTTTCCAAGCACTGAGAGTATTTAAACAGAATGCTATTACTATTTATCAAACATGATTCTACTTACCTCAATTAATCATTACAAGCAGGAATTATTATCATTCCCATTTTACAGGTGGGCTAAGTGGCTCGGAGAGCTTAAGCAACGTGCCCAAGGTCAGCAGTTGGCCCCTTGGCTAATTGTGGAACCAAGTCTGTCAGCTCCAAAGCTGGTGCTGTTAACCTTTACATGTATGCAAAATAAATTCCTCACTGAGCCTTACAAAGTCCCACGTGACTTTAAATTCTACTATGATGGGCAACTCAACAGAAGTAAAATCACATAACCTAGTATACGTCCCTGATGTTCTCAAGGATACATCCCCAGACCTCTGAGAATTTCCAAATTTGCAAATGCCACTCCAGTATATATCTGCTTATCTGTAACATGGGGGGAAAACATCTGGCTCTCCAGGTGTCTGTGTGGATTAAATGAGCAGGTGGATTAATTTAGGAAGCACAAAGCAGCATTGGAAAGGGATGCTGCATGCTCAGCCAGGCCTCCCCACCAGCATGTGCTACTAGGAGCCGGATACTGCTGTACATGAAGAATGCAAGAGGACAGATGCTGCCCTGAGGACTCAAGGTCAAGTGTGTGGGAGGGATGTGACAGAATTAAACATGGACCGGTCCCAGCAGACAATCTTAATCTAAACTCTTATGCTTTTGCGCCTAAAAGGCCATGCTTCTCCAAGACACATAGATACATTCACAGACTACGTCTCAGGAGATCTAGAAATTAAAGTCATAGAAAAGCCCACACAAATGCTGAGGCATTCAAAACTCACATCACTGGTGAATTTGGAGATCTTGCTCACATTCCTGAATTGAGGTGTTTCACAGTAGTTGATACTGTGACCTTTACTACTTTCCAGATCCTTCTTATATTCCACCTTAGAAATCAAAACACCAATTGCACAGTAGAACCAAACCCAACGTCACTCTTGAAAATGTCACCAGGACTTTACTAGGATATTTTTAGAAAACTATCAAGCCAAGATTTAAAAATACCAGGCATAGGATACAGTAGATTAACAATACGTTGTTTTCTTTTCAAATAATAGATCAGTGAATAATCAGGTCCTAAAAGTTAAAAATATATAGTCCCTTTCAAGAAGAAATCGTGTAAGATTCCTTACACTCAAAAATGGCAAAGTTCCATGGGGTGAGAAAAGTTAATTTGGGGAATGTAATCAATAATGTTGTAAAGATTTTGTAGGGTATCTGATGGATACTTGTCTCGTTAGGGAGACCACCTCAGGGATGATGTAGATGCCTGATCACTGCACTGTACACCTGAAGCTGAACAATAATGAATGTCAACTACAAGTTTATATATGTGTGTGTGTGTGTGTGTGTGTGTGTGTGTGTGTGTGTGTGTGTGTACAAGAAGCGGAGTACAGCATTAGGAATAGAGGCAGTGGAAATGTAATGGCTGTGTGCAATGTCAGGCGGATAGTGGATGGGGGAGGGGGTTGACACAGTGTAAATGATAAATGTCTAACTATTACATTGTTTTGTGCACCTGAAACTAATAAAAATTTTTTTTAAAAAAAATGGCAAAGTTGATTTTAGACATCAAGACAGTGGTTACTCTTGGGGACAAGAGCCTGAGGGGATGGTGAGGAGGGTGTCTGGTCTTCTTGTCACGTGCTGTTCCTTGCTCTGGGTGCTAGTTACACAGATGTGTCCACTTGTAGAAATCCTTCCTGTTACACTCATGATGTGTGCACTTCTCTGTATATATATGTCCGTAAAATTGAACCCCAAAAGTCACTCTACAAAGCAGCATAATAAATGAGATCACTCATAGACGCACAGAGAGTCTTCTCATTTGAAATGGGTTGGTTAGTTGAGCTCCCCTGGGTGGATGGATGCAAAATGTGAGGTTAGTTATTAAATAGCCTCCTGGTCATCCCAGGTAATTGGAGAAGGCTCTGAAGGCCGATTACCATTAACAGAGGCATGCATGGCTGATTTGTCTCACTGGATAAACTTAAGAGCAAAAAAGCAACGGAAGGTTCCCTTGCAACCTCTTACCAAAGGAAATACAATTTGCTATCCTTATAAAATATATGGTGGGGATATGCCTTCTAAAGTATGCAAGATGCATATAATGCTCACAATATGACGTCAAATAAAACAGTATACAAAACTACATATGTAGTTGAAGTCTGTGTAACTATGTTTTTATATTCATATACTGGTTTACAGTATATTCACATAGAAAAAGGCCAAAATGGTAACAGAGTTATTCCTGAGTGGTAGAATTGCACTATCAGCGGTCTGGTTCCAGTTCTGTCTCTAAATCTCTCTGAACCAGAACAAGACACTTAACTTGCCCGGGCCTATGACAAAGTGAGGGCCTAAAGACTGCAAAGGACCCATCTAGATCTGAGTCAAGAGCAAGATTCGGCAAACTTTTTCTATAAATGACCAGACGGCAAATATTTCAGACTTTGCTGGCCACACAGTCTCTACATCAACTATTTGACTCTGCCCTTGTAGCTTGAAAGGAGCTGTAGACAATACTTAAACATCATGTGGCTGTGTTCCAATAAAACTTTATTTACAAAAATAGGCTGGGGGCCAGATTGGGCACTCAGTAATTTGCTGACCTCTGGTCTACAGCATCAGAATTATCTGGAAGAGTTATCTAAAACGCAGACCCCTTGCCTTGGCACCCACTACTATTAGAAAGTTTGGGAGGCTCCTGATGAGATCAGGAAAGTATCTCTCCTAGTGACACTGAGCAGCCCAAAGTTAGAGGACAAGGGTTAAATAACAGTTTGGGGTAAAGAACTGACCTTTAGCAATGAGAGAAGAAAAATATTTTTAGGATATCTGCATATCCGTTTCTGAGTTACAAATAACTTGTTGTTGTGAGTAGTTTTAATAGCTTTAATTCCTCCCCTTGGGAGAGGATGCCAACTCAAATGCCTTTAGGGTCTAGATAGGTAGTGCAAATGAGACTCTAGGGTGTGAAACGATGTAGGGAACAAGAGGGGACATTTCCTTGCCAAACAGTCCTAACAATTCTAAAAATTTTAATCACTATGTAGACCAAACAAAACACCTCCTTCGGCAGCCAGTTCAACCTCTAAGGGAAGGGGGATTCATAGGGTACACACCGTTTCTTGGAAACCTGACCACAATATTAAGAGAATGGAAAAGGCTCCGCACTCAAAACAGTTTGTTTTTTGATTTCTGCTCTATAAGAATGACGTATAGCTATAAAGGTTGGTGCGTGCAGTATTCTGGCAACCAGAAATCTATTGCCTGGAACTTTTGAATATCGCAGCCCAGTGAGAATTCAGGAAGAAACTTCTGAACCATCAGAGAAAGGTAATGTGTTTGATTCTGGGCTCTCTTGTGAATTGCTTTTACTGCATATTCATTCTTTTGGGACCTAGGAAGTCGCGTGTAGTTTAGGTGGCATTACACAGAATTTTGTCTGGGGTTGCCCCATCCACTGCCTAAAGGAGGTACAGCATACAGGGGTGACTGTCCCCCAAACGTACCTCACTCACAAGCTTGTGCACACTCTGAGCTCGCTTCAGGACCAGGTTGTCTTGGGCTGGGAGGGAATGATAACGTGCAGCGCCTTTCATTTTATTGAAGTCCTGCCTGTATTTAACCTGAAAGAAACACACAAAGGGGGTCCAGAGTTGTTGTCTTCTGCTCCACAAGGGAAATTACTTCAGCATCACCCCACACTTAAGGTCAACATTTACTTCATATAATTTTCTGAAGGAAAAAAACATCATGGGTTTTTTTTTTTTCCTCCTTGAGATCCATAAACTGCTTGGTCCCTTTTGTATTAAAATTTACTGGCCTGTCTCACATTTTACACTTTAATTTGCATGAAGAAAAGTCTTTAAACAGTCATACCAAAAGGTGTAACCCCAAACCCAGTCTGCCCTTGGTTTCAACATAATTTTTCATCTCACGTGCTGAGGAAGGGGCAAAGGGAACAATGTGTCTTTTATTTTCCCTATAGGAAATAGGGCAAAAGTGCACTTTTCTGGGTAAATAGGTCTAATAACTGAATAATAACTGAATAAAAGAGAAGAGCAAAGGAGATGTGAAACCAATGCGTAGCTTCTGATTGGAGACCAAGTTTCAAGTTGGCATATTTAGTATATGTGCTGCCACAGTGAGCACTCAAGTTGGAGTGTTAGATCTACTGTGTGTGTGTGTGTGTGTGTGTGTGTGTGTGTGTGTGTGTGTGACTTTGCCAAGTTTAACTATAGGCCGTCTCTCAATGACTGCCAGCTGGCCAACATTCTGCAAATAAAAATTTTATCCACTGGGTTACACCTAGTTTAATAGTCATATGACTTGTTTTAATCAGCTGTCCCCCACATGTGCTAGATTTCTAGATGGGTTCTTTTGTGAAGACTCTCCTAACCCCAACTCATCTGGCTGGACCAGTATTTGGCCTTGCTTCAGATGACCTACAGTGAGTCGTACTATTTGTCCTGTCAATCTCCTTTGAAGCAGATAAATGGGGCCACACAGTCTGAACAAAAGAAGTGGATACCAGAAATCTGGAGAGAAGTTGAGGGCTAACATTCTACTTTGGCTCAGTTCTAATCAATTAAGCTGTGCGTAGGTATCGGTAAGCACAACCTTCAAAGTCTCATTTCTCCTCTGCTTCTGGGGCTCTGTGGGTCGTCCTGATGTGGTACTTACATCACTAGCGAGTTCGTTGGCTTTCTTGGCGTTCTGATAAGCCGGGGTGATCATGGCGGGGAAGCTGCCCTTCCCCCTGTGCTGGTCATATTCCTCCAAGTAACCCTGCTGGGTCAATCAGACATTTCAATCAGTAATGCTCTCCTCCCTAAATGGCTGGGGGCTCAACAATGATCTCTCCTAGTGCCTGTTCCCATGGAGGCCCATCGATATCAGACATTCAGTGATGACGCTATAGGAGAGGTACCTTGTGGTGGTTAAGATGGCCGACTCTGAGTCAGGTCTACTTACTGGTGCCCAGCACACAGTCAGCACTGAGGAAATCGTAACTGTGATCATTGCCATCATCATTTCCACCAGATACCCCAAGACACTCTACCAGTCTCCCAGACCCATGTATTACGGAGTATTCACTTCTTAGCCGACACTAGGAAACCCCTCTGAGCAGCCACTATAGTCTTGAACGTTGCCTTTCTCAGGCCCATTAACAGATTTATGCAGAGACATGAGTTGATGTCCCAAATACTGTCTCCCGCTGTGATGTATGTCATTTGCCAAGAAGGAGAGCATTATATAATATGGGGGTTCAGAATGAGTCACTCCAAGATGTGCCTCTGTGGTATGCAGATTGTTTTGCGCTAAAGGTAACCGTAGCATTGGGCTCAAGAGAAACTTCTGCCCCTCCCTTAACTACCTAGAACAACTTGAATCAGGGGCCTTGCCTATAAGAGATTATCAGAGATAGCTTCCTTTGACCTATGTATGGGGCAGGGCAAACTTCTCTTCTCTAAACTGCTGTTCTTCGTATCATCCTACATGGAGCTTGGAAGCCCTCAAGGTGCACTGCGTCATGTTTAGCTCAGGATGTCTTATATACCTCAATCCCCCTTTCTTCTCTGAACCCCACCTGCATGTGGGTTCCCACACATATGTATGCATTAAATTTGGTTATTTTTCTCTTGCTAATCTGTCTCACTTCTGTTTGATTATTAGACCAGCTAGAAGAACCTTGAGAGTAGAGGAAATTTTATTTCTCCCCCATAATAATTATCTGAACTTTTATAATGGGGTGGGCAGTGTTTTCATATTGTCATGAGAGGATCTGCAATGGGACTAAACATATATTTCAGACTAAACATTATAATCTGAGTCTTAATTTCTTCCTTCCTTCTCCCCACACCACGCATGCACTTTCATAAAGGAAAAGCTTTCTGTCATGAGGTCCATCACATCACTTGTGTAAACCTTCCCTGGCTGTCAGATGTACTTCAAGACCCTGTTAGATTCTATATTGTCTCTGGGGAACTCATCCCTCTCTCCCAGTCCTGTGCTGGGCTGAATCAGCTGCTTGCTCATCTGTGTTTCCACAAATATGGAACAGCCTTTAGAGTGTTGACTGGTTACTAATAACAGACTGATTACACGGCAGAGTCTGTTAACCTAAAAAAAACCAGTTACTTATTAAAAAACAGAATGGATTGGTTGGCATTTTAGGCACTACAGTTATTTATAGCTTATCTGACTGTCTGTCTGCTTCTCTCTCATTCCCTTCTACTCACGCCCTGGTGAGTCCTGCTAAATCACACAGTGAAAGGCCACGCAAGACTGAGCCTCTGAACAGCTGCTAGTGGTGTTATCAAACAAACACCCACTTTGATTTTTGCATTTGTTATGATCACAACTGGAAACCACCACCAAAATGTCCTAGTAACTGAGAATCGACTATGCTCCTACGAAGTTACATTTCACTGCTGTGTACAGACACGTCTAGACACACATATGAAATCGTGTGCAGTATGGCAGATAGCACTGTCCACATTTAGAACCAAATAATTTTTGCCAAAGACAGCAACCAAGTATTTTTTTAATAAAATGAAAGTTTGAAAGTTGTCCTGAGCCTTCTACATAACATATTTAAAACATGAAACCAATAAAAACATGTTTTCACTGAGTTTAAAGCATTAAAAGACCATTTAACTAACCATGGAATTTAATAAAATGAACTTTTAAATTCAAAACCAAATATTTTTGCTCAGACCTTTACAAAGGGGTCACAACTATCTTCACACACATCCTAAGTCTCCCATGACTGTACCTTTCTATAGGCAACTTGTTTTTCTGAAGAAGAAAAAGAAATTGTTGTCTTTTCTAAATTATATATATTGAATAAGTCATTTACGTTATAGAGTCTACCTACTGCCAAAAAATTCAAACAACTGTCCAATTAAGAAAGAAGTATCAACTAAGCCCAGTTGTAATTTTCTAGTACACACACACTGGCTTTTCCAATACTCTTTCCTTACGACAGTAAAAAACAATGTTTCTTTTCTCCCCTAAAACAGCTGTCTGGCACCGGAAAATAGATAGGGAGATGCAAATAAAAATTAGCTTGTAGTTGTTATCTCCACCTTTTTATACCCTGACAAGATGTAGCTTATTTAAGAAGTGAAATTGGGAAAATCGTCTGCGTTCTCTGGCATATTGTTTTATCTAGCAACCTAGACAAGAAATACTACTTTGCAAGAAAATGACCTCCACTACTCAGTGAATTGCTCACTATTTTTCATGACATGTATTTTGATCCCCTTTGTACTTATGCAATGGGCTAAAAGTAGCCAGTCTTGGTAGTCCTTGGGACCATTCTTCAACGAATAGATGAGAATGCTTTATTCTTAGCAAACCTGCCATCTTGACATAGTTCCTCTACTTAAAAAAAGAAAAAACGAGTTCTTGGAATTTGTTTCCCTAAGTGGGTCAAGTTGAGCCCTGTGTAATTATTTGCCCACTACTTTCTTGCTTAGAAAATCCAACTTTCGTAAATAGGGCAAAAATAAGCCACAGCCCAACCTCTGATTAAATGGTCACAGGCTGTGTCACAGACTATAGGGTTGCAAACTGAGAACTGACCATTGAAAAGGGCAGTGTCTGAGGAAGTCATTTTATCACATACCTGGCCATACTGATCCACATATTCCTTCGTCAACGTACCCTCAGGTCCAGCGGCTGGACCAGCCATTCCCTTTATTTCTCTTTGATATTGTTGATGGTACCTCACCTGTTTGATGGAAAAGACAAACCCAGTGAATTTAGCCACCTGTGCACACAGGCCAGAAGAGTAAAAATGAATGCCTTGTGGAATGTTCTTTTTCTGCTTGGGTCCAGGCAGCGTGGCTTAGACATAAAAGTGCTAGATTATGGTAAAATTGACTGAACATCATGAAGGAAAGCTACTTCCTGGATCCACAGTGCACGCCAAAGTAGACAGCAAGTTGGACTTGCCAGGCCCAGGTAAGTTCCTGCTTCCCCCCCTAACATGACAATGTTATCAGGGACACTTACATCACTTGCCAGCTCATTGGCTCTTTTGGCTATCTGATAAGCAGGTGTGATCATAGCAGGAAAACTGCCTTTCCCCCTCTGTTGTTCATAGTCCTCTGTGTATCTCACCTGGAAAATGAAAACGAATTTTGAATCGCATGTCACCATGTCACCATCTACCAGGCAATCTGAGTGACAAGCCTAAGTAAGAGCTCCCATAATACCCTGCACATCCCCTGTCACAGCTCTTATGGCAATGTGATTGGCTTATAGCTTGATGACCCCTGTGTATCATATATACCTTTTTATTCCCAATACTCAACACAGTGCCTGGCACATAGAGAAACTCAATGTAGAGTTCATCACAAACGTGTGAGGCACCTGGTGTGGGCCAGGTGGCAGGGCTGGGCAGAGGAATAAATAAAGCTTCTGCCCTTGAGGAGCTGCCAGTCAAGTTTGGGAGTCAAGAGATGCTTCTCAACCCAAGGCGAGTGGAAGCCACTTGTGAGGCTAAACCTGAATTCCTGCTTAACCTTCCCACTCAGAACACCACTAAGTTCTTGGTCTTACTGTGCTATGGAGCAACTGGGCTATGAAAAGGCAAGTGGTAGAAATTCTTTAGAAGTTACGTTCTATAATTTGCAGTGCCCAGGAGAGACTTGATCTGAAATTAATTCTTTCAGATGAACCAGATACATCTGGGTTGTCACTAATATTCTCTAAAGTTTTCTCTCTAAAGGGGAGTGTTCACAAGTTCTATGCTAGCGAACTTTGTGATCCAGCCATCCTTGACCTCAGAAAGTTCTTCCTTGTCCTCGCACAGGACTGAGACGCCGCCTACATTCTCCCGCCCTCCTCCTCCAAACAAGGAAAGAATGGAGACTCTTAAACAAGAACCACTGAGTCTCGGCCTTCATCATTGCTCACATCACTTTGAAGCTGTCCTCCCGCCTTGGCCCGTAGCAGCTCAGGGGTGTCCGCCAGTGTGGTGAACTTGGAGATGCGCTCATCGTGGCCTCTCTTATATTCCACCTGATGAGAAGACAGCATAGAGTCATGGTCATACCCAGCAGCCTTTGTGAAGACCTCTCCTGGCAGCTGCCCTGAAGCTACACCTGCTGGCTCCCCTCGACACACCTATGGGAAGTCTTCAGAGCTTGCTTTATGGGCATTGATGCTAAGCTGTAAAGCCCACGAGAGTGCCAGGCACTGCTAAGCATTAACAATATGAACTCACTTCAGCTCTATAACAATCACAGGAGGCAGAACTGTTATGTCCCCCATTTTTACATATGAGCAGCTGAGAAACAGAGAGGTTAAGCAATTTGCTCATGGCCACACAGCTAGTTAAGTGAGAGAGCCATGATTCAAATCCCAGCATTCTGGCTCCAAAATCGGAGCTCTTAACCAACAAGCTATGCTACTCTTCAGGAGGACCTGCCATCGACATTGTAAGAATAAGTGTGCTTAGCGCTAAAACAACCTTAAGGACTCATTTGGTCCAGTCTTTGGGTGAGCTACACAGTCTCTCCATTTGATGGATGGGGCCCAGTCAAGGCACAGAGGATAATTGATAAGGAAAAGATTTTAAAAATCAGTTTTCTCCATAATACCACACCTACTTCCCAAAAGCACTCTCTCTTGGCTTTTTATCTAAGTCCCAGGTGTACAATAGTGACAAAAATTAGCATAATCGACAGTGAATAAGCACTGGGATACTTACTTGGCTGGCCAGCTGGTTGGCTCTCTTGGCCCTTTGATAAGCAGGTGTGATCATGGCTGGAAAGCTCCCCTTGCCCCTCTGTTGCTCATAGTCTTCTGTATACTCCTGCAGGTCAGAACCCATGTGAGCATGAGAACCAATATGACATAAGATGGGAACTAGTGAAATGACAATCGCGAGCATCATCAGAACCAAAGCAACTGGGTTTGTAAGATACCTGGAAGACAATTCAGTCACCTGGAATAAATTTGAAAATGTTATCCAACTGGTGATTTGAATAACACTTTCAAAGCACATTTCCCAGGTCAAAGGGTTTGCCCTTCAATCCTTACATCAAATTATGTGGAACCTGGCACACCCCAAAGGATTCCCTTTGACTCAAAGGCTTGTATGATAATGTAGCAATTAGGATGCAGGAGACTTTTCTGCAGCTTTTCCACTAGAGATAGTTCTACAGCATTGGGAGTAAAATGTCTGCTATTTTAGCCTCCTTACTTTTTGAATATCTCTGATAATTATTTTTCCTAATGAGACGTAACAACTTAGCATTTATGTTTCTACTGTTTTCTTTCCATTTGCTAAAGGAAAACTCACTGAGGATAAACAATATTTTCCAAAGTGATGTCTTCAAAGAGCAGGTGCCCTGGTGTGTAGATAGGACTAGAGGGTAGGTACTATGCAAATTTTTAAAGGATTTCCACAACCTGGGCTAAAACGGCCTTTTCTACATGATTACCTACCAAGGTCTCTTATAGTGCTGGAGGTCAGAAGTCTACAATGGGCCATTAGGGCTGGTTCCTTCTGGAAACTCTAGAGACCCAGGCTCTTTGCCTTCTCCAGCTTCTAGAGGCTGCCAGCATTCTTTGGCTTGTGGCCTCAAATAGCTTTGACTTCTGCTTCTGTTGTCACATCACCTTTCTCTGATTCTGACCCTCCTGTCTCAGTCTTATAAGGGTCCTTGTGGTTAAATTGCATCCATCCTAAGAATCCAGGAGAATTTTCCTATCTCAAGAACGTTAACTTACTCACATCTGCAAAGTCCCTTTGGCATGTAAGTAACATATACACCGTTTCCAGGGATTAGCATACGGAAGTCTTTGGAGGAGGGGCCAGTATTCTGTCCATCACAATCTTACAATAAAGGAACATTCAAACTAATTGCTAAAGTAATTTCTGGGGCCCTTACCTCACCGAGAGATTTTCGAGCTTCGACCATCCTTACGATTTCAGGGTCTGGCAGCGCTCCTGGGCACCAAGCATTCCCTTCCCCATATCCAGTCCAATAGGCTCTCTATAAGGGAAACCCACAAATACATACAAATACATACCCCACACATTTGGTTGGTAAGATCCCCCTCCCAACCCCAGCCTCCCAGCAATGCTCACACACAATGTTAATATCAGAAAGAAATTCTCTGAAAACCACAAACTCTTATTGGTATATGGCAGGTCTCAGCTAACCCAAATGTTCATTTTTTTTTTTTCAAATTAGGCAAGATCCTAATATTCTAAATAACTGAAATTTCTGAACTTCACTTATATCATAGAAGAATTCCAAATGTAACCGGACATCTTTGCCCATCATTGCACCAAGATTGAGCATCAGAGAGTTGCTGTGGACAGGTAATCTGAGATTAATCATCCTTCAAACACCTACTACCTGGTAGGTGCCTAACATTGGGTTAAGCAATTAACATTGGAAAAAAGCAAAAGAAAAAAGAAAAAGAAAGACCAAGTTCCTCTTTTAAGATACTTATGACCTATCTAGAGAAATAAAATAGAGGAAACAATTAGTGATTAGAAAACGTTTGTGTGCTTCAACATACTGTATCGGAGGTAACTACAACAGGAGTTTTAAAAAGGCAATCTGTAAGGGACGGACCCTGTTTTGGACAGGAAGATGGAATTTGAGCTGGACCTCCAGGGCTGAGGTCAGTTAAGAGATGCAAAGGGAGAAAGAAAGACATCTACGCTAGGAGGTTGGTTCCATGGAGGCAGGGCTTTTCCTCTGTCTTGGTTTCTAATGCATTCCAACAGCCTGGGACAGTGCCTGAGATGGAACAAGCTCAATGTAACAATAGGTAGGTACCTCTACAGAGGAACCTGGGATAGGAGATGGTGGACAAGGGGTTAGCTTTGTCATGTTTGCAATTTTTTACAGTAAGAAAATGCAAGTATTATGTGTATAACTAAAATGAAATGGCTGAGGAATTTTGAAATGATGAGGCTATTAATAGAGTGACCATAAATTCTCAGGTGGTGGGAGGAGCAAGCCAGGGACATCCAGGAAGCTGTGTGACCCACGTCACATGACAGAGGCAAATCCAGGAAAGGGAAGGCCACCTCGGGAGGCCACCACGAAGGTCCAGGCAGGAGATGGGAGAGTGAAATGGAAAGGGGGGGCGGGAGCTGAGCAAAATGTCAAAGGAAGAAAGGGCCGCCTTGGTTTCCAGCCTGGGTGTCTGTTCCCACTGACAGAAACACAGTGGTTGGAAGAGAGACATCAATGAGTTTGGAAGGAAGTAGGTATGGCTGAAGTGATGCTGGGACACGTTGATGAAGGCCTTCCGTAGACAGTTGGAATTATAAACTGGATAAAAGGAAGCCTAGTTGACTTCGTCTAGAACTAATAAGAAGAATACATTTCATCTGCATGGTGTGTCCTTCTTTTCTCTGCATCCAAGCCCATTCATAACCCTTCTCTCACCTCATTCTCCAGGGGTTGCCTGTTTGGTGCAGTCGCCCCTTCCTTGGGTTCTATGTCCCAGGGAAAAACTGATTTAAACCGTTTGCCATCATCTTGCTCGTCAATCTGCACAATGAAAATGTGGTCAGGAAAGAGAAAGAAATAAACAATGTGTCGCTAAATTGGAAGATTTCCCTAGGTGTCAAAGCAGAGCATCTTAACTGCACTACAGCTCACACTGTGCTGTCAGTCTCACTGCGGCTTCATCTGTCCCACCAGATGGGCAGCATGTACAGAGCGCCTGCTGTGTGCACAGCTCTGTTCAGCAATGCAATTAAAGAGACTGAAAGTCTCCGTGAGCTTAGCACGGAGCTTAGCAAGAATTCAGGTTCAAGGAACTTCAGGGCGTTAGAGTAAGGATTCTTTACTTAGTCTGTGCCACAAACACCTGGGGAGCTTATTAAAATGCTGGCTCCCTAAATTCAAGTAGGTGTTCTCTTATGTTTTATAATTTCACCTTTAACATCTTGATCCATGATACACCTTCAGTGAATTTTTGTGGGAATGTGAGGTAGGTATCAAGATTTGTCTTTGGCCATGCAAATATCCAAGCCCTCCAGAATCATTGATTTAAAGATTATTCTCATTACATTGAATTGCAATTGTGTCTTTGTTGTAATTCAAGTGACCATATATGAGCAGCTGTGTTTCTGGACCTCGTATAGTATTTCACTCATCTATTTGTCTATCCCTGTGCCAATACTACGCTGAGTACTTTTGTAGTAAATCTTGAAATCTGTTAACCGAAGCCCTTTAATTTTTTTTCTTCAAGATTTCCTGGTTATTCTAGAATCTTTGTAGGTTCATATCAATTTTACAATCAGTTTGTCAGTTTCTACAAAAATAAACAAAAATCAAACAAACAAACAAAAAAAACCCGCAGGGTGTGGACTGGGATTGCATTGGATGTGTAGATCAATTCTGGAAGAACTAACATCTCAACAATATCTTCAGGACCCTAGGAGAGGCAAAGATTTCCTAAAAATAACATAAAAAGGACTAACCGAAAAAGAAAAACATCAGAGAGTCTTGGGTTCAAACCCAGATATAATTTATGAGGTCCAAACTGGGGCCCCAAAACCTACAATTTTAACAAGCTGAAGTTTAAATCATTAATTTTATAGATGAGAAAAACAGCTCAGGGAAAATAAGTGAACTTACTAAAATCTTTCAATGGGTTTTCTTTCTTTTTTTTTAAATTAAAGTTTATTGGGGTGACAACTGTTAGTAAAGTTACATAGGTTTCAGGTGTACAATTCTGTAATACATTATCTGTATCTCACGTTGTGTGTTCACCACCCAGAGTCAGTTCTCTTCCCATCACCATACATTAGACCCCATTTACCCTCTTCTAGAGCCCATCTCCCCCCTTATCAATGGGTTTTCAGAGTCAGGTTTAGAACCCAGGAATTCTGGTTCCCTATGAAAGCACTTTCTGTCATTTATTTCCTGGGCTTCCCACTGTTTAATGCAGCTCCAATACGTACATTTTTAAATATATAAATTGAGAGAGCTTTACATGTTTTTTCCCGTGGATTTTGAGAAACCGCCATGAGCATCACGTAGACTAAGGAAGAGTTTCTTGGCAGCACTACTGATATTTGGGGCCAGTTAATTCCTTCTTGCAGGGGACCGTATTACGCAATGCAGGATATTTAGCAGCATAGCTGGTCTCTAGCCACCAGACGCCAATGGTATTCCTACCCCAAAATTGTGACAATCAAAAAACTCCCCAGACATCACCAAATGTTCTAGGGGGTGGGTGGTGGGTGGTAACATAGCCCAACTTGAGAGTCACTGACTTAAGGAGTCCGAATCACATGACCCAAGTAGAGAGGAAGCCATGTTTGCTCTCCTCCCACCGCACAAATCCAACACTGAGGAGTGTCTGCCTCCCCAGAGACCTTTCATGAGATTCGGGATTATTCTGAGGAAGTAGGAAGAGGGAAGGAAGCCATAAATGCTACTGGTGCAGTAAGGACACATCGAGGGCTAATGTTCATTCTCTGAACAGAAGAGAACCTACAAGCCTTATTCTTCTAAATCGTTGACTCACATCTACCAACAGGAAATTGTACCTTAGTATATACTTATTTTTAAAAGAGTGACATTTAAAAACAGAAAAACATCAATCTGCTTCAACTGCCAGCTCAAAACCTTCACATTTCTCCTTCATCACCACCACTGAAGCGTCCCTTTCTTTCCTTTTTTTACTTTTGCACATGCACAGTGAAGTTAGATTTTACACACCTGGCAGTCTCTCAGAGACACAGAGGGGTAAAAAGTAACCCAGCGCACTTCCCAGGGTGGTTCTAAGATCTAGGGCCTAGAAGGGACACAGTTGTCCCTTTGAATTTTTCCCTGGTGGCCAAGGAGGAGAAAGTGATCTCAGCAGTCAACTGATACACATGTCCACATATATACACACATACCACATCCACACACAGAGAAACATACATACACATACGCACACACCACACACATGTGGGTACCTATGCATGCATACGTGGCACGTACACACATATGTATACCTATGTACACATACACACACACATACACTCCCCATATGCACAGATACATAATTACACACATATTTACACAGATACAAATACACACACATAGTTCTCCTGGGCAGCTCCCATCACTGTCTACGGCTGGAAACAGAACCAGAGATAATCTCACTCCAGGTCGGGCCTGTCATACACAGATAAAAGAAAGTGAATCCACAACCACCTCAAAGAAAAGTACTATTGTGTGACCTGCTGTATGATTGCAAGGTAGGGACATGCCAGGGGAAGCTGAGCATAGGGTGGAAAAATACAAGTATTACGGATCTTTCTGTAGAGAACGTAATACATACAAACAGCAGTCCGATGTGTAAGTACATCTCCTTGTGTTAATCCGTCAAGTTCTGGCTACACAGCTGCAGACACATCTGGATGTTTGCAAGTATCAACAAGCGCTTTTCCTTCTGGAGTGCTTAACACCCTCTAGGTACACAGAAGCAAGCCAATGGAAGAATTCGGGATGTAGAGTGTAAAGTCAGATAAATCTGGATTTGTCCTCCCTCCACTAACTGGGTAAAACTGGCAACTTACTTAACCTCTCTGAGCCTCAGCCTCCCCAACTGTAACATGACACTATCACAGAGGATTCCTGTGAAGAATAAATGAGATAACACAGATAAAGAGCCTAGCAGAGTGTTTGGCGCTCTGTTTCAGTATGAGCTAAATTCAGTCTTTAGTGCAACTTCATGTAGCTTTCCTTAGACACCAAGAGACGACAACAAAATCCTAAAACATTTAGCCTTCTCAGTAACCTAGGATTGCTTGTGAATTCTTAAGGCTTGTGAATCCTTAGAAATCAATGATATATGAGCAACAGTCAGAGTCCCCGTTTCCTCACCAGTAGAATGAGATGATAATATTGACTTTATTGGATTGTGATGTGTATTAACAGAATTAAGCAATAAATATACAGTAAATGTTACATAAGCTTGTTAAAAATAAGAAATCACAATTGGTGCAAAGTACTTAGCAAAAGTATCTTGGCAGTATGTGTAAAGAGCCACATGGTAAGGATAAGCTTGATTTAATGCACATTTTCTTGAGGAGAAGTGTGGCCTGAGCAGGCAGGAGAGCCAGTATGAACTGAGGTAACATTAGGAAGGCAGATTACTAGAGAGCCTTCCACTTCATGCGTAATTTTCTAATTTTAGAAGGCCACTAGCTCCATCTCACTGAACTTTTTGTGGGGCATGAGAAGTTAAATGATTCATCATTTTAATAAACACAAGCCTTCAATGAATAGCTAGTTATTTGATAAAACTCCATTGCTGGTTTTTCCAAAGAAATTGGTTTATCTACAAGGCCTCCCTATCTACGCAAATATCTGTTCCAAATCAATAGAACTTTGACCTACCCCTGCCCCGTGGAGAAAGAGAGGCAGCAAATAATCTTAAACACTACTGAATTTGGAGAGATTTAGAGTGTGAAACTAGAGGTTTTTATTTTCTATACCAAAATAATCATGGGGAAAAGAAAAGCCTCTTGTAATATTTTCTAACTACTGTGTTTTATGTATTAGACACCTAGTGTACACAGGGCCTTGTGTATAAAGTGTCATCAATGTGTCCAAAGCTGGCAGACACAGAGAGATTACTCTGTATACAACGACCTCAGACATTCAAGCTAGATTATCGTGGGTATTTGGCCCCTATACTGTGGTAGGACCAATAGCAATATTGGTTACTTAAATGTCCTTTGCATGGTTCTGTGGAGAAAATGTGCAGGCTCACATCTAGACACAGACACTTAAAAACATAACAGGTGCCTGAGCTAAGAAATTTTCTTTAAAGGCTATTTTGAAGTTTAAAATTATGTAACTTACCCCCTGGATGTCTCCTGGAGGCTTCCCCACATTTAAATTTAATGGAATATGATAGACACTTGTGAAAGTGTTGTTCTTGGGGTTATGGCTACAAAATAGATATAAACCAAAATTAGAAATGTGCTTTATCCAAGATGATTGAGTGACTCATCTTAAAGATACAGTCATTTTTTTAAATCAATAAATATAAAACTTAATAATTAAGTTCATGATTTTCCAGTGAATCTTAAAGAAAAAATCAAATAAATTCAATATATATAACTTAAATACCAAATTTAACTAGAAATGATCTCCTTAAAACTTTCTGAAAAAACAGAAAAGGATTCTGAAATTATTTACAAGAAAGAATGTTAAAGCTCTACATGCACATATCCATGGCAATTACATTGTTCCACACAATATTTAATAATTTGACATGGGGTTATAGTGGATGGATTTTATCTTTTATTTATAAGAAACATGAAACTTTCAACTTTCTGCCCATTGCATAAAATCCCACCTTAGATCTCATCTATGATGGTATGTAAGCAAAAACTTTTGAGAAAACAGTTCTTGGATACACCCCTGGAGTGTGTGGTTTGAATCTCTGATTGGCTACTTGTGAAAAAATAAACAAAACTCAAGAGGTGGTGGGGAAGGCCACCAAACACTTACGCATGACAGTATGGCTTTTTCTGGTGACTCACAAAGTTATTCACCGATAGCATCATCTTGCAAACTTCACAGTGAAAACACGCTTTATGCCATATCTACAAATCATATACAAAAGATTTAGGAAAAGTACCCTTTTTTCAGATTCAGTATTCTCATATATTGCAGGGTAAAAACTGAGCCTTAAGGATAAAATGCTGATTTAAAAACACGCAGCTATAATATGTTAAATAAATGAGTAACATTTTTTTTTTTTTTTTGAGAGAATACATCGCTAGAAATGGGTAAAACTGAAAAAAGGTTAAGAAATACATGTGGGGTTCAAAATACCCCACAGTCCATAAGTGAGAAGAAAAATTTCCCATTTTGTTATTTCCAAAGGCCAACACATGTCTACTGACCTGATCTAGACAGCTGATTTTCTCAGCAGGATACACTCCATACCCACACCTAGAGCAAGCCTGGACATTCATCTTGACTTCCGAGGAGAGAAGACAAAGACAGGTAACAGGCAAGAAATCCAAGGAGATGGCCTAGTCTAGTTGTTCAAGTCTCCAAAATCCCGAGCACTATTAAATCCTGGGGGCACCTTGATTGTTCAGAATCCAACTTCCACTTTCCTTTGCTGACCTTCTAGTCTGAAGTCAGCAGCTGGATGGTTTTTAAAGCTGCCACTTACTCAAGGGGCTATTCTGGAGACTCACTCAGCACGCATGCGTCTGGGAAATGAGGTGGAGGTATTTCGAGCTGACATGCTTCTCTAAATAGAAAAGTGAACTCACAATAGCATCGTGTTTATGTGGATGACCAAATCCTGCTGTATGATCAGGCAAGCATGTAGTTTCTCACTAGCTGTGATCATAACCCAAGAAAAGAACCCAAAAGAAAACGGCAGCACACCCTTATCTGACGATTAAATTAGAAAAGCTTACTCTGTGAGCAAGATGACTAAAGCAGAAAGGCCAGCTCCCAAAAATATAGGAAATAAAACAGAACTGATTCACTCCATGGGAAGGGGAAAAACTACTTGAATTTTAGCTTTATTAAAAATGTTGATAACAGTCAGACTTTAAACTGATTGAGATATCCAGTTGTGTTTAGCTTCGGCTAAACTGTACAAATAAGAACAAATGAGAACTCTCAGTGTTTCGGCCTCTGTAGGTTACCCTGTTCCAAGACGGCCTGTTATTCCCTTGCCTCCCAGGCCTGACGGGGGCAGCTTGAAAATAAACCCATCTTCCTGGCTTTGCGAAGCCACTCACTGCCTTCAGTGTCTACCTAAATGTCACCTTAAAACAGACCTTCTAAAACAGCTTACAAAAGATGGCGCCTCACCTGTCCTCACCCCTCAGCTCACTACCTGCTAGAACCCTTACTTTGTTTTATGTTCTTTGGAGCAGTTACCACCACCTGACATCTTAAATACTAGCATCTCTACTCTTTAAAATTATCTATCTCCTCCACCAAAATATAAGTCCCATCAAAATGGGACTCTTGGTCCTTGCTGTCATTTCTGTGTCCCCAGTACCTAGAACAAGGACTGACATGGAAAAGATGCTCAATATGTATTCACTGAATCAATTAAATAAGTTTAATACTTTTACCAAAACGCCTAAGGGGCCAGAGGCGAAGTCACGGGTTATGGTAGGAACCTTCCCAAATGGGAGGGCACGTGCCCCAGCCAACTTGTCATAAGAGAATACCAGTACCCAGCATTGCCAATACTCTGATTTTTCCAGAGAAGCCAGATATTGGCATTTGCACATGAAATTCCCTGTTTTGAAAAACACTGGGAACAAAACCATGAAACAGGGCCATGGGCAGTATTTGGTTGGCAGTCTACCAATTGGTGACCTTTGGCCAAAATGTTCTGAGAAGATGATGTTGGGGAGTCTCCAGGTGGAAAGAAATCAGTAGTATTTTGGGGTTACGTTAGGAGAGCCGGAAGGAGGAGGTGGCTGCAAAGCAAGTGAAGAAGAGTATCATTCACATGACACTAAGGAGAGGGTGCAGCTGGAGGCTCCCCATAGACAGACTGAGAGAGGGACTCAGGGCTCTATCTCAGCACCTGGAGGGAAGGATCTTAAGTAGGAACTCCAGGCTCAGGAAGACTCCCACGCTGAAATGTGATACATATGGTGGGGCCACCGGAGTGAATGGGAACAGCAAAGGCAAATTACAAAGGCCTGAAGGCTCCCTGAAGGTTTTGCTCTGTACCGAATTTCTTAAGCTGTACCTGGAAAGTGGGCTGGAAGCCCCAATAACCACCAAAAAAAATTCCATCCCCATCCAAGGGGGATGAGGAACCACCGTCAGAGTTCATCCAAAAAACAAAAAGCTACTTCTTCCCAGCCTACGGTTGTGATTGATTGTCCTCCATGGCTGCTACAAAGTTCTAGGCAACCCTTGTGAAAACAAGGATTGCCACAAGATGTTAAATATGACTTGGGCCATCACTTCTCTTCTGCTTTTAAAAGCCATTTATTAGGTATCAGAAATTGTAAGGAGAAACAACCCCAACGAACTGGAAATGGGACAGTTCAAAGAACTAAAGTGAACATTCACTGCTGGGGCAAGATACACACAGCCCTCACTTGACAGACTCTGTGCCTGGCCTGTGTGTCCATCCCGCCCTCTCACATCTGGTAGCGCCCCTCCCCCCTCACAGTGATGACACCAGGCTGTGCCAGCCTCAAACAAGAGCACATGGGCTCCTCTGGCCTTCAGGATTGTTCAGACAACATCTGTCTTAGCCTGGGTTCCTCAGAAAACAGAACCTGAGGCAAAGGCTTATGTACAAGGACCATATTCAGAGGTGTCCCAGGGAGCAGACGCAAGGAGGTAGGAAATGAAAGGAGGAGAGTCAACATGACGTTCGTTCTCAAAGTAGCCACCACGTGATACAAAGTGCATTGGTTCACTTGATCTCCATCTTCTAAGAGGCCATATAAACAACTGTTACTCAGGAACATGATAGTGGAAGGAAGGATTTATCTGGCCTCTGTCTCCCATTGGTGAAAGTTTTGCCCCATTGGGTGTTAAATCCCCTACATGTCCATGTTATGTATGTACCTAAGGAGTCCCACAGCATCTCGTGCCTCAATAGCAGAGAGTCCAAGACTTGGGCTCCCAGTGGTGATGCGCTAGAGCTAGATCAATGTAGAGCCTTGTTGAGCCTTGATCTGGATACTTCTGCCAACACTGTCGCATGTCGCTTTGGCTTTTCTTTCCTTTCTTTTTTAGTTTTTTACCTCTTCACCCATGGGGAGCTTGTTGTGATCATTGAAAAATTCCACAGCCTTTTGTTTCACATTAATGACTACCATGTTCAGTATGTAAGCAATTGATTTCCTTTTTGAACTTCAATGTAGCACTCATTTATCTCTTTTAAATGTCAACCTGTTGATGGTGGCCCCGTTGCTTCATACCTTGGTTCTGTCATCCAGAATATGAGGTAATTCTTCCTAGCTCTGAATCCTTTCCAATGCCCTCCTGTAAATGTGAAATGGTTTTGAAATTACAGACATATGACAAATGCAAAGTAAGGACTTAAGCTACCAACCCTTCACTCTGTCACTGTCTCTCTGGTTAGATGGGGGTCATCCTTCCAGGCTGGCAGTGTGTGCCTACCTTAGTCTAGGTTCTTCCAAAAGCAAAGCTTGAAGCAAGGACTTGGGTTCAGGAAGTTTATTTGGGAGGTGGTCCCACAAGGCAAGAATGAGGGTTTTAGGTGGGTGAGCTAGAGACAGAGGAAGAGTCCATGAAGGCATATTCTGAGCTCATTACCCTATGGATAAGGGGGGTTCAATCTCACTGAAGACACTCTGAGGAATCGTATAACCTGTTCCCCAAACTATCCCACTGAAGGACGGGAGGCTGGGACACTTATCCACCCAACTCTCATCTCCCTTTAGTTGCAAGTTACTGTTGGGGCATTGACACCTCTAGGGTACACCTGTCTGCACGAGCTGAACATACTTCTGCAGCTTCAGAGAAAGCCCAGGGACAGGGAAGCAGAGGGACACTGCTGTGGGAACTTAAGGAGGGCTTGGTGACGTGCATCAGTGAGCCAAGGGAACGTGGTATAGGGTACCCCAAGAGTCAGTCGCTCAAGGAAACAGAGTGTAGGCAGGGTAAAGTGTTTATATGAGGTGCCATGAACTCCCACTGTCCTGCTCGTCAGGCTGATGGTGTCATTTCTGCTCCATCCTTGCACTCCTCTGCACTGTGCAGGGCTGTGTCCAGATACATGGGGTGGAAAATTCCTGAAGCAGAGCCTAGTTCCAAGCTCTCACGCTTTTCAAGGTCAGAACTGCCACTTCAGCCTCACCTCCATCCCTTGGGGCTTACAAGTGCCTGGAGGGGAGGTTCTTGGGGGTGTTAGATAAAGTTTCATGAGCACTACTGATGAGGAGTCGGTGGCTTCAGGGTTGCTCCCTGCAGTCACAAGGTCTACGCACTAGATGGTGGGGACCAACTTAGGCAAATATCTCTCCTTGCTCTGGGGAAGCCTGAAGGTTGGTGAGGTTGCCTAACTTGTTAGACTGTGCCCTGAGTTTCAGCGAGTGATCTGTTTGTATAAATCTGGTCCACAGGAAGTACTGTGCCCAGGAAAATCAGGGAAATATTTTGCCTCCTCTCAATCGTAAATCTAGTTTGAGGCTACTCTTTAGTTGAAATTACTATTTGCTTTGGAAATGGGATTGTGTCTTTTGGTCTAAGACAGTCTACAAACTTCTGTAAAGAGTCAGATTGTAAACAGTTTAGGCTTTGCGGGCCACATAATGAGCTCAGTTGCACCTTCATTTTCTCCTTCTTCTCCTTCTTCTTCTTCTTCTTCTTCTTCTTCTTCTTCTTCTTCTTCTTCTTCTTCTTCTTCTTCTTCTTCCTCTTCTTCTTTTTTTACAACCCTTAAAAAATGTAAAAGCCATTCTTAGCTTGTATGCCATACAAAAAACGTGGCCCATAGGCCATAGCGTGCCAACCCCTGGTCTAAGAGGTTGCTCACAGGACGTCAGGAGCAAGCAGTCCACAGTTCTCTTGGGGAGGCTGGTGGGGAAGAGGAAGGCAGAGGAAAGGATCAGAAATTGATTCAGCCCCATCTGGTTTGGGCTTTGACTGTGTGCAGATGGGGGTCTTATTCAAGCGTGAACAATATCCAATGGCTGTGGTTGTCTTTTCCTGAGCCAGGGAACCACGACATACCCTGTGGGTGGCATGGAGTGTTTCCTCTGAGTCAAGGAATGGACATTCCCCCTGCTGAAGACCATAGAATCAGAAGTAAAGCAGTCCTTGGTTTGGGGAACACTGACCTATCCATCTGGGTCCCATCAGGAAAGGAAACCACCCAGTAATCTGAACAGGGCAAGGTTAATATAACAAATTATTACCTAGAACAGGGCATTGGACTACCAAGAGATTGGCTAGTAGAAATAAAGAGAACTCTAAAATATATAGCAATTGCAGGCATATTTGCAGATAACATATGTATTAGTTTGCTGGTGCTGCCACAACAAAGTACCACAAACTAGAATGCTAGAATCCACAGTTCTAGATGCTAGAAATCCAAGATCAAGGTGTCAGCAGAATTGATTTCTTCTTAGGCCTTTCTCCATGGCTTGTAGATGGCCATTTTCTCCCTGTAAGCTCACACAATCTTCCCTCTGTGTGTATCTGTGTCCTAATCTCTCCTTATAAGGACATACTGGATTAGGGCCTACCCTAATGATCTCATTTTTATCTCTAAAAACTCGATCTCCAAATACAGTCCCAACCAGGTGGGTAGGACTTCAACATATGAATTTGGGTATGGGGGGAGAGGGGTTACAATCTGGCCCACAACAACATGACATGACATGACATGACATGACATGACATGACATGACATGACATGACATGACATGCCACTACCCCTATAGCTGAGATAGAGAGCCTAGGGAAGAGCCCCCGCCCCGCTTCTCCCTGCTCCAGGGCTGAGACCCAAGTCTTGTTGGACAGAGCGTGGCCTAGATGGCAGAGAAGTCACTGTGGTACTGTGCCAGTGGAATTTGCTAGAAATCTGTCCTCTAGATATTCTAGGTATTTACTCTCTAGGTGCCAAAGAGAGCTTTTCATGGGGAGGTATTTCAGTGGAAACACTCTGCTAGAAAAGCACCTGAAGGGGGTGCCAGGCAAGTTGCTGGCTGCCGAGTGCTGCTGGCCACCAGGCCAACAGGAGCTGGACACTGGGACACCAGGTGCGCTACAAGAACCTGAGAAGCTACCCCTTCTGCAGGGGCCTGATTCGCAGGAGCACGCCAAACACACCAGAACCAGGAAGCAAAACCTTTTCTTCCTGCACTCTCTCCAGCGACCCCTACTGACAAAGCTTAACACCAGGCCACAGGCAAAGGAAAACTCCTTCAAAGGGCCCAACTACATTTTCACAGAACAGACAAAAAGGGTGAATCCTGAGCGTGGAGGCACTCTATCCATACCAGGTGCAGCATGACTTCCTCCTTTCAGGGAAGAAAAGGATACTGCTTGGACCCTGAGCTTCCATTCTTCCTGCTTGAAAAAGCCCGCTGTTGCCTCAGTGAGGGTTTGGGTGTGGATCTATGGGTGTTAAAAGTGACGTTTGATTTAATCGTGGACTATTCTTCAGTGGAGTCCTTTATACAGTCCAAATCTGGCCTGAGCTGTGTTGTGGAGAACTGGAAAAACAATCACTGAGGCTCTCCCTTAGTGGTGCTGTGTCCAGCAGAATGAAGCTGGGGGGTGAGGAGGTCCCTGACTTAGCAGCAACAGTCTGGTGACCAAAAGGAGCAGGCTGGAGGAACGGTCCAGAGGGACCTGCCAGGAACACCCAGGAAGCCAGCCCTTAGGAAATCATTCAAATAGTGAAGTTAGGGGTTTTTCTGGGGTGAGGAGGAAGACGCAAGCGCTAATGATGTGTATATGGAAAGGAATCGTAGAACAAGGAGATGGGCCAAGGCTGGAGAGATACAGGAAATACGGTTAGCAGAAAGCATCATATAAACCCAAAGTGTCAGTACAATTACTAGAGAGGGAAAAGTTCAAAATTATTTCTTCCCTTTCTTATTTCCATGATTGTATTTGTTAATACTAAGATGGTCCAGCCTCATAATGATACCTTTGAGGTTCCCAACACCAGTCCATAATAAAGAACTAAAAAAAGAATGTTTTCCTTTAAACCATCTATCTGAGCCAGCAATGAATTCCTGTGTGTAACACATTTTAACATTTGCATGATATAATTTATGGTAAAGCCTTCTTGTGGATGGGAAATATTATTTTTCTAGGCAACCTGATCCTAGTTCTGCCACTAGTAAGCTTGTGATGTGGGCAACTTCTCTGACCCTCAGATTATCTATACGAAATGAGCAGAGAGGTTAGTTGTTAAGTCCCCTTCCAAATCTAGCATTGTGTTTCACTATATTTCAGGAATAACCTGCAAACACTTGAATTTATAAATTGCGTAAATTAGGAAGTGACTCATTCGCTTTACTAATAGGATTTTCCCCTTCTCAAATGATTCATAATTGAATTCCTTTAAAAAGCACACTGTCTTAGTCACTCCAGTGACTGTGTTTACCCGGAACATTCAGGAGCATGGGTGTTAAATAAAGAGTCCTACAGCCTGTCTTAGGCTGTTATAACGAAATATCACAGACTGAATAGTTTGTAAATAACAAAAATTACTCAGTTCTGGAGGTTGAAAGTCCAAGATGAGGTGCCAGCCTGACAGGTCTGGTGAAGGCCCTCTTCCAGGTTGCAAACAGCAATCTCTCAGTGTCCTCACACGGTGGAAGGGACTAGAAAGCTCTGTCAAGCCTCTTTTAGGAGCACTAATCCGGTTCACCATGGCTCCACCCTCGTGACATAAGCACCTCCCAAAGTCCCCACCTCCTAATACCATCATGTTGGGCATTTGCTTTCAATGCATGAATTGAATGGATACATACAGCCTATAGAACACCCACACTGGGAATAGTGCAAATACCTGTTTAAAATATTCAGGAATTCAGGATTTTCACATAAATTAATAAATTATAATTATGCCCTTACACTTGAGTGGGGCCAGTCTTTCTTAAACCAAGAAAATGTCCTTACCTGGTAAGATATTAGAGATAATATTAAAGTCTCAAGCCCAGAGGAAAGCAAGCAAACAAAAAGACAAGATGCGGTTCTTGGCTGATGTCACAGCATGAAGGCTTCACTCCTTTCACTCAAGGTGTTGGTAACTCTTTCAAAGCAAATATCTGTGGTATGAATAAAACTAATTTCTTTGCAAATATTTATACCTCAGTGTGACTGAGTTAATTAGCTACTCCCAAGGAGCCTTGGAAAGAAAGGCATTAGAGGCCTCGGATGGAGGCCCAAGGATGAAGAAAGCCGTGGGGGACGTGGGGAAGGATGCAGGGGTGAATGAAGTGGAATCCGTGCAAGTGCAGTTCTCTCCCTAAACTAATTCACGGCTACATATCCAGTGGCTGACACCTGGGGGCGCTCAATAAATATTTTTAGGAATGATTCCGGCGCTAGCTACGTCGGGACAAGAGGACTGTTTGCATGAAGGACTTGCTCATGAGAAAGCCGAGTTGGCGTCCTACTGCTTACGTGCACAGACAGGCGCACTCGCAAGTGAAAGGAAGTTCTAGAAGGCCGGAAGACTACAGAAGATTCGACGGTGACCCGAGGGGCTCCGCCTTGGGAAAAGGTAACACCTGGAGAGGCAGGCGCCGAGCATCCAGGGGCCCTGAACCGCACAGGCTGGGGTCAAAGATCTGGCTGGGGAAGAGCTTTAAGGCTATGGGAACTGGGTCTCCGTAGTGGTGCGGAGGCCCAAGTAGACTTGGGGCAGTAGCGGGAGAGGGAAGGAGGCGGGCGCGGGGCTCTGAGGAGAGTCCCATAATTGAGCGGCGGGGGGCTGCAGGGCGTGCTCTTCCCTCCGCGTGGCCCGGGAGGTTTGCAGAGCGCACTCGGGGAGTCACTTTGAGCGCTGCCAGTTCTGCAAATGTGCCCTCCCGAGGACTGAGCGCGGCGGCGGGATCCCATAAATCTCTGCAAACTGAATCCCGCCGCGCGGCGACTTTGTCGAGGGAGCTTTCCGGGGACGATGCGCCTAGTGACCCGGGCCACTTTGCAGGGCCGAGCTCCAGGGCGGTGCTCGCGCCCAACTTTTTAGAACGCGCGACCCATTTTGCCGAGGGCTCCTCTATGAGACCGTGCGCGGGGCCAACTTTGCGGAGCGCGCCATGCTGAGCAGGGGACAGGGCGGTGGGGAGGGACGGGGGCACGTAGCCCCGCCCCCGCTTCGCATCTGGCCCCGGACGGCTCCTCCCCTTCAGCACTTTACTTTCGTTTTGGTGATAGTAGTAGTTCCAGACCCTGGCCGCCGAGGGACGGAGCCCGCTGCAAGCCCTGCCCGCCAAGCCCTGCCCGCCGAGCCACGTAGGAACGGTAACTTCGGCCCCCGCCTCTGCTTTTGCCTTTCCAGCCCATCGGCGGCGCGCCTCCTCGGTGCCTCGTCCGGCCTTCTCCTCCCCCCTCCGCTGCCCCGAGCGGAGTCTGGGGCGGGGGATCGGGGTCCCTAGGAGCACGGCTGAAACTGCCGGCGCTGAAACTTTGGGGGAGAGGTTGGTTTGATCAGCTTGACTTCCCTCCTAGCCAGCGGCCGTCACCCGGTACTATTCGAGGTTTGGAAAAGAAGCGGTGGATTTAAAAGGGAAGGAGCGGTTCGTTATCTCGCAGGGCTAACGGCGAGGGCTCCTGCGTCAAACAGCCCTAGATTCCAGTCCCCTCTTCCGTGCTTGCCCACTGTGGGGCCTTGGCTCTCTCTGTACTTATCCATTTAATGGGAATAATGGTGATTAGGATTTCCAGGGGGGAATTCCCGCCCGTTCCCAGGAATTTTGTTCGCTTTCCGGTTCCCAAATCCCGAGAAAAGTTGGTTGGGAAATTTGGAAAGCCGGCTCCTTGAACCCAGGTGGTTGGTAGTATGGGCCGTCACTTTGTGGAAACAATTCATCGTGTAGAACAGAAAACAGATTATATTTTGGGATTCGGGAAAGCGGCAGAAAAAAATTCCTGAGAACGCGTGGGAATTCCCGACTGGAAACCCTAATTGGTGTTCCTGGGCTGACGAATGCAGCCAGGGTGGAAGGAGGTGATTATATTGCAGAGCAGTGCCTCTTTCAAGGCTTAGTACGCTACATGTGACCTATTGTCATCATTTGGGAACACCCTTGTGCAGGGCTCTTGAAGATCCCTTGAGAAAGTGAAAAAAGACAGGACTCTCAGGCCGCCAGTGACCGTGTAGCCTGTTACCTGTTGCATTCAAGTTTGCGATTTATGGCGCAGTATAATTACGGATGGGTGATTCTGTGAGTCATTACCAAGTCATTGCCAGATCTTATCTCTTGAACTCCTGGACTGGCTGTCTACCTCCCCCCACATTATTTACTTACAGGCTGTTTCCTCCTCAGGGTCTACAGTCTGACCTTCCTCCTCTTCAGGCAGCTACTGCTTAGGTTCACAGTCCACTTCTGCCTCCTCTTAGCAGTGTGGCTTTGGGCAGGTTACTTAACTTCTCTGAAGAAACCATAGTTTTTTTCCGCTTTAGAGGGTGAAAACTCCCGTCTTCTAGCAATGCTGTGAGCATCAGGTGACAGTGGAGTAGTTGAGTGCCCAGCATAGCCCCCTCCTTCTCCAGGTGCTAGAGGTGAGAGGCGGAGGTCCTCGGAGCTGCTTCTTTTTGAGCCTTTTAGAAAGGTTGTCTTCATTTGGCCAAGAGTAGGGTGCAAGTTGTATCCTGTCACTTTTCCGAGGAAGCAGCTATCATGAATTCATTCCCCCCACCGGGGGGGAAAAAAGCTGAGAAAATAAATAGCGGGAAGTGATTTTCTTACCAGATGTATGCCAGCCACCTATTAAGAAATAATGGAAATAATTGGTAGAGGCTTTTTGTTTTCAGTCCCCACAATAGGTGCTTAAAATGTGGATGTAATTTAAAAGTACTGGTAGGGGTTGACAGCTGAATGCTTTCTTGAGTTCTGCACACAGTGGTGATAATAGGGAATAGTAAACCTTTACCATAGAATGTGCTACACAGTGCTTAGCGTTTTGCATGCATTGTTCCATTCAGCCTCACAGCCACCTGTGACTGAGGCATCATTGTTTTCCCATTTTATAGATGAGGAAACTGAGCCTGGGAGAGGTTGAGTACTTTGTTCAAGGTGCTAATAGATAAAGGAGCAAATTTAACCCCTGATCTGTTGGCCATGACTGGGCTTTCCACTGCGCTCCTGGGGTCCCTTTGGTTCTGTTGTGTGTCCCATATCAACAGTTCATTCAGGACACTGAAGGATTAAAAAATTTCAAGTATATTTTAGTTATAACGTTTACATAGAAGTATTTATTGAATGCCTGCTATGTACCTGGTACTTTTCTGTGACTGGAACAAGAAAGGGATGATTAAGTTAAGCTCTTAATCTGCAAATAAAGTTTTAGTGGATAGTAGCAATAATAACAACAACAACAACAACACTAACATAGAATGCCTGGTACTGTTAATGCTTTAGGTGTATCATATATTAATTCATTTGAAGAGAAGGTAGGCGTATTTAACAATTGAATATGCAGTATCCCATGCATGACTGCTCTTTGAGCCTGAGCCCCAAGAAAGGAACACATACAGGAAAAGAACGCCAGGTGAGTCCTCTCTAGGCACAGAAGAGCTAAGATAGACCTGGATTTTCTTAGTGGGCTGTGATGATGCCTGCAAATAAGGGGTCAATACGAAGTCTTGGCTTGACTGAAATGATGCTACTGAGATCAGGCACCCCAGTCGCTCACCATCCTTGTTTTGGGTGAACTTGGTTTTACCCAGAAATCAAGCCCAGCTTCACAGGAATAAGGAAGTCACCAAATGTTTAGCTTTATAGACCAAGAGTCTATATAAAGGAGATGAAATAAAAACTGTTGAGCATTTCTGCCTGCCTGGATTTGCCCTTATTTACTCTAGAGATGGGGTTATCTCTGTTTTCGAGAAACATTTTGAGTCCTAATCTGAAACATCAAGACAGATACAGGGTTTGTAAAGGGAATGGGAGTTGGGCGGGGTGAGATAGGAGTAATCACGGAGGACCTCTCGGTGGAGGTGCCATTTAAGCTGAATTCTGAAGATTGAGAATTAGCCAACTGGGCAAAAATGGCACGTCCAGCAAACATGTGGGTGGTGACTTCCAGAAAGAGAACCATGAGCCCAGATGGAACCCGAAATGAGCACAGTGTGCCCAAGGATGCTGGGCAGCTAGGAGCTAAATGGTGTGATGGTGAGGGGTAGCCTCTGGAATGCTTGTTGCTGGCTTCAGATCTAAGTCCTGCTATTTCCGAGTCATGTGACCTGGAACAAGTTATTAACCTTTTCCAGCCTCAGCTTCCTCATCTGTCAAAGGGCAATGATCAAAGTCCTGATCTAACAGCATTATTGGTCATAGGGATGATCTAACAGCATTACTGGGAGTATTAAATAAAATAATGCTGACAAAACGATAATAAATGGGAGTTTCTATTATGTTGTTACTTCTTAAAGTAGAGAGAGTGGTAAGTGAGTAGGGGATCCTATTGGCTCACAGTGATCCTAGATCAGCATACTTTTTTGCAAAGGGCCAGGTAGTAAATATTTTCCACTTTACCATATTGTCTCTTGTCATAATTACTCGACTCTGTGATGGGAAAGCAGCCACAAACAATTCATAAATGAATGAGTGTGTCTGTGTTCCATTAAAACCTTATTTATGAAACCAAGTGGTGGGCCGTAGTGTAAAGGGCCTTAAAAATCTAAGGAGATGGGGTTAGATTTGACCTTTTAGATCATAGGGATTTCTTGAAAATGATTGAGCATCAAATAGATTTGAGGAAATCAGTTTTGGAAGACCCATGAAAACTCACACAAAACAGAAGGCTTTATACGGCAGATTATTCATTTTATGAACTGGCTTTGAGTGATGCCGGGCAAAGGATGAGCACCTTATAAGCTGTCAGGAATTTAGAGGAGTTTCTTGTTCTTACAAATCTGGATGGACCTTCCACAGCTTCTCATACACAGGGAACATTTAAAAAATCATGCTGGATTAGAAACTCCCTGAGGGCAATAACTTGGTTTTCTTCCCCACTGTGTACCTGTCTCTGGAACAATACCTGAAATAGAGTTGGTACTCAGGTATTTGAATGGTTTGATGGGACAGAAACCCTGGAGACTCAGTATGTAAGACTGCTCATTTCTAGGCTTAAGTTAAAAACTGTGTTACCTAATGAGTGTTATTTGAAAGTACCACACTGGGTACCAATTTTGTTTTCTCTTTCCAGATGGCAGACGATCAAGGCTGTGTTGAGATGCAGGGAGCTGGGGATTCAGAAAGCCAGGATGTAGTTGATGCTAAGCCAGAACGGTTCCCGCATGGATTATTTAGGTAAGTTTCCTGGCCAGGTTAATCAGGGGCCTGGGCCACTTGGCTCTGCTGTGCTTCTGCCATCTCTACCCACCCACGGAGAGGGGGACATTTCAGGAGGGGGTTTATGCTGTGCATGGGAGGTTTGCACAGGATTCTGCTGGCTCTGTGTGACAGCACTTGGGTCCCCTGTGTAAAAGCCCAGGTGTGGGGGACAAGCAAACCACAGGAGTCTTCTGCTCAGTGGCTGTGCACCTGGGTGGCAGCTGCCCAGGAGTGAGGGGCTGTCATCAGAGATGATCTGCAGCCACGCTCCTTCGGAGCAGACCCTGGGTGCACTCCCACCCTGTGCTTTCAGAGGCACTTCACTGGGGAGAAGCCTCTTGTGGACCGAGTCCCGCTTTCTCCTTTCTTGAGTTTGCCTTTAAAATTCTAAATTTTACATTTAATCATCATCGTCATCATTTCATTTATTAAACTGTTGTCTGCCAGCCCAGTATTGCATGTAGTCCTCATAACCCCAGGAAATGGTCCTATCGTTATCACCATTTAATAGGTAGGGAAACTGAGATGCTAAGAGGTTTAATAGCTTGCCTTTCTGATGACAGTTAATAAGTGGTGACGCTGAGATTAGAATCCAGATGGTGCCAGCTCCACTCACTTAACGGCTCAGCTGTGCTTTCCATTTAGAAGGAGGCTGCAGGGATGTGGGGGAGCCCCGTACCTCCCCTTAACATTGGTCATGGAGGGGCAGTGAGTGGGGCTTCCTGACAAGAGGCAGGAGTGATCTGTAAGTCAGACGTATCAGACTTCTTGGTGTCCCCTAAACCAAGCCCCACCTGGGAGGGACAGCCAAGGGGATTAAGCTTGAGGTTAGGGAGTGCTCCCAAGCAGTGCTCAGGAGGGAAGAGGTGGCTCCCTGCAACATCCCGGAGAGAGCCTTGGGTCATACCTCCCAGACAAAACTCAGAAAAGTGGGAAGATCCCAGCATCCTGGACCCGAATTCCACTGGCATTGGCTGCCATTTAGGGTCAAAGAATACCCGGTGAAATGACCAGAAAGTTCAATTCCAACTCCTGAAAACTTTTCAAAGCCCTGAGTTAGTTGGTCCAGGCTGAACCACTTTGCAATGCAAGCCCTTTACAGCAGCGGCCTTCAAAGGTTTTTGCTCACATACCCTCAAATAATGGAAAACGACATCCCTTTGTACATTTTAAGATGACGTATAAATTTCTTGTCAAAATAGTTAAAAAATATATAATAATATGTTGGTTTCTCAACTTGTTGAGTATTTGGGCTAAGCAAGTTGCCTCTAAGTGAAAGAGAAACAGAAATCATGTAAGAATCATTTCATAAGTCTTAGGAAAGCCCTTTTGTGTACTTCCCAGAAATTATGAAAATGAATGATGTAAATATTGCCATATAAAAATCATTTCTTTAAATGTATCCAGTGGAATCTAAATACATAGTAATTTTATAACCACCTTTATTCATTAAAAATGTACCTCAACAAGCTCTCCTTGTTAACAACTAGAATTTTTATGTTGTTTCTTTTCTCCCCCTGAACTTTTTTTTAAATTCTATTTCCTACCACAACAATTTATTCTGATATAATAGATTTAGTTGCTTGAAAATCTTATTGATCACCTCGTCATATACCTCTATGACATATGTATGTACGCATATGAACATATGCATAAATCTTAAGTTTTTTTTCCAGGTATCATGAGTATTAATAGTAATTTTTTCTACACTAAGTCACTATTAATTTCTCCTAGATTAAGTTACTGTTTCAGCTATTAATCCATAGTTGATCTAAACAAATAAATGTTGATAACATTAGCATTATTGTCAACATAAGAAATCTCCATACCTGTAGAGAATTTTTATGAGTTTTTTTTGAGTGAAACTGAGGACATGTTTTGAGGAGCAAGATCTCAATTATCCTGGAGAATAACAGTTTTGCAGCTTCTTTAAGCATTTGAAATTGAGGGAATGTACATTGAGGAAGGTGGGAGGAAGCAAGATGGGGACTGGATTACAGAATAGTTAAAAAGATTATGTGCTCTCTTGAGGGTTAATCAGCCCATCGAGGGGTAAAACTTCTGACATTTCAAAGGTATGTTAACTTAGATGCACAAGAACAATGGACAGATCTGGTTTAAAACCTTTCACTAAAGATGTATTAGCCAGGAAACTTCTGGTCGAAGTGGCGGAGTAGGTAAATGCTGTACTCGCCTCCTTTCACGACCACATCAAAATTACAATTAAACTGCAAAACAGCCATCACTGAGAATCGCCTGAAGGCCAGCTGAACAGAAATCCTATAACTAAGAATATACAGATGAAGCCATATGAGACTGGTAGGAAGGATGGAGGTGTGGAACGGGCTGGTCCCACACCTACGTGTGGTGGTTAAGAATCGGGAGGGATATTTCAGCTGTGGAACGGGCTGGTCCCCCCTGAGGAGTGAGGGGTCCCAGCCCCATACCGGGCTCCCCAGCACAGACTGCCAGGAAGAGAAGTCCCCACAAATTAGTGGGGACTTGGTGCAATGGAGGCCAGCTGGAGTCCCAGGCATTCCTCTTAAAGGACCCACACATGGACTTACTCACACTCGACCTAATCTCAGCGAACGGACAGTAGCTTGAAAAGCACCAGGGACATACAGAAAGGAACTGAATTGTCTGGCTTTAGAGTAGCGGCTTGTGGGACAGCTCTCTTGGGGATGGGCAGGCACCATTGTTCCTTTGTTGAGCCCTCCTCCCACCCAGCCTGCATGTGCAGGCGGCTGCCAAGTCTGAGTCTCCATCAACCTAGCTAGCAGTGCTCTCGCCCCACTGGGGTGATTCCCTGAGACCTCACTGCACCCAATTCACTCACCAGCCCGAACCTCTTTCAGCAGCTTTTCCACACAAGCTGCTGGCCTGAGCCTATGCTGAGGGCTTTCCTAAATATCTCTTTGAAAAGTTCACAAACCCCAAACAAGCAGCAGCTGGCCTCATCCTGCCCTGTACTTCTTCCCAAGTGACCCCAGACCCGACACTAATGGCAGCCAGCCTCAATTGGCAGTGTAGCCTCTCTCAGGCGCCTCCAAACCCAGCACCGGCAGCTACCAACCACAGATAATTTTGTAGCTCCTACCAGTGGCCCACGGCTGAGCACAGGCAGCAGCTGACCTGGGCCTGCACCAGAGCCCCTCCCAAGAGGTCCCAGAATGAACACACCCAGTGGCCAGATTCAGACCACACCAGAGTACCACCCAGGTAGCTCCACAAACAACACCCTCAAAGGGTGGACTCAAAAGTCACCAGAGTCACACTAAAGTGTCCTGCTCTGTGAGGTCAGCCCCTGTACAACAGCTCATCCACTGTAGCCAGTCCTCATAGTCAGACATCCTGAGAATCAGTCCTACCCACTGACATGCTGAAAACAGTCAAGGCTCAACTACAACAGGAGGGCACACACAACCCACATAAGGGACACCATTGGAGCATCTGGCTCAGGTGACCTGGGAGACCGCACCACGGTGCCTGACAGGACATCTACATAAGGCCACTCTATGAAGACCAGGACATGTAGCAGCTCTACCTAATACATAGAAACAAACAGGGAAGCAGCCAAAATGAGGAGACAACGAAACTAGTCCCCAATGAAAGAACAGAACAAAACTCCAGAAAAAGAACTAGACAAAATGGAGACAAGTAATTTGCCAGATGCAAAGTTCAAAACACTGGTTCTAAGGATGCGTAATGAATTTAGGGAAAGGCTGGATGATCTCAGTGATAACTTCAACTAAGAGATAGGAAACATAAAAACGGAGATAGAAAACAAACCAAAGAACAAAACCCAGTCGGAAATGAAGACTTCAGTAACTAAAATGAAGAATGTATTAGAGGAAATCAACAGATTGAGTGAAACAGAGGATCGAATCAGCAAAAAGAAAAAAAGAATCCCAAACATCGAGGATAATTTAATGGGCCTCTGGGACTACATCAAGTGTAGGGTACCAGAAAGAGAAGAGAGAGAGAGCAAGGAGTTGAAAACCTATTTGAAGAAATAATGGTGGAAAACTTCCCTAACCTGACAAAGAAAATAGGCATACAAGTCCATAAAAGCATCGAGAGTCCCAAATGAGATGCACCCAAAGAGGCTCACACCAACACACATCGTGATTAAAATGCCAAAGGTAAAAGATAAAGAGAATCTTAAAAGCAGCAAGAGAAAAGCAGTCAGTTACATGCAAGGGATCTCCCGTAAGATTATCAGCCGGTTTCTTAACGGAAACTTCATAGGCCCGAAGGGATTGGCAAATAATATTTAAAGTGATGAAAAGCAAGGACCTACAACCAAGACTACTCTACCCAGCAAAGCTGTCATTTATTATCAGAGGATAAAGAGCCTCCCAGACAAGAAAAAGCTAAGGAGTTCATCACCACCAAACCAATATAACAAGAAATGTTAAAGGGACTTCTTTAAGAAGAAAATGTAAATAATAAAATCACAATAGCTACATACCTATCAATAATTACTTTAACTGTAAATGGATTAAATGCTCCAATCCAAGACATAGGGTAGCTGAATGGATAAGAAAACAAAACACATACATATGCTGCCTACAAGAAACTCACTTCAGATCGAAAGATAAATACACACACAGAGAAAGTAAAGGGATGGAAAAAGATACTTCATGCAAATGGAAATGAAAAACAAAAAAGCTGGGGTAGCAATACTTATATCAGACAAAATAGACTTTAAAACAAAGACAAGAGACAAAGAAGGACCCCATAATCCCACTTCTGGGTATTTATTCGAAGAAACCCAAAACACTAATTCAAAAAGACATGAATCCCCATGTTCATTGCAGCATCATTTATAGTAGCCAAGATACGGAAGCAACCTAACCGTTCATCCATAGGCAAATGGATAAAGAAGAGGTTTTACATATATACAATGGAATATTACTCAGCCATAGAAAAGAACGAAATCTTGCCATTTGCAATAACATGGATAGACCTAGAGGATATTATGTGACATGAAATATGTCAGACAGAGAAAGATAAATACCATGTGATTTCACTTATATGTGGAATCTAATAAACAAAATAGAAACAAACTCATAGATACAGAGAACATTTTGCCTGATGGGAAGGGGGTTGAGGGGATGGATGAAAAAGGAGAATGGATTAAGATGTGCAAATTCCCAGTTATAGAAACAGTCACAGGAATGTAAAGTACAGCATAGGAAATATAGTTGATAACATTATAATAACTGGTGTCAAGTGGGTACTAGACTTATTGGGGTCATCACTTTGTAAGTTATATAAATGTCTAATCATTATGTTGTGCACCTGAAACTAATATAATATTTACATCAACTGTAATTGAAAAATAAAATATTTTTAAAAAGTTACAGGCCTAGGGCGTGACTACCCACTATGACCTGCCCAGTTAGGAATTTATGATCAGATTACCCTGGGAGATTACTTTCCATAGAACCCCTTTTTTTCATCTACATGGTTAAATCATTATTCATCAAAGTAATTATTTATCCATTGAAATTGCAACTTACAATGGAATGAGTTGGCTTTCAAAGTTAGTTTATGAACAAATGAACAAAGAATACTTACTGCTAGAAAGAAGTTAGTATCACCTCTTTTTCCTATTTTTCATTTTTAAAGATAGAAGCTCTGAGAAACCATGAATAAATACATTGGATGGTAGGAGTTTTGTTATAATAATGTCACTTAATTGTTTGAATTCCTTCCAAGTTCTGTGCCAAAAATGACAACTCAATTAGGTCCCTCTTCAATTGTATTGAAAATCACCTGATATTCAAAGAATCGTTATTCAGCCCTTAGAGACATTTATTTTTTCAGTTTCTGGGAAGTATACCAAAGAGGCTTTATCGAAACTTCTCAGACAACTGTTATTTTAAACCTGTTCCTCTTTTAGTTAGAGACAACTTGTTTAACCCAAAATACTCCAACAGAGATAAGATAATTAAAATAGCATCAAGAAACATTTGTCAATATTCTTTTTTTGGAAAATGCTTTTAAACTATATGCTTTTAAATATATATATTTTGTTAAGACCTTGGAGCTACAAATGTAGCTCATTCATTTGTGGAAAATGCCTGCTGTGCAATCTAGTTGATAAAGCCAGTTCTTGTCAAAGCAGTCAGCCACACCAGACCTGCTTTCAATCAGCAAAGGTCTGATACCATTCTTTTTCGTTCAGTGTGTCATTACGTATCCCTGTGATCACCATCTTGTTTCTGAATTCTAATTGTTGGATAGAAGAAAGGGAGAGAGGAAGAGAGGGAAGGAGAGAGAAAAGGAAAGGAAAGGGAACAAATTCCAATTTTTGGATGGATGGGTGGATGAAGGGGAGGGAAAGGGAGGAATAAGCACAAAGCCCAGTGCTGTGTTTACCTCCTTGAGTCAGTGTTTGCTTTGCTCTCGCATGACTTGAGGTCAACAGCGATATTATCTTTGGGAATAATCAGAAGTTGCAAGAAAACAAGAGCCGTATCACTCCCATTCCATCCTATTTCTATTACATATATTTTTTCTCAATAAATTATTGAATTTGGAACAACCCGGTATCTCCCAAATCGCCCCATTTCTAATGCCATCCTTTACCCTTATCAGACTCGTGTATAAGTAGGAAGCCCCACCACAGTGCCTGATTCAAGGAGACTTACGGACGCTGGTATTTGAATGGTCCCTTTGTTAGATGACGTGGAGGTTTCAACATCATCTAAGGTTCAGGGTGGGTGAGAGATGGGAGACTGGGACAGGGGAAATGGTGTCTCATCCAGACCAGTTTTAGGAAAAAACACAAATGGAAGTGGAGGATCTGGTTAATTGATTCCCTTAAATCTGTCAGTATCTGACCCCTTGGAAAGTCTTCGAGTATCCTGAAGACCTCTGCCTTAAAAACCCATCATAGATGTGGTCTGTGGTGTGGGCTTTTTCCATAAGTCCTTTAAGAAAAGGAAGTAAGCCTGGATAATTTTCTATATTCTGGTCCACTGGGGTTTTTTTTTTGTATCATAGTATGGTTGATACTAACATGAAGCTTCATGTTATCAAAATAAGCATCCTTGTAAATTATTTAAATTAAATTCCCTTTTCTGAATGGCTTATTTTAGTTGCATGAATTGTAAGACATGATTATTTAATTATTAAACGATACTGAGTTATACTAAATGGCAGATTAATGTCTCATCCTTCCAGGTCGTGAAATGTTAGTTGCTTATTTTCTCTGCCTTTGCTAAGCATGTGACTTGAACCCATGTATTAGATGATATACTGGTCTCCTACCAAGGAGGCAGTGAATTTGAATAAAATTCAATCAGGTTTTGTTATGTACCCTTAAAATTTAGGTTTTTCACGTACTTCAGTAAGATGGAAGTTGCTTTCATCTACTAAGGTATTACTGGCTTTAAAATTAGCCGCTTGTGATGCCATTTTTGGTCATCAATTTGTATTTCCTTCAGGAAATATATAAGGGGTGACAGAGTGAAGTTAAGTTCCTTGCACCCAGTGCCACAGTTGATTGATGGCATAGCCAGGATTTGAACCTGCAGACACCTGCCTCAGACGCTCCCGGTCTGGCAGGGAAGGCAGACGGGGAGCCGGTAACTAAGGTGAGATGGTGCCGGGAAGGAGCAGAGCAGGGCCCTGAAGGAGTCACATTCCCAAGGCCCCCTGGAGACAGTGAGGTGTGCTGAGACTCGATGGGGAGGCGTTGGTTGGTGGGGACATAAGGAAGCCTTTGATCCAGGATCATTCTAGCTGGCAGGATTGTGGGATGTGGAGGGATGGCAGAGGGGAGATGGAGGGAAATGGGCAGACACCAGATTTTAGAAGGGCTTATCTGCAGGTCACATTAGGATTTGGAATCAGTCCTAAGAACAGGGAGGTCACTCGGGGTGTAAGCAGTAGAGTCACTTGATCCTTATACCTCCCCACACACACACACATGTACCTGCACACAAATAAGGAACAGCCAAGCTGCACTGCGGAGAAGAATGAATGAAAAGGGGCTTTGTGGGAGAGGAAGCGAGTTCGGAGGCTGTGGCTGTGCTCCAGGCAAGACTGGGGAGTCTGGATGGCAGTGGGTCCAGGCAGGTGGATGGGGCCGGCCAGACTCCAGAGTGCCTGGGAGGTAGAAGCAACGGGACATGGACCAAGTAGGAGAGGCTGAAGAAGGAGAGACGATGAGGAAAGTGGCACTTGGCCCTCAGGGAACAGTTGAAATCGTTTACTCACCACTGAGCCCTCTTGCTAGAAAAAGGGGTGATGAAATTTACATTCCGTTGTCATAATGACAGAACCGCACCAGCATTTGCGACTTTTCATTGTCCCCCTGAACGGTCCCGCTGCCTCTGCTTTGCTGACCCAGACCTCATGAGAAACTTGGATGGCGTCAGGGACTTCAGGTGTAATGGGATGAGACTGTAAGTGTGATTCAGAACAGTGTGATTTGACACAGAGAGTGAGTGTCCATCACCCCACCTGGCCCATGGACACCCTACACGTTAACCTCTGTGCCTCAAGGTGTTCTAACTGGGATTGTTTAATCTGCTAACATGGAACTAATTGGGGTAACCTGAATACAGCAGTACAGGTTGGTTTCCTGCAAATCTGGAAGGTGCAGCAACCCCTTCCATTGTCCACTTTTCTGTGTGTGGGGTGCTTTGTGTCCCACATGTCAGATGTGTGGGTGCAACGTGTCGGAGCCTCACTGGCTACATGGTGCTCCCTGCAGCTGGTGGCAGCACTTTCCTCCTCCAGTCCCGTCCCCAGCTCCCTTCTCCAAGGTGTCAGAATTACTGTCAGGTAAGGCCGTGGAGTGGGGGCACTGGCATCCCAACTTTCTCTAAGGGAGGACAGACTTCGCCCTCTCCCCAACCCCACCTCCCTCCCCAGCCCCGGAGACCTCAAGGATTCTGGGAAAGGGAAAGAAGCCTCCTTTCCGCTCAAAGCCTTGCTGGCCCTAGGTAGGTACTTCAAGCACTCAGACCTGGCTTGGCTTTTTTATCTCCCTGCCACTAGATGGAACCACAGCATCGTTTTATTTCTATTCTATCTGGGCCTTGAATACCAGACTGTTCTTTCCTTGACAAAACAACAATTTATTAACATATTTGCTCATTTTCTGGGTACCTAAGAACATTTGGAAAACACAGAAAACCACAAAGGAAAAATATCCAAGGTATCAATTTAAAATTAGTGAAGTGTTTGGACTTTTAAACAACCGGGTGCACAGTCTGCATTCTTTATGAGCCCTAGTTTATGGCGCAAGGCCTCCTAGCAGCTGTGAACTTGCAGAGGGGCTCCCCTTGATGTAAAGCTCACCCTAGCACCTAGTACAGGTTACCTGCCATCCAAGTTAACTGTGGTCCCTGCCCTGGATATGAACTCAGTTTTTTCTTGAGTGTCTAGGTTGCAGCTACAGAAAAGAGCTAATAACAGAAAAGAGCTAATTACTGAATTGCAGGGTACAGACTGAGCTGGGGACAGAAAGGAGGAGGGGGGCAGCCAGAGGAGGAGTGGGGACTTGCGTTATCGGAGAAAAGGCAGTGGGATTCTCGGGCAGGACTAAGAAGAGCCTGCCTGCCAGGCGAGGTCCATGGTGGGGATACGTAGCCCAGGTTCTGGGAAAGAGAGTGGACACCCTTGGATGGGCTGAGTTTGGTCCTGGTGCCATCACTGGGAGCTCTTGTAGGTTCAAGCCCAAGCCCTGTACAATAAATTAAAATATTTAAATTAAATTCCATCATCCGGCATCCTGGATGATGGCCTAGCCCAGGAACCTATCAGCTGTGAAATCTATCTGAGCTCTGCTCAAGGTCAGTATTAAAGGAGATAAGAACAAAAGTAGCAAATATTTCACACACTCCAATTTCCCCAGGGCCTCGGTGGAGCCTGTGTGTCCCTGCCCAGGGGTTTGTTTATCCTTCCAGTTTCCAAGAGAAGAGGGCAGGAGAAAGGCTCATTTTTAGAACTTGAAATAAACTCCTGATTTTACAGATCTCAGGGACTTGCTCCTCCGTATCATCTTTGCATTCCAACCTTTTCCCTCCTGGAGTGTGTTTAATAATTTGGTTGTAATTCTTCTTTCTCCTGGGCGGCCACTGGGGTTTCTCCACCAGTAAGTGTTATATGTAAACAGGTCCCTATTAAAAAATGTGTTATTTGTGTAATTATAAGAGACATCCAGATGGCCTGCCTTTTCATTTGGAGAGGGAGGGAAAAAGTGTTTCAGAAGAAGCAATGCTTTGGAATTGGAGGAAAAGGAAAAAAAGAACAAAGAAAACAGACCTTAACTCGTTCCAAAAAACGTGTTCCAAGTTAAATGAAAGCCATTCGGTCACACCCATTGATTGAAAGAAGACAGGTCTGGGCCCCCTAAAGGGAAAGGAACATTAAAGCTCACGCAGGGTGTTTACTTTTTAATGAAGGAAGCCTTCAAATCCAGACTCCAGAATACTGGGAGCCTGTCTCCCAAACTTGTGTATCAAGAGTAATAAAGATTTAGCGCTGTATTTGAAGCGGTGATGATGCCACTTGAAATGGCAGCAGTGGTGGAGTGGAGTGGGACAACCCAGGTTCAGATCCTGTCCTTGCCTCCCACTCACCAGTTGAGGGATGATAGTAAGTCCTTTGACCTTTTTGAGCCTCAGTTTTCTCATCTGTATAATGAGGATGTGAACACCTGTCCACTGGATTGTCGTGAGAATTAAAGTAACTGTCAGCTTGCTGAATTACCTGATGAGGAAGAAATCAGCATCGTAATGTTAAAATTGGAAGACTCCTTAAAAGGTCATTTGTGGGTGGCCGTATGGCTCAGCTGGTTAGAGCGCGTGCTCTAAACAAGGTTGCCGGTTCAATTCCCGCATGGGATGGTGGGCTGTGCCCCCTGCAAGTAGATTGAGGGACGATGACTTGACTTGAAGCTGATGGGTCCTGGAAAAACACACTGTTCCCCAATATTGCCCTGTTTCCCAATATTCTCCCATTAAAAAAAAAGGATCATTTGTCCAGTTCCCTTCTGTGATGATCAAGGAAAGTTAAGACCAGAGAGGTAAAGTGCTTTCCCCATAGTCGCCCAGCATGACCGGGACCAAGACCCAAGCCTAAGTTGGAGTGCAGTACTCCCCCCCACCCCCATTACATCAAGGGCACCCACAACTGCAGAAGCGTCAAACTGTTTAACCATGTTAAACCCCCAACAGTGTGGTTTTTTTTCTCCTACCCAAGTGGCTCGGCAAGTTGAACTCTTCATTGGAACTGCTTCCCTTCTGTGTCATTTCAGCTAAGGGATGATATAGGGATAGCGGTTCCTACAGGGCTAGCAGTGGACTTTCTGATATAGACCGCCAAGTGCACATGTGAGGAACAGTGAGCCATGTGGTCACAGGGCTGAGAAACTTGGACATTATATAAATGTGCAAAATGTATAGAATACCTCCAGTTATTTTAGGTGCCAGCTCTTCTGGAGGGAAAAAAATCCGCCCTAAGGTTAAAAGGAAAAATGAGGCAGGGAGGTAAATAATGAAGTTTTCATAGCAATAGAAATTGTAAAACACTGTTAGTATCAAGTCTAGTAATAGAAAAGTACTATGAAAAATAAGACCCGTTGCTTCTCAAGGAATAGGTGCTCACAAGGCAGGAATGTGTACAACGGCCTTGCATGTCCCAGCCCCAACTTGCTGGATGGAGCTTACGGCTCTCTGCCAGGCATCTCTTACGGGGAGTGTGAACACTGATGGAAGTGACGGAGATGGATGAGGTGGTTGTGTAAGAATGAGGGACTGAAGTGTTAACTGCTCTAAATTCCGGAGCCTGCAGCCATCCTACAGACTTCACTGTGTCTGTCACTGAGTTAGAGGCTATTGAAGGAGAACTCAATCCTTTATTTCCCCTGCATTTTTTTTTTTAAAGTCCTCTGTCAATTTTTATTGTCAGAGGTCTCTCTGCTCCTTTTTTTTCAAGGGGCAGAGGGAAGTGTGGAGGGGGATAAGTTAGCATGTTGTAAACGGACATTGTTTCCGATTTCAGAGAGAAATGTACAGAGCCAGTTTTCTCTCGCCTTCACAGACCGAAGCATGGAAATGAGCAGGAAGTTTGCCCAGGGAAGCAGGTTTGCTACTTCGTCAGCTTCACACCTTTCATTGACTGTGACCCTGAACCAGGAAATTGCGAAAAGCTTAGCTGAGTCGTTTGCTTAAATAAATATTTGGTTTGTATGTGTTCACATTTCCCCCTTTGCATTTGGAGGGATGAGATGGGAAACCGTAGTAACTCCTGGATCACTTTGTTCAAAACCATTGAAAAACATCTACATCCCTCATGTGAAAATTGAGGTATCTGGTATGCCTCGCTAGTTGTTTACTGCATTATTTGTATTACTACCTTGAGTATCTTTAAAAGGGAAAAAAAACACAAAAACCTAATGAATCTGAACTGTTTGATTCACCACAGACTCACTTCCTGTTTTTGTTCATTTGCGTATATATCATTTGACATATTTTGCAATTCCTGCATGTGCTGTTTTGCCACCTTATGTAGATTTGGCACTTTGATGGGTTACCTACCTCTGTGCTCACACGTTCAATAGCTGTGTAGGATTTTATTCTAATCCTTGGTCTCCTGCTTAACCATTCCCCTATTGTTTCCAGTTTTTTGTTTTTAAAGATGGTGCCACTGACTGTATCTTGGTGGGGATTAGGGTCTTTTTTCCTTTGGTCCCCATGTTCATAGAGTGTCTGTCTCTTTGTCCCTGGGGTGGGGAGGATGCTGCAGTGTGGAGCCTGGGCATTTCTGCTGGTCAGCAGAGAAGGGGGAGGCCAGTGTGCCTTTCCCAGCCCCAGTGTGACTGGTCCTATGGAAAACTCCAGCGGGCAGCTCACTGCTGATTCAGTCACAGGCCTTCAGGGCCGGGCAGGCTGTGCCAGTCTTCTGTCTCCGCTGAGCTCTGAGCATGTTGAGCTTTTATTATTGCAGAGAAGAGGAAAGCTCGCTGCCCATCATCACAGGGCGAAGCCTCTTTCTGATGCAGAGGCGGGTGCTTTCAGATGGAGACATGAGGTACCGCCTTCCTTCTTTCCTTTCCTCTCAGCTTTGCTCTGTGCCTTGGTATGTCAGGACGGTTGGGGATGCCCTCTGTTGAAATGTTGAAACCATGAATGAATCATCCCAAAAATATTTAGACAAAGCAGCTACGAAAACCAGAGCTCTAGTTCCGAATGAAACATCCCTGGGGAAATGTGTGCCTGGGGGTGTGTTTACTTTCGTGCTGATGAATGCCTGCACATGCTTCCAGCTACTGCAGTCCTATTCATGGAGATGCTTTAGAAAGTAAATCCAGAGCGGTTTGCATGCGTATAGTCTCTTCCAAATATAGAAAGGTATAATTCACGTTTCCAGCAGCCTCCAGGATCTGTAAGAGGATAAAACCTGTATTTATCGACTCTGGTGATGGGGAAAATTACACTTGTACCCAGAGTGGATTATAAAAGTTCATCGTGCACTTTCTGAGCTTTTTCACTTCTTTGGAAAGTAGGCAGAGCATTTTTAACCCTGTCATGTTTTCTGGTACGAGTCGTTTGCAGTAGACTCTTCAAGGAGGTCTTTTTATATAAATAGCCATCAGTTTGTAATATTTTGCCTCCTGACTTCATTGAAATGACTGAGTTGGCCTCGCGCTGTGAAATTTGAGGCTCCAAAAAATGGCTCTCTACCTAAGAAGTTAGGATAATCTCGTGCCTTCCTGATAATCGATGCTGGCATTAGCCATGTTTTTTAGCAGAGATTAGGGCTTATTTGCACGCGTCTGGGAAATGTAGATCATGGTTCTTGCTCAGCAGGAAGCATTGGTTAGGAAGCTCCGTAGTGAACCAGTGTATTTTCATGTATACTTAATGCACGTACTAAGTCATTCTACCAGGCTGTCCTAGTTGTTGCAATCTTGCTTATCTAGCCCTAAACACAATGACTTCCTGGCCAGATTTATTTTCTACAATCTGTAGCCTGTTGTGCAACACATGAGTCTTTAAGAGGATTTAGAACTTTTAATTCACTGGTCTGGTGTATCATGGGCCTTGCTCTTAACAGCAGGTTCCAGAACAAGAATCCTGTGTTTCTTCTTAGCCGAGTAACGTTGGCCACAGTCTTCACAGTGTAAAAAAAAGATCAAGATAAAGGCTAGACTTATCAGCAGAGGATTAGCAAAGGAAGGAGTAACAAAAAGGGGGAGGGTAGGATGGGCAGTGGTAGAATCTGGCTTAAAAAATAACCTGGCCAGCTTTTATTTGCTGTGTCTTTCCATGCCTCTTATCTGGACTTTGCAGAATAAATGGGATAATGATTTTTAACACAACTGTGTAAAGCATAAAACACTACACCAATATTCATGATACTTGTTCCCAGTGACAAGTGGTCCCGCCACCATTTGTACCAATTGTCAGATGTAGGAGAAAAGCTTATTCTCATTGCTCTGGATTTAAAAGAACCTCAATGTGCCCACCTGTCAGGGTCTGTGTCACAGAAGTTGTCATATGTTCCAGCATCTTCTGCAGAAAGGCCATATGAAACCAGGACAGCAAGAACAGCCACTTTTAGAAAATCTTCTCTCTGGGGGATGATTGCCAGCTGAGGAAGTTTCTAATCTGGATCTTTGAAAGCTTCTTACTACCCTTCTCGTTCTCTGCCCGGCCCCTGGCCCTGGGAGCACCTGCCCCGCTGAGCTGTGGACTGCTGCCATCTTCCTGCCATCGGCTAATTAATTAGCACAGTCTCTTTGGAGCCCTTGAGGCCTTTGTCCTGTCCAGTAGCAGTTGTTTATCTGATGACCTGCTTGGCGCTGGCAATTGATTTCCAAACAGACGGCAACTCTTTATGAGTTGCTGGTGGTGAGTTCTCCAGCTCCACCAAGGTTGTGCTGGGGATTCACCAATTTTATGCAAACCAGGGAGAATAAAGATGGCATTGCAGGCTGAGTGGCATTTCCAGGAAGCATTTTGCTTGTGTTGGTAAAGTAATTTCAGTTTAATGTTCAGCTCGACTGGGAGACCGTACAGGTTTCATGGAGAGTCATAAATCTCACACATGGCCGTAAATGCCAGGGGTCTCTCCACAGGGCTTTGCCCATGTGGAGACTGGTGTTGGATAGGGTAGGACGAGCTGATGCTCTCTCCTCTGCCCAAGAGTGGAACTGGCAGGACTTCCAATTCCATAGGCTCTAGAAGTGGCTGGGGGACCTGAAACGGGTGGAGCTAGTAATGCAAGGTTAGAGCCGAGAGGGCCCAGGGAATAGGCAGATAGGCTAGTGCTGAGGCCCTCAAACTTCAGAGGGTGTGAGCTTCTCTAGGAAACGCCCAGGCCTGGCCTGAGACCCTGCTTCTGTAGGTCTAGGATAAGGCCTGTGACTGAATTTTAACAGGCGAGAAACGCTGGACTAGGAGACTTGGTGCTTGGCCTTAGAATAAACCTGCGCTCTGCCTCTGTCTAGCTTTGTGATTTTGGACAAACTAATGTTTTTCTATAAAATCGGGTGAATGCCTCACAGAGTTAGAAAGATTATGTGAGATGATATGAAAAGTGGTAAGAGAGCAAAAGATGGTACATACTTATTCTAACTATTATTGTTATTATTGACACATCGAGGAGGAAGAAGTCTAAAAGGCTGGGGAGAGGGGTAACAGCACCCCGGAAAACAGAAAAATGGGGTGTCCAGGGAGCCCTTTCAACAATTAGCACAAAAATGTAAGAATCCCCTAATCTTAGAAATAGGTTAGATCTTGAAATCCATTTGCAACCAGTGATTTTTTAACTGTTAATCATTTTATTTCAATCTTTTGAGTAATTAACTTATTCACAGATACTAACAAAGGGATACAGTCAAAATTCCTTCTCCCACGCCTTCCTGCTGTGCTGCTTCTGGCCCCCCATCACACATTATTTAATGATCTATAATAGTAATATTAGTAATAATATTAGTAATAATAGTTATTTACCATTTACTACATGCCACACACTGTTCTCTGTACTTTGTGAATATTAACTTGTTTACAAGCTCTGAAGCAGGTGCTGTAATTTTTGTCTTTTTGTGAATGAGGAGACTGAAGCTCAGAGAGGTTAAGTAACTTGCCCACAGTCACTAAGCTGTGTAGTGGGGCAGGGTTTTAAACCCAGATGGTCCAGCCCTGGAAGCCATGACTTTATCCATTACATCATCCTTCAATTGTTTCTTTATGCAAATACAATCAAATATAAAGATGTCATATTTTCCCCTCGTTTTTCCCCCAAAAGGTAGTATGTATTGCTTTCATTGTTCTGCCCTTTTGTTTTGGTCCATACCTAACACTACTTACTGGAAATCACCCCACATCAGGACAGAGAGAGCTTCCTCATTCTTTTTTATGTGATACTCTGTGGTTTTCATGAAAGACCCAGCCCTTTGTGGTCCAACCAGGAAGTGGAGACACAAGTGGGCTTTTGTACCTGTCCCTCTGGTCATTATGGGAGTGAGGGGCTAATTGAATAAACGTGTCTGCCAGCCGGTCTTTTAATTGAGGGATGCTATTGAGGTTCAAAATTGGAAATAAGAGAGGCAAGGGGGAAAAAAGGGAAGAAAACTTGTCAGTCCAAAAGCATTTCCAAATGCTGCTAGATGTCACCCACAAAAGGAATACTTAAGCAAAGCAGTTCTCCTGTGTTCCTGCAGAATCAGCAACTAGAGGCTCCCCTAAAATAGTTGCCTGTCAGAAATCAGTTCCCTCCTAAATGTGAGGCTCTACTTAGCTAATAACTCTGCAGCCGCCTTGCAGCAAGAATTAGCAAAATGGACATCATGCACTACTCTCACAAGAGTCTCCAAGGGAGAAGGGGGTAAAAGAGAAAATCCCCAGAAGCTGCCCCAAAGCCTGACAACTGTTAGGTGGTGGACTCTAGTCTCTTGGACTCTGATTCCTACAGAATATGCTTGTGTGCAGTGGACTTCCGTCGACTTTTTCTTTCCGGGTGCTTTCTCCCTAATGCCTTCTTGACAGTTATTTCCTCCTTTTATTTGTCTCTAGTTACATGTGTTAAGCTGATGACCAGGTTTTATTCCCCCCAAGTTAAGCTGCAGATGGAGTTTTCGCAAGGCCAACGGGAGTGAATTGATCATCGCTCTCTAGTACATACACATCTGTGATGTGGGAGTAGCTGCGTTTAACAAACAGCTGTTTTGGTTTGAAGGGAAAATTAATATTGACTGACTCAAATCCAGAAAAAAGAAGCAGATATTAAGTTCATTTTGAAAATTAAGGGTTCAAGTTGGTGTGAGGATAGGGAAGGGAAATTTTTCTTGACCCCTTTTTGAGACACTTACCAACGATTAGAATCACATTCAATTTCAAGGTACTTTTCACATGGAAAGTATTTTCTTTATAAAGTATGTATATCTTTATTCCCCTAGTATGTTTCTTTAAAAAAAAGAAAACAGTGAAATTTCCAAATTCTATTGTGAATGATAGAAGCAGAGTCCCTTTTTTTCATGGAACATACATCCAAGCCTGTTTTTCTCCTAGAAGACGCTCAGTGTTGCTCATCATTGAGAATGGGCTGATGGGCTAATGACAGCTTAAAACATCACAGGTTATTTATTCCTTGGATATTGTTGTACAGTTTGTGTTAAAATTATTTATATTGCAGAAGATAGAAGTTGAATTTTATCTCTGAAAGGGCTTCAGTGCATAAATTGTCCTCCAACCCTCCAGACTTAGTGCTACTCTTATTAGGGTCTTTGAATGGCCTTAAATGACTAAAGACCCGTCAGGAGCCAATGAGAAAATGCAGGTGAGAGTTTAACAAGACCCCAGCCCATAGTAAGCACTGACAAATGTTGATTGCTGTTATTATGACCTAACAAATGGGTATGATTTGCCCACTCCACCTACTACCTTAGGGGCGTCAACTTGAAGACCAAAGATTCTGTGTGTATGTGAAAGGCTGTGCACAGATATTTCATTAGGGGTCACTGACAAGGCAGCACTAAGGAAGTAAATCCTACTCCTTCCCACATGGTATGTTCTTCAACAGTGCAGAAACTCACTTGGCTGATATTCAACTTCTCTGAGCTTTCGTGGAGGCCTGAGGGGAGAAGGCTGCCCAGGAGTGGCCGATCCCACCGAGTCCCCCGTCTAATTCTGTGAGAGTCCCAGAAGGCTCCATTTTCTAGGAGAGAAAGTTGATGCCCTGTGAAGGGCAGAGGCTCCCTGACCTAGGTCACATGGATGGCTGGATGCAGACCTCTGTCTGACCCCAAGTCCAGTGCGCTCTTCAGTGCTGCCTCTCTTGGGAAAGAAGTGTGAGCAGGAACTCACGTCACCGTTGTAAACAGACAGCGAGAAAGAGAGGGAGAAGTGAGGAGAACAGATGCAGGATATTTCTCTTTTAAAAATAAAATGTCATGGAAGACATTTGGCCTTATACAAGTGGAGGAGAGAGTCACATTGACGTTGGAAAAAGCAGTCAAGGAATCCGAAGGTTCACGTACAGAGCCCGTCTGTAACCTGGAGCAAGCTAGCTTGGAGGGGATAAGGAAAAGGCCATGTCCCTTCAGAGAGTCTGAGAAACTAACAGATAAGAGTCAAGGAAAACTCAACATAAAATACCTTTGGACCCACAGTCGTCAGGTAACAAGCTTAGTTTTCAGTTTCACTTTACTCCTTCCAACTTTTGAAGAGAGCTTGGGGAGCATGGCGGACAAATCATTCTAAATTCTAACACATCTCCCAGGGCGTCGTGCTCGGGAATGCTGACATGGAAGTCAGGTCTAGGCGATGGGCCCACTTTGCCAGTCACAAGCTGGGTGACCTTGGACAATGCCCTGCCTCTCTGTGGACCTCCATTTTCATATCCAAAAAATGAGGGAATAAGACTCCATTCATTCATTCATATAACACATTTTTAACCAAATTCCCGACTAGAACCTCTTGTATTATATAATATTTAATAAAAGTGACAGATTTGACTTGTTCCTGATCTTAGAAGGAAAGCATTTAGCCTTTTATCATTAAGTTTGATATCAGCTGTGAGTTTTTTCATAAATGCCCTTTTCAGGTTGAGTTATTTCCACTGTAATCTAGTTTATTTAGTGTATGCATCCTGACAGGGTGTTGGGTTTTATCAGATGCTTTTTCAACATAAATCGAGTCGATCCTATGGTTTTTGTTCTTTATTTTATTAATACGATGGGTTGCATTAATTGATTTCTGGATGTTAAGCAGCCCTGCATTCCTGGGATCAGTCACACTTGGTCATGATTTATAATCCCATTTATAGATCGCTGACTTTGACTTGCTAATATTCTGTTAAGGATTTTTGCCTCTATATTCATAAGGGATATTGGTCTGTAGTTTATCACAAATACTTATTGAGTAACTTCTATGCCAGGCATTAATCTAGGTATTGGGGATTCAGCGATATTTCAGAACAGTTAAAAAAATCTTCTTTCCTGGAACTTACATTTGAGTGGGTGACTAGCAAGGATGCTATCCCCTTGCATTTGACAATTTTTTCTCTGTCCTCTCAATGATACCCCCTGATCCAGCCTCAGGGCTTACGCGCTAGATTTTTGGTGAACTGGATGTCAGTGTCTGGGGATTAGAAGGGACCTGCTTTCTTTTTTAAACATCCACATAGAAAAGGGCACACATGAATTTTCACTAACTGACACACCCTTGTAGCCAACACCTGTATCGAGAACAAAATAGACCAGCATCTGAGAAAATCCTTATGTCCCTTCTAGTCCCAAACCCTCGCACCATCGGAAAACCACCTCCAACTTCTAATACCAGGTATTAGTTTTTTGAACTTTATAAAAGAGTCATACTCTCGGTGCCCTTTTGCATATTGGTTCTTTCACTGTATTTGTGAGATTCATTCATGTGGCTTCATGTAATCATGGTTTGTTTATTTTCATGATTTTTGTATATACATTGTATCCATTCTATTATAATTGGACGTTTGGATTATTTCCTGTTTGGGGCTATGACTCCACAGTATGGCTGTGCACTTATGTGGCTCTGTCTTTTGGTAAACATGTTTGCTCACTTTGGCGTATGTACCCAAGAGCAGAATTGCTCTGTCATAGGATATATTTCAGTTCAGTTTTAGTAGATTCTGCCGTTTTCAATTCCGGGTGCTATATATGATCACCAACTCACAGTAGCCATTCTGGTATCACATTATGATTTTAATTATCATCTTATAAAACTAAGATTTATGTTCCTTTTAAATGTGACAATTAAACAGAGCCATCTGTTTACCCCAGGTATTTTCTTCACAGATATTGCAGCTATTTACCCCTTTCATGCTAGTGGTAAAATCAAGAGGCCATTGCTGTCCAAATTTCTTCCACAGCCCCTGACTGTCTTTATATCTCCGCAGTAAGAAGAAAAATGACTCTGAGAAATCAATCAAAGCCACCCGGAAGCGAGTGCCTATGTATCAGTATAACATGGATTTTGAGAAAGTGGGCAAATGCATCATAATAAACAACAAGAACTTCAGCAGATTGACAGGTAGGTGTTATGGGCATGGGCTCACCTTTCCTGTTCCCTTCCAGTTTCTTCAACTTGTGTTAAGACTTGTATAAGACGTTCAGCAGAGAATGCTGTGCCCGTCTGTTGGGCAGACAGCCTCTCTGTAGATGGGATTCGCATGTCCAAGAGAAAGGGATGCAGAGAAACTGGGAGCTTTCCGTCTAAAGTCCTACCATGTGCATTAGCTGATGTGGGACTTGGAACAAAGGGCTGAGAATCAAGGGGAGCTATTTGGCCCTGACTGGAGGTGAGAGTTAGCACTTAGCTGCACTTGGCCCCTGACGGGATGATGCTGGCATACGGTGCTCAGCCGGGGTTGCTCATCATGAGCTGGTGCTTGGTTCCCACAGGTATGAGCGTCCGGAATGGAACGGACAAAGATGCTGATGCCCTTCGCAAGTGCTTCCAAAACCTGGGTTTCAACGTGACCGTCTATAATGACTGCACTTGTGCGAAGATGAAGACTCTGCTGAAGCAAGGTGCGTGCCTCCCCACTCGTCCCTCAGTCTTTGTCCTGCCCCAGCTGGTCAGAAGGCTGCTTTCCCAGGACACAGGGGTTTCAGCATGGGAAGCCTTTCCTTCCTCAGGGCCACTGCAGGCCTGTCTCCAGAGTAGAAAACTTTAGCTCTCTCTCTTAGAAAACTTAGATCTCTCTCTACAAAGAGAAAATCAACTTAGATGCCAGCAAGAGAAGTAGGTTCTGTATATACAGAACCGTCTCAATTTCAAAAGGCTGATTCCCGGAGAAGTAACAATCTAGGTCCTTCTGCCCAGAACAGAGTTTAAGGGTAAACTTTGCTCCGGTGGCAGGTAGAGAAGAATAATCCTCATATGCCTCAGAACTACTTTACTCCATCCCCCAGCCCTGGCTACCACCATTCTGCTTTCTGCCTCTATGAACTTGACTCCTCTAGGGACCTCATAAGTGCAATCATCAAGTATCTGTCCTTTAGTGACTGGCTCGTTTCACTTAGCGTGATGTTTTATTTTCCTTAACAAATACTTGCGTGATACTTATTATGTGGCCTGCCTTGCAAATATGAACTCATCTGTTAGGGATATTGTTTCCATTTTACAGACAAGGACACCAAGGCACAAAATGGCAAAGGAACTTGCTCAGTGTCACAGACCTGACAAACAGCAGGGCCACCCCCTTCAACACCCCAAAGTGCCTCCCAGCAGCTGCCTGAACCCCTCCCACACTTGAGGCTCACTGCTTCATGAGGCAACCCCATTCTGGTTTCAGACTGAGTGAGAAGTCTAGAATTCTCTCTCTCTCTGACTTCTCTCCCCTGGTCTCCTCTCTAGAGGGTTGCTCCTGCCCCTGAACACCCGTTTGTCCGTGGCAGCTGCCAGGCTGGAAGGGAATACTACAGCTGAGGACCCACAAGACTTAGGTTTTAACTTTGCAATGTTCAAATCGCTTGCTTGCAGCTTCTGAAGAGGACCACAGTAATTCAGCCTGCTTTGCCTGTGTCTTATTAAGCCATGGAGAAGAAAACTTAATTTATGGAACAGACGGCATGATAGCAATAAAGGACCTGACGGGCCATTTTAGGGGCGATAGATGCAAAAGCCTCTTAGAGAAACCCAAACTCTTCTTCATTCAGGTAATCCCTTTTCAAAGTCAGTACAATTGAAAATTGGAAAGATTACCAAGTCACTTGGATTGTATCCTTTTTACAAATCTACGTGCTGTTTCAATTTGGGTATGAAAATCTGGGTTTTGTTTTTCTACCTCTAAACACTTGGCAGCTGTATTTGCTTCCGATACCAAATCATGAGGGTTTCTTGACTTTGAATACTCTTATTTGCTTGGCTTGCTAATTGAACTCAGCATTCATTTAGGCATTCATCAGATTTATCATTGAGCTCCTAGTACATGCCAAGCACAGTTCTAGGCGCGGGGACACAGCAGTGAACAGCTCACACGTTGCCTTTCCCAACGCCATGGAATGATGTCTGCTTTGATATTCAGGCATGCCGGGGGACAGAGCTTGATGACGGGATCCAGCCTGACTCGGGGCCTGTCAATGACACCGATGCCAGTCCCCAGTGTAAGATCCCGGTGGAGGCCGACTTTCTCTTCGCCTATTCCACAGTTCCAGGTATCACCTCCATTGTCTGCTAACTGGACCACGCCGTTCCACCATCAAAATGCTGCAGTGCTAAATTACTGCAAACATAGTGGCTTAACACACACACATGTACGTCTGATCATACGGTGCTGGAGGTCAGAATTCCAACATGGGTTGGCAGGGCTGTGTTCCTTCTGGAGCCTCTAGAGGGGAAAATCCACGTCCTTGTTTTTTGCAGCATGGTAGACTCTTCTGCATTCCGTGGCTTATGGCCCCCTTCCTCCAGCTTCAGAGCCAGCAACTTCACAGCTCTCTGACCCTTTTTTCATTCCTGCATGGCTCTCTCTGACCACAGCTGGGAGAAGGTCTCTTTTAAGGACTCCTATGATCAGATTGGGCCCACCTGGATAATTCAGGCTACTCTCCTCTCCATAACCTTAATCACATCTGCAAAGTCCCTTTTGCCACAGCAGGTAACATTCAGTCACAGATTCCTCAGTGAGAACATGGACGTCTCGGGGGGCCATTATTCTGCCTAGCACAGGGATATTTTCACTTTTCTCTCCAAGAGAGCAGAATTCTCTTATTATTACTATTCTCATTGGTAATTGGAAGAACAGACATTTCTATAGTATTTTAAATTTATACAGTGTTTTTCATATTTTGTACCTCATACCATCCTTACGATAACTATGTAAGTGGTTAGGAAAGGTGTTACTGCTGTTCTAATTTTACAGATTAAACAAATGAGCTTGGGTGAGCCTAAGTGATGTGTTCAAGGTCACATAGATATTTCGGTACGTAATGGAGGTATAGATCAGACCAGAATTCCTTTACACTGCAAGCTATATAAACAGGCAGTAGAAACGCTAGTGGTGAGCGGCCTGCGCATTATTCACCGAGCTCCGTGTTTGCCTGAGTCAGTTCGATGAAAGGCCTTCCTGTGTTTGGGGGAAAAACCATCACTAAGTTAGAACTCTCCCAGCTATAGTAGTATGTCAAATGCTTTACACAGAGGGCTTGGTTATAGTAAATAGGTCAGTGTGTTTGGAAAACCGTCTCTGGCAGGACCTATATATGGCATGTTGTGAGAATGGTAACTTTACAAATTTTAAGGATTGTTTAAGAAAATAATTTGGTCTTCCTGCTCTTGAGAGCGAAGCAGTGTCATTGGGGCATCTATCTGCGAACAAACCCCGTGGTAGCATTGTAGGTGCTCTGAGCAGGGTCTGGGGGAAGTAAAGGAAGAACCGTGAACTCTCAGGAGGCAGGTGAGAGAGTCTGTCCTAAAAGAGAGCTGCTGTAACTGAGTCTGGAAAAATCAGACAGGGTAGGGGGATGGTTTCACCAGGCAGAGTGCTGAGGGGTCAGCTGCCCAAAGCACTGGTAAAACTCAAAAGGCTGGACCACAGGGTGTGTTAGTTAGCTCAAGCTGCTGTAACAAAACAAAACACAGACTAGGGGGCTTAAACAACAGAAATGTGTATCTCCCAGTTCTGGAGACTGGGAGGTTCAAGATCAAGGTGCCGGCTAGTTTGGTTTCTGATGAGGGCTCTCTTCCTGGTTTGTAGATGACTGTGTACTCACATAGCAGAGAGACAGAGGTTACAGCACAGGGTGTGCCAGGGCATTGGCAAGATTCAAACCTGGACACATGAGCAGGGAGCCCCACTGCGGTGGGCTCTGTGTGCTGTGCCAAGCAGCCTAAACTTCACCTTGAAACAGAGTGCAAGGAACTCTTCTCGATAGGAGAGTCACAGGATGAGATCTGCATATTAGAATCGTTATCACAGAGACCATATAGGATGGGTTAGAGAACATGAACCCAGGGGCAGTAACGAAATAGAGATGGTCGTACATATCTAGCCTCAGCAGGCTATTCCATTGAATGAGATAACTTGTGTGACATCCCCCACAAATGAAATGCATTGTCGTACTGCTTATGCCTCAGTGCCCAGGTCTTCATGCTGGCAGTTGTCAGTACTGTGTGCTGCAGGAAAGAGCTCTGAGTGTACCACGGTCACATTACACAAATAGGTTATTTCTATTTTTTATACATTTATTCAATAACTGATTGCCATAAACAATAATATGACACAGTTCTCATGAAACTGATGTGCCTTATTGACAGCGAGAGGAAGAAGCACAGCTCATCACTTAAACCAAATACAACTTTCTGTTTCACACTGTCTTTTTAAGTTGGGGTATAGAGGTGTTGGGATCTTCCCTGCCCCAAACAAAAACTAGTCGGTCCACAGCTTTGCTGCTCGTGCTAAGAGATTAAATAATATTGCGGTCACTTTTAAAGTCACAGTCACAGTACTTAACCAGGTTGTCCAGTCTGAGGTACCAACTAAAACCCCATACCTGACTTGGCTTTACATTTCTCACAATTCCAGATCAGCCCTGCAATCAGGCTGAGGTGCTAAGGGGCCTTGATCGTTCAGTTTTCTCACATCGTCTCCCACTTGTCAAATCCGTTTTTCAATTCTCCAAAGTCGAAGATGGGAGGGAGGGAGGCAAGTTAAGGTCCCGTGGTCACCTGGCTTCTTGTGCTCTGGACCATTGAGATGATAAAGCCTGGTGCTTTCCTCCTGGGCGTTTTCATGAGAACAGGGTTACCTGGGGCCCACTCTTCCTTGGCCCTTGGATTTGCTTCTGCATTCCTGGTTGTGCATTGTGGCCATCCTCCACGGTACTTGTCCAGCCTCTTTCTGCGGAGGTCTCCTTGCCCCTTCAAGAGATCCTGTTGGACAGGACCCAGGGCAAATGGAGAGCCAGCTTCCTCTGCTATGGACCACCTGTGGTCCATGAGAAGCACACCCTTCGCCCTACTTGCTGGCCCTCCCAGAGCAGTAGGCTCTCCTGACTCTGCCCTAAGGCAGTTGGTTAGTCACCTCTTGCCTCTAGATTTCTTCAGCAGGAACCAGCCTCCAATTCTCCCTCAATAGCAGGGAGAATTCTCTGCAGTTTCCTGCAAACTTCCGAGGCTTGGATTAGAAAGTAGCACTCACCCCAAAGCATGCTGAGGAGTTCCTGAGTTAGGGAGGGGTTCTCCAGCATTTCCTTTGGAAAGCTTCATGTGCCAACTTGTCTCACGCTCACGTAGTTAAATATGTGACATGTATCCATCCCAGAACATCAAAGCTTTTGTTGAGCATCTTCACACAATCATTTCATTCTAAAATGTTTGCTCTCTGAGCACACCATCACCATCCTCATTAGGGACTTGCATGCAGAGTCAGTGGAATCCTTTCAGAAAAGCCCCAAACCCTGAGCGCTCATGCTCAATAGTGAGCAGAGCCTCGGCCAGGTCAGCTCATCTGATCTTCTCTCTCCTCTCCTGTTGCAGGCTATTATTCCTGGAGGAGCCCCGGAAGTGGTTCCTGGTTTGTGCAGGCCCTCAGCTCCATCCTGAACGAGCACGGAAAAAGTCTGGAGATCTTGCAGATCCTCACCAGAGTGAACAACAGGGTGGCCACGCAGTTCCAGTCTCAGAGTGATGACCCGCGCTTCCACGAGAAGAAGCAGATCCCGTGTGTGGTCTCCATGCTCACCAAAGAACTCTACTTCGGAAAATAACCATTCCAGGAGTGTACTCTAGCTCAGATATGGATCATTTATTTGTTATGAATGAGAGTCTCTCTCTTTCTCTCTCAATCTCTTTTTTTTTTTTTTGGATGCTCTTGAAACATCCAGCAGTTCTAAAGGATTTTAATTTTAGGAAAATTTATTGATTCAAGGGGAAAACAAACTCTCTGGTGCTGTCTTAGGGTCTCTGAATTTTCAGAGACCTTTTTTTTTTTTTTTACCAATGGTTTCTACTTGACTTTGTAATTTTCTATTAAGATTATTTTCTGATTATATTATTATTCTTGTTGTCGCACTTAATACATACAACAAAAATGACCTCTGCAGATGACTCTTGGCTGTGTCCACCGTGGTTGGTAAATCATCAGATTCCTATTTGTACCTGGCAAAGAGAGTCGCAGTGCTTGACAAAACACAGCCGAGGGACTGTTCAGTCCCCTGTATTGCAGAAAGTGGGTATTGAGTGAGGTTTGAGTGATTTTTCTTCAGTGGCTGGGGGCAGATTCTCAAGCAGAAATTTCCCAATAAGTTAGGAAAATAGTGTAATGATTCTAATATGTATCCGTCCGGATCCAGTCAGAAAAACAGAAACCGTTCTAGGTGTTTCAGTAGAGGGAATTCACTAGAGGAAATTGACGTGCGTAGATGACAAAAGAGAAGCCAAATAAAAGGCGGGTTGTGAGGAGGTGTGGTTCCCTGAGCCCAGAAGCTGAGGTCACCCACAGGCGCTGGGACTATGGTAGGGGCTGTCTGGTGAGCACTGCGACCACTGACGAGTTACAGAAAATGGAGCCATGGCAGGGACGGAGCCCGGGCAACACCAGATGAGTTAGAAATGGAGAAATATCCTGTTACCACTTCTGCCCTTGTCTTCCTGTAGCACCTTACCCTTCCGCCCTACCTGGAATCCAGCTAAGAAGGGCCCTGGGCAGTGTAAGAGCAAAGCAAGAGACAGTGAGGCAGGGAGGAACGAGGAGTGGATAGAAGCCTGACCATAATGTGAATAGAAGTATCATAATCCTTGATGTGCAGCGATCCCTCCATTCAATCATTTATTCATTCAGTCATCAGATAATCTGTGTACGACTATTGCCCGCGATGTGCAAAATAATCTCTTAGTTTTAAGATACACCTGGAACTTTTTAAGTTATTCCAAGCCTTATCCTGAGTAAATTTTGTGTTGGTGGTGTTCTCTTTTCAATTCTTGATAAATTACTATTTTATTCTCCGAATAACTGGTGAGCAGACAAATGTTCATATTTATTAACGTGGTTACTTAATTCCTAACCTGCTCAGTTTGCTTTCCTTTTGCAGTGTTTTATGGCGATCAGAAAATGAGAAAACAGGATAAGACTTGACCTCAACACAAAATATAATTCACATTTCTTTTGATGTTAGAACACTAAGAAAACAATAAGCAATTTCTTTGGAAGCTGAAACTCTTCATATAAAGGGTTAACCAACTTATAAAACTGTGATGGGCTGCCATTTATTAATTTGGCAACAAAATCAGATGGTATAAAAGTATCTTCTTTCACTAGAAAAACTAATTTAGGGCCAGTGTATTAGACTTGTCCCTGGTTTCCTGCCATCTAAAATATACCCAATGTTCAAAATTTAAGTGGAGATCATGAATCAAGAATGAGCAAGCATCTGTCCTGCTTTTCCCAGAATTCACAGGCTGTTCTGTGGAAAACAGACTATCTAAAGTCCCTATCATAGAAATAAATGTGCCTACGTGCATTGTCATTTGAAGTAAAAATCATAGCACTCTAGTTATTTGCCTTGGAAGCTTTAGTAAAGAGAAATGATCCCAAGCATCAGTGTTAATTTTTTTTTTAAACTCTGACCAGTTATAGGCATTCGGTTTATAAATAATGAATGTTACCTCATGTCCCTTAGTCCAGAGACATAAATCACTGTTAAGAAAGAACCTTCATCCTTGACTCCATCATGGGGCAGACACTTGTTTACCAAAATTAGAAATCCTGTTCCAAGCATGTGTTCAGTCACAACCTTCATTCTTAAACTTGCTGATTTTGTATCATCTGAAATTCTGATGACAAGTTACCCTAATGGAGAACTCCATCCTGGTGAATATACATTCCTAGTTGCCATTCTTGTTTGGAACTCAAGCCCCCCTCTTACCAGAGTAACAGGCAGACAGAGCTCTGTTGTCATGTGAGGAAGATAACAGATCAGTGGTGACATAATGGGTTTAGATCTGTTTCTCTGTGTTTTTTTCTCAGTGCCACTAAACTACTGTTAAGTGTCAGCTTTAGTCCTGCCCTGAGCTTTATCTGAGTAAGTTTTCCCTAAACCATCATAAGCCTATTTTTGTTTATAAATTGCCTCAAATAGGTCTCAAAATAAAGTGCTGAGGTTCAGTGTATCTGTGTGGGTTGCAGCCTCAAGGAAACCCAGGCCTCTGTGAGAAAGAAAATGATGTCCGTTGACCAGGCATGGACACTGGTTGACAAATCTTTATTTTGTCCAATCTTGCAGTGTCATCTGAAATCTTGTCCAGCTACTCTGGCTACCAAGGATTGCCTGTTGACCTCCTAGGAGTATACCCTGCCCTCTAGCTTTTCCTCTGTCAGGCCCTTTTCCAGCAGACTTCTGGCTAGGTGAGAAGCTGTGATGCTCACCAGTTTAAAGCAGCAATTCATCTGTGTATTAGGCAGCGTAACACATACTATTAACGCAGGTATCACTCATTTCTGAAGGAATGAGATCCTTCAGAAATGTTCTTCAAAGGTGTGCAAAGTAAAGGGTTCTTTGACACTTTGCCTCGTAAGTATTTGAGTATCTTCCCCTGGGAGCTTGGCAGAAATGCAGAATCTCAGGCCCCACCCCAGACCTACTCAACCAGAATCTGCATTTTAACCAGATCTCCAGGAGATCCATGTGTTCATTACACCGTGAGAAGCTCAGTTTGGGGGGCGAGGATCACTTGTATACACATTGTTGCTTCCCGGAGCTGATGACGTATATACTTAAAAAGAATTAGTGAAAGAACATACATGTTTTGGGGCTTTCATGAAGACGTGTTTTCAAACATCTCTGAACCTTCAGCATATCCTCTTGTAAAACTACATGATACCCTTAATTTACATGGTATACTTTCTATGCCCTTCTCCATGTTAAATGAGCCTCTGTTGAGCGATGTAATAGGATTGTTTATATGTTCTCAAAGTTTCCACAAATGTGAATTGCAGCCTTTAAAATGTCTTCATAAACAGAACAGGATTAAGGGAGCCATTCCTTGCACGTTTTCATTGGCGGCAGGCGCTGTTATGCATTGAAGCCACAGAGTTTGTCTATTTCCATCTATCCTTGGAGCCAGGAGACACACAGAGAATTATTCTCTCTCCCTGCCAGTGTACTATCAGGCCGTAGATCACCCTTTTGATAGACCTCAGGGCTTTGTTTTAGGATCAGATGGCAAATAATTCCTTTTGATTCAAATCATTAACACACTCCAAGAGCACATTTGGGAGGCCCCAGCGACCACCACAGTCCTGATGTGGCCATACAAACTCCGCTCACTTGCAGGGTCATGTATAAATAGCTCTCTAAAAGTATATGATCAACATCTGAAGACACAAAAGCCAAATATGATGAGTTGGCTTTGGTGTGACTTTTGGTTTTATATGGCACTATAAATATTTATGGAACTACAATTTTCTAATAAATTTGTTTTAAGCATAGAAAAGCCAAACTCTGCCAAAGGATTTAGATTTGGAAGGTGCATGGGGTTATGGCTGCAGACACACAAGGCTGAGCATTTCTTGCGCCTTGATGGTCCAAATCGTGGATGGCTTGGGGGTGAGGAAAGATGTGGGAGAGAGGAAAGTGTAAGCAGTCTGATAGCTTTGGTCTAAATTGCTAGTTCCAGCTTAAATTGTTTAAGGCATATCTAAATCAGCATAGCATCACATTTTTATCTCAGGATCTAGGGTTAGCAGAGGTGTTTTAATCATCAGTACTTAAAAATTCGGCTCTGAGTCCAATCCAAATTCCAAGTCCAGCCCTGCCATTTGACTTTTTAACACCATGTACCTTAGGCAACTCTTCAGTTTCCCCATCAACACATGAGGTTAGTAACACTGTGAAGATTAAATGAGAGAACGTATGTGAAGTGCTTAGCACAATGCCTAGCATAAAACACTCAAAATGTAGGTATCAAGACGACGATGATGATGACCATGAGACAACTACAACAATGACATGAATGGACAGGGCAAGAATAGAAGACCCTCCACCCTCTTTCTGCTTCAAGGACTGTTCCCTTGACCATGTCTTCTAGTCTATGCCCTTCAAGGTGAGGTCTCTCAGAAGTGCAGGGAGACCTGCACCAAAATCTCAATACCAAAGATGGAGTTATGCACCAAACTTTTAAACAGCTTTAGTAAATGCCAGGTGTTGTGTTAGCGGTGGGGCTAAAACGGTGACTCAGAAATGATGCTTTCCCCAGAGGCAGTAAGCACATCACTAGTAAAACAGTGGCTGTAACAGAGTTGTGTGTACAGTACTCTCGAATACAGATGACGGGGGTGTCCCTCTGCTTGGGGAGTCAGAGAGGGATTTCCCAGAAGAAACATCCACTCCTTTTCTATTTTAGCCTCCCAGCAAGGCCGAGAAAAAGCAGAAGAGAAGGGGAACGAAGGAAGGTCATCAGGGAGAAGATGGTTCCTTTACTCTAGTGATTCTCAAACTTGAGGGTACCTGAGAAACCTGGAGGATCTGTTAATGAAACAGATTCCTGCGCCCAATTCACCCCCATTGTAATTAAGTATTTCTGGGGCAGAGACCAGGAATCTACACGTTTAACAAACCTGCCTGAAGATTCTGATGTAAGTGGTCCTAGGGTAGCATGCTTTATACTGATACCCAAGGTTCCCTTGCAGATCAGCCAGCAAAGTGTGAAACTGCGGGAAAAGACCACCAAAGGGCCACCCATGCATTGGTTACTCACAGACCCCATCACTGAATCAGTTTGGGCTGCTGCAACAAATTGCCATGGACTCGGTGGCTTGAACGACAAATTTTTATTTCTCACAGTTCTGGAGGCTGAAAGTCCGAGATCAAGGCATTGGCAGATTCAGTGTCTGGTGAGAGTCTGCTCCCTGGGTCATTGACTTCACCTTTTTGCTGTATCCTCACATGGCAGAAGGGGTGAGGGAGCTCCCTGGGGTATCCTTTATAAGTGCTCAAATCCTAGTCGTGAGGGTTCCACACTTACGACCTACTCACTTCCCAAAGGTTGCACCTCCCAATACCATCACATTGGGAATTAGCATTTCAACATACGAGTTTTGGGAGGACACAAACTTTCAGTCCATAATACTCGACTAGCCATCCTACCCCCAGTTTGGCAAAGGCACAAGTATGCTCAGAACTAGAGAACTCTTGCCCAGAAACTTCCAGAGCCTGAACAGGAATTTCGAGCCCAGGGCAACTTTTGAGGAAATCTGTGAAGTGTAAGGGAGGAGTGGACCAGCAGATAGATTGCAATGAGTGGATCCAGGTGCACTAGCTTCTCCAGCTGGTGTCAGCAGGCACACCTCTTTCCTTTTCCTGTCAAATCACTTAGGCAATCATTTCTAAACAAGACGGGCCACTTACATTTTTCCAGTACCAATTAGGTACCCCAATGCAAAATGCTCCCTTTATCAATATTACTGGTATTTTTAAAGGAACCTTTCATAATTAGTATTAATTAGACCACTATTAAGTAGGGAATGAAAAAAATGATTCCCAAGTGAATGTTTTTTATGCTAGGGTGTAGGACCAACTTAAAAGCTTAGGAAAATCAGCTTTTGTAAATGATCTTTTCTGAAGCTTCCAGCTGTATTAAGTGCTGACAGTTTTTAAGCACTGAGATGAAAGAGACAAAGTCTTTTTCTTTCGTGTTGCTAATTGCAATTTTACTTGGCATTAGAAGCCTGCTTTCCTCTTGAGACATTTGCCAGCACACATTAATTACACAAATATTTACAGACTGCTAAAGCGCAGGGGCAGCTTATACCAAAAAAGATATGGAACACTTGAAAAAAAAAAAAAAAGCTTCTTTGACACATTATATTTGTGGCCAGTTACCCAGAATCAGCATAAACTATTTGCCCCTTCGCCTCAGCAAATGTGTTTAAAGAACATTGTCCCTGGGTTGATTTAGTGTGTCCTTGGCTGGCAATGGCTGCTGAAGTCTTTCTTCAAGAGCTTTGTGGGTGACACTTCTTTTTTTTTTTTTCAGGGTTAAAAATAAGGTTTCCAAAAATACAGATGCATCTTATGGATTGCTATATTGTCAACATTTTTCATCTTCCAGGCCACCCGCATGGCATGGAAGAGGTTTATCCAGTGGTTATTCCAAATCCCAGGAGCTTCAGAAGGCTAACTTGAGCAAGCTGGAAAACATGTACAGCAAAGCCCCCATGCTCAGTGCCATCTTGCTTTCTTTCCATGCTAGTTAAGAATAAAGGCTCTGGAACCAGGCAGCCGCGTTCAGATCCCAGCTTTGGCACTTCCAAGTTATGTGATCTTGAGGAATCTCTCAAGCTCTCTAAACCTCTGTTTCTTCATCTTAAAACGGAAAGCGTTCTATGTCAGTATCTAGGAAATGGTACCTACCTCCAGGGGTCTTGTGAACAGTAAATGAGATATTGAGTGCCAAGCACTTAGCACGAGGCCTGGCACTGGGGAAGTAGTGAAGAGTGTTTGATCGTGTTTTGTAAACCAGCCTGACCTAATAACTAATTGAGGCCACAGGAAGGAGATTAGGAAGGGGGAGAAAGGGAAGTGCCAGAAGATCTAATACACAGAAGCTCTTTCTGAGGATAATGGCTACTCACGTTAAGGAAAGGAAGAATGTGGGCGGCAGCTAAAGCTGTCAGGTTGCTGGGAGATCACAGGGAGGCAGACCCATGAGCCTAAGCTTCAAAAAAGGAATGGGTAATAAGTGTAGAGATGTCCCATAAAATACAGGCTGCCCAGTGTATGCAGGGTCTTAGCTCCCGCTCCTGGCACAAGGACGCAGGATATGGTGAAGCCAAAAAGGAAAAACGGAGCCATGGATAGGGGGTCATGCCACTATGTTCTCGCTGGCAGCTGGGTTGGAGATGCAGGAAGTAGGATCAACACCATCCGCAATCCATAATCCACTTGCTAACTGCACTTGCCAGCTGCAACCCGCCGTCTGCTTCTCTGCCAACCAACCAACCCTGTAGCGTCCACTTCTCTGCCAACCAATCAACCCCCTAGTGTAGCCATGGCAGTTATATTAGTGACTAATGGTGAACCAGTTACAGCTGATGGCCAACTATCACAGCTGATGGCCATCTACTACCCGAGCCAGCACCTTTCCACGTGAGGTCGAGAGCCTGGAAACTGCAATCTGGGACACTGTCCCCACACCCAGTTAAATTGGAATTTCAGAAAGAACAACATTTTCTTAATGTGAGTACATCCCAAATATTGCTCAGTTTAACTGAGCGTTCTGTTTTGGTGAAGTTATTTTTGACTGCTTTGCTTTGTTTTGTTTTATTATTTTGTTTTTGTTTGTTCATTTGTTTTGCTCAGTTGGGCTACCCCAGCCTAACTCTGCAGACCACTGCTGCAGCTGCCATCACCTCCTCTTGGCCCCGAATGCCCACTGCACAGGGCTGTTGGGAAGCACCACAAAAAATGTGTGGGAAAGGCTTTGCAAACTCTAAAGAACTGAAAATCAAGTCAAGAGGCGTTTCCTTGGGTGGGTGTTGTTATGAAAACTCTAAGTCATGAAGCAAAAGCCAGGTTTTTATGAATTTAAGGAGCTGTATGGAAAATTCCAAGAAGTCTAGGGAGTTTATTCAGAAGGGGGGGGGGGTTTCTAGAGACCCTACTGAGAGGAAATACATGGGATGCTTCTCAACCGTGGCTGTACCTTAGAAGTACCTGGAGATCTGTTCCATCCCCAATGCCCAGGCAACACCCCAGACCAACTAAGGAACTCTGAGGGTGGGACCAGGAATCAGCATTGTTAAACTTCACGTGATTCCAATTTGCAGGCAAGCTTGTAACCCAGTGGTAGAATACACTGGAGTGGGGTAGGTTGAACAATTTAGAAACTTTGGAGCCTGTGGAGGGTCCTAAAGGACAACATACTCTTTAGTGAGAATTGATGTAAAAGGGGAGCAAGGGAAAAATAAAATGAGAGGAGGGAATTATAAAGACATATATTCCATCTGCTTAAAAAAAAAAATCTTAAATTTTAAAACATTTAAAAATAACACAGAGTGCCAAAAAATATATATATACATTTTAAGAAAGGAAAGAACTGTATTAAAATTGTAATACTCAATATACTCGTATACTGATAACAAAAGATAAATACAAGTCATATGTATACATTTTTTTGGCACCCCCAGTATATGTACCAAGGGCAAATGAGTATGGCTATTTTTAAAACCAGGAGATGTGGATGTGTGCTAGAAGCCCTGGATTAGGTAAGAATACCAGGTGAGAAATTTCTGTAATTAATCAATCAGCACCTGACAGCCACATACCCAGTGGAACAGTGGCCCCTCTCACTTGAGAGAGCAAAAGATCCATTTGTGATTGAAAAGGGCTGTGTTGGAGAATTTATACTTTCAGTGGAATCACAGTTGGTTCACAATTTCCCTTCTAAGTTATGACAGGACTTGTGGGAGCTGAAGACCAATTTCTCTTTCAGGCATAAAGATATAGAAGGTGTGGGTGGTTATGTAAAAATGCACTAATTAGTGTTCTGAGAAAACCACACCTACACTAGAAGCCATCATTTATCTTTGACTAACCATGTGTGGGGACAGAGTCCCAGAGAGAAGTTTCCAGGCTCTCGGCCTCATGGCCTCACGTAGAAAGGTGCTGGCTCAGGTGGTAGATGGCCATCAGCTGTGGCTAATTGACCATCAGCTGTAACCAATTAGCCAATTAGCCACTGATATAACTGCCGCGTTGGTTGGTCAGTTGGTCAGTTGGCAGGCAGAGAAGCGGACAGCAGGTTGCAGGTCGTGTGGATCCAGCCACCAGTGAGACTATAGTGGTATGACTCCCTTATCTATGGCTCCGTGGGTGTTCCTTTTTGGCCTAGCCATATCCTGCATTCTCATGTGGGGAGTGGTAGCTGAGGCCCCACAGGCCACCTTGCACAACAAATGGCACAGCGAGCAGGGTCTCCCACACAACACCATGGTAGACACCTAAATGAGAAAAATATATATGTATATGGACAGAACAGGTAATAAAACAGTCTTCGTCCTCATAGTCTTTATATTTTAGTGGAGAAGACAAATAGTTAATATAATTTCATACAGTGAGAAGTGTTATGAATAGCAGGATAAGTAGCTCAGGAATGGTGAGGTGGGAGAGAGGCAGGTTAAGTTAGATAGAATGGCTAGGAAGGGAAAGAACTCTCTAAGGCCTCCATCTGAGTAGAGTGAGGGAGTGGACCACGTGGCTATGTGAAGAAGGAGGTGCCTAGGCAGAGCAAGCAGTGAGTCCAAAGGCCCTGAGGCAACTACCACCTGGGCCTGTTTGAGAAACATCAAGAAAGCCAATGCCATGGAGCAGGATGCAGGGAAATAAGGGTGGAAGGCAGTCAGGATCAGATCAGGTAGGGCTTTCAACCATGCAGAACCCCTTGGATTTCATTCTAATGTGATGGGAAGACATTAGGGGGATTTGAGCAGGGAAGTGATAGGATCCAATGAACTATTGTAAAAGATACTTTGGGTAGCAGATTAAAGAGAGAAAGAATAGAAGCAGGGAGCCCAGCTAGAAGGCTGTTGCAGTGGCCTAGGTGAGAGATAATTGGTTGCAGTGGCCATGAAAGTCATAAGAAGTGGTCAGATGTGGGCTTTATTTTGAAGGTAGAGGGAGCAGGATTTTCTGACAAATTTGAAGTGAGAAAGGGCTAGAAATCGGGGATGACCCCTACTTTATGGCCTAAGCAGGCAGATGAAATGGTGCAGGTTACTGAGACTAGGAAGAGGTTTGGGGGGAAGGGAGAGAATGATGAAAATCAAGATTTCTATTTTGCGCAAATTATTTAAGTGACCTATTAGACATCTATGGCAGACTCTTACATTAAGGGTCCACTATCCATTCTCTGTATTAGTTTCCAATTGCTGCTGTAACAAATTACCACAGATTTAGTAGCTTAACACTCATTTATTCTCTTAGAGTTCTGGAGGGCAGAAATATAAAATCAAGGCACTGGCAGGGCTGTGTTCCTTGTGGAGGCCACAGAGGAAGATCTGTTTCCTTGTTCTTTCCAGCTTCTAGAGGCTGCCCACATTCTTTGGCCCTTGTCCCCTTCCTGCATCTTCATAGCTAGCAGAATAACATCTCTCTCCTCTGACCTCCTGCCTCCCTCTTAATCACCTTTGTGATTACATCAGGCCCACCCAGATAGACCAGGATAATCTCCCCATCTCAAGATCCTTAATTTACTCACAGCTGCAAAGTCCCTTTTGCCTCGGGAGGTAATATATTCACAGGTTCCAGGGATTAGGATGTGGACATCTTTAGAGGGAGTGGGGGTGCATGATTTAGCCTACCATATGTCTCTACTTCCCTATCCTCAAAACCCTGATTGAAGGGAAAATAGCAATGTGCCCAACTAAACAAATTACGCTCCACAGACCTATTTGCTGGTAAAGGTGACAAGAGCATCTTCCCAAAGGAGACTGTAGCAGATGCTGGTAATGACCACCCATCCTCCCTCAAACCAACCACTTCAGTGCACTGGCCTGCTCTCAATTGCCAAGACCCACATGTTCCTCTGGACCTCTCTGGTCTCCTGAGCCCACTTTGCTACGTGTACATCAGGCCAGAAGTGCCAGAAGTTAAGGTCTCTCCCTCTGATCATGGACAGAAGTTGGTCTATAAGTATCCCAGCTCCCTCACCCCTGGGTGGATAAGGGAGGTGGGTGTTGTACACCGGCTTCCAGAGTTTCCCAGTGGGATTCAGTTCCAGTTACCCTCAATGGTATCTTGCCCGATATCACACCTTTTATCAGCTGGCTTTCCTTCTTGGTTGTAAAACAGGGAAAACAATATCTGCCCTGCCTCCCTCACAAGGTTTTTGTGCAAACAGAAAGAGATATTGTACAAATGCTTTGTAAAAGGTAAACTGCAGACTCAATTAAGAGGGTGGTATTATGAGACCCATGGATTATTAGGCCTGTTAGGTACCGAGAGGTCATCTGGTCACCTTCCACCCGCTCAGGGAAAGAAAGGAGACAAGCCCAGTGAGTTGAAGGAGGCCAGAAGCATAAACTCAGTGTCCTGGTTCTGAGTCTGGTGTGTTTTAACTCCATCTGATGTTTATTACCAGGTTCTCTCTTAGATGATTTCTGAGCCTCCTGGGGCCTCTATTTACTCCTGTGAAACATGCAAAGAATGACCTGACACCCACATTGTCATATTATATAAAGTACTTTGGAGAGTCTTCAAACTCAAAGGGGAGCCCAGCCCCTCCCATTAGAGGTGGGCTCACGCACAAACTCATTTGTGAATTACAGACACAATGCCCTTGATTTATTTGACAAACACTTACAAAGTGCTTAGTACATGCCAAGCACTCTCCTCAGTTCTTAACAAATATCTGCTCATTTGATACTCATAACAACTTTGTCAAGTACGTACTATTATCATTCCCATTTTAAAGAGGTTAAGTGAGTTCTCCAAGATCGCAGAGCACAACAATGAACCCAGCAAGGCTGACTCCATGTTTGAAAATACAGTGCTGTTCTGAGTCCTCCCCTTCCTTCCTTTTTTCTCCTTTCTCCTTTTTTCTCCTTCCAAACCCCCTCCCCTATCTCTATCCCTGGGAGAATTCCTGATGTTAAACTCACAACATTGTTCAAACAAAATTATTTCCATCTGCGCAGAACAAACAATTTCACGCACACCGACTGAAACCACCAAGAACCATTTTTATTTCCCCTAACAGGGAACTCCAGAGGAAGGATGCAATTCAAGCTTTCTCCTTGCTTCCCGTGAATTCCTAGTTCCAGAGAAACGGTACCAAGGATGCCCAGCAGTGATGTAATTGATGTCAGTTGATGTTACTCTTTCACTGGTGACATTGACAAAGGCATATTCAGTATCCATGTGGTGAATGGGCACACAACATGCGGTGAGACAGCCTGCATTGTTGATGTGTCACTGGCTTTGCGTCAAGGTCATAATCATAATCAGAGTTGGATGGGTACTTTGAGCTCTTTGATGAAGGGACAGCAATGAAATTATGAGTCCCAGAATACTGGCCACCTACGCAGTGTCACACAGTTGGTGACATAGCAAGACAACATCCCAGGCCAACTGATCCCAGCCCAGGACTCAACACAATAAGTGGTATGGAAGAGCATGGGGTCAGGCTTTGGAGTCAAGACAGACCAGAGTTTGATTTCTTTTGGTCACATACAGTATGATTTGAACAAGCTATTTTTTCTCTCTCTAAATTTCAGTTTCCTCCTCTTACAATTAAGGAATCAGAATTCTTATCCTGCCAAGTTGTTGGGATTACATGAGATATTATATGTAAAAGAAAAATTCCCAATCCATGTTAGGTATCATCATGTAATATGAACCGTTCAGTTGTGTTTTGGTTAAGAAGCAGCAGAAATGAGGAGCCCTTTCATGGTAGGGAAGCACAGTTATTAACAAAATCATGGAATAAATCATGCGATATTTCAAATGAACAGCGGATTGCTTTTTTTGTACTAGGTATTCCACTGCTATGTTGTTTACAGGTCACTGGAGACAATAATGGAAACTATGCTTGCATTTCATAGGTAGGTTTACTCTTCACAAGTCTAGTATTTGGTGCCTATGCCAATTTTTGGTTGCTTGCAAGTGTTTATATTATAGGTGGCATCTGCAGCACAAAAAGCTTTCCTAGGCACCTGTAGAATACAATAAACTTCTTCCTCAAAGAGCTTTATAATACTGTTAGGAAAATATCACCAAAAAAATAAATAAATCCTAGAACAGGTGGGCTGAATGAGTGGGTAGGTATGTGAATGGACTCACGGAAGGATGGATGGATGGATGCATGGAAGGATGGATGAGAGGTCCATATGTCTGTCTTACTGGTTTATAGATATCCTTTCCAAAGAAACACAATCTTGAAGCAATTTTATCTCTCCCCCTTTTTGGTTAGGTCTCTGGATTATGACAATGGCTATCGACACACTTCTCGTTCCTAGATAAGTGGAGATCAGCACAAGTTTTATAAACTACTTAGAGCAATAACTAGTAATACCTGGTTAAAAACAAAATGTAAAAATACTAAAGACTATTTCCAGAGTAGTCAAAAGCTGACCTAAAGAAACAGCCAAGGAAATACATTCCAAGAAATTATTTCCCCTAAATCAAACAAAACCTGTCCTGCACAGCAAGTGAATTATAAATTAATCATTTCTACATGTTTGAAGTTCAGCTAGTTTTTCTAAAGAAACCAATAATATCTGTACCCTCCATAGGGTGCCAAAGGGGAAAATAGAGAAATAACCTTTGTTGAATGTTCACTATGTATGAAGTACTGTGATACATGCTTTTTCTATAAAATCCTACTTAATTTTTGAAAAGATCCTGTGAGGTCAACATTATCCACCCCATTTTGCAGGTGAGGAAACAGACTCAGAAAACTTAACTAGCCAGACCACTCGATGATTACTACCTGGCAGAGCTGGTTCAAACCCAGTTAGACTAGTAAAGATAAAGATTAACATTATGTACTTGCACTTCCAAAGGTGATCTAAGAAGGTAAAATTTATTAGCCACTACCTCTTTCTCCCTAAAAAATTTTAATATAAATGAAAACATGCGTAAGATCCTTTGGTGGCCAAATACCAGTCAGCAGGTCTAAGAGTGGCCATTCACAGCAGCCTGCTTATTTTTAAGGATTGTTGGGTGGCTGTGCAGGACAGCCTGCCTAGTGCCACCCTGTTGATGACAACTGCATCACGGATGAATAAGCAAATCTTCCTGGAGACCCTTGGCATACACAAAGGCATTGGAGAAGCCAGGCTTTCGTTTCCTCCTCTGGCACAAAGGAATCTTTCCTACCATCCCCAGGAAGACATTGGGAGGATCTGGATGGGTGGGAAGCAAGGGAATTATTTTAATGGCCATCACTGCAGGAGGTCAAGGCTGGGCTGGCACTGTTCTCAATAAGAGTCATTGCGACTGTGGTCCAAAGTCTGGCAGAATTGGTTTTTTATTTCTTTCCTGTTAGTTTTTTGTTGCTAGACAGCTGGATGCCAAGGGTAATTCTGTGCCAAGCGACAAGAAGAATGAAAGCCCAGGGACTTCCCCTGGGCTACCAGTTTTCAGTTCCACTTGGGACAAGAGTGAAATCTGTCCTAAGAAGTTTGGGAACTTCCTGCTGGTTCACATTTCAAACAGAGCTCATACTTGAATCCTCAGTCTGGTACTCAGAGCTCAGAGGGAGCAGGGGTGCGTCGGGGGACCCAGGGGCAGAGCACTTTGCAGAGAACTGAACCAGTGACCTCCTGGCTTCCGGTAAGTACTGTTTGCTGTGACTAGTTTGGGTTCTCAAGGCTGTAGTGATCTGGAAGCTTTAATGGAGCAAAATTGCTGGTATGGGCTCTTCCTTCATAACCTTTGTGGGATGTACAGTCAGAGGGGAAAGGACCTCTTGATATCACAGCCATCAAATCTCAAATGACATGACAATGATCATTAGGTTAGGCGACAATGACAGTCAGTAGATTCTCCTGAATGAAATCAAAGAGCTAAGTCTGAAGGATTTTTCATTTGGGGGCAATGACAAGAAGTGCAAGCCGACCTGTGAAAAGATTTCATTCTTCTTTTTTAGATGTGAGGAAGAGCAAGTAGTTCAGACACCAACTCTCAAGTTAGAATTCTGACTCTGTTTCTTTTTAATTATGTGATCAAAGACAGATTGCTTAATGTCTCTGGTAAGTTTCATCAGCTGTAACATGGGTATTGGATCATTATAAAAATAGTTAAGCTTTATAGTATTGTTATTTACGTATAAATCTAATGAGATTTTATATATATAACATGTTTGCTTATGTGAAAAAAGTAAACTTTATATAATAGATTTCATATATATATTTCATATATATGTAGACATACTGGATTTCATATATAAAATTTATATAGATAACATGAAATATATTATATATATAAAGTCCAGTGTATGTCTATATATATATATGAAATCCATTACGTACACATATGTGAAATGTATTATACAAATTTTGTTTAGAAGTGCCTGGAATGTATTAAGTACTCAATAAATGCTAGTCGTTATTACACAATAATGGAATCATAGACTATCTGAGCTGGAAAGGACCTAACAAGTACTGTATATTAAGCACCTAGTAGATACTGAATGCTCCTTGCCAGATTATCTAAAGCAATGCTGACAGCAATCTTATGAGGGTGGTAATATTATCACTTCCATTGTACAGATAAATAAATGGAGGTGTAGAGAGGTGTTATAATGTGCCCAAGGTCGCATCCCTCATAACTGATGGAGATGACATTTAAATTCACATTCCAGAGCTAACACTGTAAACTACCACACCCCACTGCCCCATCTCCCATCTCATTTTACGGTGGGTCAGGAGAAGAGGGAGGAGTGGTCCCTACAAGTGACTTTGGAGACTCCCACAGACACTGGGAGGCCAGAAATGTCCTGCAAAGCTCTCTTTCCATCCACAGTGTGCGGCTATTGGGGGGAGTGCTCGTGAGCTTCAGCGTGGTGCGAAGTTGAGCTCTGCCAGGGAACCTAGCCTGTCACCTTGCTCTTCCTCTATCAAATGCAGAATTTCATTTGTAAAACGAGCTACCTCATAGGACAGTTTTGAGACCCAAAACAATGTGATGCAAACGCATTTTGTAATCTGTAAAGGCTTTATAAATAATTGCTTTACCTAGAAAATAAAAAGATTTTTGGCTTTTTAACAAAGAGCTTGCAGTAAACTCACTGCTTTAAAATATCTCACCCTCTGCTGATCTCTGCTGCACAGTCCCCTCATCTGATCTTTGAACTCTATCACTCACGAGGCTAAATATGCCGTGGGAGGGGTGGCCAATTCCACGTGGATGCGTGGAGGGAAGGCTGAGGGGCTGAAAAGCACTGGTCCCCAATTCAACTTCAGGCAGTGAGAAATCCCAGAAATTGAAAAGAACCTAATGGATTTCATGCAAAACCTCAGGGGTAAATTTTTTTTGATGTCCGTGGTTTGTTTTGTTTTTTTGAGGGTGGGTAAGTTTTAGGTAGGTTATGTTTCTCTTTCTTGTGCAGAATTGCTCTTCCAGGAAACAGAGGGTTCGGCCTCGATGACCTGGCACCATTCTCAGGCATTCCAGCTCATTGCACAGAGCTCAGTGTGCCCCTTACGCCAGGAGAGGGCTAATGGCACACGTTCTTCAATGTATGCCTTAAGACACCCCAGAGAGGTCTTATTTGTTGTTTCATTTTTTTGTTGTTTGTTCAAATAGCAACTATCTTTAGTGTATACAGGAATACTTCAACAGAGCAAACCTTCCTCTGATCAGGGAAGGTGTGAGCTCAGGGTCCAGGAAAACCCCATGGATCTTTAAATAGCTCCCACATGCTTCCGACAAATCACCAAAAGTGGCCTCTGAGAACTTGTGCTCTTAACATCTCTGTTTTTTTAAAAACGGCTATATGCAAATATATAAACATGTATGATTAAAGAATTGCTGTGAGTCATTTATGCCTTGGGAGGAAAGAATGAGTTTATGAGGAAGAAAACAGAGAAACCAGGAGAGGAGGAATGCTACCTGGGCAATGGATGGCAATGGCCTTTGCCTCCTGCCATTTCACTGGGACTGTCCTGGCACTGCCTTGTTCAGTGCTTCCTTCTACTGTGGGAGTCTTAGTAATTCAAGGTCACCACCACATGCCTGTTCTAAAGACCTCACCAGCCCTGAGGGCTTTTACCCTGTGGGGGTCCCTGTCTCTCAGGGTCCCGTAATGGTCACTGGATCGCTGGCAGAGCTGTCCAGGAACAGACTCTCCTCTCAGAGTCAGTTTCACCATGTCAGCCTCAGCCCCCAGAGTCAGGCAGCCTGGGAGCAGACCACTCAGCTGGCTCAGGCCGTTTAAGTCTGGGGGTATGTCCTGGTCTTCGCTCTTAGGTTTCCCTCTGGAGAAAGGAAGTTCACGGCGTGGAAAAGGGCTTACTCTTGGACGGAAATGCATTCTCAGCTACATTTGATCCATAGTATATTGCCCTCTGCCCTGTTCTTATCTTTCCTTCTTGTGTTGCTCCCCCCGGAAGCTCTCTTATCATAGCCACATAGAACAGGAACAGACAAATAGGGAAGACAAGTCCTTCAGTCATCTTAGCGACACCTCCAGAGAACTACCACTTGGTGAGAGCACTGCTTGGACGTGTCCTTGTTGTCGCAGCTACCATCAGCCTGGTAGGGGGAGGAGGCAGGGGCCCGGGGGTGGGCGGGAGAAGGAGGCAGGTAACCCATTTTATCAACATTCATGGGCACCATCCTGACACTTAATGACTAAGTGGCTTATCAGGGAAGCATACTGTTGTTTGGGGGACTAACTATGCTTAATCCTTCTTTTTGACAGGTGAGAACAGAGCCACCATGGAACCTGAACTTCAGAAGAGTCCAGGTACCCTACGGGCATATTCTCAGAAGGAAAAACCTTTTTACTGACAATGATGAATAATTCCCATAAAGCTAACCAGGATTCAGAAGATGTTTTTAGTAGGGTTACTGGGTGGCATTCTGGGACAATGATTCTCGGTTTGGGGAATGTAGCAGAGGTTATTGGCTTCAGATAACTACTTCGTAAGCGCTCACCTATCTAGAAACTTGGCATTTTTCTGATTTTCATGGGCCAAATGTTCCATTTGTTGCTTGGAGATGATACTAACAACAAACTATAGCCCAGAAAAGACAAGAAAAGATTTCCTTAATTTTATATGAAATTTCTCACTTGGAGAAACTGCCTAAATTGTCATCAGGGCTTATTATGGGGGCAGCTCAAGGCGTAGTAGTCAAATGTTCTTGCTCATGTTTACATAGTTCATTGCAGGTGGCTAGAAGAGCTGAGTTTAGGATGAAGTAATTTAGAAATCAAATTCTCTAATTCAATTCAAAAAATATTTTTGTGTATTGATTCAACACACCTGTAAGTCTCTGTGCTTCCTACTGCAGAGGACGTATAAGTTAACTAATAAGAGCCATTGTTCTCAGTGAGTTTATAATTCATCGGGAAGTTAAGATAAACACATACAATCAGGCTGTGCTAGGAATCACGACATAAGTGCACAGTGCTATGGGAGTGTGGGGAAAAAAAGCCTACACGTAGCTGTGAGAATCAGAGAGGGTTTATGGAGAAGGCATTTTCAGCTGGCCCCTACAGGATGTGTACGGTTTTGAAAGAGATTGGAAAAGAGAGCACATCTCAGCAGAAAGGAAGGGCATGAACAAAAGCAATGAGTGGGTTAGAGGAGAATGTGGCCATAAGGCAGGACAGGGGAGAGAAGCTGCAGAAATGCAGGGCTACTGTGTTTCCCCAAAAATAAGACCGAGCTGGACAATCAGCTCTAATGTGTCTTTTGGAGCAAAAATTAACATAAGGCCCATATCATATCATATTATATTATATTATTATGAGACCAGGTCTTATTATAGTAAAATAAGACCAGGCCTTATATTAATATTTGCTCCAAAAGACGCATTAGAGCTTCTTGTCCGGCTAGGTCTGATTTTCAGGGAAACAGGGTATATTGTGCTAGACCTTGACCTCATATGACCTCATATGACCAGCAACCCTTTCAGCTTGGGAGTAATCAGCTCCACATTTTAGATTGGTCACGTGTTCTGAAATAGCTTTATTGCGGTATAATTGACGTGCAAAACGGCACATGTTTAAAGTGTACCGTTTGATTAGCTTTGATAGGTGTATGCGCCTAGGAAACCAGCACCACAATCAAGAGAGCGAACATACACATCACTCCCGGAAGTTCTCTTGTGTCTGTTTGTGATCCTTGCCTTCAGCATCCCATCCCTATTGCTCTACTTTCTGTCACTCTAAGAGTGTTTGTATGAGATTCTTTTACTTCAGCGTGTAATAGCTCTTCAAATTTTGTTAGGAAAAAAAATTAAGGACAAATACAATTAACCATTTTAAAGTGAACATTTGGTGGCATTTAATACATTCACAGTGTTGGGCAACTGTCACTTCTCTCCAATTCCAAAACATTACCATCACTCCAAAGTAAAAGCCCCCTTACCCATTAAGCAGTTTCTCCTCCTTCCACTCTCCCCACCCCCACTCCCCTGCCCCCATCAGCCTCCAGTACGCATTCTATCTCTATGGATTTATCTATTCTAGGTATTTTATGTAAATGAAGTCACACGATATGTGACCTTTTGTGCCTGGCTTCTTTCACTCAGCCTAATAATTTTGAAGTTCATGCACATTGTAGCATGCATTACTACTTCACTCCTTTTTGTGGCTGAGTAATGCTCCACATTTGTATGTATATACCACGATTTGTTTCTTCATTTATCTGGTGATGAACATGTGGGCTAGTTCTACCTTTTGGCTGTTGTGAACAGTGCCACTATGACCATGTGTATACATATACTTATTTGAATATCTATTTTTAGTTCTTTGGGGTATATATCTAGGACTGGAAGTAAGGAATCATAAGTAATTTTATGTTTAACTATAAGGAACCACTAAAATATTTTCCACAATGGCTGAAACATTTCACATTGCCTTTGCATCTTTGTCAAAAATCAGTTTTCCAGGGGCGGCCGGTTGGCTCAGTTGGTTAGAGCGCAATGTTCATACCACCAGGGTTGCGGTTCAATTCCTGCACAGGCCAGTGTGAGCTGCGCCCTCCGCAACTAGATTGACTTGATTGGAGCTGATGGGCCCTGGAGAAACACGCTGTTCTCCAATAAAATAAAGTGAAAAATCAGTTTTCCACATATGCATGGATTTATATCTAGACTATCTAATGTGTCTGTCTTTATGCCACGTTGTTTTGATTGCTATAGCTTTATAATTGTTCTTGAAATCAGGTACCCTTAGTATTCCAACTTTGTTCTTTTTTCAGTTATTCTGGCTATTCTAGATTCTTAGTGTTTTCATATGAATTTTAGAGTCAGCTTGTATTTTAAGATTCTGCTAATTCTACAGAATTTCACTAGAGATTTCTAAGACCAAATTTTCATAAAATATCATTTACTGAACCCTCTACTATTTAATAGCACCAAAGAGCACCTCTATTCTAAGGCAGACTGAAGACTGTATTCTGCAAATGACAAAGGCTAAAGTTTCCTCTATTTTTAATAATAGCTGCTCTTCAGTGAGCCCTCCTGTGTGCCGGGCCCAGTACTGAGAGGTTTCCATGCATTAAGTCCTTCAGTCCTCACTACAAATCTGAGGTCAGTGCTAATGTCTCCCTTTTACAGATGAAGACACTGAGGCAAATGTAGTGATTCAAGGTGCTCTACAAATATTTGTTCAGTAAATAAATCCATGAATCTGTCCAAGGCCACACCAGCTGTTAAAGGAGCTGAGACTTGTTACTATATTGTTTCCTTCTGTATTTTTTTCCTTTTTTTCCGGGGTGCGGGGGGTTGGGGGAAGCAGGCAGAGTTGCTGCAGAAGGAGGGGAGGGAAGGAAGGTGAGGATGGTCACCTAAGAATTACTAGATATTAACATAATGCCCTCATCAGCTGTCTTAACTAACCCTGATTCTGTTTTCACGGTATAAAAAGGCTCAAATTCTTTAGTAAAGGCTGCCTTTTCCAAAACAAAGAACACACGAGAACTATAGCCTAAATGTAAAAGCAAAACCAAGCTCTTTAAAAAAAAAAAAAAAAAATTAACAACATTAGTTGTGTTTTGTAAACAACAAAAGTAGTTTATATTTCTTGCAGACATTTTATAAAATATAGAAAAAATCAAAACTGCACATAATTTCAACGCTTACAAGGAAGCATTTAACATTTTGGAGACCTCGGTAACCACTTTTGCCATCTCATTTAAATTAGCAGGTAGTTTTGCTTTTTTTTTGCTAAACCCAAAGGAAGGCAAACTATCTTGCTCCTGGTGCCTGGTGCCTCAACAGGAAGGGAGAAAAAACCTTTGCTCACATCTAGAGAGGCAGCACAATGCTACAGAAACAAAGATGCAAACAGTTGTGAGCTCAAGTAAAGTGCAGACAGGTGTGAGCTGAATTAAGGTGCTTCTGAAAGCCTTCTGGATGAATAAGAACTGCACATTTGGTCTTTGGGGCTTTTGTTTTCCTAGCCTATTTTAGATGTTCGTTTCCATAACTGAAAAATTTGAAAATTTTTCCAGAGGTAAACAATGTTTTCCAATTGAAGCAGTTCTTTTCAGAAATGTACAGGGAATAAACTGAGTCCTGTTCACTTTCGTTTATTAGGCAAACTATTTACATATTCTTATGAAGTCTGCAAACAAGATTACTTTATTAAATCACCACCTCCTCAGCTTTTCTCCTCCGCGGTAAGAATTCACTATGTTTTAACAGGCCTCCCACCAGCCCCATTAGCATTTTTTAAATCCTTTCTCTTCCTCTGAGATTTAACTGAGATGCAGAATGTTTTCATTTTTCAGAACTCTTGGAAAAAGCGGTTTTTTATTCTGTCAAGGAATGGGGGAAAAGGCTTTAATCTTTCCTATTACAAAGACCATCATCGGCGAGGGACCATTGAAATTGATGGGTGTGTATCTAATCAAGAAAAAGTTTATAACAACAAATACTAACATGTTGCATGCAAATTGACATTTAAATTATTGTCTGAAGGAAGCAAGGGCTTCACACTTATTGTATTTGTTGCTGAAAAGAAGCTAAAACGGGGAATATTTGAGTAAAAGATAAACAATTATTTCATATTGCATATTCTAGTTGACAAATTATTAATTAATGAGCATTTAGTTACAAAATACTTTGATTTAGTTAATTTATGGATGAGAGAACGCAGATGAAATGATCATTTCATAAAGCCCAAACAGATTTTTTAAAAGTATTTAGATTGGCCTTTTTTGTCTTCTCTTTCAGTAATTATGTACAAAAGAATATTAGAAAAGATGATAATTTGTGGAACCAAGAATCCAACCGAAATAGGAATTTTTGAATTAAGTTCATGTTGAACAAAGTATTTTTAATCAGTGAGGAACCAGATCTAAACTTATTTTCTAAAACGATTAGATAATTTTCAAAACATTGATCACTCAGATCTAAAGTTTTATTCAATTTGAATCCTAACATAAAACGTCAGTCAGTGTGCTTCCTAATTTTGTATTTGCATCTGTTTAATACTTTATGTCTATATCTAACAGAAATTCCAATGTAGAGGTTGGCATAAGTAGCCATGAAAAAATGCAATCTGTACAGAAGATGTTTAAATGCCACCCTGACGAGGTAATGTCCGTCAGAACCGCTAACAGGGAATACTTCCTCATTGGCCGTGACAGGTGAGTTGTAATATAACACAGTATCTCTTGTGTGCAAAACAAACAAACAAAATTTTAAACCCATGAGCAACAAACATGCTTAAAACAGAAACCCTGGTCACAACCTTCAACGCCATCTTGGCAGTCTTCATTATTTGTGAAAATACCTTGAAAAGCCACAGTATTCATTTCCTAGGGCTGCCATAACAAGGTACCACACGCTGGGTGGCTTAGAACAACAAAATTATATTCTCACTGTTCTGGGGGCTCAGTCAAAATCAAGGTGCCAGGGCCACGCTCACTCGGAAGGCTCTAGGGGAGATCTGTTCCCAGCCTCTCTCCTAACTTCTGGTAGTTCCTTGGCTTGTGGCAGCATAACTCCAGTCTTCATATGGCATTCTCCCTGTGTGCGTGTCTCTGTGTTTAAATTTCTCCTTTTTTTAAGGACACTCATCATATTGGATTAGGATTCCGCCCTCCTCCTACATGACCTCATCTTAACTAATTACATCTACCACAGCCTGACCCAGTTTCCAAATAAAGTCACATTCTGAGGTCCTAGGGAATTGCAACTTCAATATATGAATTTGAGGGGGGTGACACAATTCACCCCATAACAGTCACCATCACCCCAGGTGCCTACCATGTAAAAGAAGCCAATACACGAACATCTGTACAAGCTACGGGTATTACGTAAGGAGGGGCTACATTCATCCCTGAAGGAGCCCCTGGTTGTTAAGAAGGGACTCCTGGAACTAACAAAGGTGCCCAGGGGGTTCTTCATAGATGATTATCTGCTTGACAGGAGAGGCTAAGCTGGCGGGGAGGAAGCTGGGCAGAGGAGGCAGCAATGCTAGAGCCAGAGTATGAAGAAATTTACCTGATTCAGATGAACCCAAAGGCAAAAAGCTTTCTATTAAATTACCACAAGAGGCAACAGAAAAGAAGATGTAACTTATATAAATTTTTTTCAAACACATTCTTCATAAACACATCCACTCCCTCAAAGGAGGCACCCCAGGAGAGCTACACAAAAATGGCGCCGACAGATTACGGGGTTCACTTAAGGAAATGAAAGAAATCAACGTCAAAGCCAAAAGCTCCAAACTCCGATTACCACTGTTATTTTTGACTTTTCTTCCCATTTCTCTGAGCTTTTCTCACAGAGGTGGCATGAGGGTTAATTCTAGTGTGTGAGTGTGGAGGTTGTGAAGAGCCAGTGGGTCATTTATGCTACTTAGAACAAAATCCTTATTTCCCCATTACCTGCTCCCACTGCCTGTTCCAACTTTAATAAAAGAATCTTTCTCTGGTTCAAAAGGAACGCAGGTGCTATTGTTGCCACATGCCAGCTGAAAGTTTATTCCTATCAACAGGAAGAAGATTAAAGACTGGGTCTCCTTCATGTCATCAGCTTGCGGGGATGTAAAAGCAACACACCAGAATACAGAGGTGACTCTCCATCACTAATAAAATAACAGGGCACCTGAACACAGCCCTTTTTTCCCAGGAAACAATGGTAGATTTTCTTTTTCTCCTTAGCAGCTGGCATTAACACAAGGAATAAATAAGTGAGAAAGTGTACATCCTTGTTATTTTTTTATGACTAACAACAGGCAAAAATTTACTTTTGTGTTTTGCAGGAGAGCTAAGCTTCAGGTTTTCATTATTGGGGTAGGAGGAATGAAAATTAACTGTGGCATTTTTTAATAGTAGCTGAAACTATAGTATTTTCTATCATTGTTATTCAAGGTACATAACAGCTACCTTTCAAATGACTAAGTCTAGGGTGGGTTCTATAAAAATGCTTTTCATGTATTGCGCATTTCAAAATAATGTCTCTTTAATGTAAGATTCCTAAGAACCTTGGCTAATTTACACAAGGCCTTTCTTAGGGCAGACTTTTATAAATGAAACTTTAGTCTCTAGATATCGTTTTAATATATTTTCTAGGTTGTTTTATGCTTCCAGTAAAAGCAGAGGCCAAGGAGGAGGGGAAAGCAAGGCGTGTCTCCAAGTTGATATGAAGGATTAGAACAAAGGGGTGGGTGCAAAGGTCCATCGTGTTGAAAAGATAAGTTGAGAGAAGTTCAGGGTGTCTCTGAAGGTCACGCTGAGAGTCCTCGCGGGTTTAGAAGCCGGAGAGAGACAAGATCAGCTCTTCTCTTAGTGAGAGAATGCTAGCCAGTGGTATAAGTGTTAGTGGGGAAAGACTGGTGGCAGAGAGCCCAGTGGTAAGGGGGCTTTTCTTCCTTCCATCCATGCCCTGATTCCCATATTTCTTTTTCATAAGCAGGAGAAACTCTCATTGGGTGAGAAAAGCCCCTCTTCAGCCCTCAGCCCTCTCCTTGGTCCTTCCAGCACGTCAGAGGCTGTCAGCGCCACTTCACCACGCAGTAATCTTCCAGACCTGGTAATCAGACTGGCCTCATTCTCTCAGGATGCCATGCCTGGGAGTCAGCTGATGCTTCACAAGTGTTTCCCATGTCTTTGCACCTTCCTCAAAGCCTAACCCATCATAAGCATGATTCTTAGCTCTACTGTTTATCCTGTATTTATCCTGTATTGGTCTCTTTGCGGTGACACAGATGAGCCTGCTCGCCTCTAAATGGGTTCATTCATTTTGGATGCTACTTAATGTACATCAGGGCACACTGGGAGGACCCCTCACAGCTAAGCATAAGCCCAACTGGCAACCTGTTCCTTTCGTGCGCACACAGGGCACAGATTACCTCTGTAAAAAGATTCCCGCAACACCACTTGATTTCCTGCCATGTCATCTGTTCTCCTCAGGCAGAATCAGAGTTTTTATTAATTTCCTTCATTCACCCAGGTCAGTCTTGCTTCTCCTTAACGTGTGTGCACGCACATGTGTGGCTTCATCTTCATTTCGAATGAAATCCATTTGAGGAAAAAGTACATCTGCCCCTTGAAAGTGATTTGTAATTGTACTCTCAGGTCTCTTGGATTTGCAAACTTCCCAGTCTGCCCACTTGGGATGTTATTAATAATCGGGTTGCGTGTTTTTTTGTTTCGTTTTTTTCTTTTTCCACAAATACTGTTTTGTCCTCAGAGATGTAAGCATTGACTTTCCCTTCTCCCCGGGTACCAGGCATGTCTTAATATGGCATAGCCTCCTGTTTTATCTAGTCGGGAGCTCTTCAACTGTTTTAAAAGCTTTTTCTAGCTTATCAAACTCAGCAGGCCAAACACCTCATTTGGTGTTTGTAGGAAAGGTGGTAGGAAACAGGGTTGGGAAGACTAATCCTTTTCAGTAAATGCCTCTTGCTTTTCACTCCTGATACCCCTTCTCCCCCAAGATAATGTTACTGGTTATCTTGCCTTTTCACACTATGTACTCCAATCCAGTGATTTTTCAATCAGCTCCAGCTAAGAGTACCATCTGCCTTGTTGGGATTTGTTGTTGTTGTTGTTGAAATTAAGTTAGATCCCTGATTCATCCCAGCTCAGCATGATCTGGCTCCATGAGCTTGGAGCTAGAAAAATGAACACAACTTAAATGCATCTATTTTTTTTTTGCAAATCACTTTCTTTCAAGGACTTCCTAGAGAACATTCAGGGTCTTTGCACACTGCCCTCCCCTCACTCCCCCGCCCCACCTCCTGCTGGTACTTTAGTAGAGTATCTCATATCTGTTGGGGAAGGAAGGCAGTACTTGGTTGAACCTAGATCACCCTGAAGCCTACAATTCATACGATCACATGATCAACACTACTAAACTGCATCACTGGGAAAACAACAGAAGTATGTGAGCAGAACACAAAAGAGAAATAATGGGCAGGAAGAGGAAAGTTGCAGTGCCTTAACTCTGGGCTCATTAACTTCTCAGAAGGCACTTGGTGAAAACCAGAAAAAGATGGAGGTGGGGGACTGTGGCCGAGCTCAGTGACTTACAATAACGCCCACTGGAGAGAGCCACTTGTTCTGAGTTACAGGTCCCAATCATAGAGAAAAGCCTGAAAGATTAGCTCATATGTTTACACCATCAGTGGTGACTCAGACTCAAGAGGCAAGTTCAAGTTGTGTGGGATTCTGGATATTGCCCTGGTAAATCCTCTGATCTTTTCAACATAATTAATCTAGTATGGCTTTCCCAGAATGCATGTGGTTTAATTCTCTCCCTTACAAAGAAAATAATTTTGTTCTGTCTTCATCTCTTTATTCAGCATTTAATGGAAAAAAGTCCTCCAGGACTCAGACAAGCGCATCTACCACATGATTTCTTGATGGAGACCACTCAAGATACGGAAGAAAAGAGTTATTATGCTAGTCCTCGAAGTATTCTTTTAGAGGTAACCCCTTCCATCCATTAATCATTCATTTCTTCTACAAATATTTGTTGAGTGTCTGCCATGTACTGCTTCTGGGGCACTAGGCTGGTTCAGTGGAATAGTGAATCAGTGAATCAGACACAGGGAATGTACTCACAGTGTTAAGGCTTGAATAGGAGTGAACCATGATACAAGACAAAGGGCTCCGTGCTGAAGAAAGATGCTTATAAAATGCCCAGAGTGCACGAAGGGTGGGAGGCAGGGGAGCTGACTTCCAGACAGAAGACCAGAGAAGATTCCATGGAGGTGACGTTTGACTTCACTTGGTAGGTAAAATTTGGATTTGAGGGGTTGACTTGAGTCTTTCTGCATTCTGGGCAGAAACAGTAATGAGCACAGGTCCTTAAGTGATAAATGGTGTGTTGTGTATCAAGCAGTTTATTGATCAATTGGAAGGCTTACAGAGTGCCTTCTGTGTGCTAGGCATGGTACTGTTCCAGGCATGATGGTGCAATAAAGGGCCTTACATCACTCTGCCCTTAAACGTCACAATCCAATCAGTTACCACATGATAGAAAATGCTACACAAGAAGCATGGTCAAAAAACTCTGGAAGCAATAGAAAAGGCATGGAGTTTCTCTCTCCCCTGGAATCAGCGAAGACTTCAGAGACAAAATGCCATTTGCTATGTATATGGTGAATAGTTCAGTTAGGCTGTAACACAAAGTGAGGGAATGGCATGGTGGGTAATATGACAGAAGAAAGGGCTAGACCATGGTGGCGAGTTGACTTCATTGTGTAGTCAGCACAGGAGCACTGATGGCTTTTGAGATGGAAAGTGGCAAAACTCAAATTATCTTCCAGTAGTATTAATCCAGCAGCTATATTTGAGGTGCATGAGAGAGAGAAGAGAATGAGATGGAATGTAGGAAGACAAAATCAGGGGGAAGGGGGCTGCAGCATTTTTCAAAGTAGGAGTTTTCTACAAGAGGGTGACTGATGTTCACACAAAAGAGGTGTTCTGGGATCAAATAAGTTCCAGAAACACCAAATTCAAGTAAGTTAAACAAGCCTCTTAACTGCGAAATTCTCAGAGCCATCAGCATGTAGCGATGCATTAGAAATAGCCAAGTGGGATATAACACACCGTATTTCCCAAGTTCATTTGACCAAAGGCCTTCTTGCACCAAAACATTTTCATGCCTGTGTTCCCTGGAACATAATGATGGCAAGTTGTCTTTTATAACAGTCCCACCAACCAGTCAGTTGTACTGAGCATTAGTTGTGTAATTGGAATTTGTTAGCTATTTCATGAGACTCAAAATGTAGTAAGGCAGATAAAACTAAGCCAAAAGGCCAAAAAAATTTTAAGTACAAAACTGCAGTGGAAATTCAGAGAAGGGAGAGATTGGCAGTGGCTGAGGTATCCAAGGAGGCTATGGGATCTCAACCAGGCCTTCACACAACTTCATGAAGCAGAAGAGAAAGGGGCATTCCTGGTGAAGGAAATAGCATGAGAACGGTTTGTATGGGTGTAGCAGGAAGACTGACTCAACTAGAATGAAGGGTTCCAATTATGGGTTAATGATTAATAATTATTAGATAGGCAACAGAAAGTCCTTAGGATTTTGAGCAACCATTGCCTCCAAATGACTATCTGACTTCTGAGGGGCTAGTTGAGAGCCTCCCCAGGGAGAACCCTTACAGCCTCCTGAAGCAACTTGGGCTGCCTGGACAATAGTAGCCAGAGGCCAGCTCTACATTGTGTCAGAATCTTTGACATGGTGAGCCAAGGTGACATGATTCTACAGTAGCACTGGTTGGGGAAAAGAGTTCATGTCATTAAGTGTCTAGTGATGAAACAGAAAAATAAATTGCAATTTAATCCAATAGAACACTTGTATCGGGAGCCTAGGAGATCCAGGAGAAGAAAACAGACTTTGAGTCTGCCAGAAGTTTTTCTGGATCAGTCTCTTAGAATGAGCACCACTGTACATCCAATGGTAGATGTGTTTCCTATTTCAGAGCCCAGAACCATCTGTAAGGGGTAAAACGTTCCCTGGCTTATCGGTAGACTTTTATCCTTTCATTTATTCCTCTTGTCTATAGTTGGATAATATTATTGCATCTGCTGATTCTGATGAACCCCTTGAACCTGGTTGTCCAGATCAGGTCTCCAAGAAAATTGAACGTCATTACATGTCAATGAAATCCTGGTAAGGAAAACTGCCATATTTTTAAACTTGATTTTAGCTAATGCCGTGTTACAGAAAATCACTGTTGATATATTAACATAAAAGCATCACCATAGACCAAGTTCTACACGTTATTCAGTAATCTCAAAACAAGGAAATGTGAGAATATGTTTGTCTACCCACAGAAAACCATGAGTGATGTCCTCGGGACATTTTCCTGTCTCCTGGGCAAGTTATTTTCTAGTTTGTACTTATGTCTCTCACGCTCTCACTTGTCTCCCAACCTGCCCAGTGTAAGGGGTTATTTTGACTCCATATTCACTTTTACATGGAACGTTTGCTGGATTTGATTCTAACTGTGATTCTAATGGTTGGACGTACTTCAAGACCTTGTTACTTTTCACATGGCTGTTAGCTGCTTAAATCTGATTACACACCTCGGAAAGCTGTAAATAGATACGCTAAAAAAAGGGTTTGTGTTCACTTCTTATACTCCAGTGTTTTCAAAGAGACCACTGATGAGTCGGCCGAGAGCACAGAAGAACCCCAGACCCTCCCAGCGACCCAGAATGGGGGGCTCCACCTGCAAGAACAAGGCTCAGAAAGGGACTCTCAACTTTCACCTGCTGAAACCGAAGCACAGACCCCGAGTGACAAAAAGGGGACAACCTCACTCACTGTTGTGCAACTGTCTATATTACTCAAGTAAAGTTCTCATTTCTACAACTTCATGGGCCTTTAGAGCTAGGCAGGCTTCCTTCTTTACTCAAATTTTAAAGCAGTTCCTAAAAATCTCCAGATCAGCCAAAAATCTGACCAGCTTTCTCTTCTCACCGATGTGGTGTCCAAGCACAGAGAGTAACGGAGCTGGAATGTGGTCCCCTGGGCTGTGGGCGGCATTTGCAAACATATGTATTTTTAATTCTCCCTTGGCCAGTCTTTAAGATCCTGGAAATTTGGACCCCACTGATCTGGGGAGCATGTCAACCAGCTTTACTTTTAAAATTACGGGCATGCAAGTCACTGGAGGTTTGGTTTCAGATAAGGAGCAGGAGGATGTTTAGGTTTTAAGTGATGCCGAGAACATCTGATGAGATTGTTCTCAATTTTAACTCGTTTCAGTGTCTTCTTCTATGGAATCATGTCCAGTGCAGAAATGCGCAAACTGACCTGATACGGACAGTGATATAATCAATTACTCCATTTTTTATTCCCTTCCCATTTTCTACCATCCACTCCCACTTCCTGAGGGGGGTGGGGAGGCATTCACGGGTACTTTTCCGTAACTTAAACTCATATTCGTCTCCAAGTGTTTGGATAATCTTTGGCTGGAAAGTACTGCCTCAGAGGTAGGAGGCCAAAGTCTACTCAAAAAGTACAGTTTGAAGCCAAACAGTTGCCTGATATGACTTTTACGTACATCTCATTTCATAGTAACATCCCTGATGAAAGCCAAGTGGAGAAACTGAACGTGTTCCTTTCTCCTTCTGATATCATAAACTATTTGGCTCTCACAGAAGCTGCAGGACGGATATGGTAAGTCAGAGATTTGAGGATTATTGATTATCTGTTGGGGTTGGAAGATATGAAGACAACAATTATATCTAGAAACACTGCATGTGGCAAAACTGACCAGAGAGCTCAGACTGCTATATCGCTCTTGTCACAAAAGGTCTTTGATTGAGGCAGAAATAAGGGTATTGTTGTGTGGGAGAGTCAGGAAGTGGGTGAGTATAGGAGGACCCAAAAGTTCAAAAAGGATCAAATTTCTAATTTTTTAAAGGGGAGAAAAATTAGGAAGGAATACATATGGTCCAATGAAATCATCCCAATCAATGAAAATGAGTATTTGTTAATGAGTAAAAGTAGTGAAGTCAACAAGAATCTAAGGTCTAAAAGAAAAAGACATACCAAGGTCTAGACTTCCAGACACCAGCTAAAATCTGCTGGTCAAGGACGGACACAAAAGACTGTGTAGCAGAGAATTTTCTCAAAACGACCACTGTTTATCTCATTCTACCATTCTTATAAAGACTTTGTAATTCATCTTGGTGGAAGGTTACGTTTTTACAGGGGAAGAAAGCCCTTTAACATAATGTAGGTCTTAGATGCCACTTGTCTTGTAACTTCTGTAAAAGGGCAGGGAAAACCACCTTTCATTTTCCCACATTTCCCACTATCTAAGGCTCCGTAAATACTTGACTAAAACTGTGGGCTTCTCTGTGCCTGAACTTGCTTGTTCATTAATTTATTTATTTCTTCATTAGATATTCATTGTATAATCATTACGTGCTCACTTTCAATAAATACTGATTGCACATCTTTTGTTTACTTGGAGCTATGGGATTATAAAAAAAACTTTTTTTTGAAGGTGGTACCACACTTTTGGTGTCTCCTAGTCTGGTGAAAAAGACAGCCACATAAACAAGTAAATATAAAACATGCATTTTATTTAAATATGCAATAAGTGAGGTGCTCACACAGTGCAATAGAAGCCTGGGGGCAGGAGAAATTAATTAAAGGATGTGGAATGTAGGAGGGCTTTGTAGCGGCAGTGTGATTAGAGCTGGGCTTTGCAGGAAGGCTCAGGCTTCAACAGTAGCGATAAAGACTATTCCAGGCAGAAAAAGGAGTCTCACTACTTCAGACGTGGTGCAACATAGCTAAAGAAACTGGTGGTAGTAACAAGAGGGAGGGGCCCCGTCTGTGGCCCCCTCGGTGTCCTGCACTGCCAGCGAGCGGGGTCTCACGCTTGTGTCGGATGCTGTGTTCCCCTTGCAGTGTGGCTCAGTGGGAAGGCCCCCCACGCTTGGGATGCTTATTTTTCCACGGAGATCACCTTTTGGCCGTGAATGACCTGAAACCCCACAGCCTGGAGGAGGTCTCCTTGTTTCTCAGCCGGTCCAACCGGAAGGAGGTAAGTCCTGCAGACTGGTTCTGTCCAGGGCAAGTCAGTGCCAGAAGGAACAAGATCAAAGTCTTAGATGGAATCTGAGCAGGACTCTGAACACAAATGAGACTCTTCAATTCTCCACCACCAAGTGTAAATAAGAGAATAAGGAGTGTAAATAACACTTCCTACAATAGGTGTAAATAACAAGAATGTTATTTTAGGAGTCTTTCAAAATTCTTTCATGTCAAGTAATTCTGGAGAGAGCACTGGACTTGGAGATTGAACAGTTGTGTTCACGACCTCAGACGCAGCATACTGTGGCAAAAAGAGCTTGCACTGGAATCAAACTGGTTCAGGGTTTGCATCCCACATCCTTGAACCAATCTGTGCCTCAATTTTCTCTAATATAAAATTAAGGATAATGCTAACACTAGTTATTTGTGAATTAAATGAGATTATATATGGAATGAGCTTACAACCCAGACGGGCACATAGTAAGTGATCAAAATAGTAGCTATTACTTTTACTTCTACTGTCTGGGGAATGTTGGACAAGTTCACCTTTTTAAACCTCGGTTTCCTCATCTCAGAAATCGACATAGCCACGCCTGCTTCACAAAGCTTTATAAGAATTGAACAAAACTTGTGAGTATATACTGAGGATGTATGTTTTTAAAGGGCTAGCAATGGTTCTGCCTATTAGTACAGTCTCTGTGTTGTTAACTCCTTCCCTTATCCATGTTCATTTCTAACAAGCCACAAGACCTTGGGGAAATCCCTTTCTTTTCTGGACCTTGGTTTCTTCTCTCTAACGTGAGAGAGTTGGTTTTCAAACTGTGCTTCTTGGTCCCTGAAAATGGGACATGAAGAGAGGAGAGGAAAGGTGCCGTAGGCGGGGCTTCCACTAGAACAGCCTACGCTTATCATTTACCTTTTTCATATGTTGGGACTGTTAACTCTCCTTGAAGAAACAATTCATTGGCTTAAAATTTTTGAAAACCACTGTCATGGATGAGCTCTCAAATTTCTTCCAGCTCTGAGAGTTTATGATTATATGTGTCCTGTCTCTTCTGCATCACACAATATTCTTATTGGTTAGACAAACTGTACGAACACTATTATCTAAATGGGGGAAACCAGTAAGGATGAGTGAGTTGTCTGGGATACTTCATAACTAATTAGTGGCAGAGCAAGGACTCATCCATCCATCCATTCATTCGCTCATTCACTCACTCACCCTTTATTGAACATCTGTTGTATGCTGGATACTGTGCTAGGTCCTAGAATGACCACAACGGCCGTGGCCTGAACTTAAGGAGCTCACAGATTAGTGGATAAGACAGGCATGTTATGTGCTAGTTACAATCCGGTGTGCACCTTGAGATATGAACCGAGGGCCTGAGCCGCGTCAAGGAAGAATGGAGTAAATCTATTTGAGGGAGGCCAGAAAGGTATCTCAGAGAAGGGTTATGTTTGGCTCGAGTTTTGAAGACTAGAGTAGGAGTTTGTGTGACGGAAAAGAAGTAGCTTTCAAGGGCTCAGTTCAACAATCTAGTGGGTCTTTGGCATATTTCCTTTGCCAAAGACCCACGCTGGGGCCAAGTGTTCAATATCATCTCTTTAACCCTTTGGAAAGTTACCAAACAATGGTCTGACCCAAAGACCCAGGCATCAGCTCTGAAGCCAAGAGAAGGATTTGGGTCTGGGAACAGACCCAAGAAAAGGATTTTTGTCTGCGTGCCACGACTGCAGCGATCCAGACTGCCTCTCTACATTGTGGAGTCACCTGCATGGGCGGGGATCTCAGTATTTCTCCTGTGCTCATTCTGCCTGCCCCCTTTCTCTTGGATAACACCTAGATGCTATTGAGAAGTATGGGGTGTTCATCAACGTGATAAGCTGGTCTCTGGAAGGAAAAAGAATGTTGGAAGAGGGAAAATGTGGAAACAAAGGGGAGGTAGCCAAGGGCCCCTAATGTTTTAAGCACCTGAACCAAGCAGGTTCACTTTCCTTCCTTGAGAATGACACTGAGTGGGGAGAAATGGGCGTCTGGGATAGAGATGGGTAGGGACAGTGAGAGGAGAAAATGTGAGATTTTAAAAGGAGGGAGAGGAGATGCTAAATGGTAGGAGAAAACATCAAACTCCAATTTCCTCCCCATTTTGTCAGGGGCTGGTGCTGTCCAGTGGTCTCATTTCAAGTCTCTAGTTTTGAGAACCTTTTTAATTCTTGGTACAAATGGGCCAATCGGGCACCATTGATACTCTTTGGAATCTACCATAAAGGATCCAGCCAGTGGATGCCAGAGAATAAAAAAAGCCATCTTCCTTCCACCTGAATACATAAGTCATCCTGGCTTCCTCTGCCCAAAGAGTCCCTGTTTCCCAGAAAAATAAGACCTAGCTGGACAATCAGCTCTAATGCGTCTTTTGGAGCAAAAATTAATATAAGATCCGGTATTATATTATATTATATTATATTATATTATATTACATTACATTACATTACATTACATTAGATCCGGTCTATATATTATAGCAAAATAAGACCGGTCTTATGTTAATTTTTGCTCCAAAAGACGCATTAAAGCTAATTGTCCAGCTAGGTCTTACTTTCAGGGAAACACGGCTATAGTTCATCACAGGATTTTCTTCAAAACTACCTTTAAAACGTGATAATGAGAACAGACTGAGAACAAAATCTTAAGGGTAATTTTCAGTCATATAATTTTCTTCTTTCTTGTGTTTTAGAAAGTAAAACTCACCATCGGCCGGATCCCAAATTCAGAGAAATTCCACTGTATGGCCTGTACATGCCCCTTAAAATACCAAGGGGTTGTACCTTTTCAGCTGGATAAGTCTGAACAGGAAACGACACTGAAGAGGAGCCCAGCCATTAAAAAGGGTCAACAGAAAACAAAGGCAGAGTCACATGCTGGGACTCTGATGAAATGAGGATGGGACCCCGACTCTGTGCTGGGCGCTGCCGTTTATCGCTGTGTGATATGAGGCAAGTCAGCGCACCTCTCTGAATTTCTACATCTGCATCTTAACAACGGGGTAACTGTGTCCTCTCTGGCTACTGCATCAGGGGTGTGGAGAGGGCCGAGTGACTCTGGAACACAGGGAAAGATGTAAAGCCTTATCTCAGACTTTGTCCCAAACACCATAGACAGAGATTGGATAAGTTCCTCATCTGAAATGTGCTGTGTGTTCTGCAAGGTCATGGTCCGCCCAACACCATCTTTGTTAGGGAAACTACAGTTGGAAATACTCATTCCAGGAAGGCAAGATTGCCAAGAAAGATGTGATAACGTATCAGCCTTCCCAAACATCTGCTAGTCGTGCTCATAGTCCCGAATACGATACAGTGTGGTCTCTTGGAACCAATCATTAGTTGGCTTTCTTAAAGACCCAGTAACTATTTTAGAAGTCAAAGCAGTTTTGTACCATTTCCAGCAAAGTTCTGCTTGCTCTACAAGTAATAAGAGAACTACTTTGCACTCTACGTTTGGAAGGTCTTAACGAACTGATGCATTAAGTAATCAATCCTGGAAGACCAAAAAAAATCAAATCCTTTTTCATACATAGGAAAACAAAGGCAGAGAGTGAAAGAATTAATCAAATTCAGGAATGTTAGAGCCAAAGGGGGCTTCAGAAACTACATCTTATCATGGTGTCATTTTGCATGGGATGAAATCTAGGCCTCAAATGTTTAACACTATACTTTCTTTATGGCTCCCAGTTTCCCAGCTGTTTACTGGCAGAACCAAGAATCTAAAATCAGCCCTGAGAAACTCATGTCCTGATCCTCAGACTGTATTTGGATTCAGATTTGAAAAGACCTCCAAATACAGTTCATTTTCTGTTACCCAGATTGTGCAAAATGTTTAAAATTTTTTCATTTACATGCTCTATTAGACCTACTGTGTGTTTTTTTGTTGTTGTTGTTTGTTTGTTTGTTTTTAAACTGGTTAAGACTCTGCTTTTCCTCCCCAGGTTTATTGAGATGTAATTGACATACAACATTGTATTAGTTTAAGGTGTACAACACAATGATTTGACATACGTGTGTTGACCTACGGTTTCTACTTCTAGAAATTTGCCCTACTACAGAAATACTCACACAAGTGCACAAGTATATGTGTGAAAAATGTTCACTGTAGCACTGTGTGTAATACAAAACAATCCTTTGGAAATTGGTGAATTATGATGACTTCATATAATTGAACACTCTGAAGATGTTACAAGTTTTGTGGTTATGGGGAGATGTTCACACTATATTAAGAATGAGAGAAGCAAATACAGTAGGTATAACACTGTCCTATTTTTGCAAAAATAAATTATTTGTGTGTGTGTACATAAAATTTCCCCAGCCCTAATTAGAGAGAGAATTCCCCACATCACAGGGTTGTTGTGAGGCTTAAATGGATGATGTATGCACAGCACGTAACACATTGCCTGATGCATAGTAAGCAATAAATGTTAGTTATGCTGCTGCTGCTGCTGCTCTGACAATACTTTCTTCTTAAGTTTAGAAAAACATACATCAAATAGTTAATAAGAATCATCTCTGAGAAGTATGATTGGGGTTGGCCATGGAAGGGAGGCATTTCTATAATATTTGATTTTTTAAAAAATTTTTTTGCAATGAGACTATGTCACTTTTATAATGAAAAGGAAATAGAACTATGGGGAAAAATACACACATATATATATTTTAAACCTTCATAAGTAAGAGACCAAGCCACTTCAGTGAAGGTAATAAAGTACCATCAAGATAAACCTGTCCAGCAATCAATGTGGGTGGATACACTGCTTCGAAGCCCAAAGGTCCTGCCTCTGTTTCACTCAGGAGTCTCCACAGCAATGCCAACTGAAGCTAAAATGAGTAGATGGACAACACCAGCCTCCTCACTGATTTGAAGAAGCGCCTGAAGACTAAAGAGTTAAATTATTGACAAGCTCTGGGAAGTGCGGGGAGGAGAACCCAGAGCTCCTAGCTCCCAGCGCCTGCTTTTCCCAGGACAGAACAATAAGGGCAGCGACTCTGCTTCCAGGCCTCCCTTAATCCCAGAACATTCTGTCTACAGCTGAATCAGCTGGGGTACTTGTTATGAGAATCCTGCTCTAAGGGCATTTCCCACCTGGTGTGTTTGTTCTCACAAGGAAGTCTCAGGGCAGAGTCCCAGGTTCCCCCAACAATGATTCTGGTTCAGTAGGTCTGTTGTGGGCCCTGGAGTCTACATTCTAATTACCACGCCCAGGTGATCTAATGCTGGTGGACCAGAAGGCACGTATTGGGTTGCATCCTTGTGGTCGTGTGGAGAGGCACGTGCATCTTCTGAGAGGCTGCAGAACACCTGTTATGCCGACGGATGTTTCTGAGGGGAGAGCGCTGTAGTTTTCAATAGTTCGGGAAGAGCCCACTGACTCACTGCTTCCCTCCCCTCCAAAACAGAACCCTGTTGCTGAGAGGAGAAGCCTGTTTCTCACTCCTTGCTCTCTGCCTCTGGGGAGTGTCATAAGCAGGGCCTGGAAAAAGCAATGCCTTCCTGACTCTGTGCTGTTGGGAAGCTGAGGTGTGGAAAGCATTAGGGTGGAGATAGGAACCTGGTGCTTTGGCTTCAGGCAATGTCATTTCTTCCGGCCGCTTCGCATTGTCCAATTTCATTCCTCTGTGTCTCCCCGTTCCTGGAGCTGGAGGCCACCACTCTTCCCCAGGATTTAACCAATGTCCCAGCCCAACAAGGGGCCTCCCCTCCTTCTAACAATGGTAGTGGCCCCAAGAAAACCTGCTGACCAAACTGGCGAGGAAATCTGGTAATCAACACATTTGTTCCAGGCGCCAGCTTTGGCATCCATTTCTGTGAGTTGGCCGAAAGAACTTTAGGACATCTTGCTGAGAGGTGGGGGCAGGTCTCCAGACCAGGGCTAAACATAACTTTACCAGCCAGAGAGGGTGGGACAGATCGTCTTCACACTGACTCGGCACATAATGCCACCTGTGACCTTCTCCCTTCCAGACCTGTCCTTACTGTTCATTCCAACCAGGTTCCAGGTGGATGCCCGTGCATGAAGGTGAGGCTGAGCCTGCTGAGTGATTGCCCCAGCTGTTCTTTCAAGGGATGGCCCTGTTCTGGGCATATTTCTGGAGGAAAGGAGGTACTGAGAATGGATTGTACGCTATTCTTGGCCATCACATCTGAAGCCTGAATTTGGTGCAGCTCTTCAGTCTTGCTGGGGAAGAAACGTGAAGAGGTTTGCCTGGGCTCCCCAAGCTCCATGCAACACCTCCAGCTCCCAGGCCGACACACTTTCTTCACTTGAACAAAATGTCAGTGGGGCGATTGGAGGTGCCACCTCTCCAGCCGCTCCCTCTTCCTCATGGTTACTCTACACCTTAAGAACAGGCCTCAGAGGGCATCAACCTTCTACTTTATTCTCTCTGCCAAGGGCACAAACTCAATAGCAGCTGGTAAGATATGCAGTGAATGTGCAGGGCCAAATCCATCCATCGTTACTTGAAGCTGCTGCCATGTGAGTATGGATTTCGGAAAGGCATTAGTCTTTATGTAGAGAGTGAGCCCCTGTACACTGACGTACATGTACGTGTGTGTATGCTCATGTAGGGGAGAGGGAGGGAGAAAGAGAGGGAGGTAGATAGAGAGGGAGGGAAGGAAGAGGGAGGGGGGAAGGAGAGAGAGAGAGAGAGAGAGAGAGAGAGAGAGAACGAACAGGTAGGGAACAGCAATAAATCTTTAATAAACTCAGAAGAAAAAGCACCACAACGTCCCCTCTCCCCCTTTCTCTTCAGGTCTTGTGCCAAGTGACTTTCCCTTGGGATGATAAGGAGAATTTAAAGTATCATAAACAGGTTCAAAGGGTGAGGCCTTTCCAATTCAGAACCTGGATTAACTCAGCGTTCTTTGGTGAAGTCTGGCTTTTGGATATGCAAGAAATGTGTTTTATGGAAAAGCTCTTTAAACTGTCTGAGTTAATGAAATCGTTGTCTAATGATCCAGTATCTGGCAGGGTCTCAGGAGACATTCTCACTCTAGCTGGACAATTCTGGGAAACAAAGGCTTTAAGTGAACCCTGCACTCACCGTCCTGGGTTCCTGGGCTATGCTGCCTGAATGCCACTTGCCACATGTGGCTTTTGAAATTGAAGCTCATTAAAATGAAATAGAATTTAGTTGCTCAGTTGCACTGGCCACATTTGAAGTGTTCAGCAGCCCTCCATGGCAAGTGGCTACAGTATCGCACAGCACAGATATAGACTATTTCTATCATCACAGAAAGTTCTGGTGCTCAGCACTGCTCTAGAGCACTAAACCTCCAAGAGGGGAGCAATTCACCTTTGCCGTGTTCAGAAGCATTATTCTATGTTGATGACGTCTTCAAATAAAATCTTCATATCAATGATTCTGGTCACTTCCTTCCCCCCCCTTTGGTATGAGGTCAGATCCAATTAACTTAAAAACCAAGCTATGGGCCTTTTAACTGTAAGCTGTTTTCCCAACAATTAATGGGTTTCTAAGAAGAGCCAATATTGACTGAGGAGCTGTTATGAAGACGCCAAAGAAATACAAGATCTAAAACTCTTTCACAAGAACTTGTGACATGGTGAAGAAGAGAACAATGAGCATACTATGATCTGTTGTTTACCTGCTCTTGCTACGGCAGGCACTATTCTATACATTTAATTTTAAAATCAGGTTAGTCATAGTCTTTCGAAAATTTGTTAACATTTTCTTGCCTTCTTTCTCAGCATCATGGCAAAGGGCATTACTTCACCACACTCTTTAAGTATTTCCTAAAGAGTACTGAGACTTGAAGGACCATTTTCCCCTCAGATGCTCCTGGGCTGCTTTTGCTTGTGCTGTGGGATAGGAAAGCAGAGGATGCAGCTTGTTCTAACTATACAGACACTAACAATGGAGAGGCTATGAGCATGGCCATAAGATTTTATGAGTAGAGTTCATTCGTTTTCAGGACATGGGTTCTGTGATATTGATTTGAGTGCTCGGTTCTCTCGATGGTGGCCTTGGTGGTATTGTCATTTGCATGCCTCTTAGTTTTCAAGTGTGTTCTGGATAGGTGAGACCACTAGAAAAATGAGTGGGGCTAAGTAACATTACTCTATAAGAAAAATTAGACAAAAGTAACTACCAAGCCGTGTGATGATAGAGGAGGTTAGACAGGAAAGAGATGGTGAAGGAAGGGAGTGCTAGTCATGACTAACATTCAGGGAGTACACACTACTGAATCCTCCAACAGCCTTGTAAACCCAGGACTGTCCTTATAGCCATTCCCCATTTCTTGGATGGGGAAACTAAGGTACAGAGAAGGTCAGTAACTTGCTCAAGGCTATGGCTGGTACATGACACAGCCAGAACTTCAACCAGATGTGTTGGCTTTGGAGGCCAACCTGAAAGCTTCCTGGGCGAGGAAGTAAAGTGAAAAGGGGAACCCACACAGGGCAGTTATGCAGATTGGAGCGAGTATGGAACATACTTTCCAAGTGAAAATAAGGAATGGGTGCAACGACTTAGCTTTTTCACATCTCTGATTTCAATATCTAATCATGTTCTGGGCCTCTCGCCCAGGAGTCCCATAAGAGTCCATACCGTATGTTCCAGGAACCAAGGGAATTCTGGGGAAGCTCCTGTTATGACTGCTTCACATGTTTTATACCTTTCCTTCTAGATGGCCATCTGGCTCCATATAACATTCAAGTTAACAAGCAATTGATGTAACAGCTCCAATGATAAAGTTATCAGGCTGGTCCTCTGCACATGAGATGAGTAATAAAGAATCCTTGACTTTGCAAACCTTATCACGTGGGGGTAATCTTATACAACCATATAACCGATAACTGCAAAGCAAGTTCAATTATCCTAAATCTTTTGTTAAAGTACAAATTCAGTGCTAAACGAGTGGAAGACTTAAAGACTAATCCTATCTAGCTGGTTTGGTAAAAGCTTCATAGAAAGAGTGATTTTTTTCCCCCCCAGAGGGTTAGGGGTGAAATTTTATATCTGGAAGGATGAATAGAATTCTCTTGATCTTTTAGAATAGGTGAAACCCCCAGTGCACAGCCATCAGAATGTAATCAGCGGGGCCAAAGAAGTTCTCAAGGGTCCTATAGAATTGCTTAATCCTTATGCAATTCAAACTCTGAATTATCACAATTTCTGAGCACCTTCCAGTTCCGCGCACTGTACCAAGTACTGGTGATATTAACAGAAAAAAAATTCTCTCAGGGAAGTGATAGCCTGATAAAGAATATGGGCACAAAAATTGCTTAGGGTTAGGTTTTTTCCTCACAGAATTGAAATACATATTCATACAAAATCTTGTCCATGAAAATTCATAGCAGCATTATTCATATTAGTTAAAAAGTGGACATGTCTATCAATTGATGTATGGATAAATAAAATGGGATATAGCCATAAACGGAATATTATTTAGCCATAAAAAGGAATGAAGTGCTAATACATGCTACAACATGGATGAAGCTTGAAAACGTTAGGCTGAATAAAAGAAGCCAGACACAAAAGGCTACATGTTGCATGATTCTGTTTATATTAGATGTCCAGAATAGACAAATCCATGGAGACAGAAAGTAAATTCATGGTTGCCAAGGGATGGGGAGAGGGGACAATGGAGAGTGACTGCTAATAGACACAGGGCTTCTTTTGGGAGTGATGAAAATGTTTTGAAATTAGGTAATGGTGGACATACTAAAAAAATCACTGACTAGTATACCTTTAAAAAGTGAATTTTATGGTATATAAATTACTCTCAATTCAAAAAAAAAAAAAAAATATAAAAGAAAAACTTCCCTCATAGCCGCTAAACTGGGGCAGGGAAATTGGACATTAAGGCATCCCCCCAACTTTGGAGACAGGCTTCATTTCACGTTGACGACAAGTAAGTGCAGGAGTAGTCTTCCCTGTGGATTGACTAAGCAGCCTTTTCTAAAACATTACTTTATATGAAGACGGTGAGAGTGTCCCCGTGTAAGAAACAGTTGATTACCTGATTAACAATAATCCCTAACTTTTTCATAGTTGATCATTCTTATTACCATCAAATCTTAAAAGTACCTCAAGGACTTTGACTCTGACTTAAGACTCATTTATATTAGGTTGGTGCAAAACTAACTGCGGTTTTTGCAATTATTTTTAACCTTTTAAACCGCAATTACTTTGGCACCAACCTAATACTAAGGTGTAAATGACTACACAAGTCTTAAGTTAAAGCAGAAGGATGGCAAGAGAGAACAAGAGGGCACTCAGTGCCTAGCAGAGCAGGAAATGTAGAGCTAGGCTACAGAAAAAGAGGAAAGATACCAACCAATAAATTATCAAAGACAAATAACATATTTTTCAACTTACCAATAGGGGAGCAGCGACTAATACCGGCTAAAGTAGCCAGAAATTGTATTTCCACCTTTAAAGCCTTCTTCTAGGAACTGCTGAGAAAACGTAATTGCTAATTTTGTTCAAAGTCATATTTAGGACTGGCAGGATTTTCTTGTGCTCCAAAGAAAGGTAACTCCCTGATCAAATGTTTTTTTTTTTGTTTTTTGTTTTGTTTTTACCCCGCTAATTTAATACTGATTTCTCAGAAGCTGTCTTACAAATCCATTATCTTGCTACAAGAAATCACACAAAATTTAACACCACAGTAAACTGGTCTTGCAAAGCCTAAACAATGACCAAATCATGAGGGCTCAGTAGGAGATCAGAAGCTCTGGCAAATAGGTGAGCAGAGGAGGGGTGAGGGCTTGAACTCAAAAAGAGGGAGACTTAGGAAGAAATTGGTTGGAGCCACTCACAGATGGCTAGCAAGATGCTTCAAGCTCCAATTGGCCTGGATGCTGTAACACAGCTTTTCTTTAATTAATGTCTCACACTTCCAAACAAAGTGGGTGAAATTGCAAAGGACTCTGCCAGGATTCTTCTCGGCTTACACTAGCCAAACTTGAGCTGGGTTATGGATTAGGCCATGCTGGGAACATTTTTAATGCAGTATTTGTTTACTGAGCTATATAAATAGATGTGATGTTAGTGTCACCATCAGTTTAGGAAAGATGCTTCTTATCATGTGGTCTTAGGTTGGCTGTTAGGCATTTGCACATTATCCTCAAAGCATTTTCATATCCACAGACACCCTCCCGTCCTCGCAATCCTTCTCTCCCAATTTGCTGGATTTGAGAGTGTAGATGACAATCCAGATCATTGAAACCAGATCAGAATTGCTTGACTAACTCTCTATAACATAGGAATTAACGGAAAAATACGCGTAAAGCAAATCACAGTGCCGTGAGAACTTTTAATGTAGTATTCACTTACTTGGCAAACATTCGATCCACAAGATCCAGCTCAAATGTCATCTTTCTCTATATCTTTGTTTTCCCTTCTTAGAATTGATTGCCCTATCCATGTTTCCACATCATTTTGTATCCACTTCCTCTGTAGCATATAAATTTATTAAAGCTATTTGTCAATAGATCTGTTATTCCACACAAGTCTGGATTCTTTGCAAGCAAAGTCGTATCTCAATCACTTTCTATTGTTAGTGTCTTTAAGAGCGCTCAGAGTAATAATAAATGCATGTCAATTAAAGTGAAATACAAGTTACAACCTCACAATGCAGAGTCTTCCCTCAAATCCAGCTACAACGCCTACAGCATAACAAGTCTCCACTTGGTTTTCGTTACAAAGATGAGTCCTTAAGACTGTATAGTTTATAGACTCTAGGTATAATAGAGTTCTAACATTTATCATTAGCAAAAATCCTCCATTTTGGGTCAATAAACAAGTTTTTATTCACTGCTGCTTAATACAGCCTTGGAGCTTAGAAGCTGTAGAAGATACCTTCTTTATTTTTAAAGGTATAGAAAGCAATGGAAAGGAGTCTGTTTTTTTGTTTGTTTGTTTGTTTTAACATCTATTCAACAATACTAGGCTCTGCACCAGGGACTTTATGTACATTATTCCATTTAATTTTCTCAACAACTCTTCAACCTAAGTAGTAACTAATGAGGAAAATGAAGTTCAGGGAGAGTAAGTAATTGTCCCAAGGTCACAGATTCAAACCCAGGTTGGCCTGGTCCGAAGCCCGTGTAACACCACGTGAGGCATGGTCGTTAGAGTTCCACTGACTTGTCACTTAGTTGCTGTTTGACCTTGGACCTGGAACATTTACTTTACCTCTCCAGTTACTGCATCTCCAGTTACCTCAATTACTGCATCTGTAAAATGGGAATAATGCCCTTTCTTGACAAATGATCATTTCATCTTTTAAGGAACTCTTGTAACCCTCAGGCCTATCATTCTACATCCATTCAGGGGAATATGACTGATTAACATGAAACAAGTATTGTGCAACAATAAGGAAGTATTTAAGTGCTAAAATCTACCATATAAACAATATGTGAAGCAGGAATTCAGAGGAAGACAACATGCATACAAACTAATATTCTCAGAGAAGCCATCTTGGAACAGAGTGGGCTTAAATTGGGACTGAAAGGATGAATGACATTTGGAAAGAAAAGGGAGAGAGCAGGTTGAGCAAATGGAGAACAATGAGTTTGAAATGAGCGTGATAGTGAAAAGACCGCTGCACATAATGAAAATGAAAACTACCATTTACTATGTGTTTACTATACAGCAGGAAGTGTGCCAAACACTTTGTAAGCCTTATTTCATTTAATCTTCCCATCAACCTTATGAGGTAAGCTGTTTACGTATCCTCATTTTACTGATGGGAGAACTAGGGATCAGAGAGGTGAAGTGATTTGCCCAGCATCACACAGCTTTTATGTTGTAGAACCAGGAATCTGACTCCATGCTCTTGATTAACTAGGAAAAATGGCACATGTTGGAAATAGGCTATGGAGAGGAATATGGAAAGTCAGGTGACCCCTACAGTCCATGAGATTATCAGTCTATGTGAACTCGTTTTCCCCCACAAAATTTTAAGTAAGGCAATACCGTAAAGATAGCTCCCCCCAATTCCTAAAACTTGTCCTACCCTTTGATGGAACCACAAATCCAACTCATTTGATTTTATCTTTTCTGGGTATTTGCTGTATCGTTTCATTTTTGCCAATGTGAACAGATTTCCTTTTTTTCTTTGTTATACCCAGATGTCAACATAAAATCAAGGTGGTTTCCAGTGTTTACTTTTCTTTCCTTTTGAAAATTATCCCTTCTTCCTCTTTCTAGTTAATATCTAATAACTTTTCTTACTTTTTTAACTTAATTTTTCTATTATTCCATGTTGAAAGAACAATGAGAGGTTGGCTGGTCAATGAATAAGTACATTCATTTCCTTAATGTCATCTGATAGATGGCAGCCAATGAAATATTTTACAGAGACACATTTTCCAAGGATTCTTTAGAGGAAGATATTCTTCAAGATCTGTTTTGTAGCCTAAATTTATTTTAAAGTCATTATGTTAAACAAACAGTTCCAAGTTTTGCTGCTATTGTTCAAATTTCTAGACTCATTTCTCATGTACTTATTGGTATTTCTCCCCTCTATCTCTTTTTCTCAGGTTTTTATCTCCCTGCACATCTTGTTGAGCTCTTTATCTAATACAACTCTTTCTATACGTTATTATATCAGAGAATTCCTAGGCTAGAGGCTTTTGTTCTATCATATATTTAGTCCCTGTGCTCCAAGCAATTCAAGAATTTACAGCTAGACCTCTAATATACACATGACATGATATAACAAGTCATTGCCTTGCTGCCTTCCACAAAATGGGACAATCAAATGCGTGACTGTGATTATTCAAGGTCCAGAGTTATAGCAATAGAAGTGATCTGGGGTCAAATTAAGCCACCTTTGATCACTGGCCCTTTCAGGTTCAGAACGCACTACTCTTTAGATGACCACCACAATTTGAAGCATCCACAATGGCTAAGACTCAGTCAACCTGTCACCCAACTTCACGGTATAAATACTGCTCCTTCAAGGTTAGGGTCCCCAGCACTAGGTGGCAGTTTGTGCCCTGAGTGCCTGGCAGGAGGCAACCACTTGCCCCCTCAGTGACCATCAGGGGAAGATAGCACTGCTATACACGGTGTAGACTTTCCTGGGATGCCGGTTATTAAAGACGAAAATGAATACCCAGCAAAAGCATGTCCTTTTCAGATGGGAAATTTCTGGGTCCCATGGCTCTAGATGTGAAGATTGCCATTTGGAAAGGCAGTACATTGTGCTGAAAGTCAGCATTTAATAATAATCACCGTGCTCACTCTAAGGACGATTTACTGACAGAGGGAGGTGTGGTGAGGAGGTGGGAAGGTACAATCCCTGTATCCCCTCCTTGAGTGCCCAGCTCTCCCTGCTGCCCTCATGTGAAAATTCAGCCATGCAGTCTCCCTAGCGGTGTGATGTGAAACCTGATGAGGTGAGGGCAGCAGAAAGCAAGCTTAGCCAATTGATATCAACCTACCCAGCCCTTGCGGGGGCCTCATACTGAAATGCTTAAGTGAAGTATCTTACTACAACATAAATCCATTGTACAACCACATGGAAAATTATGCAGATAGCATTTTCTTTGAAAGTGACTGGCAGGTGGAAAGGAATTGTGCAGCATTTTCCCATATGTTAACTGCTTTTCATTTCAGGTTTGGAAATAGTAAAACGAAACTTAATCATCATGGCAGGATGGAATAACAACATGTCTATGTGTTCAGTCCTTATGTCGATTCTTTCCCAGATTAACAGTTGCCAAGAGAAATAGAAAGGTACACTTAAAACTTAAGTTGCATAGTCCAGTGCAACTCTACAAATGTGCATTGAATACCTACTATATGTAAGACAGACACCTTGAGGATATAAAGATGGATGAAATATAATACTTCTTTCTAGTGCCATCTCTGGCATTGCAAACTATCAAGGTGAACACGTGGCTGCAAACACACGGGCTGAAGATTTGGAAAATCAATGTCAAAGCCAAAATCCCTTCTTATCCCCAAATTGATGACCAAACTTAACCTGAAAGTGGGAATAAGATCCAAGTATTAAATGTTATTTAACCTTGGCAAATTCCCCAAATTTATAGTCCCAGCTTTCTGTTCTCCAGCTTGTGTCTGTTTAAGAAAATCCATTGGTTCAACAAATATTTTAGCACCTATTATGTCCCCAAAATTATTCAAGGTCCAGAGCTATAGCAATAGACAAAAGAAGCAGAAATTGCAGCTCACGTGGAGCTTCATTTTGGTAAAAATAATAGCAATTATAATAATATATGTGTTTTCCATACAAAGTTGATAAAGACTATGTATTTTCTGCCAATATTTTTAGAAAGAATTTTTTTGACTAACATCCGAATTGAAAATAAACTTTCTAAATAATAGGCATACTGGTTACTATTTAATTACACCCTTATTTTAAAAATTAATAGTGTACTTACCCTAAAATTAAGTATAACTATGTTATTGATTAAATATATTTTTTAATTAATCATTAAAAATTTTAAATACATTTAACATGCCGACAATATCAAAACGCTTTGTGAATTTGCAGTTGTTCCTAAGATCTTGGGTCTTGCTGGATTGTGGTTTCTACTGCCAGTATAATCTTGGCTTCCTCCTTCCAACAAATGCAATCCCTTGAATAACTTGTTTTTGTACTGAGACATATTCCACATGTGTACCCTTGTAAAGGCCTCAAATATTTTTCACTTCATAATTTTGCTGCATATCTGCAATGGAATGGATCAGACATTTCCTAGCAACATCTTTTGGCTATCAAGAGCTCTGGAATTTAAAATTCAGATGATAAAGTGCACCATTTGGAAAAAGCAAGAAATTGGTGAAAGACTTGCAGAGGTTTGCATTTATCAAAAGCACCAAAAAGAGGGCAATGTCGCCAAGGAACTCAACAGTGGGGTTCCCAAGGCAGTGGGGTTTTGGGGAACAGCAAAACACCTGGATTCAGTCTGACCTACACCACAGACTCACTGTGAAACCTTAGAAAAGTGACAAATTCTCCGGTTCTCCACCCCACTCTCCATTTTAAACCTTAATGAGCCTTCTCTCCTAAACAATTTGATGACATTGAAATCAAGTCGATTGGATCTCTGTGAGTTCCAACTAGAACCAGGTAGAACAATTCATCTCAGTGACAGCATTTTGGTTGATATTGCTGCCATCCATCTCAGAAATTTAGAACCATCTACTTTACAGTACCAAAGAGGGCACTGAAATTATTTCTTTTCATGTACAAAATGATTTTAACAGAAATTTTAAAATCATATTACCTCCCCTAGATCTGTTCTGAATGATCAGAATTGGAATCTTGGCTAAATCCAAAACAATAATATTGGGATATCCATATGACTATAATCGAATCCTCTTAGTAAAACAAGGGTGAGAGACTGGGATGGTGGGGGTTGTTTTCAAATTATTTCAAGATCACATCTCCCTAGTATTGTAACTCATTTCTTCAGCCATGAAAATAAATAATTGCACAATATTTTCAGGACTTAATTCAGATTGAAGTCAGGCATTCAGACTAAAAACAACTGAATTCACTCTGCTTTTTTTCACATTTCCTTGTTTTTGGTAAAAGCTGTATTTATTGGAAATCTTTTAAGTTCAGTGAAAATTTCAGATTCGTCTTGTTAAGGAATGGGTTATAGTCCGTTACATAAATTTGTTTTTTTTCCGATAGAAATTGCCACTGAGGCTAATAGTGGACATTCTCTCCCATTAGACTTGGACAACACTCCTTAACAAGACTGTGAATTTTTGGTGTGTTCTTAAAAATTTTTAAGCTAAGAAAAAGGCCTAAAAGCCAAAAGATACCAGGTGAGGTTTTGTGTGTTGATTTGGTTTTGGTTTTGCTTTTTTTGTTTCCCCCCACCCCCAGAAATTTCACACAGTGAAGGAGAAAATGCCACAGCTGCAATTTCCCTAATACCATGAAGTCCAGCCCCACAGAGTCAAGGCCTTGTAGGTACAGGTAATGATAAAAGATTCAGACATTCTGTCCCAACAAGAGATAAAGCAGCCCAGTAATAATGAGGACTTATAGGATAAGCATTTTCCTTTGGGCTATTTGAGACTGGGGTTAGCTAGAGGGTAGGGACGCCTCCTGACCTGCAGGCATAGAGAATACCTCCTGGGAAGGCAAGATATACATTTACTTACGCTAACAGATGTCCTTCGGATCGTTGGTTAAATTCAGTTCTAAAAAATCAAACCCTTTTTCCCACTCATTTGTAATCTGTAAATATATATAAGATCTATACATGGGGGGTGTGCGTGCGTGCGTATTTAAAGCTTATTTTATTTTTTCCTTCTGCAAATTTTCGGTTTTCCTTGTAACTGGACATAAATTCAATTTCAAGTAAATTGGCTTTTCAATCTACCTGCTTAAAATAGTAACAAAGCCTCTGATTTCTTAGTCTAATTAGTGGTAATATAATAGTCTAACTAATAGTCTAACTTAGTCTAACTAGTAGACTAAAGTGGTAAAGGAATACTACGTTTACAGAAACATTAACAGGAAAGGCATGCCTACTTCTTTCTGAATTATGCATTTTTCGTAACATTGAATTTTTAATACTCATTTATATCAGAGCTTATATTATGAAATGTGATAAAATAGTAAAAGCTGACTTATTTTAGGCTAGATTCCTATTTGGTCATAAGGAAAATCCTGAAAGTTTGCAGAGGAAATAATTAATTTCAACTTCTCTTAATCCGCAAAAATCACACAGAGTTGAAATGAATTGTATGAAGGGTATGAAATAAATTGGAGTACTTAGTCTAGATATTACAAAATTGAATGCATATTTTTCACGGTTATATTAACTTTATTATCTGTACTAGCGAGATTTGATTGATTAGGTCAGTGGTTCTCAACCCTGGCTACATATTTGAATTTTCTGGTAAGCTTTTAAAAAAAATACCAGTGCACAGCCCCTCCCCCAACCAAATTGAATCAGAATCTCTAAGGGTGGGTCTTGGACATGAACACTTTTGAAAATGTCCCATATGATTTTAATAGGTAGTCGGAGCTGAGAATGACTGACAGCTTAGAGTCTGACTCTAGAAACATTAACGATCACATGGCTTGTGTTCTGGAAGTTGCCAATGCAGACCTACTACCAGCAGGTAGCAGTAGAGGGAAATAAAAAACCAGGCCAGATGCCAGCCCTGGTTAAGAAGCCTGGACAATGCACACTGGGCACCAAAAGGAATCTAAAGATTGGAAAACTTCTTAAAAATTATTCTCAAGGTTGTGTTTTTTGGCTTTTTCTGAAACTTATACTTGGGTCTAATATTTTGAAAGCTCAACACATGCAACCAAGGCCAGGTATATGAAAGCCTGGAAAATGGGAACGGGGATGGGGGTGGGGGTTGGGCTGGGGGGACGGAAATCACAACATAAAAGATCTTTTCTTTTTCAAGGACTTCTTTGCCACCAAGAAATGCAAAGTTATTGGGAGAAGTATGTATCCCTGTCTATATTTATGTCGGTATTTATCTATATTCTAAGCCCTCGGGACTTTGGAAAGAACCATGGAATTTAAAATGGGTCTTTAAAGTAGAGGAATCTTGATGCCATGACAGTGTGGTCTTGAGCAAGTTAATCTCTATGACCCTCAGTTTCCTCATTTATAAAATTGGCTTCAGATAGAAAAATAACAGAAATACAAACCACTTATAAAAGTTTCCAGTATACAAGTGTTAATTATTTTCTTTAAAGTAGGCTTTCGGGTATATTGGGATTTCAAGGTCAATCCTTCAGCCATCATTTTGTGAAGGCCTCCCACGTACAGAGCCCTATAATAAGGGCTGTGGTCTAATGAAGACCCTGACCCTAACAAGTATGGTTAGGAATATTCACCCAAAATGTAGCCATTGTTCTAAATGCCGGTGCACACCTTGACTTTTTCTTGGTGTCCCAAGAATTAGCTATTAAGGAGTTACAGTTCAATGAAAATTACTGACATGTGACTAAAATAGGACATTATCTTCTCAGCAACGGAAAGGAGAACAGCCACATTTTAGAGTGCTGGCTTCTGGATAGTAGCCAAGTTTTAAAATGTTTATATCCCTACGTTCTCCTGCCCCAAGAGGCTTAATAAAGATTCTGGTCGGAATTAAATTTATAACACAGTGACTGGACATTTCATTTTCACTGAGATGCAGTCTAATCCCTTTAGAGTATTATATTTCATCTATGTAAATATCTACCATTTGCAGATGTCTGTCGCTACTCCAACAAATTGCAAAAGCATCTTGATGATATTTGGCCTCCCAAGAGCTCCCAGATTTGTTTACAAACTATATTGAGTATTATTTTCAAGCTTTGCAATCAAAATTGTGAACTTCAGCAGTCGGCTGTTTGGGCATTTCATACCACATAGCCTTAGACTGACACAGTCGTGTTTGCACACCTTCATTCCACAGCTGCACTATGGTCACTGAACAACAGGCACCAGGAGGGCTGGTTCAGGTCCCTCCTCAAGCTCCTATATGTCTCATTCATAGCAGACACTCAAAGCTTCTCCATAAGACATAGCGAGCTGGAGTTGGAAGGCCATCTGATCTAACATTCTCATCCACAGAGTGAGGTTGAAGGACATGCCCAAGGTAATTCAGGAGCAAGACGAGAACTTGAACCTAGGACTCCTAACTTCCAGATTCATTGGATGAATTAGTAAGAAGCAGTAGGCAGCTCATAAAAGACCTGATGGTTTGAAAGGCTGCCATTGAGAAGGAGTAAAAGGTGTGGAGTCATTCTCTCCCCTCCAGTTCCCTGTGATATACGGAAACTAGATAACCAGTCCCAGGAGAACTCACAAAAGTGGAAGCAGTTGCATTTGGAGGGATACGAAGATAGAGAAAAAAAGTAGGAGGGTTTTTCTACCCTGCATCCAGGAACTTTCCCAGCTTGTCCACACCTGGTTTTTATAAGAGAACAAACTGATTTACCAAAGCTCTGAGTAAGGGTTTTCAGGACATCTACACAGACTGGTCTGGATTTGAGTTAGTGAGACGAGTAGGACAAGGGCCTGTAAATAACGAAGCATTAGAGAAACAAGAGGGAGATTACTGCCCATCAGTTATTTTAATCCAAGAAAGACTGGGCTCTTGTTAATACCGTTGGAATTTGGAGTCAGAACAAAACAGTACCGAGAATGCTACAGAATTAATCTTGGCTTTCAAAATGCAGAATTGCCACACCTGTTCCCTTCATCACAGGATAGCCCCAACTTGCTACAAGTGAAGTGCACTCGCAAGCCTCCTTCTAAGGTACATAGGTAGCACATATCTTTTATTGGATTCAAATCCACACACGGCTAATGTTTCAAAGGCTGGCAAAACACAAGAACGGCAGGACAGCTTTACAACTAATCCTCGTGTCATGTCGTAACTCCAGGCGTCCTGGCACATGTAGTCTACAAAGTTAAATAACCATCTCAGCCACGTTACTTGATTCATGACAAGGAATCTCTGGGGATAGTAAAGACAGTAAAACAATTAGAATTGTAATTCACGTCCCCTGGAGTGTGTTGGCACAATGCCTAGCAGAGGAGAGTTTGCAGAACAGTTAACATGGCTGTGTCCTTGATGCTCAGAGAATGCATTGTTTCTCCAACCCGGGGACAGAGGTTATCCCCAATAATGGGTCTCAGGAACCAAAAGCTAATTGTGCAAAAAAGCCAAACCTCAGATACAGATGGAATGACTATCTAACGCTAACATGCAAACTAGCTCAGGCGCATGGATTCAGTCCTAAAATAAATCCAGGTCAGAAGAACTGGAAACTCTAGCAAAGGGTAGGGATAGATAGAGGATTCTTCTCTGAATACAAGCCAAAATAGAAAAGCGTATTTTAAAATACAATTCTGCATTTTAAAAGCCACGGTTGAATTCTATAGAGCTCTTGGTACTGTTTTCTTCTGACTCCAAATTCCAACAGTACAGACGAAAGCCATGTTAATGACCTCGGCATCTGTGCCAGAATTAGTCCTAAATTTCCATAAATGATCCAGAATTGAAATCTCTGAGTTTGCACACCATGCTACATTTTTTTCCCCAGAAGCGTAATGCCAAGGAAATAAGGAAATACGGCAGGAGCGCCTGCTGAGTCCTGAGAGTGGCCAGAATGGAAATAGAAAAGTTTCAGTGTAGGCAAGAGAATGAGGAAGCCATGCTTAAATCATGATAGGATCCAAGTACCATTTAGACTACAGAACAGTTGTCACCGGAGTTTTCTGAGAGTGTGAGCTCCAAGGTTGTAACTAAAATCAAATGCTAACAAAACATACAGGGTGCTCAGGATGTGCAAACGAAAGTCTGTAGAAATTGCAATGCACTCAGAATCTTTCAGGCAATTTTAATGGCCATATTCCAAGACCCATTGGAGAAGGGGTAGAGAAGCGTCTGAAGGGCATGAGGGGCTGCCACATCAGGATTCCTTGAGATGAAAGCGTGGAGATGACAATCTGTGCAGTAAGAGCTGCGGTGGATCAAACGCTGTAGAGTGCTGAAGGCACCGCTCTGGGCTAAGCATCCAGCTTGCAGGCATCGTCTCACTTATCATCCAGTCTCCCCATGAAGTGAGGAGTAATGATGAGCCCACTTTACAGAAGAAGGAACTGAAGGTTAAAGAGATTAAATAACGTGCCAGTAAGGGGGAAGAATTCCAACCTAGGCTACCCCTGTGTCTGCTCATCAGTCCCTTTTCTTACAGTACAGAGGGGTTTTGTTCTCCCTCTCCTTGCAACTTCCCCCTGGAAGAGAGGGTGCTAAGCCACCAAACTGGAGAGCAGTGCACTAGTGACATTTTGAAAGTGTAATTTGAAAGAAGTGAATTTAAGATCAACAAATTTCCAAATGCCTGTAAAGTCAAGGAATGCCTCACCCGTTCAGGCGGTACAGAATGAAAACACAAAGGAGCTCAAAAAGCTTTAAAAAAGTTCTTGGATGATAAACCCAAATGGATTATTAAAGGACATTGGGAGTGTCTGAGGGACATCTCTAATCCTTTGGAAATGACAGAGCATTCAAATCACATCCCTTAGTTTACTCTCCAAGGTCATTTGTATGCTGGATGAAGTAGAGTCTAACTTACTTAGAAAATTTTTACTTAACTTTCTCAGGTTCCTGAGTGTCCACAATTTTATTTGGGAGAGCGTGGGGGCAAAAAAGCGTAGGCCTATAAAAAATTGATTAACTGACTGATTTTCAAAGCAAAGACACATGTAGCAATGACAAGAAAGGGGGGGGAAGTAAAGATGTTTGGAAATACAACAATTTTTTTTCAAAATACAAAAGTTATGAATGATCATCAAAGCCCACCATGTTTCCCCAAAAATAAGACCAGGTCTTATATTAAATTTTGCTCCAAAAGACGCATAAGGGCTTATGTTCAGAGGATGTCATCCTGAAAAATCAGGCTAGGGCTTATTTTCGGGTTAGGTCTTATTTTGGGGGAAACACAGTAATAACCTGGGAAAATAATAAATAGAAGAATAAAAAGCTCTAGTGGTGAAGACCTATTACGAATCATGAACAATGACTTCACACGCTCATATGTCGTTAACGACTCTGATATTCAGTAACTATTTTATAGCAAAGTTTTCTCCTTTCCATTCATTGCAGTCATAATCTCCTTTTGTATCCCTTTTGATAATATTTTACGGAGATCATTGATCTATATTCATCATCTGTCCATTTCCTTCCCAGGCTGATCAGCCTTAGCAATAAGAAAGCTTCAAGCATCTATCAGGTATGAATGGGGGTCCTGTGCTCGTTGCTGACTACATGTTTAGCTAATTACATAGTGTGGTTAATTGTTTTAAGTCCTTATTTCTTTTAAAATAATACAAAGTCTAATCAATGATCAGATTGACCAACCAAAAATCAAGATAACAAAATATGGGCTATTGTGTTTTCCTCTTAGTTTGTATTTATTGCAAATTTTGAGAAACAAATTCTTATCTAGACTATGTGAATCAGGTCGCTCACAGAGCCGTCTACGAGCGTTCCGTCACCCTCAGCAGTCACCTTGCCACAGTCAGCCTGGCCCAGCACGGTCACTGTGAAACTTTGTGTCCCCTGTACTCCAACCACACTGGTTTTCATTTAGCACCTCGAATGCTCTACGTTCTGTCCCACAGCAAGGCGTTTGTAATACTGTTCCCTCTTCCTAACCAGCTTTTTCTTCCTCTGCCTTTGCTGGCTAGGTCTTTCCCATCTGTCACCTCTTTAGAAAAAACAAAAAATAAGTATATGGGGTCAATAGGGAAACAGTATTTGTCAAAACCTATTAGGATTGAGTGAAAAATGGAAAGCTCCTTAATCTATCAATATAAATCTTTATAAATAAAAAACAGAGAATTGTTTTCTATCCAATTCATTCCTCCACAAAATATGCATTTACTCCCACTCAAAGTGGATTATTGACCACCAAAAAAAAAAAAAAAAAAAAAATAATAATCTTAATTCTGGATACCCCAAATAAACAATTATTGACAGGTGTTTTTTTTTTTTTTATTGGAATGTTCAGTTCTTCTACCTCATTGCTTATCTAAAACAATCTCATTTTTGATAGATTTAGTTTGGTTTAAGTTTAAACACACATGGGAATTTCTTCCTTCTACTCCTATCCATTAAAAAAAATAGTTTTGCAGATGGATCATTGCACAATATAAAATGGAAAGCATAGGGGCTATTTTGGTTGTTTGTTTGCTTGTTTGTGCCTTGGTTTATTCTCAGAGACCAGATTTTAGGCGCACCTGACATTTGGTCTTTCACTATACCCTTAGCTGGATTGTCCTCTCTCTGATCGTTACTTCCCTCCCTTCTGTGGGTCATTTATGATCATTCTGGAAGCTCCTGCACATTGAGCTCACAGCAGAGAAAACCCAGCAGCGTGGGTTTGTTTGCATTATGGGGAGAAGCCAGCCACCTGGCTAGGCATGAGATGTGTTTTTCTGCCTCAGATTAAAGTACTATTAAAAGTCAGCTGCATTTCCTGGCACCACAGTATGCAAACGCTGAGAATGAGCCTGCGCCCTCCACGAGGCAGTGAAGAGTGCTTCCAGTGTGGAGAGAAGGCAGCTTGTGCTAGAAATTCACTGCAGTGCAGTCTGCTAAGAGACCCCCAACAAAGCCGCTTCCTTATTCAAACTTTGCTTTCAGGTGTGTCATCTTTTTCCTTATACATACTTATGTTCTTAAGCTATCAGCGGAGGACCTTCCTAATTCTTATTTTTTTCATGACCTATTATTCTGGTATCTTTTATGATATCTGACTGCTGTCATAGCAATGCAGCAACTGTTTTCTCTTTCAGTATTTGTACACACATATTTCTTTAATGCTGCAGGATGCTTAGTGCTAAGCAACACCCACATTTCTTGGCTGATGACTCAAGTGCTAAAAAATTGTTAAATTTTATCTTTTACAGAGCTCTGAGTTCCACGGATTAAAGTAGTGATACACAATTTTTTGTTGGCATTAAAAATCATCCAGGGTCTTCCTCCTCAAACACACAAAAAAAATCACTGTAGGTTGCAAATTCTGACTCCATCCCTGGAAATACTCATGTAGGTCCAGCAATTTGTCTTTGTTTTTTTAAACTAGGGCCCTTGGTGATTCTTAGTGGCCCACAGACCATGCTCTGAGAAACCCTAGAATGAAGAAGAGCTGTTTCAGCTATTCTCACCCACTTATTAAACCGTCGCCTGGAGTAATTTCTTCCGAAGCTCAGAAAGATACCTATGAAGAGTTAAAAAGTCCTTCTGTGAGTGAACCGAACATTCCGCAGTGGGAAGTTACTGGATGTCTCCGGAAGAGATAAAGGCAAATGCTTTGTTTCAAAAAATGGCCTCATTTCGTCATCTGGTTGCCTTCTTCCTCTCCTCCTTTGCCTTCCTGTTCTCCATGTCTTCCTCTTTTTCTTCCTTTTCTTTTGGTTCTTTTTAGGCACTATATTCTTTTCTCCTCTAATATCCAACCTCCTTTTCCAGAAGCTGTTGCAAAGTTGTCAGGTGACTATTTTTAAGAAGATGGAGTAAGTATCAACTGTTAGCAGAACTTAGAGGTGAGATTCAGAATTTCAGAAAAGCCAAGAGGCCACTAACTCCAGAGTCTTGGCATTGGTTGGGAATAAATGACCTTTTTTATTTTTAAAATGCTAATGAAAGGTGTGAGGTAAAGTGGTGGAAAGATTCAGAACACACCACTGCTCAAATCCCAGCAAGGGAGTATTCCTTCCCCCCCTCCCCACTGCACCCAACACCCCCCCGTCCTCCTCCAAGAGAAAAATGACCAGGAACAGGCAAACAGTCCACAGAGGCACCTTGTCCCACCCAATTCAAAGCCAACAGCACAACGGAAACCTCCAAGAACTGATTATCAAGTTTAGTCACCAGGGTCACCAGGGTAACTTCCAGCCTAGGAATAGAGCAGAGCTTTTGAAGCAGCAGTTGGGGAATGCGAGGGTAGCAAGACTAATTTAAGAGTTTGCTAACACAGACAAAGCTATTTACAAGCAAGGTCTTTCATTCTTTTATCGGTGAAGCAAACCAGCTGCCCTGTTAGTCTTGACACTGTAATCTGACCAGTAAAATGGCAGTTGGTTAACAACATCCTCTCCCCAAGCCAGGAAATGATGAAAAAATGTCTCCGTGGACCTCTTTAAGGATAAACAGAGGGACATGCTTAGTATCTTTTGAACATTTAGCTGTTGCAATGGAAGGAAAGGAGTTGCAAAAACGGATGAATTATTAACAGTGGGATTTGTATCCTGGCAGTGTGTATCCATCACCTTTGTGGTTGAAGAGCTGTCTTCAGAGAATAATCCAGAAAAAGAAAAGAGAATGGAACTTTGAAAAGCTGTTCTTTTTTTCTAAAAGTAGAACAGCTCTGTCCTCTTGTGCTCCCATCAGGTGCCAGACCTCAGTCTTGCCCTGCCTAATAGGGAAGTAACCCATCTTCCATTTGGGAACCTGGCTATCATATGCCTGTAGAGGGAATCCTGAATAAGCGAAGCAGGTGGGATGCAACATTTCTCTCTTTTGAGCAGGAAGTGAGCAGTTCTTATTCAGGGTCCCTCAACTTTTGTGTGTTTTAACTTCCAACTCTCCCCGAGGCCACCTCAAACCTTCAAATATATCCTTTTTGTTGATGCCTCGTGGACTATCAATTTATTCTCAGTGCAGGGGAGGAGCAAATACTGAAGTGTATTATCAACTAACGGAATTACCAAAGAGGTTCCATAGATGTACCAAAGCCTGCTTACGTACTGTATCACCAGGTGGACTCCGGGAACTGCAGTGCTGAGCTATAAGCCATTACTTGGCAACTGATGTAACGTAAAGGGCTCACCAATTATGTGTAGCAACACCTTACTTATCAAAATGAATCATCCACATCTGTGGATTTGTTCTGCTCCTGGATGCTCACTATACTTTAAGAACGCTAAAGAATGAAGGTGCTATGCTGACTCACTCTCGTTACGTACTGAGAGGTTGTTATTGGCTCCTGGCCCCATTTTGGAGCTAATACAAGCATTTTACTTAACACCTCTATAAGGGACTGACCTTCCATTGTGCTTCCTCCAAGGCCCTGAACCTAAGCTGGAGGAAGTCCTGCTGTTTATATCCAAGGGAAAAAAAAAGGATAATAAATAAACAAATTAAATTGGCTCAAAACATTTTCTCATCTGACGTATTTTAATATTAAAGAACATATCCATTGTAATAAGTACTCTGATGAAAACCGTCCTTTCCAAGTCCTGCAAAAGCATGAAACACTCGGGTGGGGGGGGGGGGAAGAAGCAACTGACCTAACACACTCATAGAATCATAGAGGCATGACCTTGAGATCAACAGCTCTCTCATTCTAGTGGAAGAAATAGATCTATTTCAGTAATTCAGGGAAGTGAATTAATTTGTTCAAGGTCACAAAATTAGTGGCAGAGCCAGGGATAAATTACAGTCTCTGGAAACTAAGCCAAAAGTTTTTATTACTAGACCTGTTGTATCAGCAATATCTCTTCTCCAAGAGTTCTGAATTAATCACAGGTTTATGATGATGAGACCAACAGCCTTTTTGTACAGCTAACCCTGGACCCCTCTGATCAGCACGAAATAGTGTTAGTATCCCCAGCTCACTTGGATAATTTCACCATGTTTAACTGGAGCTGGAAAAATTTCCTCTTTCTTTGGTTGGTGGCCATCCCAACCAAAAGGTTTTCATCATCACAGAGACATGCTAGGGAGTGAAGGTGCTTTATTCACTCATGTTTATCTCTAAAAGCTACTCAAGACCTGCCATCTATCACTTTATCTTCTCCTGTCTGGGCTGAGATGGCAGGGATCACCACTCCCCTGTGGAATGCTGTCATGGCTTTATCTCCATGGTTTTCCAAGTGTGAGGCCGAATCTCATCTCACATGCTCCCCCAAAACTCCTGTCAGTATCAGTGGCTGCCTGAGGTTTCTCATTCATTCACAGACTTATTGAATAGCTGCTAAGGCCTGTATTTGCTATTGAAATCTACAGCACATACGTGGTACCCACTACCCAGAAGGTACTCAGTAGAGTGTGTTTGGAATGAATGTTTTGATGACGAAACAGGTAGTATACGATTAGAAATATTTTGTTTTAACAAGGTACAAAAAAACAATGATGTCCTTTGTATCCCTATGCAATTTGCCAAATCACTATTGCTTCCGAGAGTTAGTAAAAAGAGAAAATCACGAAATACAAGATGGTAAAGATAACAGAGAGGTTTATGTTTGCTTAAGTAAAAGCAAGAAATAGGGCTGGTTAATTAAGAAGGAAAAGTAATGATATTATGGTGCTGTGATAAAAAGAGAAATAATGGCTTGAGGGAAGACAGATAAAGGGGAAAAGAGCTGTATTCAGAAAATAACCATGTCCTGACAATATCCTTAGCCAAGAAAATTTGGAAAAATACACAATACAAACATTAATCAATAGTCAAGAATATGATGGCAGCATAATTTTTATCCTTTTCTGGATCTTGTGTGTGTGTGTGTGTGTGTGTGTGTGTGTGTGTGTGTCTTTATTCTAGAAAAGATGAACAAGACACACAGAAACTGTGGATGTAATCATAAAGCAAAAAAAGCCAAATATTTGGAGGACTGGTTTTGTGACAGCCACATTCTGAAGCAGCACAAACAAGTCCCTGTCAGCTCACGGATAGTGAACTGATTACAAATGTGACCAAGTGGAAAAACCTCCCTGCTGCCAAACTAGTCATTGGAACTTTGATAAGAAGGTGACAATTTAGCCGTGGGTACAAGTTCAAAGATGCATTAAAATTAAGGGGAGAAAAAAACTGAAAAGGAGAAAAAGGTGGTAGATCACTCCATCAGTCTCCTTAACACCATAAAATGGTTCCAAATATCTAATTCCCCTGTCTATTCTAAACCTCTCCAAGCGATGACCACTAACGACTCGTTTGTTCTAACTACTCGGGCATTTTTCAGACTGATCTTAATGCCTATGGCAGCATGCCTCCCTGCAACTCTCCCTGCTTTGTGACACCAGATTTCCCCTTTCCTCTCTGGTTGCTCCTATTTATTCTCTTCCATGGCCTCTGCCCTTTAATTTTGGAGGTGCTTGGAGGGTCTGTCCTATCTTCTCCTCTCACCCTATGTATATATTCTACTGAAATATTTTTCCCCCTTTGACTTCAAGCTAGCATCTTTATGCTGGTGAGTCTCAAACCTATTTCTAGCCAGGATCTTGCAGCCCTGGAGGTCCGACTGTTCACTGACTGACGTCACGTGAATGAGCATCAGGATCTATAACCCAAGGCGTCCATCTGGTTCCCCTTTGCCCACACTGCCTCTTGTGTTACTGCTCAGGAACAACCTGTTGTGCAGCCAGGTAACCTGGTCAGAATTCTGAGCCTCATTCTTGATTCTTCCTTCTTCTTTAGAAGGACACTCAGCATTTATTGAGTGTCAACATGTCCCAGAAACTGCACTGGGTGGCCCCGGGTAGAGGGGTACATAAGGTCAAAACAGTCCCTGCCTTCAGGGAGCTTGTGGTTGTGTCACCAATCCTGCTAACACTGTTCCACTGTTTTTCAGAAACCCCCTTCTCTCTAACCCTGCTGCTACTTTCCTATTCTAAGTACCATCATTTTTTGCCTTGATTACTTCAATTGCTTCTCAGCTTGTTTCTCTGATTCTGGGCTTCTCTTTTTAAGCCATTTCCACAATACAGGGAGAGAAACCTGCCTAAAACCAGTCTCATCGCACCATCTTTGCTTAACAGATTCAATGGCTCCTCACTGCTCTTAGGGTCCTGGTAAAACTCCTCATTAAATGGCTAAAAGGAAGGGTGTGGCCAAGGCCTGTAGGAACCCTCGAAAGAAGACAACGTGTTCTCCTTCTCACCTAAAGTCTTTACATATTCGTGGTCATTCAACACTGGTAATCGGGAAAAACTGACTCTATTAATAAAAATTGAGTGTCTATTTATGTCTAAAGTTAGGAATTTGCCACATGCTTTGACTATAAGATAGCATCTTTTTTATGCATCTCATGCATGTTCAAAAATAGATCCTGTTCTACATATTGACATGTTATTAACCTACTCTTTTTGTTTTCATGTTGTGGCTATCTTTCCATGTCATTAAACATTCTTTTACCACATTACTTTTATGACCGCATAGTATTTTATTTATTTTTAAATTTCATCTTTTCCAAAGTGATATATGCACAAGGTAAAAAAAAAAAAAAATCAAGTAGCTTTAAAGGGTTTATAATAAATAAAAAAACAATAGCACCCCATTCCCCATGTTACAGACTCATTATGATGTAAATAGTGATTAATGAATTAATCAAAATCAGTGACATAATGCTACTAAAGAACAGAGAAAGAAGAAATGAGAAGAATGGTTAAATTAGTTCCCTGCTTCAGCCTTGGTACCCAGAAGCAGACATTTAAGAATATTTTAGTTGTTGTTTCTCTTAATTTATCTCTGTATTTCCAAATAATATGGGTATGCCACTTTTTTATTGATTTACTTATTTTATCTATTGACTTGCAGTGTAATGTAATCAATCATTCAGCAAATACACACTATTCACCTACTATGTACTAGGCACTGGTCCAGGCAAGAAGCAAAACAAACAAGATCACTGCATTCATGAAACTTAAATTCTAGGAGAAAGTCAATTAAAAAGCAAATAAGTAAATAAAACAATGTACTGCTACGTGCTATAAAGAAAATAAAACACAATAACAGAGATTAAAAAGACAGAGTTCAGGGAGGGTGGTCAAGAAACAGTTCTCTGAGGTGACATTGAGTTGAGCCTGTATCATGGACATCTAGGTCAAGAGCTCCATTAACTACGATATGGGTTGGGTGTATGTGACAGACCCTATAATAATGACTTAAACAAGTGAAGCTTATTTTTGCATCATATAATAGCCTGAGAGTAGGCTATCCAGGGATCTGGGCACCTTCTATATTCTTGCTTCTCATATGTAAAGTCCAAGATGGTTCCACCATATCTATGTGCCAAACAGCAAGATGGCGGAAGGAGAAGGGCACATCCCTTCTCAAAACAAGGATGCAACTCAGCAATTTCCCATCTCTTCTGCTCACATTCTTTTGGCCAGAACATAGTCACTTAGACACACCTAACCTCAAGAGAGACTTGAAATATGGTTTCTATTCTGGGCAGCCATGCACCGAGCTAAAATTCTATTACTATGGAAGAAGAGGAAAATGGGTATATGGGGCCAACTTAGACTCTGCCAGAAAAAAATAAAATAAAAAATTTATGCAGAGTAAAGATCAATAACAAAGGAAAAGACCTTGACTTGATTAAAGAAGAGAAAGAAGGCTAGTGTCACTGAACAGTGGTCAAAGAAGGGGAGAGTGGGAAGATATGAGATTAAGGAGGCAGACAGGGAACAGACAATGTAGGGATTTTTAAATCATGGTAAAGAATTTCACTTTTATTCAAATGACAAGTGGAACCATGGAAGAGTTTTCAGCAGGGAACTGACTTAACCATTCTCTCTCACATCTTCTTCTTTCTCCATTCTTTAATAGCATTTACGTCAGTGATTTTGATTAAATCATTAATCACTATTTACATAATCACGAGTCTGTAAATACAGTTCATTGTAGATCCACGTAGTGTACTAAGGTTACATTTTCTTTCTTGTACAGCTTTCAGTTTGCCTCAAGTTAATAATATGTTTTTCCATTACACAATTATATACACACAAATACACAACTTCAATTCATTCCAGATTCTCCATATCATCTATTGTCCATTCTGTACAGTTCACTTTTTCTGTTTTCCAGAAATTACTTGTTGAAATCTCTCATTCACTAATTCAATTATTCTTGTAAATCTATTCCTTTTTAATACTTTTACTACCATGCTAATGAATCTTGGGATAGAGAGGATAAAAAAAAGAATGTTCTATTCACCAATTTAACTGAAATTCCATTAACATTTTAGCTTAAGAATTCTCTCCTTTTGGCTATCATTAAAAATAGTAATAATAACAAGTGCTGGCAAGGATGTGGAGAAAGGAGGACCCTCATGCACTGTTGGTAGGATTATAAATTGGTGCAACCACTATGCAAAACACTATGGAGCTTCCTCAAAGAAATAAAAAATTAAAGCTGCCATATGATCCAGCAATTCCACTCCCAGATATTTATCTGAAGAAAACAAAAACACTAATTCAAAAAGATATACGCACCCTTATGTTCATTGCAGCACTACTTACAATAGCCAACATATGGACACAACCTAGGTGTCCATTGATAGGTGAATGGACAAGGAAGATGTATACACACACACACTGGAATATTACTCAGTGATAAAATAGAATGAAATCTTATCATTTGCGACAAAATGGGTGGACCTAGAGGATATTATGCTAAGGGAAATAAATGAGAGAAAGACAAATACTGTATGATTCACTTATATGTGGAATCTAAAAAAAACAAAACAAACGAATAAACAAAACAGAAACCGTAACAGACCCATAAATATAGAGAACAAGCTGATGGTTGCCAAAGGGGAGGAAGATGGTGGGGAAGGGTGAGAAAGAAAAAAGATTACACTTAATAGTAAAATAACACTTTTCTCCCTGAGTTCAGGAACAAGACAAAGATGTTCACTATTATCATTTCTATTCAACACGGCTTGAGGTTTTATTCAGTTTAATAGTGCAAGATAAATAAGAGGCATACAGATTGGAAAGGAGAAATAAAACTGTCATTTGTATATGACGTCTATATATGGAGAAAAACTAAAAGAATCTATGGCAAACTATTAGAATTAATAAGGGAATTTAACAAGGAAGTTATCTGCAAGGCCAAAAAAAAAAAAATTCTCTCATTTTACAGGAACTTTTTACGTGGTAATACAGATTGAAAATAAGATTCCTCTTGACATTTTTGTGAGCCTGAAGAAAAGATTCAAAAGGCTTATAATATGTCTTTGTCAAGTTGTTCTTTTGACTGTGACTGAATGTCAGGAGGGGACCATGAGCTGGCTCGGCTTTCATTGAGCTGTACTCCTCGTGTTTCAACTCCCAGTTTAGACACTGCCTCTGCCCACACCATCCTATTTCCCCTATAATGTATTAGGATTTCTTGTTGACTTTGTATATGTCATTAGCCCTGTGAAGGCAGGCATCTCTGTCTTTTTGGTTGTTTTTGAACTCCTTGTGTAGACGCTTAAAATATTTCTTGGATGTATAGATGCTCTCCACCTCTTCCTTAACAGGAAGTTTTACTTACAATCCCTTTTTATTTTCCACTATCATTGCCATTCTTAGCTTTTATCTTCCCCATGAGTATCCCAATTGTACTCATATTTAAAATCCCACTTCAAAGGCTACCTGGTCTCTGAGGATTTCCCTCAGAAACCCAAGCCCCTTCCTCTGCCCAGAACAGTGTCTTACACAAAATTAACATCCAATAAATGTTCCTTGAATGAATAAGTCAACCAATGAGGATTCCAATAAACTTTTTCATGCAATGTATTAAAGAAACTTTAAGTTTCTACCACTAAACACTGAGCAGCTGAAAAGGCTAGCACAGTTAACATCTAGCACCATTCCTAGCTCAGATGCAGACACGGAGCAAAAGGATATTTAACGTTTTCTTCAACTATTTATTTGGCACAGCAAGGGTAATGTAACCAAACCCACCTGTTTCTTTTTGTCCAGGGTTTCAAATGGTGACAAAAAGAACTTTATGCTGACCTTCCAATGACTCTTGACTTACCTCACCTGTTCTTTGTCAGAAACTTGTTAAAATTTTTAACACATATGAATAAATTACTAGGACACAACCTAGAATAAGTGTAGAGTTCTTATATAAAAGTCAACAGCTTTGAAACAAAAAGATAAATTTCTTGGCTGATTCTCACTGGCATGGGAATAGCTGAGTTGTTTAAAACTCTATGCTTTTATTATGTACTTAAAAAAAACTTGATGTTAACCAGGAATTATATAATTATAGGATTTAGGGTTAACAGGACTCAATAACTTACTTATTGCATTATCTAGCATTCAGAGTAGATTTCAAATAGCATGCTGCAATTTTGAAGTCTAAAAATGGGATACAAATTTACATTTATATATTCACATCAACATTGTGGGCCATTTTAAATGACATTGCTTATTCAAGGTCAGCTGGTATTATCTACCTTGATATTTAAAACCTTCCTATTGCAAGTCTCCCTCTCCAACTTGTAAGTCTTGCTTCCTTTCTGCAAGCTGAGGCAGTAAATCTGTCTTTCCTGCCCTGCATATAACCACTTCATGATACCCAGAATGCTGCTATGCATTTTAAATTTATCTTATTATTAATTCAAATAATTTTCATTGAACTAAAACTATAAGCTTGTCATTATTAAACATCATTATCTTCTAGCAAATCAAGGCTAAAGTCTATCAAACTGACTATTTTGCTTAGGTTTAACTAACACATTTTAGGATAATCATTTCATTGAGTTCTCTTTAAAGTGTCCTATTTCAAAACAGACTCAGTGAAAAGATGCTTAACAACATTAGTCTTCGGGAAATGCAAATCAAAACCTCAATGAGATAGCACTTCACACTCACCAGATGGCTGGAACCAAAAAAGTAGAAATAACAAGTGTTGGTGAGGATATGGAGAGATTGAAAACCTCATACACTGCTGATGGGAATGTAAAATGGTACAGCACTTTGGAAAATAATTTGGCAATTCCTCAAAAGGGTTAAACACAGTTACCATATGACCCATCAATTCCACTTCTAGGCATATACCCAAGAGAAATGAAAATATATGTCCTCACAAAAAGACTTGTACACAATGTGAATAGCAGTATTATTCATCATTGCCAAAAATTGGAAACAACCTACATATCTACCAACAGATGAATGGATAAACAAAATGTAGTATTTTCAAACAGCAGAATATTATTTGGCCATAAAATGGAATGAAGTACTAATATGTGCCAAACATGGATGAACTTTGAAAATACTATTAAATCAAAAGAGCCAATCACAAAAGCTCATGCAACATGTTCCATTTATATGAAGTGTCCAGAACAGGTAAATCTATAGTCAGAAATACTAGTTGTTGCCTAAGACAAGGCGTAGGTGGAGGCTGATGGAGCGGGGAGGAGAGGACTGGGGAGTAACGACTAATGGGTAGGAATTTCTTTTTGAGTGATAAAAATAATCTAAAATTGATTGTGGTGATAGTTGCACAACTCTAATAAATATGCTAAAAGCTATTGTATTGTACAATTTAAATGGATGAATTACGTGGCATGTGAATTGTATCTCAATAAAGCTATTTAAAAATCCAAAACATAACAAAACAGAGTTTGGCACTCTTTCCAAGGATAAAAGACAGTATTAAAAAAAAAATTGGCTGATTTAGCAAAACAAGAGTATTTGGCCTTTATTCCCCTTCCAGACACTGTTGCTTTTAGTTCATTTACAATTTATCTGCTTATCCCATGTGATATGTAATCAGAGCTCAGAGCCACAACAGGAAGTCCATAACAGTTCTTTCAAACAAACTTAAAAACACAGTTTAATAACATTATCTAATAGTGTATTAAAGGACTGCTTTGATGCCATTTTATGATCTTAAGCTCATGCTTTCAATTTTGAAATGACAGAAGGGCTTATACAGATGATGTAATTTGACTTTACAAAACTTATTTTTTTCATTGAAGTAAGGTTTATCATATTTAGAACAAAGAGAATAGTGTTCTTAGGTGTTTTTAAACCCCTATGTAATTTACAATAGCTCTATAGGGATTTAAACCACAAAATACAGTCCTAATCATAAGAGAAGCACATATATAAATCAAATTTGATTTACATTAAATGAACTTTTTAAAGACCAGTGCAATTGATCACTCATGAATTGTTTGCATACTGTTTTGTATTTCTAAATTAGTTTTATGTGTATCCTATTTCACGAACCAGCTCATACAATTCCAGCCTACCCCAATTTCTCCTTTCTCAAGATATAAAACCACTCAAATTTATCTCTTAAGAATTTTGTGTATCTTAGCTTTTACTCAGCCCCCTAGGAAAAAGTTACAAGCCACTATTAATACTCTTTCAAGAGAGTTCATCTTGGGAATTAGTACACTTCCTAGTTCCTTAGTCCAGTTACTGATGGTTATTCAGGACCAGATAAGGAAATTCTGAATGCAAATTCACAGGAATATAACTCAACTGAACAAAGCATTAATTTAAATTAGTTGTTCTGAAGACACTAATAAATATACAGTAAGTGATAAATGACTTAGATTTAAAAGGCATTGATATCAAGTGGAAAGTATTTTCCTATTACATCAAAGTCATGAGAACTTGAAATTTGCCTGTAATCATTGCATCTGCTCATTCAATGTTCAATGTCAAATAAGACGGTAAAGAAGCTTCCTGAAAAGTTCCAAATACATATATAGTAAAACATTTTCCCCTATGCTGGCTTAATTCTACTCCTTCTCTATGCATGGTTAGGATGCTCAAGAGTTATTGTCCACTTATTTTGGGATGATGGTAAATTTCTTCTTCTATTTCACTTTAAAATGGAAATTTTTTACCTATCAAAGTGTTAGGTATTGGAACCTAAGAAATTCATATGTAGCACTCAACAGAGCCTAGGAAAGTTAGGTTGTGACTTGTTTACAAAACTATTTTGGATGGTCCCTAAATGAGATTTTGTATGTTCTGCAGCAATAGCAGTAAAACAAAATCATTCTAAGTCGCCATACATGGTACTGTTTGTATAAAAAGATATTTTTGCACTGAAAGCTGTTCTTAAATAACATGCCTGGATTTTCAAAGTAAAACATTCAAAATCATGAAAAATCTTTTTACCAATGAAAATGATCATTCTAAAGAGATCCACGATGGCGGAATAAACACTGTGCCTGCCTCCTTCCATGAACACATTAAAATTACAACTAAATTATAGAACAACCAACCTGAAGAACCACCTGAAGTCTAGCCAAACAGAAGTCCTAAAACTAAAAATATAAAGAAGAGGCCACCTTGAGAAGGCAAACGGGGCAGAAACACAGAACGGACCTAAAACCTCCCTTGCTGGTTGAGAATCAGGAGGGATATCTCGGCCACGGAGGATCCCCTCAGAGGAGTGAGGGACCCCAGACCCCCACACCAGCCTCCCCAGCCCAGAGTACTGGTTCTGGGAAGAAGAGCACCCACAACATCTGGCTGTCAAAAACAGTGGGGAATTCCGACCATTCGGGTGGGATGGAAAGCTGTGGGAAATCCAGACATTCTCTTAAACGGCCCCCACACAGACTCACTCCCTCGCAAGCACTCACCTTGGGTTCCAGTGGAAGGACGGTGACTCAGAGGGCCTTGGAGACATACGGGGGGCAGACTGAGGTATGTGGCTTTCAGGGGAGGGCTCAGAACAGTTGGCATTTTTCGGTGAGGAGTCCACCTCCGTGCAGCTGGCAGGCAGGCACCATCTTTCCTGTGTTGAGCCCACCCCCTCTGGCCAAATCTGAATTTGATTGGCCTGGTAAGTTTTGCTGCTCCACCCTACTGACTCAGCTGGGACTCGTCATACTCAACTCCCGCAGTGCCAGCGGCACTTTCTCCGTGAGCAGCCAGCCCTTCCCATATTACACTCTTTCTTGGAAAATTATCAGAGTCCACAGGCCCCAGGCAGGCAGCATATGGCTTCGGTGTGCTCTGAGACTTTTGCTGAGTCATTCCAGGCGCAACGCTGGCACCAAGCCAGAGTCTACATTAACCTGGTGACCACAACTCTTCCCACTCTAGTGACTCCCTGAGACTCTGCCTCACCCAACTCACATACTGCACAAGGCTTTATCAGTGGCTGAACCTTAAGGAATCTGGTAGGTGGCAGCAGGCTTCCCAGTGTCCTGACTTTTTGCAGTTACCCTAGGCCTGGTACTGGTAGCAGCCACCCTCAGTTTGTAGCATCACCTCTCCCATGAACCTCCAGGTTTAGCACAGGCAGCAAACAATCACAGATCACTTTGTAGCTCCTACCAGGTAGCCCCTGGCCAGTCACAGGCAGTGGCTGCCCTGGGTCTGCACCGGAGCCCCTCCCAAGAGGCCCCAGAACCAACATACTTGGAGGTTGGCTTCAGACCACAGCAGAGCACTATGTAATTAGCCCCACAAGTAACACACACAAAGGGTGGTCTCAACAGGCACCACAGCCCACTGGGGTGAATCCCACTCAGCACTGTAATCCTCCTGCACAGCACCTCATAAGCTATGGATGTGGCCAAACCCCACAGCCATTCAGCCTGAAGGTCAATCCCACTCACTAAAGTGCCAATAGCAATCAAGGCTCAACTATAACAGGAGAGCCCACACAACCCACACAAGGGACACTTCTGGAGCAACGGCTCAGGTGACCAGGGAGACTCTGCCACTGGGCCCCAAAACACCTACTACATAAGGTCACCTGGACATGACTGGGAGACACAGCAGATCTACCTAGTACATAGAAACGTTTGTTCTATGTACCTAGTACATAGAAACAGAGAGGCAGCCAAAATGAGGAAACAAAGAAATGAAAGAACAGGAGAAAAATCCACAAAAAGAACTAAATGAAAAGGGGGCAAGCAACCTACCAGAGATAGAGTTCAAAACAATGATTACTCAAAGGAATTTAGTGAGAACTTCAACAAAGAGATTACAAGTATAAGAAGGAACATAGAAACCATGAAAAAGAACCAGTCAGAAGTGAAGAATACAATAACTGAAATAAAGAATGCACTAGAAAGAATCACGAGCAGATTAGATAAATCAGAGGCTCGAATTAGCAATTTAAAAGACAAGGTAGCAGGAAACACCCAATTAGAATAGCAAAAGAAAAAAAAGAATAAAAAAATAGTGAGAATAGTTTAAGAGACTTCTGAGACAGCAAACGTAACAATATTCACATCATACGGGTACCAGAAGAAGACAGAAAGCTAGAGATTGAGAACCTATTTGAAGAAATAACGACTGAAAACTTTCTTAACCTAGTGAAGGAAATAGACATACAAGTCCAGGAAATGCAGAGTCCCAAACAGGATGAACTCAAACAGGCCCACACCAAGACACATTATAATTAGAATGGCAAAGGTTAAAGACAAAGAGAGAATCCTAAAAGCAGCAAGACATACTCCACTCAGCACAACACCCTCCAGGTCCACCCATGCTGCTGAAGATGGTGAGAATCCATTCCCTTTCATGGCTGAGCAATATTAAGGGAGCTCCCATAAGGCTGTCAGCTGATTTCTCAACAGAAACTTTGCAGGCCAGAAGGGATTGGCAGGAAATATTCAATATGATGAAAAGAAAGGACCTACAACCAAGACTACTTTACCCAGCAAAGCTATTATTTATCAATCAAAGGACAGATAAAGAGCTTCCCAGACAAGAAAAAGCTAAAGGAGTTCATCACCGCCAAACTAGTATTACAAGGAATCTTAGAGGGACTTCTTTAAGACAGGAAAAAAAAAAATCAAAATTATGAATAATGAAATGGCAATAGCTACATATCTATCACTAATTATTTTCAATGTAAATGGATTAAATGCTCCAGTCAAAAGACATAGAAGGGCTGAATGGATAAGAAATCAAAACCCTTATATATGCTGCCTACAAGAGACTCACTTCAGATTGAAAGACATGTACACACAGAAAGTAGAGATGAAGAAAGGTATTTCATGAAGCTGGAAATGAAAAAACCAAACAAACAAAAAGCTGGGTTAGCAATAGTTATACCAGATAAAATAGACTTAAAAACAAAGGCTATAAGAAGAGATAATGAAGGATCCAGTAATCCCACGTCAGGGTATTTATCCTAAGAAATCCAAAATGCTACTTCGAGGGGATATGTGCATCTGTATGTTCATTGCAGCATTGTTTATAATGGCCAAGATGTGGAGGCAGCCTCAGAGTCAGTTGATGGAAGAATGGATAAAGAAGAGGTGGTACATATATACAACGGAATATTGCTCAGCCATGCAAGGGAATGGATTCTCACCATCTTCAGCAGCATGGGTGGACCTGGAGGGTGTTGTGCTGAGTGGAGTATGTCAGATAGAGAAAGACAGATGCAATGTGATTTTGCTTATATGTGGAATCTAAAAACAAAGTTAAGAAACAAAACAGAAACAAACTCATAGATACAGAAAACATTTTTATGGTTGTCAGATAGAAGGAGGGTTGGGTGTGTGGGTGAAAGTAGAGGGGTGATTAAGTACAAATTGATTGTTACACAGTATTTATGGGGATGTAAGGTGTAACATAAGAGATATAGTCAATAATATTGTAATAACTATATATGGTGTCAGAAGGGTACTAGATTTATTGGGATGACAGATGGGAGGGGGTTGGGGGCAGGATGAAAAAGTGAAGGGATTAAAAAGTACAAATTGGTAGTTACAAAATATTCATGGGGATGTAAAGTACAGCATAGGGAATATAGTCAATGATATGGTAATAACTGTGTATAGTGCTAGGTGGGTATTAGACTAGTTGGGGGATCACTTTTAAATTATAAAAATGTCTAACCACTATGCTGTAAACATGAAATAAAATAATATTTAATGTCAATTATAATTGATAAATTTAAAAAGGGGGGAAATTTAAAAAGGAAAGGGGAAGGGGAATAAGAGGTCCAAATTTCCTGGTATAAAACAATTAAGTCATGGGGATGTAACATACAGCATGGAAATATAGTCAATAATATTGTGATAGCATGGGACAGTGTCAGATGGTTGTTAGACTAATCATGGTGATCACATCTTTAAGTATATAAATGTCAGATAATCATGGTGTACCCCTGAAACTAATACGATATTGTATGTTAGCTATATTTTTAATAAAATTCTTAGGAAAAAAGATAATTCTAGAAAAAAAGGAAATGACCCTAAATGACTTGACCATCTCCTCTACGTTAAAATATCAATATTTGTAGACTATATAGTTTTTCATTTTCTAATTATAACTAATTATAAAAAGTTTAAGGCACCAAGCCAAACCAGTTAAAATATTTTAAGTGTGTAATTGAAGTCAACTGAGAACATAAACTGGATTTATTACCACTGTGCCCCTAAAAGCTTTTCCTCCCTTAAATGTGACCCCTACAGCCTTTATCTCCACAACAAAGTAAAATCCAAACTGAAAATAATTTTCCATGAAAATGTTTATTAAGAAATCCCCAAGTCAATTTCATTGCTAGATGTAATGCAAAAACACACATATAAACTCATGAATATATTCTTTATGCTAGCCCATTTTCTTATTTAAACTTCATAAAAATATTTTTAATATGCATTGCATAAAATTTTCATTTTTGGATCAGCTATTTAATCTCTGTTGGAGAGATCAAGATCATACATAAATAATCTAAACTCACTTTTTAAAAAAACACTACAATCTAAACTTTCAGTTATCTGTTATCTGGAATAAATAGTTCAGATAAATATCATTCATGCAAACTTTCCCCTGGCCTTTATTGAGTAATTATCTACACTCTTTGAGTCACCTTCAGAGTAAAATAATAGATTATTTTCATTGAAATTTTATAAAATTGCATGAAAGGCACAGGTATAAATACCAAAAACCAAGACATTATACAGCAAATTTATTTTTTAATTTAAGTATATATATCACATAAAAGTTTTATCTCATAAAAATATGCTCCATGTTAAATGATTTTAAAGACACATAATTACTTATACATAATGCTTTTAATCTAATTATCCATGATCATGAATCATTTTGGCCCCAAAACCTGCCTTTATTTCCCCTCTGAAGACTGGACGCAGAATATCACTGGAGGGACAAACATCAAGGGTAGTAGGGAGACCAGTCCCAGTTATCACCGATGATGCTGAGAGGCACGCAGCACCTTGAACATTTTATTCGAACGTAGATAAGAAAATAAGCTATATGAGCGACCTTCATGAGGTTTTTCACATAAAGTATATTCTGTATCACTAAAGATTTAACTAACAAGCTACACCTAAGTTACTTAATTACTACGGAGTCCTTCGAGGTAACATTAATATCCAGCTTCCAATTTCCATTCTTTAAAATATTTCTCCATTGTGCTCCTAGATTTCAAGGTGCCAACATTCACGGTGGGTATGATTTTCTGGGGCTTCAGCCACTGAACAAAACGTTTCATTTCTAGGTAGCTGCTGTGTTCACTATAAGGAATTCCTGAAACACACAAAAAAAGATATTGCCTACTAAAAATCAAATTAATTTTTAAAAATGCACAAGTCCGAAATAAAATAAAGGAGAAAAGAAAAGCAATCCAGAGTATTTTTGTCAAAAACTCCCTGATTCTTTATTTCTGATAAAAAGAAAATGTTATTTTATGAATAAAAAGTAAACATTAAAATAATATGAAAACTGAACATTAAAAAATTCTATTACTTTTCTATGCAGACAACAATATGCATTTCTATAGATTCTTATTTATAAGTAGGCTTTTCTTTATAAACAATTCTTCCCTTGAAGCAATCTCCTCAGCTGTGAATTTCAGGAAAATCCTGGAAGAAATTTTCTTTTGAAAGAATTCTTCCCTGTAAGCAGTTCACTCAGCTATTAATTTCAGAGAAATCTGGAAGAAATACGAGTAAATTTTGAAGAACAATAAGCAGGAGACTCTTGATTTCCAGAGCAAGGAAGCGGATTCCAGCCCCTAAGATTCTCACACATAAAAAAAGCAAAAAGAGAAAAAGTAAATCCTAAAAATCCCTCTATCTTCTTTACTGAAGATAAAGTACTACATTGAAAGACACTGAGGGGCTTGTCTGACTAAATGAGGGTTTTTAGAGGCTGCAAGTAAATCACTGGCTAGTGACATATCAGCCATCAATAAAATAAGCTCACTTCTGAGGACAATGGTAAACCTCTCTGGCTGTCACCACATCTAATCCATTTTCTTCCTGCTCTCAGTTTCACAGCATCATCTAAACTTCCAGTGCACAACTGCACACTCTCCTTTCAAGCAGTTCTACAGTTTCCTGTACTTATCACTGATCACACAAACGAAATGATCTGTATTAGTCCATGTCTATTTACTACGGTCATACTCCTTTATATCAGTTTACAATGTACGAAAGATACAGGTTTAGAGTACACAGAGCGATTTGAAACTCTTGAATTGTTTAAAGATTCTGTCGCACCTGTTTTTCTTGCATCTTAATTCTACAGCCCTTTTTAAAAAATGTAAAATAATTACAAACATTAAAAGTGAGAACATTTAATAGTTATACCGTATATTGAAATGTTTCCTTTGGTCTTGGGAATAACATCTGCTATACTTGTTAACTTATTCGAGTGTGTCCATCCTGTAGGTCGAAAAGCCAAAATCTGATCATATCTCCCATTGCACTTCTTCAAATGACTCTGTAAATCCTGGTAAATGAAAATAGGATATTGATTTAATGGTCAATAAAGATGGATTATGTGAAATAAAACAGAATGATTAAAGATGTTAGGTCGGCATAGTCACAGGGAGTTTTCACTTGGTAAGCATTAGTGTGCGACAATCTAGTGCCAGGCTTCCGAAAGAATAAAATCACTAAAAAACAAAATATTTCCCTCTTATCTAAAGTTAAACATGCTTAAGTACAGTCTGAAAAAAAGTAACATGGGGTAACTTTAAACATAACTATGTATTAAAACATTACAATTCAGATAGCTACCAAAAAAAGAAAATTTCCAAGTCCTGCTACTATTAGGTTGTTAATATTAGAGATACTAGTATCTAATAGTATTCCTATTAGAGGTTGGCAAACATCAATCCAAACATATCTCCATGCATATACACCAGTAGAGGATTGATGGATAGAAAGATGGAAATAATTTTATATACTCAACACAGACATACATTTTAAAGATGCACAGTGGCTTTCTCAGGTGTTTACTCCACTCCACCTTTAAATATGAACTAGAATAATATTAAAATGTTCAGGCTGCTACAATTGGGAGTACTGTGCTTCCCTACCAAATCAGGGGTAGAATATAGAATTTTCCACACTAAAGTCATTACAAGTGATGACATTTGATTAACATTTTTAGAAAATCAATAACCAAAGTTCAATCTCTGAGAGATAAAGGAAATCCAGTAAAGATAAAAATGGCACAAGGGATCCAAAAAAGTCTAATACTTTTGGCCTTCAGACTAATCCCAGAGTTTCAAAGGCTTAGAGTAAATTTATAATAAAATTTGAATTTTATTTAAAATAATATAAAATCTGAACTGCATGCGGCGTCATCTTGGATTTCCCAAAGACTCCTTTTTCTTCCCTAGTCATACATATTCTGAACTATTCTAGTGTTCTAAAAGGTGCTGGTACCCATTTATGCATCTACCTATTCAAATCACTCATGCAGTATCTGTCTCAGTATTAACGCCAAGTGCTGGTATTGGAGTGGTGGGGGAGAGACGGCCTTCACCTTCGGGAAGCTTACAGCCGACTGGGGAGACAGTCAATAAACCCCACCTTCTGGGTCTTTTTTAATGGAAACTATCTGCCCTTTCTTAACTTTTTCTAACTTTCATCATCTATTACATCATCAGAACCTAGAAGCCTTACAGACTGACCTTTTCATAAAGGACTCATTTTTTAGTATAAATTCCTAGAAATGGAATTGTTGAATTAAAGGAATAACCCTTAATTTCTACTACTATCCAAGTGGATGAGAGTGGCAATTTCTCTAAACATCAGCACAGAAATATTACCTTTTAAAAAATGTTAATTTGGTAGAAGACAAATATACCACTATTATTTTACTCTTATGTTTGATTACTAATAAAAAGCTGAACATTTTGTTTATCATTTTACTGATGAATTAGTAACAATCCTTTCATTTCTCTTTTGTGTCAAACAATAACCTTTTATTATTAATTTGAAGTCAGTACAAGAATAACTACCATTAAACAGTCATATTTCTTCCCAACTCTACTCCCCACCACACACAAAAGTTTAAGTTATGGATGTATCACTAAGTTTTCATTACAATATTCCTGGCTCTGCAAATTTTCAAGTTTTCTGTCTTGCTTAGTCTAGGGCCTAGCAAATGTAATATAATTTGCTCAATTACTAATCCTACTCCCCTTGTCCTCACAAAAGGAAATAATAGGAAACTGAGGTTTAGAGCAATTATACCTGTGATCCCGTAAACTATGAGTCCAACTTTCCCTATGGGTCATCAAACTTATCCATTCCTACCTGTCTCTGCAAAAACACTCAGGAGAATTAAGTGAGAAGCAATTTCTGCTTTTCATGAGACAAATTAGATTTACCACAAAACATCATTAACCTGTGATACAAACAAAACATGTGACACTGTCACACAAGTCAAACATACAGAAAACACTGCCAACAGTCACTAGTTCTTCATTAACCACAACTGGAGAACTACTATCATGAGGCATTTTATTAAGAATGAGTTAGTCAATGCAAAAGACAAATACTGCATGATCTCACGTATATGTGGAATCTAAAGAACAAAATAAACAAAACAGAAACAGACCCAAAGATACAGAGAACAAACAAATGGTACTAGCTGGGAGGTGGTTGGGGGGCAGGGTGAGAAAGGTGTAGGGATTAAGAAGTACAAATTGGTAGTTACGAAAGAGTCTCAAGAATGTAAAGTACAGTATGGAATATAGTCAACAATATTGTAAAAACTATGTATTGTGTCAAACAGAGGTGCTAGATTGATTGGGGAGATCACTTCATAAATTATATAAATGTCTAACCACTATACTGTACACCTGAATAATACTGAATGTCAACTATAATTAAAAACAATAGTCATGGGGATACATAGTACAGCATAAGGAATATCAATATTATAATAACTATGTACAGTGTCAGATGGGTAATAGACTTATTGGGGTTATTACATTGTGAGGTATATAAATGTCTAATCACTATGTTGATTTGTGCACCTGAAACTAATACAAAAATAAATTAATTTAAAAAAAGGAAAAAAAATTTCCCTAAAAAAACAAAAAGGAATAATTTAGTCAATATAAAGCCCCTGATACAGGACTTGTCTCTGTTTACCGGTAACCAGTTTGTGATAAAAATGCTTTTCAGTATATGCCACTAGAATTATTTTTTCCAATATGCAAATAATCATCTCTAAGATTACTGTTATAATGTTTTATCACATTCAGTAAATCAGGTTTAAACCAGGGGTGGTAGTCAACTCTGTATCACACACATAAACTTGGGTTGTTGAACTATTAGATAGATAGCATGAATGGTATTATTTACAGTGTTTTTAAGGCTTTCAAAAATGCCTTAGAAACCCTGGAAATTAAATCAGGCTGTATTTTCACAAAAAGCCATTAGCTCTGATGCAACAAAACTATTTTTGGCTGGTAAAAAGAAAATAGCTTTAAGTACTAACTAAAATATAGCTTCGTGGTAATAACCATCAGCTTCTGCTCCATCTGTGTTTTGAAGATAAGAAATCATCAAAAATGTCATTAACATCTGGTTACTTTATTGGAGGAAGGGGAAGGTCTCCTGAAGGCAATACCAATAACAGATGACAAATATAGAAAAAACAGACAATGATTTCAGATCATTCTGTTTTCAAAAACACTAGCCTCAAAAACAAAACAAAGCAAAACAAAACAAATGGGTTCAAAATGAGTATTTCTGAGAGATTAAAACTGATCTGAAGTCGTGTATAAAACATTATACTTAAGTTTGTAGCTGTTTGAAGTTTTAGTTCTTATGTAAGTCTGGATTTGTAAATATATGATCCCTAAAAGAAGGCAACGTGGACCAGCACAGTTTGTAAAAGCTGTATGCTGCAAGGGAGTTGTCAGACAGGAAGAGGTGGCCCTTTTCCTGCTTGAGGCTAATGAATCTCTCTACCTGTGTTTCTGGATCCTGCTCAGAAACCTCACTTCATTCGTTATTCCCTTCTCTCACACATCTTTAATTTCTCCATATCCCTCACGCTATGAAAACCCTCATCTCTTATAGCTGACAAACTCCCTTTTGTGCACCTCCCTCCCTTTGGCCGTCAACACGTCTGGCTCCTAGTCACAGCCATGCGCTATGCTTCTTGTTTCCCTTTCCTCACCATTCATTCATTTATTTGTCTTCAAAGCAGATAACTGCCAGTCCTTTTTTTTTTTAAGTATAGAGTTCAGTGGTTTTTAGTATATTTACAAAGTTGTATGACCATCACCACTACCTAATTCTAGAACATTTTCATCACTGTACCCATTAGCAGTCATTCCCCATCTCCCTCAAGCCCTGACAACCACAATCTACTTATTGTCTCTATCGCTTTACCTATTCTGGACATTTCAAATAACTGGAATCATACAAAATATAGCCTTTTGTGACCTGGCTTCTTTCACTTGGCATAATGTTCTCACTTGGCAATATGTTCACTCATATTGTAGCATGCTTAGTATTTCATTCCTTTTCACAGCTGAAAAATACTCCTATTTTATGGACATAACACATTTTGTTTATTCATTCATCATTTGATGGACATTTGAGTTGTTTCTACTTTTTGGCTATTATGAATCATGCTGCTATGAATATTTGCGTAGAAATCTTTATGCAGACATATGTTTTCAATTTTCTTGGTCATATACCTAGGACTGGAATTGCTGGTGATATGATCACTCCATGTTTAACTTTCTAAGAAATTATCAAACTGTTTTCCATAGCAGCTATACCATTTTGTAATCTCACCAGCAACGAATGAAGTTTCCAGTTTTTCCATATCCTTACCAACAATTGGCATTGTCCATCTTTTTTATGATAGCTGTCCTAGTGGGTGTGAAGTGGTGTTTCACTGTGGTTTTGATATGCAGTTCCTGATGGTTGACAACACTGCCCACTCTTTTCATGTGCTTATTGGCCATTTGTATCTGTTCTCGTTCATTTGGTGATTTGTACACCTTCTCATTCATTCCTCACCCTCTGCCATTTGGCTTCCTGCAACATCATGTCACTGAAACCGTTTTTGTGCAGGTCACCAAAGATGTCCTAAACGCCCAATTGTCATTCTCTCCTCATATAACCTCTATGCAGCATATAGCACTTTTAAACACTTTCTTGAAAAGGTTTAGTCCTTTCATTTCTATAATAATCTGATTCTTCCACCCCCATTGTGCTCTAAATGGATAATTTATTCAAATGGAACAAAGTTAGCAGGAAATAAAACTGTATAATAAAAACAATAAAAATATAAAAATATGCTATACCTTCCTCAGGTTATCTGTGTTCATTTTATGATCAATCACTATCTCATTAGCCTCCACACAAATTGAACGGCTCCCAAATTTAAAATAAGTTTGCAAGGCTGGCTAAAACACTAATGGACAAAATTCTGACTTGATTATCTCTGAAATTTCTTATAAATTATATACTCATGAAAATAGGTCATAAAAATTTTACCTTAATCTCATAAACAAAGGAGAAGTTATACCAATTAGAATTTCCTTACTCAAGGGATAGACCTCAAATATTCATTTTCTTCACACAATATAAGTGTTATTATTTATAAGACAGATATAGTAATCAGCATCCTAAGCTTTTTCAGAAAGTTCCATAAAAGTAATTTTATGAATGTCACAGCAAAAGTGAAAATATTTTTTGTGCACATTATGTTCTAAATCGTTTTTAATACACAGGTTTGATACATGCCATTGTTAGGTGTAAAAAGATATTAGCAAATGGAGTAAGATTAGCAAATTCTAAGACTAGAATACGAATAAACCTGACAAATAAGCTCCCCAATCACAAGAGGTCATGTCTTACGTATCTCAATTTATCCCCCAGAACTCACACTAGAACTTCCTCTTAGGATGCCCTTCCACTATTTTGTTTAATCCTCACAAGTAAATTTCTAACATATATCATGTTATAAGGGCTTAATAGTAACACAGAATAGACCTGAAAGAAAAGTCAGAATTCTCTCGTTTCCCTACTCATCCAGGAAGAACTGGAAAACGATCTTAAAAACAGGTCTGGATGGCCAGATAGTTGTACGAGCATGCTTTTCTACATTTGTTTCTTCCCTTATGCCAGTTCTCTAGTTCCCAAACTGGGATATGAATGGGCACATGAATTACTGTATAGAGCTGCACACCCAAAAAAACTGAAAACATTTAAAATGCCCCTAAAAATTTTCCTAGGGCAATTTTTAATACTATAGGTGACTTCATTATAATTGAATTCCTCTAGTTAAATGCGGATAAATGGGATTCTAGTTTACAATCATCAGATTACCTTCTCTAGCTCATCCTAAAAAGACATAACTCTTGAATGCTTACCTTAAAATTAATTTGCATCATTGGAAGAAGGTGAACCAGTGAATCGCACATGTCTACAGTGATGAGGGAATTAATTTCTGGTATATTGAGGCACTGTAATGTTTTATATTTTTCTTGAGACATGCCCACTTTTGAACCTAAAACATCAGCAATGGCTACAGGCAAAGGAAAAGGTTAAAAATAGTAAAATAACAGCTTATAAAAAATAATAAAATTACAACTTAATCAAATTTTAAAATAAGAATTTACCAAATAAAAAGAAATTCAAAACATTCACACTTTGCCATATCTGTAAAAGGCTGAATAATTTTGTTGGTTAACTGTGTGGAATAAATTGCGAGAAAACCAAAGAATTTATTTTTAAAAACCTAGTATTTACAAATTGCAAAATATGTATAGAAAAGGGTAGATGATGAGAAGAAACCAAATCTGGAGTTAAAACCCTGACTTCGTCACTTCATATCTTAATGTTTGACGTTATGTGACCATAGTTAAGAAGAAATGGAAAGTACTGTGCAGAATAGCACAATGCTATCTAGATAAACTACAGTTACATATCCAGAAATCATTTAGGAACAAAAATTAAAACTATTCTCTAAGATAAATGACGGTTATCATCAAAGAATGCAGTTATGCAACTATGCACTAGTCATCTTTCAAAGTTGACTGAAATACTAAGGCAGCATGGGCATTTGCTCTATAAACATTTTATAGATATAAAGGCTACCATAAACACACTTATCAAATGTTTCCATTAAGTTAAGCCTCTCAGAGTTTAAATGGATCAGACTCTATCAAATTTTCCTTCAACTTCAAAGGCAATATTGCACCATTTCAGGAAATAAATATCAAGCACAAGAATAAAGACTGAAAGAGCTTTATGCAAAAAGAAGCTGATCTTTATAATATATTAATGTAAATTAGATACAGCTAACACCCACCTAGGAAGACTTTCTCTTTTCCAATAGAGTAAGTGCCACAGACAACAAGAGTTCGTGGGTTTAGAGTTACAGCCTCAAAGGCAGTGTTGATGGCAAACTGGATAACCTCTTGCTGAGACGGAAAGGAGTATTCTGGGCTGCAGTATCTATGATAGGGAAATATGGTACTTAGTAAAAGAGCAACAAGAAAGCCAGAGCATAAAGCTGGATGCTATTTTAGCAAATTTACATTCAACAGCAGTGTAATATACTAACACCACTGCAAGTTATCTCACTGCCTGTGGTTAAAATATTTGTTACCAGGTAATGATAATTTATGATGGAGTTATGCATGTTCAGTATTCTTTTTCTCACTGTGTTTCTTTTATCATCTTCAAATAAAGAAATTGCCTTTTTTTCTTCAAGAATATTTCTAGCCAGGCAGCTATTTTAAGATCTGAATTATAAAGCTCAATATCTTCTTTTTTTTAAATCCCTATCACTATATAAAAAAAAAAATACTGTTGACAGGGATTATCTTTGGACTAAAGAATTCTGATGTACTAAAAAAAATAATTATTAAAATAATGAAACGAAACATGAATTTAATGAAGTAGTTTTAAATCAAACAGTTAATATTTATATGGTTGTTCTCTGTTAGGAGATACAGAAATATATATAGCATTACAGGAATATAATAAATCCATTGGTTCTACCTCAAAACAATAATACCTAATGAAAAACTAACCCTAAGGCTACTATCTATATATATTTGAGATGAAAACTAAGTGCTTTTTCACTAAAAAGGTCAATGTACAAACACCAAAGAAACCTTTTCCCCAATCTTCAAGATTGTTTTTGCTGGTCAACAATCAGAATAGAGGAAAAAAGAAACTTAGTCCTTTCGCCTATAAAAACACACAAAGAAATTCAGAATTGCATGTAGAATAGTACTAAGTAACAAGAAAAGCTTTTTTTAAAACTTATTTGCTTTATTTTTTTAGTATTTAATGTAAATATAAAGGAGTGGAAAAACTAGCGTTAGAAAACTGGATGTGCAAAGACCATCTTTTACTAAAATATGCCGTACAAACTCACTTCTCCTTAAAACAGGTTGAAATAGGTAACATAATTAATTTCTAACAAATTGCTGAGGTATTTTAATATACAATAAAAAGATAATGGCTTATACCATTATGTTTATAGCACTTAGGAATTCAAAGTTGTCACTTATGAACTACCTTTTTGAGAAAGAATACAATTCTGAATGTTCAGAAATAGAAATGTATTCTGGCCTCAGTTTTCTCTTCACATTTATACTTAATAGTTACAGATAGTTTGAAAGGGTAATCTAAAAGAGTGTTTTCCTCAAGTTTGCCCCCAATTTTTCTTCCATGTTTCAGTAATAGGATTCTCACATAAACCGTATTTTCAAAAGGAAACTACAAAAACATTGAGCTGTAGTCAGTTAAGACATGTAATCCCAAACTTGTCCCTAAGCAAATGTGTTTTTTCAAACAGCATCCCTCTGATAAACAGACCTAAAATGACATTTGACAAAAAGCTATCATTTTGATTACCTAAGCAAATGTTCACATTATTCATAATATACAGGGCAAACACTGTCTGTGGGAACAGGAAGCACACCAAAAAGCCTCTCTTACGTGGTATCTAGGTAAAGCGTGTGGATTTTCTGGCCAGCGAGAAGGGAACGTTCCATGCTGGGATCTGCTCGGAAGTCTCCGGTGTGTAGTATGACATTACCATTAGGAAGATAAAAAAGGATCATGACAGCACCTGGACAGCTGAACACAAACATTTCAAAGAAATAATCGTATCATGAGCAAAGCACCTAAAGGAAGAGTACTTATTTCAATATCAAGTTCATACACGTTATTAGCTGACTACAATGACAAAGCATTGTATGAAAGAGAAAATGTCGTACTTTCATTAGGGAAATTTACATCATAAAAAAAAAAATTGGCATGCTGGAAAGGATTAATTCAATAGACCTGGGTTGCTCAAACTCTACACATTCCCAAGAAAGATCTGTGTTTAGGACTAGGCCTTGGGTGACGAGTTCTGAGCCCTTGGAATATTCTGCTGAGAAGAGCACATTTTGTATGCCTGAGGCACTGCACTGGGCCATGTGGTACTAGTGTGATCAGACAGTCTATGCTAACAATGGGATCTATAGTGAATGCCTGTTTTTGCTCTAGGGGACTGGAGTCTGAGTAGCTGAGGTCAGTCACGGGGTGTTGCAGGCGTAAGTGACTGACCCTCAATAAAAACCCAGGACGACGAGGCTCCAGTGTGCCTCCCTGGTTGGCAACACTTCCCATGGATTGTTACACATTGTTGCTGGCAGAATAAAGCACATCTGTGCTACTTCTTTACACGAAGACCCCTGGAAACGTGCTCCTGGTTCCTCCTGGGTTGGCCTCCCATTGGCCTTTCCCCTCTCCTGATTTTAATCTGTATTTCTTCCCTGTGATAAGCTGTAACCACAAGTTTAACAGCTTTGCTGAGTCCTGTGCGTTCTTTTAATGAATCACTGAGCCTGAAGATGGTCTCGGGGATCCCCGACACAAAGGGCTGGGAAAATTACTGCCAAAACACAAGGAACTTTCATTTCGAATTCTAAGAAAACATAGGAAATAATTACATTTGTAAGTAAAACCTTCCCCTTACCTCCCAGCCCAAAAACTTCTTATATTAATTTTTGCTCCAAAAGACACATTAGAGCTGATGGTCCGGCTAGGTCTTATTTTCGGAGAAACACGGTAGTTTCAATAAAAGAATTCTTAAATAACTATGCCAATGTACTTTCCTTTTGAATATTTTAAAAAAGGCGATTATTAAGGCAACTTGAATACTTACTGATTGGCATCAAGCAAAACAATTTTGACACCATTTACCATACATTCAGTGTCTAATGGCAATGGATGGATATATTGTTCTTGCACATGAAGTTTCCTCTTCAACAAATTGCCAGTTATCTGCAAAACAGGATGCGCTTATTGCTGATCCAGTAAAACACTAAATAAGTATTTTATTTCATATCTGGTTTAGAACCCAAGCATCTTAATAATCTCCCTGTTCTCCCAATTACATTCAATGTAAACTCTCTAGAATGCCAGGAAGAACTTCCTGAAATGACTGTCACAACTCTGCTTGGTCACTGACTCTCCCTCACTTGTGATAAGTCCATCCTTAGCATGAGTTATAAAACCCTTCATGTCTGGCCCTGCCCCTTCCTGTAGATTTATCTGCTGTTATTTACTATGTCATGTGTAGCCATTCTGAAATATATGAAGCACCTGGAACGCCTCTATTTCTCAGGTGTCTGTGCTTTTATAACCAACCTTAGTCTCTACCTGCAACGCTCTCTCCTCTTTCCTCTGCCTGGTTCTAGAATCAGACAGACCTGTGTTCAAATTGTGACTCTGCCATTACTAGCCCTGTGACTTGGGGCATATCACTTAACCTCTCCAAGCCTCAATTGTTTCACTAATAAAAAAAGGAGAATTCAAAAATGCCGTGAAAATTAATTCAAACTCTAGCCAAAGCCCTTGGTAGGCATTCAAATGTTCATCTTTTAATAATTAGTTCAAGCTATTTCATCATGAATCTTTTTCCAACGTTACCCTGGGACAGAGTAAAGCACTCCTTTCTCCCTACTTCTATGCATTCTGTTTATGTAACTATTACAATACTGATCCGTTCCTGGTATTATTTGTGAATGGGTCCTCTGAAGGCTGTAGGCTCCTCAAAGTTAGGAATTTTGCCTTGGATATTTTTTTAGGCCCTCAATAAATGTGTATTACACGAAACTTGTTTTTTTTAGTACATTGTGAAGTAGTTTATCTATTATTGTTTCTATATAATAAAACATATTTAAAAAAACTTTTTTAACTGTTGACAATACCTCATTCAATTTTAGAGTCTCAATGTGGAATCTGTTTTCTCATATCTTGTCTAGAATTGTACGTAGTTCTTACAATTTTAATTTTTCTTTTTTTTATTTCAAATTGCTTAGAAATTCACTGCATTCTACAAATTCAGAATTTAGAATACTAAAACTTACCTCACTACAATAAATGGGAAATGTGAAGTTTCTAGACAATCCAGCATAATGATCAGAATGAAAATGTGTGAGAAAATAGGCTGTACAACCTTCAACCAACCCATACTGAAAGGCATCAACGGTAAAGCCAGTTCCTGCAATGAAAATACCAACACTGCTGCTTGAGCAATAGCCAACAAAGGGAAAAATATCCAATTTGATTATAAATACCAAACCCTCTAACAACTTTACATCTCATTTTTAACTTAACTTGATAACTTAATTTAAAACTTACACCAAATGCGTCATCTAAGTTTCCGCTAAATATTCTAGTATGGGCTTTTTAAATGAATAACTATACAAAACATAAATAAATAAAAAATCAAAGTGCTAAGCTACAAAGCAATTATTTGTTTTATTTTGAATATTGTTTCTCTGAATATTTTCAAGATACTTACTGGGAACCTACATTCCTTTACTTCTGCAAAACAGCAAAAACACTAACTTTCTTCTAAAACATAAATTCTCAACGGGGCAGTAGTGATATGCTTCTAAAGGGGGCAAAAATGATTGAAGGCCCCTATGATATTTCAATGGTTTGTGGCCCTCCAAAGGGCCACAGTACAATAACAGATAAACAATATATCAGTAGTATTTGAATTTCATTGCAGGGGAAAGGGAAGAGTGAGGGAAACAAGAAAAAAAGGTCTAAAACAGTCTCCCTACAGGAGCATTAATTTAAAAAGAAAAAGGTTGAGCTGCTCTAAAATGTATTCAAGAAAGAACTACCCAAGTGTTCTGACTGTGATATGCAAGTGAATAAGCAAAGCTTCACAATTTTATTGAGACTTAGTAACACATGTCATACTAGTTTTAGGCTCATTTAAAATACAGGAAATCAATCAAAATAATTATTAAAAACAAAACTAGTGCTATGATGTACATAAATGCTATTCACTGTATAAATATTTTGAACAAATTATAGTTCTAGAACACCAATAAAGCACTTTAAAATATCTTTCTGAAACCAACTGTATTCTGGTAGCTTTATTTTCTTTTTAGAAAAAGAGTTATTTGTTTCTTTAGTAATAAAATTAATTTCACTATTTTTTTTTACTAACTCATGTATAAGTGCATGAAAAATTATAGGAACATGAAAAGGCTGAGAAACTAATTTATGATAGGTTTAACAATGTTTGGCATTTATGATGACCTGTACAACCTGTGACATTTTCCTTCTTTGAAGCTATTTAGTAGTACTTTGCATTTCTTAAGTGCTTAGAGACTCTTTCTTCTATTATACTTACTTTCAGAGAGCCTTTCCTCCTTATATCTTAAGCTGATCTTTACTGGTGTTTGTCAAATCTGTAATACCTACATAACTAGTACATACAGTATCTTCTATATAAAATATGTTTAATAAAACTTTACTGCACGGAGCAAAAAAAAAAAAAGATTAAATACACACAAACAATCAGTATTACAAGTCAATGAAGTATAAAAAAGCAAAGGTAACACAAAAAATTGTTTCATACAAATATATACAACATGGGCAATGAACATGAAATCCAAAACAGTTGATTGTCTGTAGATACATTAAGCATTTATACTTCAACTTACCCGGTATTTTTTTATAGAATGGACATGTCCTTTTTCTTAATTCTGCATTAGATGACTCTGGGATTTTCGTGTTGCCTCTCTGCAGTCGGCCACAAGCTGATTTTATGAAGACTTTCTCTTTACTTAAATTGACTGTTCCAGCTTCTGTCTTGTTAATAAGGTGATTTGACCTCTTCTGAAGTGATCCTTCATGTAGTGAATCAGACTTTTTAAGTCTCTTTCTTTGATGCTGTGACCTCTTACTAGAAAGTTCCACAGACTGCCAGTTCTCATTTACATTCTTTGCTTCAAATTCTAAATCACTTAAAGATTTTTCTGCTTTCCTCTTGCACCGCTGAGACCTCTTTTCATTAGGACTTGCAACTGCATTTAAGTTGATCCCTTCTAATGCACTTTCCCCTATTAATTTCTCTTCTTTTATTTTGGGCGGTAGACCAAAATACACACCTATATCCATTTGTTTCATTGCCTTGGTAGAAGGGTGTATTGCATTACACTTAGGGCCAGATGGCAATGTTTTCAAAGACTTAGCAGCAGTAGGTATACTAGAAAATTTCTCTGTATTTAAAACTGTTACTTTAGTGTCTACCATATCATCTGACGCCTTTCTGCAGAAACATGCTGAGTTAGTACTGTTCTCAGCACTGAAGTTTTTACTTGAAAATTCTCTAATTTTACCCTGGGTTGGATGGAACGAAAAACACCCTCCTCCCTGGCTTTCAAAAGGTTTTGACATTGCACTCTTAAGTAACGGAAGAGAAATTTGATTGTAAACAGCTGATTCCTCAATTACTTGTTTCTGTTTATTTGATTGAGATGAGTGAAATTCTGGCTCACCAGGTTTTACTTTAGTGGCCTGATAACTAGAAGAAGCAAACCCCCCGGCTAATGCCGGAGGAAACAACAGAAAGTCATCATCAGTATATGCTGGATCATGATATAAAATACTATTCTCATTTGGGAAAATAAGTTGAGACGAAACATTTAGAGTTTTGTATTTATACAATTCTTCATTGTATTTATCTTGAGTTAAGAAGCTATTCACTTTGGGGCTGCTCTCCTGGTGTATCAATAAGGGACCATGAATTTTTTTAAACAAAGTACAGCTGTTGTCATCTTCGAGGCTGCCATCTCTAGAGCTTTCTGTAAAAAGTGGTTCCCGTTGTGAATCATCCAGCTTCTCATCTATATTGTATGTTTCTTCATCACTTTGAAGTGGAGAATAGGAGATTTCACAGTCACTAAAGTCATTTTTTGGCAATGGTAAATTTGTGTGTTCTGAGTTGTTTTGGCTGTCTAATTCTTCAGCAAGAGGAAAACCAATTCCTACCAGTTTGTCATTATTAACACATTGTGCAAATTGTGGAGCTTGTTGGGGCGTTTGGATATTTGTTGAAAAGGAAATATTTTTATTTGTTTCAACTGGAAACTGAGATTTTCTTAGACACTGTGTCACCAAGAAATGATCAGCTGATACATTTTTGAAGTTCTCAGTTTGTTCCTGATTTGGATACCATCCTTCCTCAAGACTACAAAGAAAGCTTGAATTAGTCTCACTGAAACTACCAGCTGACCCACGTGACGGACTGCTGGAAGGACCATTACTTGCCCTGCTTTGAGCTAGCAGGAGGTGAGTATATCTCTTGTAATGAGAAGGAATTGTTGAGGTACACAGAAGACCATCAGGACACTCTGAAAATTTTAATAAAGAAAGAAGTATTATAGGATCAAAACACAGACTAAGCTTTGACAGCATTAGCACTATAAATTAACACAAAAGTGGAAAGTCATCAGCCCTACTTGAGGCCTTGGGACAATAACGATCTTTATGAAAATCAAAAGCTCAGCATAAAATAACAGTAGTACAGTATGGTTCTGCAAGGTGCTAGTTATTATTTTTAAATCAAATACTCTTAAATTTCTTTTCAAATAATCTTTTCGCAAAAAAATTTTAACACTAACACCTTTGTCCCTGCTAAGTAACCCTCACAAATATGAGGGTTCAAAATCCATGTATGCTTGCATTTCGTATTTCATAATCGTGTGCTACAAACTGACACCATCAGTTTCACTAGTTCACTATTGCTCAGACAATAAAGAATACAGAAGACTGGTATATCGCTCACACATGTTTATCTTATCAAGCAACAGATTTATGACAATTGTACCAAATTAGATTCCATTATTTAACATTCACACTGTATACAATAATAATAACAATCTTAATTATAGTTGCCCATACCCTGGATAATTTAGATTCTTTTCTAAGATGTGAAATTCAATTTGATAAACTGGTTAATAATAAGGCTTTAATAATCTGAAAACCATTCCGTATCGTACCATTATGATGGAGAAACATTCTGTATACCATCTTGGCATTTCCCCTTGTATGTTCATTTCTAGGTTTGTAAAAAAAATGACCTCCCCCCAAAAAAAAGATGTTACATTAAATTAGAAGACTTCATTGCTTGAAATTTAACTTAAAACCTCTTCTGTTAAAAGTATCTGTTATAGAACAGAGTTGAATTCAAGATGAGTACATCTGAGATTCTAGTCAAAGGAGTTTAGTCAGGAAAAAAGAAAAATCTCTTTGAGGTGGCTTTATCTATAAAATATTTGACCCTGAGGTGGTCACCATGGGACTCCAACTTCCATTTCTGGTATTCAAACCACTTAAAAGCAAATTACTAGCATTTGATGAGGCTATCACTCGCTATACTTTTATAAGAAAGGCTAATGCCAAATTTTAAAGAGTTCTTTTGCATCTTCATGCAGAACTTTAAAATGATAACTAGAGGTTAATAATGAAACGTCTTGTGAATCACATTTAACATGAAAACCATACTGAGTATTATTTTTATTTTACTGAATTTTAATTCTTTGAGATTTAAAAATCTATGTATGGTATATATAACTTTAAAATATACAAATCATCATAAACCATTCTCCATATACTCCAAAATGGATTTTCTACATATTAAACATGACATTAATTATATATTTTAAAACATAAAAATATAGCATTACTTCAGTTACCAACTGAGACATTCTTATTAGAATCTTCATAACCTAAGATTCCCAGTTCCTCTTTCTGTACATTAGCATGATGAATCCAACATAACTATATTTAGAAGACTGGACTATACTCTTAGTTCTGTAAGTCTGTTTCATAAAAAATAACAAAATGGGCAAGTTGTTTAACTTTTAAGAAGCCACATCTATAAAATGTCAATACCACCTACCTTGTGCGAGCGTTGTGACAGTCGAGTCAACAGAGTGAATGTATCTAGGATAGTATGTGCCCAATTAACACTTACGAAAAATAACTGAGATGTTTAGGGACTTTCATGAAACAAAATGCATTTAAACTATTTTTAAGTTTGCAACATGCTTTACAATTATACCATCAACTGTTATCTTTTTATCCTTCTTAAGGGTCAATTAACTACCTTGTTTGCCTCTAGGGTCATTTATACTTACAGTGTCTCATCTCTCTTGGTTTATTGGTGGCCTTGCTTGTTTCACTGGACTGATATGTCTGGCCTAATACAGGCCTATTTAAAGACCACCATCTTTTTTGTAATCTTACCTGTTTCAGAGACTGATGGAGAATCCAAACACTCAAAAACATGCCATCGAGGTGTTTGACCTAACAATGAGGAAAAAGGCATCTGGCAATTTGGACAGTAGCCATCATAAACTGGGCGTATCTTCGGAGACACTTGTTTGTTTTTGGGAGTCCTACTCTGCTTTCTCGGAGTGGTCTCCTTGCCTTGGGACTGCTGGGTACCATCTCCACAACTAGAGTTCTGACTGGAAGCTACAGAAGTCTGATTATCTGTTGCTCCAAGGCACATTTCAGGGTCCTTTGTCTCCTCTTTAGCTTCCACAGTTCTTTTATTTCTGTTTCGTTTGGACTGTTTTTTCCCATCTGTTGCTTTTTCAACAGTTTTTGGAATATTCTCAGAGCAATTATTTGGATGTACTCGTTTTAGTTTCCTTTTGGATTTGTATTCCCAGATGTCTTCTTCCAAAAAGGTATCTTCTGACATGGCAAAAATGATTTCTATCATTCAAGAAGCACTAATCTTTATTACATTGAGAGTCTATTTCTTGTTATAAAAATTTTAAATGGAATTATTTTGCTGAGAAAAAGCTTAACAAAAACCCCACTAACTTCATGGGAATCTAAAACTCTGGTAATGAATATATTGGCAAACTACAAACCTTACAGGCGAGAACACCTGCTGTTTCATTTATACCACAATAAAATTAAGATAACCTACGTAGCATCTCAGAAGTTTTCTATTTTGGCTACTATTTCATTCAGATACCTCGGCCTCTTCCATGACTCGATTCAAAAAAACTAAGAATCAGTAATACTTTGAAAATTAAGCACTAATGACAATCTCAGAACAAGCTTCGTAAAATTGTTATGAAGCCCCTATTCTCTTTCAACTGGACAACTGTCCAAATAATTCACAGTCCCTGAACAACTGGCTGAGCAGGTGTTCTGAACAGTACAATGGCCGCTTCAGTTTGCTAATCACACAGTCACTCCACAATCCAAGTGTGTGATTCTCAATCAACGTAACTGCCCTTCTCCATGACTCGTTGACATTCAACAACTTCAGTTTCCTGGGTCAGGCCAACATCTTCCACCGGCAGCAATGAACAAACACTGCACAAGAAACAAAATTCAAATTTGTGAAGTCATGCCTGCACTGAGGCCACAGTCCTAAGTCCAGACCAGAGAGGACGTCTGCCTGGAGGTGACCAGCCCTTTCTCCACCAGCCTCAAAACCAAGGTTCACCTGCCCGACGCCTCCCAAGGTCTCTACCTTCTCTTTGGACACAGGAGACAGCAAGGACAGCGTGGGGTCTTACCCATGCAGGGCAGGGAGCGAATGCGCTGCTAACACAGCCCGCCCCATAAAAGCAATCACAGCCCTCCCCTTCTACAGGCAGCAGCCGAGCCCTCAGGGAGCCTCGCCGCCGCCCACCTGCCAGCAGCCCCCCAGGGAGCAGCTCCAGCTGCGTCCGCTCCCCTCAGCGACCCCCCTCCTCCAGCCCCGCTGCAAACCTATTCTCGCCCGCACTTTCAGCACTGCACAGCGACGAAATAGTGCATCTGTGTATAAGCCAAAGCCATCGGCCAGTCACCCCCAACTTTAAAAAGCCTTTCCCTTAAGGATATCCCTACTCCTTTACCTTTCTTGACTTGGCGGGAACTGCTTCCCCCGCCAGTGCTGTGTCGAATCGGCTGGTCCCGGTCTAACAGTCAGACTTTATACAGGCCGAAAAAAAAAAAAAAAAAAAAGTGCCCGTTTTTAAGTCCTACGGATTTATTTTTTTTGTTCTCAAACCTATTAATTGCCAAAGTGAAAGGTGGGGGAACAGTATTCTTAGAGCTTCTGGAACGCTAACCCAGAGGCCTTTTCATGTGGAATCTGGCGTTCTGAATGTCCAGGCTCGGCTGTGGCGAGAAGGTGTAGAAGGGGCGGGGTGGTTTGGGGCGGTAGTTTAATTCCGTGCCCGGGAACTGCGGCGATTTGTAGTATTTTAGCGTTTGAATGCATGCTTACGAAAGAAAAAAGTATCGTTAGTGTGGAGTGGGCCTGGTGGAGAGAGTACGGTGAAAGTGACGTTTTGAAACCGAAGGACAGTAAACGCTTCTTCTCTTCCCAAACGAGCCTGTCCCGCGGGCCCGGCGGCCGCCTCCGTACTGTCCGGAGAGAACATGGCGGCCCCCGGAACCCGGAGCTGCAGCCTCTCGGGCCTGCTCCCGGCCCAGACCTCGCTGGAGTACGCCCTGCTCGACGCCGTCACCCAGGAGGAGAAGAAGAACCTGGTCTACCAGTATCTGCAGAAGGTGGACAGCTGGGAGCAGGACTTGCTAGTGCCCGAGTTTCCGGAAGGTGAGGGGCTGGCTTCGGGGTGGGGACCCCTCCCGGAACCTCCCCTTCCTCAGGGACAGTGCCCTCCCCTGAAGCGGTGGGCGAGGCGGGGTTGGGTCCTGCACCCGGGCTGGCGCTTTGCCCAACTTCAGCCACGGCTTTGCAATTCGCAGGTGTCCTCCTGGGGGGCGTGGGGACCTGTATATTCGTCCCTATATCCCGAGTCCCATCCAGGACTTGGGTTCACTAAGTAGACATTCCATGGATGTTTAGTGGCCCCAGTTGGCAATGACTGAAATGTCGATGCCACCCTGTTCTTTCAGTCTGGTTGCCCAACATGGTTCATCGTCCTCATCTTTCATCATCCTAGCTGGCTTTTATTGATCACTTCTTATTTATTGATCACTTATGTGGTACACAGTTCTAAACCCTGAAGGGGTATCTTATTTATCTTATTGAATCCTCCCTACAACCCATTGAGGAACTCATTATTAGCTCTATTTTACAGTGGGGGAAACTGAGGCACTGGGAGGTTAAGTAATTTGCCCAGGGCCTGACAACTAATATCTGCCAGAGTCGGATGAGAGAGACCCCAGATGGGCCGGTTTCTTAATTGTGCCACACTTCCCGGTGAATCCATTGTGGCCCATCTCCGAGGTTTGAATCCCGCTGGCTCTGTGAGTTTTGGGAACGTGAGGGAACTGATGCCCAGCAGTGCTATTTGTGAAGCACGACTTGCTATGATAAATGAAACCCTACTTTACCTTCTTTGGTTGGGACTGTCATTGTTTTGCCTGGTGGTGTTGGCATGTCTCCTGGCATGACACTGAAACCACATGTATAGTTAATTGGTTGGATGTGGCAGGGTTCAGTATCTAATGAGAGGTATATGGGAACCTTACCTCTGACAACAGTCTTGTATGTCTTTCCAAGCCTTTTGCTTCCACCTTGAAAAGTGCTTATTTTTTTCTATTATTAATCCTAGCCTGGATTGGAAAGTTTGTGGAATCCCTACAAAAGAATTGGGTGCATGAGTGCTTATCAAAGAAACTTTAAAAGATTGTATATATATATATACAATTGTATATATATATTCACCTATTGCTGCATGAATTGTATTCACCTATGCACATTTTTTAAAAACTTTGTGAGAAGTTAGTTATATAGTACACTGTTATGAAAAAGAGCAGGTCATCAGCTAGGATTTAGGCCAATGTTTTTATTTTCTAGTCTTATTTGTATTTACAGTGAGTGTATTTTATTACCATGAAATTTGACCTCTGTGACTGGTAAATAATGTTACAAAATATTCAGGCTTTGTATTTGACATAGTGAAATTTTCTGCTGGACCTAATTATTGAGGACAGAATACTGGAGATGAGTGTTTTTCTTGGTTTCTTTATCAATAAACTGTAATCAAGAAGTCATAAACATAACTCTATCTCAAAAACAGTATGCTTTGTTCATTTCTTAAACACGTTTATGGGAACCAGTGTGGTATAGTGGATAGATTCAGAGAGACCTGAGATTAAATCCCAGTGATTCCATTTGTTAGCTGCATGATTTTGAGCAAGTTACTTCTCCAAGCCTACTTTACTCAACTTAGAAAAAGGAATGCATATTTACCTTTCAAGTTTATTATGTGGATTGGAGTTAATATACCTAAAGTTCTTAGTTCAAAGGAGAGCTATATAAATCTTAGCAGCTTTTAAAATTATATTCACTGTATTTATAATTTTAAAACTTATTATTAAACCTGATAAGCACCTAACACAACAACTGACATATAATAATACCTTCCCTGCCCCCATCTAAGTCACTGTTGACTATTTACAGAAAATAAATTTAGAAGACAGATTCATAAGTATTTTGCAATTAGGATGTAAAATATACATTAATTAATTTGAAGTTTTGTATGATCACTTGACCTGGTATACAATTAACACTTTATTAAAGTGGATAACTAAGAGGTCGCTGTACCCTAAAACCTCACTAGATTGGATTGGTAGAAACATTAGTTTCATTTGCAGATTTTTTTTTAGAATTTTGTTATAATTGAGTAATTCCAGTTACTGTTATTAGTCATTAGCTGTTATTAAGCAATTGTTCCACCCAACTCTGGCTTTCAGTTTCTATAAAATATTTCCAAATATCTGTTTCAATGTATAATTAAATATTGTACGTCAACTATACTTCCAAAAAGGTATAATTGTTTTAGTAGCTGCTTTTATTTTCTTATATCAAATTCATTATCGTTCCTTTCTTAAATTTGTTGAATGAAGATGCTGTACCTTTAATATTAGTTTAACAAAATCTTCATAGTGCATAATTAAAATTGTAAATCATGGTCAAGTGGTTATAAATTGTGATTTGCAAAAGTACAGATTAATGAGATTTTATTTTTCTTTGTAGGGAAGGGAATACATTCTTCATCAATATTAATGTTGCTTCCATGAAATCTATAATAGTATATTTTGCTTAACTTTGACTTTAAAATAATTTGCATTTAAGGTTCCATTCAAATACAAAGCATTTTTGTTTTGTCTTATGAAATTGGCTTATGCATTTTGTATGTTTATCCTTTTAACACTTTTCTCCTATTTGATATTTAGTCACGTCTTGCTATTCTTAAGGTTGACCTTCATTCTCAATAGCACATTTGTACCTAATTGTGTACTTAGTCCCTCTTAATATTTGACATTTCCTCTTGTTTTTACCTAAATGTGTTGATTTTACTTCTTTCACACAAAGACTATTATACTATTTCTGAAAGAAATTTAGTAGCTCTATCTTGCTATATTTGCGGACTACCTCATGATAGCTTCTTTCCAATCTTATTCCCCTCATCCCCTCTCCGACCCATCCTCTCCTTAGAAATAACAGTAGTTCACATTTTAGTGGAAAGTTTTAGATAAATTGTCTTTTCCTTTAATCATGATAATTTTGTGTAAATTTCAGGTTTAGAATGGCTGAACACTGAAGAGCCTATTTCTGTCTACAAGGATCTATGTGGGAAAGTGGTCATCTTTGATTTCTTCACCTATTGCTGCATAAATTGTATTCACCTATTGCCTGATCTCCATGCCTTAGAACACACCTACTCTGATAAAGGTATCTGCCCTTTAATTGGTTTTTAATAACAGACTTTCCTGGCAAAGGCACTGGAAGAGTAGCTGATTCGTTTGCCTATAGAAGAGTGAACATTTGGTAAGACTTCAGTAATTCTAAAAGTAATACCTCATTTATGAATTAAGGACTCCATATATGTTTTCATGAAGAGTTAAGCTTAGTGATACTGGTGTGCCTTCTGAAAGAACTAGCATTTAGTATATGGTTTTTCTCTAAGAATAAGGACATAATTTATTTTTTTCATGATCAAGTATTTTTAAAACGTCATTTTATATATCTAGACGTACATATAATTCTATGAAAATTGAAACGTGACTAATTTTATAATCTTCTCACTGACATAAAATATTTAAAGTTAGGAAATGTGATTAGGCCTCCTTTAATTTCAAATGACATGAGCAACAGTGGAATACAAACTATTATAACAGGTACTTTTTCTTTGACCCTACTGTATGAAAACATGATTTATAAAGGTTAATGTCTTCCAGAGCACGCTAAGAAATCCTCTTTTATGGTATTGCAAATTCTGAATATGTAAAAGATTATACTTAGTATTTACTTTAGAAGTTGGAATATTTTTTGGATTTTTTTTCCTGTTTACTTCTTTCTAAAGAGAGTATGGGGGTAAATGAAACTAGAGATTTCATTTGATTAGGTTTAAATTAATACATATTCTATTCTTGGAGTGGATAAAAAGGAGAGATGGTCACTGATTTTGTGAGAGTAAGGATGAGAATAGAGTATACATGTGACAGCTTTACTTTTTCCTTTCCAATTTGGATGCCTTTAATTTCTTTTTCTTTCCCGATTGCTCTAGCTAGGACTTCCATTTTGGGGTCTGTCTCATACATGTGTAGTTTAGGAGTTCAGCCGAGACTTGTGAGTAATCATACTCAGAAATGGGCAATCACCTTCTCTAGCTCCCTTCCCCATTCTTTTCAATTGCCCTGGTTCCTTGGGCCAGAAAGGTAGGGGCGTTTCTAATGGAGTTTTAGCCACATGTATTGCTTGCTCTAAAACTGGGACCCATCCTCAGTGCAAAACCATGAAAGGGGAAGCAAAACAGGAAGCTCACCCTCACATGTTTTGCTTTTCCAAATTTCTAACAGTCTACCTGCTCTGGTTTACTTTTCTGAATCCTTCAGCTGTGTGTGTGTGTGTGTGTGTGTGTGTGTATGTGTGTGTTTTGGTTTGGAGTTAATAGTTGTAAATGGAAGAAGGATGGGCTGTCAAGGAATTACACCCCCCAATTTGTGTGGTTTTATTTCTTTGTGCTGGTTTGTTTTTTGGTGGGTGTGTTGGGAAATTCTAATTTACATGGCCATTATTACCTCTACTACTTGGTAGTCAGTATTGAGTCTTTTTCTCTGAATTCAGCCTAACACTTTTTTCCCTTATACTATCTTTTTGACATACTGTATTAAGTAAAAGAAATACGTTGTTTTTAGTTTTTCAGTTTTCAGCATTTCTGCTATTTATAATAAGGTGTGTTCTAAAATTACATAATAAGAATTTTAAATAAATCAAAGACCCCATATTATGGAAACATCTTATATTGCTCTGTTAATGTGTAATGTAATTAGGTCAGAAAAATGTAAGAGGGTAATGTGACAATAAATACTAACAAAAAACAGTCATAGTCACTGTGAATTTCGAAGGGGCTTATGAAGGTGGGAAAACAGTTAACAAAATACCCATAACTCATATAAAAATAGAATGTATTTTTTTAAAGCTTTGTCTGAATAAAGGACACCAGGCATTTTTAATCCTGAAATAGCCACATGATTTTGACAATATGTGTTTTTATGTAGTTTTCAAGGTTGTCATGAGATTTAAATGTTTTTTATTCACATGTTTAAATGCAGTTGAAGACACTAATTTAGTTCTGCCTTTTTTCTTTCTTTTTTTAAATCTCTGGTCTGTTTATATTTATTAATGACCCAACGTCTAATGCATGGATCGTGATACTCAGACTTTAATACTTCATCCTATTTAACTTACAATTGATTTTCGTTTAGATGGTCTTCTCATTGTTGGTGTTCACTCGGCTAAATTTCCAAATGAAAAAGTCCTGGATAACATTAAAAGTGCTGTTCTTCGCTACAACATCACCCACCCTGTGGTTAATGATGCCGATGCCAGTCTTTGGCAAGAACTGGAAGTTTCCTGCTGGCCAACTCTGGTCATACTTGGACCCCGTGGAAACATGTTGTTTTCTTTGATTGGAGAGGGACACAAAGATAAATTGTTTTTGTATATTTCAATAGCTTTAAAGTATTACAAAGACAAAGGACAGATCAGAGATAATAAAATTGGAATAAAACTCTATAAAGATTCTTTGCCACCTTCACCATTGCTGTTTCCTGGCAAAGTAACAGTAGACCATATTTCTAAGAGATTGGTAATAGCAGACACTGGACATCACAGAATTTTGGTCGTCTGGAAGAATGGACAAATTCAGTACAGCATTGGAGGTAAAGTTTGTTTCTAATTATAACATGTAATGTATAGTTCAAGGAACTGTATCAAAATTGAAATATGTGAATAAGAACTAATTATAGAAGGGCAATATACATTGAATTTTAACTTCATCATGAAATGATGTTAATGTACAGTGTTTCAAGTAATCTCTTCTAACTTCCTCAAAAAACAAAAATACCCACAAAGCCCCATTCAAATCAAAAGGAAGAAATCTTTAAGTTATAATTTTTAAGCATGTTTGTATCTTGTTTTTTTCAAAAAACTGCCACACTTACTGTATCTTATGAAAGTATTATAGTAAGTCCTCACTGAATGTCATCATAGGTTCTGTGACGTCAAGTGAAATGATGTATAACAAAACAAAATTTTACTGTGGGCTAGGTCACATCAAGGTGAGATAAGTAAGTTCCTGTGGCATGTCATGAACATGGTAACAAAATAATATTGAGTGAAACAATGTTATTTGAGAACCTACTTTATATACATTTTGGATTTGGGGCATTTTGAATGGAAGTATTGTGTTTCACTTTCTATCAAAGTATAGCTATATCTTTTTAAAGACCAGAACAATACCCTATGGACTTGAGACTTAGATTATAAAATAAATAACCTAGGATGTGTACATAATTTTACTTTTCTCTCCTTCCATAAGAATTTAAGCATACTTCTGGATTATTTCCTTTTGTGTGTAGCAAAATGTCAGTATCTTTCAAGCATACATCGATTTGTTCCATATCTCCCTGGTCTTAGATCTTAAAAGCACTCTTATTTCCATCTACATAATAAATGTCCATCTACATAATAAATAATAAATTAATAAAATCTTATTTTAAAATAATTAACAGTGTATCAGTCAGGGAGAAAAGTAGTTCATCTCTTTGCAATCCAGCTTTAGTGACACATGCAGCATTAGTACATAGAGATACCTGAGTTCTTAGTGCAAATAAACTAATCATATTCCTAAGCCCTGGTGCTGTTCTTCATGTGCCAAGATACTACTATTCCCTTAGCGCTTGAATTTTTTGGTTTTTGTTAGTATTTGAGTGTTTTATGTTTATTTTGTTTTAGCAACTTCATGTATGGATTTATGACATGAAGTTATGAGAATTGTTTCTCAAAGAGTATCTGTTGTAGCAGCTTGAATTTAAATGGCTAAAAGAGGTTTTAATAGATTCTGTAAGTTTTAAAGTAGTGTAGGTGAGTAGTGTTCTTTTTTGTTGAACAGAGAAACTAGCAGCAAGCTAGCTTTCCCAAACATGTTTTTTAGGAATACTATCTTGTGACAAATTAATAGTTATTCTACAATTTTTTTTAAAGGAGTTGCTGTGCTCAGATATACTCAAGAAGTACTGGGTAGATGTGGTTTAACAGATTTTTGTTGGTGGTAATTTCACTGTACTTCTCATATCTTTTATTCTGCTAATTCACCTCATAAATATCCAAGAGGGGTTTATAGTACACAGTATATTCGGATCTGAAGTGGCCACAGTACTCTCCCTTTCTCCCCCTAAGGGAACTCTCATCAACAATATTATAAATACTAGTAATAATAGTAATAGTAGTACGTATATGCCTGGCATTATTCTAAGCACTTTACCTGTATTAATTTCTTTAGTCCTCACAATGCTATGAGTTAGGTATATTATTAGTTCCATTATACAGAAGACAAATTGAGACACAAAGAACCTGCCCAGGTCATCAGCGAGGGAGATGTCGAGCTGGGATTGAAACCCAGGCTGTTGGGCTCTTGAGTCTATGCTCCTGCCCACCACACAATACTACCTCTCTGACTAACATCTTGCGGGCAGTGGAGTTCTACAAAGCATAGTCTAGAAACACTGCCTTAGAGGCTTGTTCTCTGGTCACCGAAGTAACAATTATAGTTCATTATACTGTGTACTCTCCACCCTTGAATCTTCACAAATATTGAAGAGAAGTAGGCCATGAGAGCAGAATCGTTCTGTCTCTCTTAAAGGGTTTATGAAATATTATAGAACTTTGTGGCAAAGTGAAATAGTAAATATAAAGAATTCTTAACCTAGGGTTCATGGATGATTAAGAAATGCTTGAATGACCTTCAGGAGCTAGGCACCCACCGAAATAGTTTGTCACATTTTACAGGCATGTGTATTTTTTATAAGGAAAGGGTTCATAGTTTTCACTGTACAGTTGACCCTTGAACAATGCAGGTTTTAGGGTGCCAATCCCCCCTCACGCCGTGCAGTGAAAAATCCACATATAACTTGTGACTCCCCCAAAACTTAACTAATAGCCTACTGTTAACCAATAGCCTTACATAAACAGTTGGTTAGCACATATTTTTATATGTGTTATATACTGTATTCTTAATAATAAATTAAACTAGAGAAAAGAAAATGTCATTAAAAAAGTCATAAGGAAAATACATTTACAGTATTTATTGAAAAACATCTGCATGTGAGAGGACGCAACGTAGTTCAAACCTGTGTGGTTCAGAGTTCAATGGTATTATCAAATGAGCATATCTTCCAAAATTATTAAATATCATTCACCTAGGTGCTAAAAGATTAAATTTGTATTTAATTCTTTTTTTTTTTTTTTTTTTTTAAATTAAATTTATTGGGGTGACAATTGTTAGTAAAATTACATAGATTTCAGGTGTACAATTCTGTATTACATCATCTATAAATCCCATTGTATGTTCATCACCCTTATTTAATTCTTTGTAGTCTAGGTAATAGGTAATTAAGATGCTTTTAAAAGTATTTTCTTCTGATATGTTACTTACTATACTAAAGTGCAAAAGTAGCATTATCCAGAGCCCTATCATTAGTAAAACTTGTTACTCTTGAGAAAAATAGGTATCTTAGGAAGAATTTTAGTGTTCAAGTAGAAACATCATGTTAATTTATATTAAAATCCCAGCTTTAAACACAAATTTTATTTTGAAGGGTTTATTTTGAGATAACTTTTTAAGTGGAAAAATTTTGTCTTATGGCTATCTTGTCTTTTAGGACCCAACCCTGGAAGAAAAGATGGAATATTTTCAGAGTCAGCTTTTAATTCACCACAGGGTGTAGCCATAATGAATAATATCATATATGTGGCAGATACTGAAAACCACCTTATAAGAAAGGTAATTTTCCATTTTAAATAAAGTTTTAATACTAATCAGAAAAACTGATATTTGCTTGCTACATATTTAAAGTGAGAGGGTAATGCTTAAATACTTCGAATCATCCTTAGTTGGCTGTCTTCATAGGTACTTGTTTTAGTTTTATTCTTAGGTATCTTGTTTTTCTGTGTATCATCCTATAGTTGTCAAGGAAGACAAACCCATCAATCAAGTCCTTTTTTGGTGCTTTGTTTCAAAATCATGTGACTAAATCACCCAAAGCTCCTCATTTGGAGGTATTTTCCTAACTGCTATTTACGAAGTGATTTGTGTATTCAGATTCTTTGCCAGTTTTTAAATTGGGTTATTTATGTTTTTTTAAATTATTCAGTTGTAAGAGTTCTTTATATATCCTAGAAACAAATCCTTTACCAGATATATGATTGTCAGAAACTTTCTCACATTCTGTGGGTTGTCTTTTCAATTTCTTAATCATGTCTTTGCACAGAAGTTTTAAATTTTGATGATTACCAATTTATTGTTTTTTTCTTTCATTGCTTATGTTTTTGGAGTCATATGTAAGAATCCATTTTCAAATACAGGCCACAAAACTTTACTCCCATTTTTTTCTTAAGATTTTTATAGTTATGGCTCTTAGAGTTAGGCCTTCAATCCATTTTCAGTTGATTTTTGTGTGTGGTGTGAGGTAGGGATCCAACTTCATTTTTTTGCATGTGACTGTCCAATTATTCCAGAACCATTTATTGAATAGACTGTTCTTTCTCCATTGAATAATCTTGGCAACTTTGTAGAAAATCTTATTCACACATGCATGGTTTTATTTTTGGACTTTCAAGTCTATTCCATTGATCGATACCACACTGTTTAGATTACTGTAACTTAATAATTTTTGAAATCAGTAAATATGAATCTTCCCATTTTCTTCTTCTTTAACATTGTTTTGGCTGTTCTGGGTCCCTTACAATTTCATATGAATTTTAGGATCAGCTTCTCCATTCCTGCAAAAACTTCTGTGTGTTTCTTGTACAATTATGTTGTCTGTAAAAAACAAATGCTAGTTTTATATCTTCCCTTCTTATTCTCTTCTATTATATTGCTAGACAGAACCTCAGTTGCTTTTAAGCATTAGCAGTGATAGGGAATGCATATAAATTTTCTCCCAAAAGTTTAATATTTTCTGTAACTTTGAGGAAAAAATATTTATTAAGAAACTTGCTTTATATTCCTAGGTACTAAGAATTATTTTATTACATAGTTTTATGAAGTACATTTTCTACATTCATTGAAATGTGTAAGTTTTTTGCCCTTAGTATGGTGATATGATAAGTTAATAGATTTTTTTTTTTTTTTTTTTTTTATGTCAAACCATCTTTTTATTCTTGGGATAAACCTTAACTAATGATGAGTTGTTTCAAAAGTAAAGTTGGATTTGGTTATCCAAAATTATATTTAGTATTTAAAAATTCATGTTCATAAATTAAATGGCTCTGTATTTTCTTGGACTGTTCTCCCTGATTTTGGAATCAAGGTCATACTAACCTCATCAAATGAGCTGGTTCATTTTCATTTCTTTTTTACTTTTGGAATAATTTGTCTAACATTGGAATTAATGGGTTTTGAACATTTATTAAAATGCCCCTGTAATATTACCTGGACCTGGGGCTTTTTACAAGATGAATTCTTTGACTATCATATCAGTTTCAGTGATACATTTCTTAAATCAGATTATTTCAAGGGCCTATCCTTAGCTGCCTATTGCATGTTTGCAGATTGAGTTCAGTAAAAATATAAAAGGTTACATTGATAATACGCTTTACAATTTCAAGAGATTATAGAGCAGCCACTAGAAATAATGCAAGAGGATATCACTAAAATAAATCAATGTAATTCACTGTGATAACAGAATAAAAGATAATAACCATATGATTGTTTTACTGTATTCAGAAAAACCTTTGAAAATGTTTAATACCCATTCATGATAAAATTGGTAAACTTGAAAAGGAAATGAACATTGTGAACATGATAAAGGGCCTATAGCTACCCTTAATACAAGATTTTGAATGCTTTTCCTCCAAGTTTGGGAACAAGGGAAAGATCCCCACTCTCACCATGCCTGTACTGGAAGTACTAGCCATTGTAATAAGGCAACAAAGAGCAATGAAAGGCATACAGGCTGAAGAGGAAGAAGTATCTTTGTTTGCCAATGTCATGTGCATAGAAAACTCAAAGAGGTCTATGAAAAAGCTACTTCAACTAATAAGAGAATTTAGGAAGGTTGCAGAATACAAAGTCAGTATAAAAAGACCAACTACATTTTTATATACTAGTCACAGTCAATTGGAAAGTGAAATTTTAATTTTCTATTTATAGTAGCAACCAAAAACATAAAATACTTAGAGTAAATTTAACAAAATATATACAAGACCTGTATGCTTTAAACTATAAAATGTTGCTGAGAGAAATTAATCCAGTATTGGATTGGAAGGCTCAGATGTCAGTTCTCTCCAAATAGATTAACAGATCCAGTGCAATCCCAGTAAAAATTCAATCAGGCTTTTTTTGTGGATACTGACAAGTGGGTTCTAAAATTTACCATGAATTGCAAAACAAAGGATTGATTATATCTAAAATAATCTTGAAAAAGAACAAAGTTAGAAGACTGATTTCAAGATTTACTACAATGTTAAGGCTAATCAAGACTGTGTGATACTTTCATAAGGATAGAATCTAGATCAACAAGAAAGAATGGAGCACCTCGAAGAAACCTCAGACCTATACAGTTATTTGATTTTCAAAAAAAGCATCAAAACAGTCAAGGGGAAAAGGCAAGTCATTGCAGCAAATTGTGCTTGAACAGCTAGATTCTTCTATAGGAAAAAAAGAAACATGGCCCCTACCTCACACCTAGTACACATCAATTCAAGATGCATCATAGCCCTAAATGCAAATGCTGAAACCCTAAAGCCTTTAGATGAAAACGTCTTTGTGACTTGCAAGTGGGCAAAGATTTCTAAAGATAGGACACAGAAACATAATGACAAAAGAGAAAAATGATATTCAGATTTATCAAAATTTAAAACTTCTCATTAAAATTTACTGTTAAAAAAATGAAAAGCCACAGGCTGTCAGAAAATAGTCACAAAAATTCATGAAACTGAAAAATGAGAACACAGCCCAGTAAAAAGTGGGTCAAAGATTTGAACAGACGTTTTTCACAGAAGACGTAAGAATGACCACAAGTTCATAAAAAAGTGATCATCATGAGTTTAAAAGGAATTGTAAGTTACGCGTAAAACCACAATGAAATACCACTGTACATCCACCATAATGATTAAAATGTATGTGGTGACTGAGAACACTATAGGTTGTCAAGGACATGGAGCAATTGGAACAATGGTCGGTGGGAATGTAAAATGGCAGACAGCTGGAGAAAACCTGCTGGCAGCTTTTTTATCAAACTAATCATATACCTATGCTTTAACAAGGCAATTATACTGTTATGTATGTACCCAAGAGGAGTGAAAACATATTTACAAAAAGCTTGTACAAGAATATTGATAACAACTCTTATTTAAAAGCCTCACACTGGAAAGAGCCCAGGTGTCCATCAGTAGGAAAATATATGCATGAACTGTGGTATATTCCTGTGCTAAAATATATGCATCTTCAAAAAATATGAGAATACTGCTCAGCAATAAAAAGGAACAAGCTGCTGATACATGAATAAATCTCAGAAACATGTTAAATGAAAGAAGCCTCACACAAAAGAGTCCATACTGTATGATTCCATTTATCTGAAGTCCTAGAAGAGATACAACTACCCTAGGGCTGGAAAACATAATCATACTGTTTGCCTCTGGGGGCGGGAATGACTGGAAAGAGGCACAAGGGAACTTTGTGGAGTGAAGGTAACATTTTATATCTTTATGTAAGTTGGAGCTACACAAGTTTATGCATTTATGAGAATTCATCAAATTATACACTTAAGATTTGTGCATTTCATTGTAAGTTTTGCCTTAATAAAGGAACAAGGAACTCGGAGAAAATACAGAACTCTAGGTGATGATAAGCATGCTGAGATATTTAAGAACAGTGCACTAAGGTTTACGATTTACTTTGAAATGCATCAAAAATACAAATGGATCGAGGGATTGATAGCTGGATAAAATGTGATAAAGCACATAAGTGAAATGTTGATAGTAGGTGGTGGGTGTATGGGTATATGCTGCAAAATTTTTTGAACTTTTCTGTATGTTTGAAAACTTTCATGGTAAAATGTTGGAGGAAGGGTCTCAGGAGATGAAACCAGAGCATCTTTTTTTCAGTGGAATGCATTAGTTTTTGTTTATGCAGTAGAGGCAATATAGTATAGCAGAGCTAGAACTGCCTGTGTTCAAATCCCGTATCCTGGACTTATTAGCCATGGGATCTTGGGAATGTTACATAATTGTCTGTGCCTCAGTTTCCTCTAAAATAATGAAAAACACAATCATAGGGTTATTATGAGGATGGATGGATGGATGACTCCTGGATCAGTGCCTAGCACACATTAAGCTCTATATGTGTCAGTAATTGAAATATATACATTTAATTTTAAATATGCATGTTTCTGGATTTGCTTTTCAAATTTCAAATTTCACTTTTTAAATATTTTATAGGTGAGATGAGATCAGCACCAGTTCTGGTAGAGGCATGATGGGGGTGGGGGGAACAAGAGGAAATTGGGGAAATGGATGGGTGAGGAAATGAAAAGGACTGAGTTTTGTGTTTTTGAATAACAAGGTCACCCTATACTGGGTTAGTTTTTTTTTTTTTTTTTCAAAAAGAGTATTTGTGTTGCAAATACTATGTGTTCTATTGAAAATCATCATGTACCAAAAGAAAAAGAAGAACATGTATTGTATAAAACATGTATTAATTTCTATAGATTGACCTAGAAGCTGAGATGGTGAGCACTGTAGCGGGCATTGGAATTCAAGGTACAGATAAAGAAGGTGGAGCTAAAGGAGAACAACAGCCTATTAGTTCCCCTTGGGATGTAGTTTTTGGAACATCAGGTATGTAAACTTTTAATATTAAATGTAAGTTAACTTTGCTTAATAAATGTAAGATTTAAAAAATACTCTGGGGACATTCATTTAGCTTAATTATTGCTAGTTATTTTATACTTTTATACTTGTGGCTAGGATTTGTTAACTGTGTACAAGCAAAGCCAGCAGTAATATGTACAAGACAGAGTATATATTATTATAGTTAACATCACACATATTTTATACACACAGTAAGGTATATATTACTGTAAACTAATGTTCAGGAATTTCATCTTAGTTGCAGCTTTCAATTAATAGAGTTCTGAATATTCTTAAGTTGGAAGGATTATAGTTTCAGAACTTCAAAAGATTATGAACGATACCATTTAACAATGTCCTTTTCATTCTCATTTGAAAAAGAAATTAAAAGTGACAACTGCTTTTTTTAGATTATTAAAATTTGTATGGAAACATGATCGCTTCTTTTGAGCAATTAAAAAAATTTACTGAATTACGTAGATAGTGATAATGAATAAGGTTTACATTATCGTTACAATCTTTATTACCTGTATTAATTAATTATAAGATAATCCAGGAGCATAAGTATTCTTATTTATTATTGGCCCTCAGTGATGCTAAGATGGTTATCTACATGTCTAAAACCAGAGTGATGCAAAAGTAAGTTAGTAGAATATACTGAAAATGGACTTTGGGACTAACTGGTTTGTACGGTCTTAAAATACAGAGAGTGCCAAAAAAATGTATACATATTTTCAGAAAGGAAAACTGTATTAAAATTGTAATAATATATACCAATAACAAAAGATGAATACAAGTCATATTTGACTTCTGCAATTACAAGAGGTCCTCAAAGTGGTTACCATCAGCATCCATACACTTCTAATTACAGCGAACTACTGCTTGAGCAACGTTGACCAAAGTGTCCACTTATATACATTTTTTTGGCACCCTTGGAATTTATTGAGTGAATAAGCACCAGTTTAGTTGAATGGCATTACATTTGAGATAATATTCTGTGATGAGGCCAATTTGCTTAATAATTCAAAGGCCTTAATTTTTTTCATTATTATTAACTTTTTATAAAGTTTTTAATATTCATAAAATAACTGAATGAACTTCTGGTACTATCTGTAATTAATCTATGTAACTTAGGTATTTTGTGTAAATCATTTTTGAGATTTTCATTTTTGGAATTCTGTATCTTAATTGTCATGAGTGGTTTTAGTAGCTCATACTGGGGAAGGAGGTGGATAGAGGGAGCCTTACGTCCCAGGTGCAATCAGTAGGGGAATATATGTAGAGAATTTAAAAACAGTAGTAAAACCAACTACAACTCAGTCTTCTTTTTATCACCATGCACCAGCAATTCTAAATCATTTCAGGGTTAAAAATACTCATCCCCACTAGCACTTACCACTCCTGCCTCCCTGCCTTTGCTACACTACTGAACTATTTCAACATAAATCTTATAGATGGAAAAATAGTCCGAAACATCTATCAGTAAAATAGTGAAAGTGAAGGAGAATTGTTACTTTGGTATGCTGTTACCCTCCCTCCAGGGAAAAAAGAATGTCTGCCCTTAGTATGTAAGCCCCTAATGATTTATAGCTAATAGTCCATATAGTATTCAGTTATTGATTTTTACATTTTGCAACTTACATCCTGTATTTACTGTCAGTAATTGCCACAATAATGCTTCATAAAAAAATCATCCCCAAACTCATATAAACCTACCCCTTTATTTCTCACTCATATATGGGGTTGAGGTTCTGCTGATCAAGGCTGAGCTTGGGCTTGGTTCCAAGGTGTTTCTTGGGTGCAGATCTGCTTCACTTGTTTCTCACCCTCCTTGGACCAGCACCATCTCAGGCATATTCTTTTGGCAAAAGGCAGGAGCACAGAGAGTAAGCCCAGTTACACGTATTTTAAGCCTTTGTTCAGGTCATATTTGCTTACCTACTGTTATTAAAGCAAGTCACATGACTAAGCTCAAAGGTGTGGGGCAGGGTAGGCACTGCCCCTACAGTGAGGCCGTAGCAAGGGTGTGGATGTGTGCTGCTACTACAGAGGAGTGAAGAACTGAGACCAGTCATCCAGTCTGTCTCATGCATCAGAATTTACATTGCTTGTATACAGGATGTTCTTTCCTGATTGCTTTACTAAGTTGGGTTTATTTAATGGCTAAGGAGTGCTTAAATATTTTTCTAGGCTGAAAGTTTTTCAGTCATACTTCATGGTGTGGAATTTCTACTTGTCTGTCTCTTATTGATAATGCATCCAGATTGCTTTCCAAGAAATTCTTGGCTCTATTGACAAGTACTCCTTCAGCTTCCAACTGGAGTGACGTGCTGTCTGAAGCTTGTATCATTATTAAGCTCAGTTTTGAGTAAAGGAAGGAAGTCCTACCTTACTTAGCTCAACAGATCATTATAAGCATGTGACTGTGTTTAAACAGCTTAAAATAGCTTCACTTTGGGTATTTGGCAAAAGGAGTAATCTTGAATGTACGTAAGTGCAACACCTTTCAAGATGCTGGCTAAGAGAAAGTGGCTTTCAAGCACTGTGTGAAGGACCTGTAATAACAATGAGTGCTCCAGCCTACGAGTTTTTAACCTTGGGTTGTATACCCAAGGCGTTCATGGTTAGGCTTTATGAGGTACTTAAACTTCCCAGAAATTCCATTTAAAATTTGGAGAAATGGGTCAGATTCTCTTCAGAGTTGCAAAGTGGTATGTTAACCCAAAACATTTTAAGAGCCACGGCTTTAAATTAGTCTAAAATCTAATCCTGGATTAATGTACATTGTCAGAGTGTGGAGAAATTGGGTCAGAGAATATTTGCTCTCCTTACAATTATTTTTACTAAACTATGTTTTGGCAACATGTCATTCATTAAAAAATACATCAGTGCATAAGCATCACATTCATTTATATTTATATGTTTGTGTATGTGTTTCATATTATGTATTTCATCAAAACACAGCCCTATGAGACTTGTTTCTGTGTTTACTGTAGGATTTGCTGGTAGTTTCAATTATTACCTTTTAAATAACCTCTCGGTATTATAGGTAGTTACACTTTTTCCTAAGTATCAAATTTCTTTTTAAGTTCCTAGAAAATTTGAATATCATAACTGATTGTGTTTGCACTGTTGTATTGATTGCTAGGAAACTGAGAGGCAAATTTATCTTTAGCAAAGGTTAATAGAAACATGGCATTCGGTTTTTAACACTAGTGTGGCTGCATCTCTTTTCTTCCCTTTTTACCTATTGCTTCAATTTTCTTATTTAAACGTATTGATTTTATTAGGATTTATTTCTTTGTAAGCTACCTGAATCCTTTCTGTAATAAAAGTAGAAGTAAATACGTGTAGTAGAATCCTTTACTGAAGTAATTGGTTATGATAATCTATTAGAAAAAAAATCTATTGTCTGCCAATCATAAGACTAAAAAGCTTTATTTAAAGAACTATAAATGTACAAGTTTTAGCCAATATTTTGATCTAGGACCACACTTAATTCAACAACAATTTGACTTAGCTTCTTGCCTTTATTGAGTCTCTCCAAAATATTCAACTTTGTTTTCATAGAAACAACTTCCTTTTTGCATTCATACTGAATTGGTTCAGATATATTCAAATTACATAATTGTACAACTGGTTTAAACAGATGTGGGTTTAAACGCAACTTGAAGAGGATTGTGGCTGAGAAAATTTGTTCATGTAAACACTTAAGTTTTTTAATACTTTAAGAATTTTATAGACAGTCTCTGAAATTCTACCATTAGTTAGGAATTTGAGAATGGATGAATTTATCAGGAGGAAAACATGAAGAACAGATTAGGTATTATATCTTTATATATTAGGCTGTTCTACAGTGCAAATAATAAAGCACGCTACACCTAGCTGCATGGACAAGTATCAGAAGGAGTCTAATGTGTGAGAATAAATCAAGATTCACAAGACCTACAGTATGATTTCTTTTATAGAAAATTCAGTAGCAAGCCTATATATTGAGAGATCCATCCAGACATAGTAGCATGAAAAAATAAGAGAAGACAGTAAAAAATTTTAGACCGGTGGCTCCTTCTGGAGAGAGTGGGAGGAATGGTCATAGAGGGATGCACGAGGTATTCTAATGTTTTCTTTCTAGAGCTGGGTGGTATGCATGTGGATGTTTAGTTATTATTTAAACTTTATGATGTATCCATTCATATGCATATTTAATTAAAAATTAAACCTTAAAGCAAAATAGGTAAAGAGAATTAAAAATAACAAGGACAAATACACAGTTAAATATACCCTACCAAGAAGCCCGGTTAATAAACAACTTATTTCAAGAAGAGAGTGAGGAAAGAGACTTGAAATACCTCTGATTGTTTTAAACATACATGTAACGTGTAAAGATGTGTGTATATGTATTTTAAATAGTGTCTGAATATTTAACCTAATTATGGCATTACAGTGATAAAAGCATAAAAATAATTAACAGAAAGTGATTTTTACAAAAATGATTGTTTCATCTTTGTTCATTTTTGATTATCACTCTATGGTCAAAACTACATAATGCACTAAAAATAATTACTATAATAAATTCATTTTTTCAGCAGAAACTGTCATGTTTCTAATATTCATGACTTAACTCATGCCAGACAATAATCTGAGAGATTTTTTTATCATAAAGTTTAAAACCCCTGCTAGTCTCTAAGTAGACTTTACCTAATTTAGAATCATTTATGGAAAGGATAATGTACCCGAATCCCATTAACCTTCCTTGGCCCTTTAATCAGTATTTTCTCTAGATAGAAGTTTAGCTGTTCTTATACAACCTTTAATGACTGAAATCCAACTATTTAGTATGCTAGTCTTACAATCTACAGTGTTGGTACTTACGTTCTTAGATAATATGCTTCTCAGAGTTCCATTAATATGCTATAAAATGCCATAAAAAATTTATCCTATGCCACTGAGTTTCCAAAGTGTACCATTTTTTTTTTCACTGTGCTTCAAATAAATAGATAAAATAGTCATACTTAAAAAAAATTTGTCCTTTAAAAATAATCATATGATATGGAATTTTTTGAGGAATAAATTTTATGCAGTGTGACTAGTGTGTTTTTATTTTGTTAAAAACAGTTGTATTTTTATGTCTAAAATTTGAGAGATGATTATACTATCTTACCACACTGATTTGATGTTTATAAGACTTTTTTTTTTTTTTTGGTCAGGTTAATGTATTATTTATAGAAAGTAACATTCATTCTTATTAGGTATCAGTTCTATGAATTTTGACAAACATATGCAATCTTATAACCATTTCTATAATCAAGAGATAGAATATTTTCATCACCCCAAAAAGTTCTCTCATGACCTTTTGTTGAGTCTCCCTCCCACCACCTCCACTATCCACTCCAGCCACTGACAACAATGTATTTCTTATTCCTTAGTATAGTCTTTTACCGTGTTTCCCCGAAAATAAGACCTAGCCAGACCATCAGCTCTAATGCGTCTTTTGGAGCAAAAATTAATATAAGACCTGGTCTTATTTTACCATAATATAAGACCCGGTCTATATAATACAACACAACACAACTACAACTACAAAACTACAAAACTACAACTACAACACAAGGTCTTATATAATATAAGATAAGACCTGGTCTTAATATTAATTTTTGCTCCAAAAGACTCATTAGAGCTGATGGTCCAGCTAGGTCTTATTTTCAGGGAAACAAGGTATGTCTGATTTATTTTGTTTAGCATAATGCTTTTGAGATTCATTCCTGTTGCATATATCAGTAGTTTGTTCTCTTTTATTGTTGAGTAGTATTGGCTGCACCACAATTTATTAATTCATCAGTTGATAGACATTTCGGGTGTCTAGTTTATGGTAATTATGATTAAAGCCTCTAAACATGTATACAGGTTTTTATGTGGACATAGGTATTTCTCTTGGGCAAATGCTGAGGAATGAAATTGCTGGGTCATATGATAAGAGTATGTGTAATTTTATAAGAAACTGCCAAACTGTTTTCCAAAGTGACTGTTTTCTTAAGAGTCCCAAGTGGCCTTCTGGAATAACATTGCTTCTGCCTAAAGAACTTACTTAACATTTCTTGGAGCATATGTCTACTGACAGTGATTTCTCTTGGCCTTTTTTGGGGGGTGGGGGCAGGTGGGGATGGGTGAAGGAAGTCTGGAAAAGTATTTAGCCTTTGTTTTTGAAAGATATTTTTACTCCATTAATGTCTGGATTAACTTTTTTTCTTTGATACTTTAAAAATGTCATTCCATTTTCTTATAGTTCACATAGTTTTAAATGAGAGGTCTTATTTCTTTTCCTAGTTCCTTTGTATATAAAGTATGTTTTTTCTCAGGCTGCCTTCAAGATTTTCTCTTTGGCTTTTAGCAGTCTGATATGTCTAGGAGTTATCCTGCTTAGGATTCTTAAGTCTGTGGTTTGATGTCCTTCATTATCTGTGAAAAATTCTCACCTGTAATCTCTTCAAATATTTTTTCTGCTCCTTTTTGCTCTTTCTGGAATATCATTTTCCTCATATGTTAGACTCTGATATTATATTCAACAATTCTTACATATTCTTTTTATTTCACCTTTTTTTCCGCTTTATTTTTCAGTGTGGATAATTTCTATTGATTTATCTTTAGGGTCGTTGTTTCCTCAGCTGTGTCTAGTTGAGCATGTTGAAGGAATTTTTCATCTCTGACATTTTTTGTAGCATTTCCATTTTCCTATTTCTTATAGATTACATCTATCTGCTGAAATTCCTCACCTATTTAGCTATGTTGGCCACCTTTTTCTCTAGATTCTTTATCACAGGAAGCACAGTAATTTCAAAGTCCGTGTCATATAGTTTCAAATTTAAGGTCATCTCTGAGTCTATTTTTGTTACTTGCTTTGTCTCTTGAAAATGTTTCTTTTCCTGTTTGTTTTTTTCTGCTGGGGTTTTTTGTTTGTTTGGTTTGGTTTTTGCTTACTTTATCTGTGTCTTCTCATTTTTTATCAAATTCCAGTCATCTTGTGTAGAACTATATAAGCTGAGATCTGTAGTATTTATGCAGGTATTATGGGTGGTTGACTCAGTATAGTCAGAAGCTGGGCTGGGTCTGAGTACTATTGCTATATCAGTTCACCATAGTTTCACTTTCTCTAGCAGTGGGCTGGTGTTGCCTAAGCATGGGGGCCTAGGTAATGGAAGGTGTTTCTCAGTGTTAGCACTCCACCCTCAGCTTTTAGTCACCCTGCATGGCAGAGTCACAAGTGGTTATCTGTTCACACTTTAACTCCCTGAGGGATAAACTGCTGTTTCTCATTCTGTACTAGGTTGTAAGGGAGTGTTCTCTGTTGTTCTGATCAGCTTCAATCTTAAGGAGGCCCTGACATCCATGAAAGGAGGTGGGAAGCTTTTCATTGTTCCTATTCCTTCTTTCTCTGGCAGCCAAACTGCCTTGTATCCGTGAGTGGTTTTGAGCGGTGGAGAACGTCTGCTTGGTATCAGTATGGGATCTTTTCCTGTCCCTCCCCAAGAAGTAGAGATTTTTTCTTCTACCCTTCCTCCACTTTTCCTGTGCCCTAGGGGTGACAGGCTTTGCTGCTTTTTCCTAGAGGTTTAAGGCTTTGCTTCGTAGGAGGTTTAGAGACTGTACAAAAAACTATTTACACTAATGGACAATTTCACAGATGCTATTAAGAGGATTCTAGTCAGTGTGATCTATTTTGATCATAGTTGCTTAAAATAACGGAGGATTTTTAAAAGCTGGGTAGCAGGTAATTTTTTCATTTTCATATTTCATTTGCTGATTCTATTCCTGTTTTCTGAAACTATTTCACTAATCCTTATTGTTAATTATGAGGGGTTTTGCCTTTTTAAATATTTCCAAAGCCTTTTTAGTTTTTGGCACTGTTCTTTTTTTATTTTTAATTTATGACTTTTCAAAGTCAGTGATATTAAGTGTACTTTTAATTTAAGATTGAAATGTTCATGATTGCCACATTCTTCTTAGAAGGGACAAAACTAATATCCATACTCAGTGATACAACTATGTGCTTCAGATTTCAAAATCCAGGATGAACAGTGTAAATTATTAATATGACTCTTGTTAGTTTGATAGACATTATCAAGCCATCTTTTAAAAACTCATTTTATTTGTAAGAACACACTCTTCAGGCCTCAGTGAAATGATCAGGCAGGGTGGAAACTTCTTGAGAGGTTGTATGGCAAGATAGTTACAAGCATGGACTACGGAGCCAGACCACTTGAGTTCTTATTAATTTCACATCTTAGTAGTTAACACCTAGAATACGCTTCAGTTTCCTCATCTAAATTGCAGATACCAATAGTACCTACCTCGAAGGCTTGTTATGAGAATTAGTGAACATTAATACATGGAAAGCACTTAGAACAGTGCCTGGCACAGATAGTACTGTAGTACATATCAGTGTTTGTTATTATCAGTGTTACAAGACAGAGTCTCATCGTACAAGTCACAAAGAGAAGTTGCTAAGCTGCACCATCCAAGAATGGAAAGGTAAGGGACTGGGAAAAACACTGGTGAGAGATTCTTCAGCCACACATTATTCCAGAGGCTGTCGGGAGAGAAGGGCAGAAGGCGTAAACCTAGCCACGTATCCTAGAGTAGGAAGCCATGGTTACCTTAGACAAGGTCCTTGTTTCTCATCACACAGGATAGCTCTGGCTTCAAGGCCCCAAGTGCACTGAGTCCATGGGGTAGAGGCAGAAGGAAGGGAGGGGAGAACAAGCCAGGCAGAGAATTGGCCAGAAGAGCAGGCTCCCTTCTGTATTCCTTCATTCTGATCAGAACACTAATAATCTGGAATCAGACTCACTCATGGATTATTATTCCAGGGTTAGCTGTCTGAATTTCAACAAATTATTTAACCCTTTGATTTTCCCTTTCGTTATAAAATAGAGATGATAATAAGACTTCTGAGGTTGTTAAAGGAAATAATCCCTGTAAAGTGCTTATTAGCTCAGTGCCTTAAACATAGGAAGTGTTCTGGATGGTTATCATTTTCACCATCACCCTCATCATCATCATCATTTGGTATGTAGAGTCCCAAATACCTGAATCCTGACCTGACAGAGCCTGTACTTCTATATTTTTTCTCATTTCTCAGGCTTCTAAGGAGATAGATAGATAGATAGATAGATAGATAGATAGATAGATAGATAGATAGATGATAGACAGACAGACAGACAGACAGACAAAGGCCAAACAGATTCTCACACTTTATCACAATGAAGCTTTCACTTTTACACAGTAGACCCTAGTTGTACTACACTGGGCTGTTTGGATAACTACGTAACAGAGACCCGACTCTCTCACTCACATATATACCAGCACAGCTCTCCTTTGGCAAGGTACGGTAGAGGTTTTAAAAGCATGTCATCTCCTAATTATAGTTTTATTTCTGATCTTCATGCTTTTTGCTTCTTTTTCATACTTGCTATACAAATTAGGACCTTATATGATGCTAAATAAGTGTTGATAGCAGCTATCCTGTCTCATTTCTGTTCTCAGAGGAATGTCTTAGTCAGCTCAGGTTGCCATAAAACACCACAGACTGGGTGGCTTAAGCAACAGAACATTATTTTCTCCAGTTCTGAAGGCTAGACATCCAAGGTCAAGGTGCAAGCATGACAGGTTTCTGATGAGAGCTCTCTTCTGGCTTATACATGGTCACCTTCACGCTTTGCTCCTCACATGGAAGGGCCAAAATAAATACATGTGAAAGGCTTTGGATCTAGTTTTAGAGTGATTAAACAGAGACTGAGTCCCCAGAATATGTGGACGCCATTGTCACTTTTAATAGTTTATGTTTATAAAAATATTTGACTGATAAATTAAATTGAAGTAAACTACTTTCGTTTATATTTCATAGGATAGCAATTAAGAATACGGAGAAAGAGGCAACGTGTGAAATAGATTTTTCTGTTGGACTGCCTAGGTTCAGATTCCATTTTCTGCATTTGCTAGCTCTGTGATCCTGGCAAGTTACCTAACCTCTCTAAGCCTGTTTCTTCACCTGTAAAAGGACCTAATTACACTACCTGTCTTCTGGGGCTTTGAGAAAACTTAAGTGATAATCTGTAAAGTGCTTGGCACATAACAACTACAATTTATTGAGAACCATCATCATCATTTTTGTTGTTAAATTGAAAGACTTGAAAGTTAATACAAGTGAAGGAAGAAGAGTTCCTCCTGGATACAAACTACTTCAAGTTAAAGAAAATACAAGTAAAATAGCCTTACCAAGATATTTATTATAGTATAAGATATGTCTGACCAAATTATTTTAGTTAAAATGTCTCACTTACATGTGAAAGTAGCCTTGGAATACATCTAAAATTAAACTGTTTAAATATTCTAACAGTAGAATTAATTTGAGAAATAGAGCCTTGTCACATTGTCATAATTTGTAAATTAATTTTTACAACTATTTATTCGTATTATTTAATTTTAGTAAACATTATTTTGATAAACAGCTATATTGTAATATACCATACTCAGCTTTTTTGTATGTCAACTATATCTGTTTGAAAAAGTTTCATAACCAATTGGTTTATTTTTAAATAGTAGTTGTGATGTACATCTAAGTCTAAAAGTGAATTCTGTGGCAGAAATATACATTTCTTAAACCATTAAAAGATAGTTTTTTTATGGGAAATTATTCAAATAAAGAAGCTGTTACTGAAGCTTATAATTTAGGTGGTTAGTGATAGGTATTTGACTGCCAGAATTTCTTTGGAAACCATGTATTATCCCATTTCTTTTATCACATAGAATACGAGATCAAATATTTAAAAACTTTGTGCCCAGAGATAGAGAGGAACATACTGCTATTAAGAATAGTTTGGATTTCTTTGAATTTACAAGTAAATTGATAAGTAAACAAGTACTTTTCCTTTCACAAGGAAAACAGAAAATTTTCAAAAACAACTTAAAACATTGCAATATTTTTATTTTCTTCTATATTTATAAATATATTGCTCTCTTCCCTTAATTTAAATTTCTCACACCATTGGCATGTTTGTATTACCCAGATATATATATATATCCCAGTAAATATATAATACCAGTAAATATATAATATTTACTCTTCATTTCTATAAAGGTTTAGAGGTCCAAAGAGATGACATTTTGTGGATCGCCATGGCAGGGACTCATCAGATATGGGCACTCCTGCTGGACTGTGGAAGACTACCAAAGAAAAAGTAAGTGGCAGCCATCTCTCTGGGTAAACTGCATGCCTTGGGGTTCACAGAATTCCCTTTCCCAAAGTCTCCATCCTTGCCCCACCCACTGTACTAGTCAGCATATGCTGGGCTGTATTCTAACTACCATGACACACAACCCAGATCCTCCGTGGCTTAAGACAAGGTTGATTTTCTGCTCAGTCACATAAGTTTGCTGGGGAACAAACCTGCTCTGTGCCCCCGGCTGATGAAGCAGCCATGATCTGGAGCTTTGCCAGTCATCCTGGCAGAGAGAAAGACAGGTGGGAAGTCGCTTACTGGCTCGTAAAGCCCCTACTCAGAAGTGACATGTCACTTCTACTTACGTTTCATCATCCAAAGTAAGTCTCATGACCACACCTAACCTGAGAAGCGCAATCCCCCTGAGCATCCAGAAAGAGAACTGGAAACATTTGGTGGGCACTCAGCTTTTAATGTGCAGTTCAGACATCCCCAATTGTTAGTTCAGATATTTGAGTCCTGTACAGCAGAGTGTGAATAGCTCAGGTTTTGTAGTTAGGCCTGAAATTGAATGCTGGCTCTGCTGCTTAACTATCTGTGCGAGCTTTAGGAGAGCCACTTTAACTTCCTAAGCCTTAGTTTCCTTATTTATATCTCTGTTTTAAGAATCAGTACTCAGTGTGAAGAGCTCAGCCTAGTGCCTGGCATATACAGTAAATGTTGGTAGCTTTGTTGCTGCTGTTGGGGCTATAAAGATAAAAAAGTGGTGCCTCTACAGAGTTCCTTACATCTTTTCGATAGAGCCTTTCCTCTGCTTCCTAACACCGTAGTAGAACTGACCGTACTCTTATCTGTGGTTGGCATACAGTGTTATTGCTGCACTGGTAAGTTCGTTCTCGCTCCCCTCCCCACCTCTTTCCCTCTCTCTCTCTTTCTCTGTTCTTGGTTGTACTTGTTTACCTAACTATTTCCTCTTACTAGACTGCCTCTTAAAGGAAAGGACCCTCATTCATTTTTGTGTCCCCTATACCTAGCCCAGTATCTGGTACATAATAGGAGCCCAGTAAGGGTTTGCAGAATAAAAGAAAAAGTCATAGACCATAAAGACTGTCAAGTCACCACAGAAAGTATGTGCCTGTCATCAGTTATTTTTATCAGTAGAAAGGAAGAGATAGATAACCCAAAATACCAGGTATATTTCAAATAGTGTGTATGTGTGTGTGTGGGCGGGGGGGGGGTTTCTGTATGATTTGCAACATTTAATCATCCATCTAACAAATATTAAACATACTAAATGCTAGGCACTGTGTTAGGCAATAGGGATGAAACATGTTCACTAATTAAGAATAAAATGAAAAGATATGGTTGCTGTCCTCAGTGGGCGTAGAGAGGAAGCATCAGATCAGCAAACAGACAAGACAAAGTTGGAAGTACAGGTGCTGTGTGTAAAAGGAATCACGGCAGTCGTCCTTTAAACCAAAATCATCCCTTACGTAAATAAGGAACACCCGGATCGATCTGGTATCAAGGAAAGCTTCCTGGAAGAAGCTACTGAACTAAATCCTGATGGAGGAGTAGACGTGAGACAGGGAGAGTGGAGGTTTTCCGGGGAAGAAACGACACTGGTGATGTCAGGACAAGCAGGATCAAGAAGTGCCTCATGAGCCCTTTTAAGAGATTTGAACATTATTTTACATAGAAAGTGTTAAGCTGGGAAGGAACATGATTAGATTTGTGTTTCTGAAAGAACACTGGTCAGCACTGGGAGTGGGACAAGACTAGGGACAGCAGGAGGAGGCTGTTGGTTTTCTATAGGCCAGAGATGGTAGTGGCCTGAACAGTGAAGTGACCAGTAACATTTCCTGTGAGACACAATGAGAAACAGTAAAAAGAAATAAAAGAGATGGCCAGAATACGCCTTTCTAAGTGATGGCTGTTTTGGATGTAGATAGTCAAGAGTGGACTAAACTTCCAAATAAGTCGAGTGGTCCCTCTCATATTTAATAGGGAAATGTCCACCCAGATCACACTTACCTGTATCATAATTGTAAGGATGCTTTATTTATTACTAATCTTCAACAGGGAATGACTCCTAACATTTTAGAAGTTACTGTTTCTCCCTACCTTTTATTTAATTAAGGGAACTCCTTTTTAACTTGTTAAGACTCCTTATAGTAATTACCTTTTAATTCATTTGTTTGACATGTTAGTTATTACATGTATTTCTCTGACTAGATTATTTTTATAAGTTCCTTGAATAATTGGCCATATTTTATACATTCTGTATCCTTTTGCCTCCATCCTCTGCTCCCTACTAACTTAGCCTTGGGAACATATCCACCAGTAGTGATTGATGGTCATTTTAGTCTTTTACATGTGCCATATTTGGATCTGATATACACATAGTCTCTGATTATTTTGCTTTCTATGTCAGCTTCTTCCCTTCCTTACAATGTATCTGGCATAAACTTAGAAACTAAGGTATAAAACTTACTTTGCATCACAAAAAGAATCATTGCAATAATCCTTTAAATAGAAATTTCCCTAGTGTCTATAAGACATTGATTTGTATAATTGATTAGTTAAAGAAGCATAATCATCCTATGTCAGTTTCATAAAATGGGTAATGCTTGACTGGCTCTCTTTCAAAATAATGTTTTTTAAATTCCTTTTGCTAGTCTCTACTATGTACAAGAAAACAAAACATTTTCAATGAAAATTTAAGCTTTAACTATCAAGAGCTAGATAATCTTTTTAATTCCCTTTCAGAACCTAATATTACATGAGGCTAAGAAGAGGTCAAGAAGTTAAGGTGGAATCCAGCTTGTACTATCTCTGACCATTTGGAGAAAAAAAAAATCTGTCCCATCAGTGATGCGATCATTGTAACTCTAACCTTCTCAGTGATTTCCTTTCTGGCCATTGAGAATAGTTTCAGTTTTGTGTGTCAATAAAAGAAGGAAGGAAGAAAAGAAGGAAAGGAAGGAAGGAAAGAAAGGTCCCTACACAGTGAATAAATAATGATTTAGAACAAGTATCGGGAAAGCTGACTTGCACAATTTAACTAGGCCAAGCTCACTAGGGTTTTTTGTTTGTTTGTTTTTTTTACAATGCTTATCACCACTGATTTCATCGTTTACACTCATTTGTTTAATAACTAAATTGGGTACAATGTAACAGTGTTGACTTCACCTATAAACTTGTCTTTTTCAGTGAGTTAAAAAAAGGAACCTGCCTTCGGTTTGCTGGTAGTGGAAATGAAGAGAATCGAAACAATGCATATCCTCACAAGGCAGGTTTTGCCCAACCTTCAGGTCTCTCTCTGGCCTCAGAAGATCCGTGGAACTGCCTGTTTGTAGCCGATAGTGAGAGCAGCACAGTGCGAACCGTCTCACTGAAAGATGGAGCAGTGAAGCACCTCGTAGGAGGAGAAAGAGATCCCATGGTAATGAAAGTCATGGTCGCCCAGTGTGCCCAGACACTTACCAAGCTTGCAGTTTTCTGAATTGTGAAGAGTTAATAAAATTCAGGGGGGAGAGGGAGAGAGAGAGAGAGACAGAGAGAGAGAGAGAGAGAGAGAGAGAGTTCTTGGACCTATCCATAAGTTAAAAGTGGAAGTCAGACTAAAGGAAATCTGAACATAAAGAAACAAGTAACAAAACCATCTAAGAAAAATAAACTGACTCTACTTGATTATATACAGAGGCTGCCAAAAACATGTATACACATTTTAAGAAAGGAAAAAACTATTGAAATTGTAATGCTCAAATATATACCAATAACAAAAGATGAATACAAGTCACGTGTGACTTCTGCAATTACAAGAGGTGCTCAAAGTGGTTACCATCAGCGTCCAGACACTTCTGATTACGGCGAACTACTGCTTGAGCAACGCTGACCAAAGTGTCCACTTGTATATATATTTTTTGTCACCCTCTGTGTAAATGTCAAGGCTTCAGGGAGAAAGGAAAGATACCATATTGATTATGGAGAGAAGTCTGAATCAAATGCCCAGCCCTGTTTATATGAAATCAGATCTTTTCCCCCTTTAACTGAAGTAGCATATACAGCTGTCTTAATTTTCACTTTATGACCCTGACAAAGCACCGTAAAAATCTTAATACGTGTTTGTTTGTTTTTTCTTTAAAAAAAAAAGAATTTATTTGCTTTTGGTGATGTCGACGGAGTAGGAATCGACGCAAAGCTTCAGCACCCACTTGGAGTAACGTGGGATAAGAAAAGGAATTTACTTTACGTAGCAGACTCTTACAATCACAAGGTGAGTCTTCACAGAATTAAATGATACCCTGCTTTTCATTTGTGGCATTTAAAGTGCTGCAAGATCTGTGAGCCTCCTACAACTGCCACTCGGAAATGTCGAGAGGAATCACAGTCTTTGACAACGATAATACAAGTCAGTCTTTTCTGTTCGTTTTTGGTCCTTTCTTTGCAAGGAGGATATGATGGTGCTCTGAGCTGGGGAAAGCACTGATAAACAATTTCCTAATGGCAGTAGCCAGAATTTTGAATTGCAACCCATCAAAACTGCTTAGTAACAAATTCAGTAAATAAGGAGAAGGCAGGTAGCAGAGAAATTAATATGTCAACTAACAAATGAATATTTTGAGCTATTGAGTAGTTGCAATGCCTGCTAGCAAATAATTCCATTTTAAGCAGCATTTCAATTTCTGTCTCTATTGCATTGACTATTTCTATTTTTATTTTTCACAAAAAACAGTGGAAAATATTGTTTTCTGATGAGAGACTATACATTTAATATAGTTGAGATACATGGGGAATCATTAAGTTTAAAATATGTAGCAAATCCTCAGCCAATGTTAGAAGCCCATGAGAAGAAAGTTCAACTATGTCTCATTGTGAGAAAAAAATAACATTTAAAAAAATTTTAATTTCATAAATAATTTCATCAAAGATTGCTTATAGAGGGTAAGATGTAACTGGGGATTTTACGTAGGTTTTAGCTGTCAGAATGGAGTATCTCCCCTTAGACTTTAATTTGAATATTTGGTTTTTTCAAGCAAATATGGAAATGCCTTTTCTTTTTCTGAGATTTTTTTTTTTTTAAGAATACTAGTAACAAGCAGAAATTCTCTGGCTTGCTTGTTACTATACTTTTCTATACTACTAACATGAGCTTGAACTTCAGGTATACAAATTGTTTTTCTCTCTTTTTAGATTAAAGTTGTGGATCCAAAAACAAAAAACTGTACAACATTAGCAGGAACTGGAGATGCAAGTAATATCAGTTCCAGTTTTACCGAGTCAACTTTTAATGAACCAGGAGGCTTGTGTATTGGAGAGAATGGTCAGTTATTATATGTAGCAGACACCAATAACCATCAAATTAAAGTGATGGATTTAGAAACAAAAACGATTTCTGTGGTAAGTAATCTTAAACTATAAGTTAAAGGAGATTTTAGAAATGCTACTGAGATCCTCACAGCACTGACCGAGGCACTTTTGGTTAGTCCATCTCTAGTGATGAAAGTGAAACATGTAGATAAGAGTCTTAAGGGAATGTCTGTTTCAAGGATATCCTATTATTTCTAAAGTAAAAATTCCATTTGTGCTGAGAGTGTTTGAGAAAGATACTGAAAGATGGAAAGAATTTGATGGAAAGAACTTTCAGGAAAGGAAAAAGAGGATTCAGATCTGTGTTTAAATGTGAAGACATACTGACACACACACTACCCACACATACAATGTGGGTTGGATTGCTTAGTCTTTTTATTGTATTTTTAATGATTCTTAGATTAATGTGTAATCTTTGTTTCCTATGGTAAATCCATTACCAATCTTCCAAAGGAAGTTCTAGAAGCCACTTTCTCAAGACCCTGAAAATAAGATTGGAAACTAAAATAAGTTCTAATCAATTTTTAAAGATATGGACATGGTCTCTAATAAAATTTTCAAGCTCTCCCTTGATGTTTCTCCCTTGATGAAAAAAAATGCAAGTTATTGTTTTTAAAATTATAGGAATTTCTAAGATATGTTTTAAAATAAAAACACGGATTGTCATTATAAGTGTCATTCCTTTCGACATAGATCTTTGATATAAGATGAATGACATCTTGTAGCTGGCAATCAACATTATAAGATGTATATTATACCCACTACATTTAAAATGATAAAGTTTTATTTTAATTTCCTACTATCTGTAAACATATTGAACAATTAATTTAATTCTGTTTTACTTGTAAGTGTTGGTAATGTTTTGGCCAGGATGAAATATTTTTCTCACCCCAATAAATTTAAAAAATAAATAAAAAGAAAAAAGAAATATTTTTCTGAACCTACAAAATAATCATGAGGACGTCTAAGTAAACACATTTTAATTCAGACTAGAATGACAATTGTTTCATTGAGATAGAACCTCATAGAAAAATGAGGCTCTATGACATAAAATCCCATTTTAGACTGAAGTCTAAAAATAAACTCTCAGTCTACAGTTGCTATAAAGTACTTGTGCTTTCGTAAACAGATTTTCTTATTTCCTAGCTGCCAGTCTTCACATCTGAAAATGTTGTGGTAGATGGCCCGTTCCTAGCAGAAGAACAGAAGACGGTACCCAAACTGCCTAAATCGGCTCCAGCCATTAGTCTTCCCCCAGTGGCCACATCTCCAGGACAGACTCTTCAGTTCAAGCTAAGATTAGACCTCCCATCAGGAGCAAAGCTAACTGAAGGAGTAGCCAGTTGCTGGTTTCTAACAGCTGAAGGTATGAGAATAGTCTTAGAAATGCAAATTTTCCAGAACTTCTTGATGTTAAATCTAGCAATCTTTCTCATTTATTATGTGAATTTTGACTCTCTAGTTGGGCAGGATTTGAGGGAGGTCTTGTAACAAAACAGATCCAGCTCTAACCCCACGCTAGCAGTTTTCTTTAGTCTTTGAGGTTCTTTCCTGTTTTAGTAAAGAGCAGTGTAACGCACCCAACATTACCCAATCCTAACTGCCCCTATTTGCTGCCAGACAAGTCCATCAGTTGAGGCAGACTTCTGCAGTCTCAGAAAAACAGGTTCTTGAATGTTAGAGCTATGAAAGGCGCCAAAGGACACCATCTAGTCTAAACCTCTTATTTTATCAACGAGGGCACTAATGGCTCAAAGAGATAAAGTGATTATAATAAATGCTCATTATGATCAATGCTCAAGGGCATATATTGAATTAGGTCAAAAAATGGAATTTGAACCCAGTTCTGTTTGTTCTTATTTAGTGTCTTTTTTACTGTGTATTCCCTCTCAAAATAGCTCTAGCCCTAAAAACGAAATTATTTTTTTAAAAAAGACATATAAATTCAGTGCCACCAGTTACACATTTGGATGTTATAAAAGTTTTTAAACCTTACTCTCAATTTCTGTGCTTCATACATCACGGTTTGTGGATGGGCACCAGTCCACGGACCATACTTGGAGTGGCACTGTTCTGAGACACTCCAACATAGAGATCAACGAGAGGAGGGAGAGCCGGGGAAGAAGCAAGTAGGAACAAAACCAAGAGTGTCCTTTCCTGGAGCCAGCTGGTTGAAGGCGAGCGACCAGCTGTGTCAAGTGCTATTGATGAGGGCTAAGAACTGATCATTGATTTAATGCGAAGGGTTAATTAATGTCCTCCACCAGAGCTGTTTCAGAGTGACGGATGAGGAGGTGCCTGATTAGAGGAGGTTAAAAAAGAGGAGGAGAGGAACTGGAGAAAGCAAATACTGATAACTCTTTCGGGATAAGAGAAAACAGAGCAGCTGCTAGAAAGGGAAAATGGAGTTGAGAGAAAATGGAGTTGAGAGAACAGCATGTTATATATGATGGCAAAGATCCAAGAGAGAAAGGAATTGATGATATGGGTGGGTATCCTTTAGCATAGGAGAGGGGGTGGGATGAGTGCACAAGTAGAAGGCTGGCCTTTGCCTGGACGGGGACAACGTTCGCACAGGAAGGAGAGATGGCCCAAGGGTGACCCAGAGGTCTAAATGGGTGAGTGGGGGAATAGGTTCTTGTGGAAGCTTTTTTCTAAATGCTTGTTTTCTTAGTACATTGGGAAGTAAGGCTATCAATTGAGAGGGAATGAGAGAGAGAGGGAGAAGCTTTTGGAGGTTTGAAAAGAGGGTCATCCAGGAGGGTGGGAGGGTGACTACCCGAGGGAAATACAGAAATACGGTGTGATTGCTGAACAGCTTGAGGCCAGCTGTCATGAACTGAAAGCCAGGCTAGTCCCCCGTTTTCCTCCAGCCAAGTTGAGCCACAGCAGGCAGGCAGTGTAGGGAGAGTATTTACTGAACAGTGCTAAGTAGCAGGGGTGCTACAATGGCAGGTAATTAACTCAGGTGTGGAACACTGGTTTAGTATTAATTGTGTTTACCACTCTACCTTTCAGTAATATAGCAATGGAAATCACAGATTCTATTCTAAAGAATTAAATTGATTTTCCCCTTGAGTATGACATTTTTAAAAAACATATGCCTTTCTTTTAACTGAAGTAACTTGACATAAGCTCTTTCCAATTCAATTCTTCAGTTGTTTCATTCTTATTCTTTACTTTTCCAGATAGCATCTATCAAATGCTTCAGAGCTTTCAATCGCTGTTTATTTCAATGTGGTAGTATCATTAAGACTTGACTTACCAGTTATTAAGCCCGAAGCTGCATTTTCTTCTTTAGAGATGCCAGAGGTAGAATTTGAGCTCCATTCCTTGCTTACTACAAGAAAATGGATTCCAAAGCCGTATCTTAAAAGTATGTCATTCAAGTAGAAGAATAAAACATTGTTGGAGGGTATGTAATTTAAATACAAATGAATTACTATTGGTCAGAATCCAGGCAGAGCCTTGCCCTCACTCCCTAATTGGTGATCACTTAATCTAAGAATGCTTCCTGTTGGAGTCTATTCTCAAAGGATTCAGTTACTGCAAATTATGTACAGATTTGAAGTGTGTTTGAATCACATTGTGAACTTACTAATTTATAATAAGGAGTCAGTATACTGCCTGCCTTATAGCAGTGCTTTCCAACATCTTTAACAGAATGGACACAATTTTAAAGTAAAATATTCATAGTCCAGAAGTAAATCTGACTTCTTGTCTCTCGTGATCTTCCTCTGACCTAGTCTCCCACGCTCTTTCACATGTTCTCACTCAATCTTCCATTTCCTCCCCGACTCCTCCTCCCTCGTGCCCTCTCACACACTTTTCTTTTGTACGTGACTCAGATCCAGGCTTTATGCCGTTTACCTTGGAGCATTCTCAGGGCGGCATCCACACCAAAAGAACAGATCTCCGTAGTCTAGCCAGGAGGAACTGCTCGGTTTGGGAGGCTGGCCCTGGGGTGATTGACTGAGCCTGTGGGGAAACACCCTCCTACTCCCCACAAGGGAGAGGGCTGAGCCGGTGCGGTACAGGAGGATGTTGGGAGCCAGCTTTGTGGACAGAAGAGCACGCAAACCCTGTCATTCCTCAGTCCTCTGCTGGCTCAGAGTCAGTTCTCGACTGCCAGTTCAACGGTTCTGCCTGCGTCCATTAGTCTAAACTATTGCATCAGTTGGAAATCACTGTTAATTTAACTTCTCTGCATAAAATTAAAGAGCAGTGTATTGATTTTTTAAATAGGATATTGACACATTAATGTGTTTATGATAACTCTACTTTGTCAAACACAAATTAATTGATATTGAGTCATTGGAATATAAATATGGATAGTATTAAAGGAGAGTAAAGTAGTATATAGAGCAAATTCTTAGCTATTTTATCACTTGTCCAAGATATTGGCTCCATTTTTATTGTATAGGGACAAAAAAGGTTTCAGGCAAGAATCCTAATTCAGGTTTTTGAAAATTATTTTATAGGGTACATTTATACAGCTACGATTAAAGGACTTTTTCTTCTTGACCAGTTATTTAGAGACAGAAACACTTTAACTAAATTTTGGTCTGTATAAACTTAAAGTTTTCAGCGTATGTGAAGGTTTTAAGCCAAAAAAAAAACAACCGCATAAAAACACCACTAGCATATTATAACCTCACAAATCCCATGTGTGATACATCTGAAAAATATCAGAAGAAACATTTTCTGTATTTTATTTCTAGAATTGGACATTAAAATAGCCCAATTTACTTTCCTGTTTGATGTAAAATATAAGAAGTTCCCCATCAATCTGCTATCTAGAAAAACCAAACACTAAATAAAATGAAACACTCTCCTCAGTCCAGAAATAAGCAAAGGCCAACGAATTTTAAAGAGAACTTTAAAAGAATTGTTTACAAGCTCTTGCATAAAAGCTCTGGACTTAAATTAACTCTTTAGATTCTTACCTTTCACCTTCTCCTGACTCTTACCTGACATATTTTTCTCAAATTGGATTTTTCAATCAACAGAATATTAGAAGCAATAAACTAAAGAGATGGAGAGGACCAGTAGAGGCAGGTACTCTGGGTGATGACTGAGGTCAAAAGAGACAGAAGCCAAAAAGTAGGCATAGAATTTCATCACTATTCAATAGATGGTTCCGTTTTTTATGCAAATGGCCCCACATCATTGATGAGTCATTAGATCTTGTTCAGTGTATTCTGTTTAAGATGGCAGGAGATTATGTGCTGCATTTCAAAATGCTGGCTCTTGATATCTAACCCCCTGTAAAGCTGAATACCTGTAAGTACATGCTTCCTCCATATGACACGTGTGTGCCTTCTGCCAGAAGGCACTGCAGGAATAAAGACATTTAAAATATTTTAGTACTAGAAGATTAAAGATTTTTAGTGGTTTAGTAGACTTTTGTTATATAGATAATCCATGTCCTTAAGTCTTGGAAGAGTTTTATGTATTAAAAAGAGGTAGACAAAATCTCTGAATCTATTAGAATAATATATGCAGTGTTACTTGTTTCTAAAAACTGTTACTTTTTTTATTATTACCTTTTCATATTCAATAATTCATCATAATCTCAATTTGCAAGTCCCTGCAGAGTTGTACATACATTTGTACTCCCTAGATTGTTTTGCATTTTCGTATTATATTACTGAACACTTTTTCTTATACAGTCTTAATAATTTACCTTTTTATTTTCCAGGCAATGAATGGCTTCTTCAAGGACAGACACCATCTGGAGAAATAGAGAGCATTTCCAATCAGCCAACCATCTCCCTGCAGGTTCCTGGAGATTGCTTATCACCCGAAGCCGTTGTATCTATCAGCGTGTTTCTTTATTACTGTAGTGCAGACAGCAGTGCCTGCATGATGAAGGGAATTTTGTTCAGTCAGCCTTTACAGATAACCAGTGCACACGGTTGCTCAGCTCCAGTAGAGCTCAAGTATGTATTTTAGCAAGCTATTAGGGTGGTGCAAAAGTCATTGCGGTTTTTGCAATTATTTTTAATCTTTTAAACCGCAACGACTTTTGCACCCACCTAATAGCTGGCAACGCCTGTGTCCATCCTCACCATCACTGCACCTTACGAAAGAAGCTTTCCTGCTGCCTCTGGGTTACCAAGAAACCCACTGCTCAGTTCTAGCAACTGATACTAAAGTAAAGCTCTGATCCTTATTTATTTATTGTGAACAAATGCCTTCCTTCTGGCTGTGTATCAGCTCAGTCACTGACCATTCTTTGAACCACGATGTTGTAATCTATGCTGCTATTTGGCGTAAGACTTAAGTCCACACTATAGTATAGAATATTATCATGAGATAATTTGCAATGATTACGGATAACAATGATACCAAATATTTTAACTAACGTTTCCTACCTTTATTAATAGCAAGCAGCACATTTGAATGTGTGAATTTCACAATAACTGTAAAGAGAACCTAAAATCCAATCCACATGTTGGTATAAGGACGCCTGACATTCAAGGTGTAAGGTCTATTTTAAGCTCCCCCCAAAAAAAGTCTTTTCATCACAGTAGAAACTAAAAGTGTACCTGGGTGGTAAATATGTTCTTTGTTCTCTTCTGCAGTTTTCACAGTTGAGAGATATATTTAAAAGAGAATTATCTATTTTTATTATAAATTATTTGCTATTTTAATATACCATTATTAACGCCTTATAACTGTACAGGAAAAGGTAAAGACAGAGGCTCTGAGGACATACAGACGCACTCCTTTAACTGTTTTCTGAATGAACAGTCTTACTAAGTAACAAACAAGTCCTCAGAAATACGACTTTCAAGGAGAAAGGGATGTAAGGACACAGTACTGTTTGTGATATTATTTAATGATAAAGAATTAATTGTGATAGCTGAAGCTGATGTGAATGGGTATGTATGTTGTCTTAGAAATTCACATTTCACTTGTAAGCATAAAATACAGATTTTTTGGGTTTTTTTTGGTTCACATATTCAGAATTTAAATTATGATCATTTATGGTGATGTTTTAAAAATCACTTTTAAGCCTTCAAAGTGAAAATTTCCATATGATGCACTTTCATGCTATTAATATATATAGTATATGCTAATATATTCCTCTTTAAAATATTAAGGCTGAAACATGTAGTGATTTGATGACACTGTTTTGGGTTTTCTTTTTAAACCCAAAAGCTATAGTCACTAAAAGATACTGAAAGTTTTTTTATAGTCATAATTTCTCTTCGTAACTCTTTGAAAGCCTATTCTCGTTTTTACTAAAACTTATTCAACTGTTCGTGATTTAATAAGGTTACAAGATTTTTCAAAAAAAATCAGGCGAGCCATATTTATTCAATAAATGTTTATAGACAATATGGCATAATATACCTTTCCCCCTTCAAAAACAGTGCTAAATTTGAAGTGTAATTTTTTAAGCACCATCATCTGCCCAGTTCTTTATGTATTTTTTGAAATACAGTTTTGAACATACTATTCTCTTCTTTTATACAGGTTACCTAAATTTCTGAAGTAAGGAAATGCATACATTAAGACTTGACTTAATTTATAACCTGCTAAAGCTATTTTAAAGAGAAATATAAATGTACAGGAATCATGTTTAAAATTATGTATAATTACCTCATAAACCTTTTCTCTCCACACAAAAAAAATGTTATTCTGTAATAAAAGAATGTATAATGTTAATATTCTTTTTTATGAAGGACAGGCCATAGTCGTTTTTTAATCTCATTATCATATGTCTCATTTCCAGTTGGACAGGATAAGAATGTTTTGGCTTAATCTTTTCCTATTTAAGGATATAAACAGTTTCACTCTCTAAAAGAAGTTTATGCAGTTTTAACTTGCTAACTCAGATGTACCTGATAATTTTTCAATACTGTACACAAACACACATACAGTGTGTATTTTTATGTACATTAAAAATCCAAAAATATTTTTTAGAATCTATTAATGTTCCCTTTGTCTAGACAGTTTTAGGTTAGTATTAAGCTTATACTTCACTTTCAAAGTACAGTCTTAATGAACATTCTTATTCTTACTCAGCCACCAGTCTGCATTTTTTACATTCAGAATATTACTTATATGATTAGTATGATTTTTTTGTAAATTATACTAAAGCAATATAAATAGGTTCCTAGAATTTATGACTAACATAAGCCTCTAACATAAGCCTCTTACATAAGAGGAAGTCCTAGGAAGTTTATTTTTAAAAATTTCTTGATCCTCATCTGCCTTGTTTCCTATAAGAATGTCTGTATTTTTTAACTTTTATGAAGAGTAAGACTTTAGTGTACGTAATTCACCTTAATCAAAGTGCCTGTGGTGTTACACACACTTTGACATAATACCTGGAATCTTTGTCCTAAATTATTGTGCTGGTTTCTATTTTTTCCACCACTCTCTGTGATATCATGTATACTCAGGATTGATATGATCCCTGAAAAGAATTTTGCTTATCTTGAATATGCTGTTTCAAGCAAATATTTAACAACTATTCACAAGGAAAAACTTTACAGCTTAATCACCCATAAGTGTAACTTTGGCGAAGTTCAGTGACTAAAAAAACAATTTTCTCCTTAACTGTTCTAATAATATATTTAGTTTTAGCTTTCTACAGGTCTGATCATATTATAAATCTTAAAACAGCTACAAAAAGGTTTAATATGTATGAATGAGTATATGTACATGTATGTATGTTTGTGACTATGTACATACACAGATACAAAGATCAACTCAAGAATTTCTCACATAAGTTTCTCTTATGGCCAATATATTATTGAGCTAATACCACTGAAATAAGTTACTCTCTGCTTGTTTTTCCATAGTTGGAAAATTTGGGAAGATACGGCACAAAATTTACTATAATTTATATCTGCCAATTAAAAAGACTTCAGTCTGGCCACTATATTTGGCATCATGTTTAAGAACAGTCATCAGAAACTAAATTCCATAGTTCACAATTGCATACAAATATATGCAGAGGGACTCTGTCAACAGCAATTCTCCTGAATGGCAGAATTATGAATATTTTTATTTTAATTCTGCTTTTCTTTTCTTTTTTCAGTGAGCAATGAGTTAATTTTTTTGAAAAAACACAACTAGAAGTGTTTTTTAAAGATTTTAAATGAACTGCATAGTAAACATTTATTATATAATAACTTTTCTAGGGTCACTTTTATTACCAAAGATCAAAACATAGTTTAGAGCTCTTGGATCTCCCGGTTCTAAGTGTGTGGTGTGGTGGAGACAGAAATGATTGTGGTTCTTCTGGTGTCTTCGTTGTGCAGTGTGGTGGTTAAGAGCAGGGACTGTGCACTCACTTAGATTCTGACCCTATAAAATGAGGCTTCCAGCTCTGCCGCATGGGGTGGCTTAAAGATTCGATGAAATGGTGTTTGTAAAGCATTTAGTAACTAATGAAACTGCTAGTTCCTGCCTTAGTTAATAATAATTTATGGCCGTAAGCACATGGCTTGGCATTTTTTCTGCAACCAGTTTCTACAGGAAACTATTTCTCTACCAACTATTTGATATGTTAATATACTTCGTAGAGTTGGGATTCAAGAAGAAAAATAAAGCATATTACTATTTTATAAACAATATTGTAGTTACAAAGAAGCATGCCTACAGTTTTATTAAAAAAATGTCTTTGAAGACCCTCTAGAGTAATTAACGTCCTTTGAAAGGGTCTAGACATACTCATCCTGAATCACATTCCTGTAACATCCTCTGATGGTGCTTCATGGAATCTTCAAGTACCTTTGTGCATTTTGCCTCATTTGAGCCTCAAAGCAACCTGGTGAACCAGACAAGTAGATGTTGTGTCCATTTTGCAGAATAGGAAACAGCTTTAGGAAGTTGGTGACATATCTCAAAATCAGAGCTCCCAGAATAATGCTTGATGCTGGAGCAGTGCCTGGCACGAGCAGTTGTTTGGGCCAATCTTGTTGACTAAAGGGTAAAGGGACTTGAGTGATGGATCTTTTATTGGAACACCAGTCTCCTAATTCCTAGCTCTACTCCTAGATGTAGAGTGAAAACAGACTGCGGAATTCAGAGTACTTAACTTAATTTCGTGAATGCTTTCTTAAGCCTTTCAGTATTTAAATAAAGTCATAAGGATAATAGCTAAATGTATTGAGTGCTTACTATGTGCCTGGCACTTTTCTAAGTGCTTTATACGTGTTAACTTATTTAATCTTCACAACCACTTTATAAGGACCTAATTTCCCTGATGAGGAAACTGAGACACAAAGAAGTTATACGCAGTTACGCAAACATAGTCAAGATCCTGCATTTAGGAATTGGATGAGTCTGCTTACCTAATGTGCTACATTGCCTTTAAAAGTAGTTTTCTTGCAAACATAAATCTTTCATCGTTTTAAGTCGTAGTGAATCAATCCAAAGAATCCAAAAAGTCCTAGTGATCACTGGTTTTGAAATTTAAATTAAATCCATTTAATTGTATTATATTTTTGGACTTCATTCTACACTCTTATCCTTCAGGGTTTGAAACAATCTGATTATTGTTGTTCCCCAAAAGATTTTCTGTACCATTCTTTCTTAAATTCAGATTATTATCCAAAGTTTTTCTTGGCAGATGGGTATATTCAGGAATTAAATATCTTTTCAGTGTTAGTTCCAACAATGAATGCTATTTTAATTGGTCTTCAAAAGGTAATTATAAGACCTTGTCATAAAGTATAACTGAATTCTTAGCACAGAACTGTCTCAAACCCAAAAAGCTTCTTCAAGAAAATTTTGTTTTAATAACCAAAGTCAGCTCTAGAAACATAACATTTGGCCAATCTGTTAACACACATAAAAACTCACTTGCTTCATAAATAACACTGCAGTAGGTGGACCCCACCCCTCACACCCAGGTCCGCCTATTTATTATTCTACTATTAAAAAGGAAGGAAGTAAAATGCCATCTACCACCGGTCATAGTTCCATGATCATCCAGGTGAAAGAATGTAAACATCTTTTCCTTGTTAAACAGTTTGCTAGTTTAAGTTAAGAAACATTAGAATTTGTTAATTTTGTTGTAAAATCCCATTTCTGGAATCCGTAAGGAATTATACGTCAACTTAAAACAGGAATGATAGTGTCATACTTTAGAAGTAGAATTCACCGTCGCTCACCAAGATTTCCTCCATTTTCCTCCAGTGGCACATACATAGTTTATTTAAGTAAAGAATTCACACTAACCGTAGGTCACTATTTCGTTCTGAATAATTAAAAGTTGGCATTTTCCCATTTCCTTGCAATAGGGTAGTAGAAAGATTGGTATTACAAGTTAGAGGCTCAACTGATCTGTCTGGATCCCATATCCAGCAAGCCTCGGCCCTTCACATAGGAGACTGCAGGTGAGGTGGGCCAGCTTCTGGCTGTCCCGCGATGTCACCGTAGAGCCTGGGGAAGTGGGACAGGAGGCAGCGCCCCTCAGCTCCTCTGGCGGCACCCCTTCCATTTCTTAGTGTGCTGATGGCGGTTAATTATTTTCAAAGGTTAGAGCTGGAAAGCGAAAACCCTAGATACTCTCTGTGGAATGTTTGCCTAGTGTAGTTATTCATTGTTTGGTATGTCCCTTTTTGCTGGTATGTTGCTCTCAAGTGTACCTAAGGACAGTTCATTCTGTTGAAAGCTCCACAGTCGAAAGGAAAGAATTGCAAGGATTGCCCCATGCACTTCCCAGCCTGGACCAGCAATCGCACACTGAAAAGCACTTACCCGGGCACAGCGCAGCAGCGCTGAACAGCCTGTAGCTGAGGGCGGTTTTATCAATGTCGGGTGCGGCAGGCACTCCTTCCTCTAAGCACCAACTTCCAGGCAAAATTGTCAGATTATTTCTAATGTTTGGAAATTTGAAACTATGAGTTAGATGGACAAACGGAATGTATTCCCTTTTGCTTTTAATACGCTTGGTTACATACTTATATTTGAAATAAAGGGAGATGAGGCCTCAGAATACTGAGAAGCAGAGGGGAAAAAATAGCCCTGAGATCTAAGTAGGCCCAATTTAAACAGTATTTTTCTGATTACCTACTGTGCTGTGTTCATGAAAAATACATGCTAAAATACATCGGGCAAGACATCAGTTGGTAAATTATGGTAATGAAGAGTAAAAATAGACATGTTTGTTCCTCTCTGAAAATAGTAGGACTCTGCCATGTAACTCGCTTCTAGTTTTAGAATTTGTAGTCATTATTCTTAGTCCCACCAGAAATATGTTCGTTCTGTGAGCATGGATATAGTGTTGATTGTTGCGTTCATTACAGTATTCAAAACGCTAACAAGTTTGTTTGTACAGAGTTGAAATGCATTGTTCCTGCAGGCCTCTGATAGTCATCCAGATTTCTCTGCAAATATACTACCACTTCCTCCCCACACTTCAGGCTTCCCTCTCTTTAAAAACAATAGTAGTTTCTGTACAAGTTTCAGTGAAGAACTCTGGTCACACAACAGAAAAAACAATGATTTTGTTGTAAATTTTTTTTCTAGAATTCCTAATATCTCAATTTCCAAAGGAGGAGAACAGTACCCTATGTGACTTTAATTTCTCTCTACTCTGAGGTGTACTTCCTAATTACGTTTTACATAGGTTAATATAGAAAAAAGAAGTTTGAAATTCTCACTGTTAAGATCCACTGAGAGCCAGTGTAGGTATGTTTTCATTGCTGTCATTACTTTACATCTGGATGATAGACATATCAAAGTTTTCTGTGTAATATTCACACAGAAAACTGATTTATCTTTGATAATTTTATATATATATATATATATATATATATATATATATATATATATATATATGTAATTACTTTCAAATTGTAACATTTCGTAAATTTGTCAAATTTTAGAGACAAACTTCCCCTCTCTTGTGTGGATGAACTTGTGGTTTTATTCCTGAGAATAGTGTTGGTCTGCTATACTGACTTCATATCTGTCATTCCAAAGGTTTGATTATATTTAATTTTTTTCTCCAAAAATAAAAAATGCAATGAAAATCCGATTTACAAGGACATATTGATATTTCTAGACATGGTCTAGTTCTAAAAGAATTTATTTGGTTTGCATTTTTCAAGCATTTCATGTAGACAGATTAATATATTTTTGTACACTTTATTTCTACATTTATTTCAAGACTACTTTCAGTGACTTTTTCAAGTGCATGTGTGAACAGAAGATGGTTTGGAATGAGTGTGCAGTGGTCTTCATCACCAACTCAAAAGAAGTGTAATGTATGTGATTGTAGAAAGCAAGGATGTATTTATACTATACTGTACACTGAAACCTAATGACTCTTTTCTAAAGCTTTGTACATTTTTTCATGAAACAGATTAAATATTTTCTCTCTAAAGCCATGTTTCTGATTTTAACATGCTTTCTGTTTTAAGTATATAATGAGATAATTTTACTGCTTAGAAAACTATAAGTCATGATTTCTTGTTTAAACTTTTGGGAAAATGAGCATAATACTGAGTTTTTTTTAAAAAAAAAATTCTGTATGTAAGTCAAAATAAAATGCAATCATAATTATAACAGATTTTTTAAAAAAATACATTCAGAAAAGGTGATCCATTCACTAAATGGTATTGGGAATATTTGAAAAGAAAAAAATAGATCTCTACTTGAAACTATACACAGAATTTGAATGGAATTAATAACAAGATAAAAAGAAAAAAATGCCAAAAGAAATGAAGGAGAATATAGTATTGGGAGTGAGGATCTAAAACAAAAAAATAAACTACTCGATCATAGATAGAGACTAGATTGGTGGTTGCCAGAGGTAGAGAAGGGTGGAGGCAGGATGGGTGAAGAGGGACAAAAGGTACAAACTTTCAGTGAAAACAAAGCTCTATACCTGTTTACACATACACACATAAATACGTAGACAGTCCTTCCTTTGTGCAGTAAAACCATAAAAATGACCATGCAAGCTGAAACTGCAAAGCAGTGTTAATGGGGAAAACGATTGTCCCATGACCTTAAAAATGTTTGTTAAAAATATTAAAAACTCAGTGCCAAATATAAATGTATGGGAAAATGGAAAAAAAAAAAAAAAAGCTAATATTCAGTACACTGTCATTTAAAACATTACAGTTATTGAGAATTAAAGTTTTGATTTCTTTGTGAGAAAACTCATCGAGGGTATTTGAACAGTGTTTGCTTGCTTCTCATCATAAAATGTATACAGCAGAGCAAGTATCTTTGCCCTGGCAAATTGTCATACTCCTTTCTAAGTTTGGATCAGCTAACATTTTAATCTTCGTCCTTTCAATGTTGTGCTATATTTCCAAGAGTCCCTTTAATGTGAAGTTTTTTGCCAGAGTCACTTCCTCTGGGGACATCATCGTCCTTTTCATCACAGCCACTCTCCTGATTTATGTCAGTAAGTTCACCCTCAACCAAGTTACTCTGGTTGCGCATCGAGCGCCTCGTAAACATTCCCATGGTCAGCTGCTTTAGGTACAACTCCACTTCCATCCAATTCAAGTTTCACTTCCAGTGTTTGGCACTTTCCATTTCTTCGCTGTATTTCTGTCCTTGAGGCCAATTCCTTCTTTTGATTCTCCAGTTTTGTAAAATGGCACGTGGTTCTACCACTAGGAAAGATGGTGACACAACTACACAACTTGCTGTCTGTGCACTAACTGAATAACATGCAGTGACCCGTCACCAACACACTTGGAAAGAAGTGACATTATTTGTCACTGGTCACGGGACACATCTGTTATTACACAGCAGTGTGTGAACTGAAGAGCTAACAGTGACGTTTGTACTTAGGTAATTGCTCAGTTAATATACCGTGGTAACAACTTGAAATTGTGTTGTTGGGGGGCTGGTGTTACTTAAACTAGTAACAGATTGTGCACTTCAGAATTGCTTAAAGCAAGGACTGCCTGCACATATAAAAGAAATAGATAAATGGAAGGACACAAACTCCTAATGAGTATATACAGTTGAATACAGGGGATAGGGAGGGACTAGTTATTTACCTATATTTTGTGGGACCTTTTATGAATTAATAATGTGAATTTTTTAGAGCAAACTAAAGTGGGAAAAAGATATTTCTATTTCCCACAATCGCATTGCTTGCTCTATGTGCATCCTAGAAAAGGTCAGCAGAAGGGTAATGAGAAACAGTGTTGAATAAATAAATGTTTGTTGGGGGTGGGGACAGCCTATGATGGTTATCTCAGAATATGTGAAGAGAAATCTTAAAAATGAGAGTAAATTTGTCACACAGCATAGTATCGCGTCCCAAACATCAATTCCATGCCACCTAACCTGACACGATCACTTCATAACAGAATGGCTTTGAGCAAGTTACTTGAATTCCATCAACATTCAGTTTCCTCATCTGTTAAACTGGATATTAATACCTCCCAATTGTTTCATGATAATATTAGAAAAGCACGTAGCCCAGTGACTAACAACTAGTGAATGCTCCAAACACTGAGTCACGGAGAGCCCTGAGTTCTCTGCCCGTGAGTGTCTTCAAAAAGAGGTTGTAAGATAGCTGATCCAAGTATTTATCACAGTGGGTGGGAAATGGAATTAGATGACCTCAAGTTCTAAGCCATTCGAAGATTCTGTGATTTGAAATACATATGGGAAAATCTGTTTGTTTAGTTCAAAATAATAAAAATTTGTTATGCCTTAAGACTTCATGAGAATATTTTTTTAGAATAAAACACACTACAATCCAACTCAAATGTCCATACATTTAAACATTCACAGATTTTTAAATAAGACTCAGAAAACTATTTTAAGCACTTAGCTAACCAAATGCAGCCTGTTAGTGTAAATAATTTTGTGTAACTCCAATCTCTAGCTAATGCAATTGCATTTTGAACTTCTAACTAGGTAAGAAATGTCTAAGAAAAAGGTCTTGAAGGGGAAAAAAATGGATATTCATTCCCTTTTATTATGAATATGCCACAAAAAAGATTTGAAATATCCTTTAAGTATATAAAACCTTATTTAGGACATTTTTAAACACCATTAAAATGAAGGTTTATAAAAAATCACGGGCTATCCAACATGTAACTGTTCTGTATGATAGATTTGTGACCTTAATCTTAAAACTTTCCAAAAAAATATATGTACTGCTCATTATTATGTGATTTTTTTTTCACAACACATGGAATACATCTAGACGTTGATGATATTTTGTGCTCAATTCTAAGCTTGTCAGATGTTAAGGAGCAGATACAGTCAAGGAACTTGGATAACTGCAATGACAGGCAAATGCATTTCCAAACTTCTACAATCTGAAATTTGCCTTTTAATGTGTAAAGCAACCCAGTGATGTGCTAATTATTTTCCAAAAGGAGTATAAACCCCTCAAAATAAACAGGATTACTTCAAATCAGTTTATCATCTGTCAATTGATCAATAAATAAATATAGACAATTGTGGCATATGCATAATTAAGTGTATATTTGACCAATTGTAGTTTCTAGTTTCCCCTTTTTCACCCAAATTCAATTTCAAATTCTAGTCAATCTTAGAGCCTAATTTTAATAAGTAGTAATTTTGATCATACTTTGCAAATTACAATTTAAATATATGGCCAGCATCTTTTAATTTTGTTGCTAAGAGAAGCTTGACAGTATCACCGTATGTATCTTGTTATTTCTGCCTCTTCTGGAAGAAATCACTGAACTGCCATGAGAAGAGCGGGAGGATCCCTAAGAAAGACCGAGGTCTGTAATCCTGCCAACATATGAGAGCATTTGTTTCCCCTAATACTTTTAAGATGTTAATTTGAAAAGAGCTCATTAAAATAATAGCTATCTCTTTAAATTGAAATCATTCTGTAGTTGGCATTTCACTTGAAATGACAATACAACCAAATTCCCTTATTGGAGTAAGCAAGATAAGGAGGATAAATATTTGAAATATAGTTTATCTCCCCATCTTGGAAAGGGAAAAACAATAGCTTGCCCATGTTCAGGAAACTGACATGCCCTAGGAAGCCAAGCATCACAGGGGAGCTAATGAGGCTGTTTACCCTGTGCCCCAGTCTTGGAGCAGAAACACACCTCAGTCAGCCTTGTAGAAAGTCAAGTAGAAAAGACAGAAGCTTTTATTTGTTTTAACTTTCTGGAAGGAGAACAAAATAATCATCTGCATGGCCCAGAGCTTTATTTGGCTTCCTTGGCACCTTGCTATTACAAACACTCTCGGGTGTTTTGCTGCGATTCAGTGTGGTAGGTGAAAGGTACAATATTGAAGCTACTTTAATAATTGTGTGAATAAAGGGCCTCTGCCAAATTCTATAGTGAATGAGGTCATGGAGAAGCTGCATTTTAGTCACTCGTGAGATCACCTAAAGGATCTAACCTGTTTTGAAATGCGACTCTGCAGTCTTTCTGAGTGCTACATTCTATTATTTAACAACCTTGCAAAGAGACCATTTCTTGCGTTCTAATCTATGTACCTTGCTCTGCCTGTAAGCTTTTCATTTGTTACTCCATGAACACATATACTAGCTCTTTATAACCTTAACTTCTCTAATCAAAGTTCATCATTTCATGTTTTAACATTTTCTTTAATACTAATTCCCCACATACATGCCTCCTAAATTCCCTTTCTCAGTCTTCTGTTTCCTGCCAGCCCTTCCTGAACTGTTCACGGTCACCTAAAGTTATAAAGCCAAGAATTAAGCAACGCATTAGATAAACTAATGCTGGATATTAAGCATACTTCCAGAATGTCACATGAGGAGCTTTGGGGACACTTTTTCCAGTGAACAACTATAATTCGTGAAAATTATTTATAAATAGCCATCTAAAATCTCTGTAAATTGTCCCAAGAGCATACAGCAAATGAAGAAACATGTATTCAAGAAAATCTAAAACCTCGAGAATCTGTGCCACTAGAGGCATTACCCAGTCCGTCTGCACCTGCCACGGATCAGTGGAACAGAAGCTCTGCCCCAGCTGGGTGTGGCGAGGAAGACTAGACTCCCTCCCCCTAGTTCCTTGTAAGGGGCTGCAATAGTTCCTCAAGAGAGCAGGCTGCCAGGATTTTTATCCCATCCCCTCCCCACACTACCATTGTGAGAAAAGGACTAAATTCCCGGTGAGTACAGCCAAGAGGTCAGGGGTTCCCTTCCTTCACCCAGCCCCACTCAGACAATGGAGGCTCTACCCCAGGCACCGCAAGCCAAGAATACCGCGGCCCTGGACACCCTCACTCCACCTCACTCACAGGACAGAGGTTCCATATCAGAAGACTCCAGAGGTTCCGTAGCCAAGACAACCCCACCCAGTACCATGCTCACAAAGCATGAGTGTCAATCCATAGAAAGCAGGGCACAATCCCCACTCCCATCTTCAAAACAGTAATACAGAGAAGCAGACATGAAAAAAGAGATAGTCTTACCGACTTTACAGAAATAAAAAGGATTATGAATGAATAATATGAATAATTCAACTGAGATGAAATGGCAAATCTTCTATAAAGACAAAAATGATTGAAACTGACTCAAGAAGAAATAGAAAATCTTAAAAGATTTCTAAAATAGATTGAGTTAATCATTTAAAAACTTCCCACAAAAGAAATTCCCAAGAACAGATGGTTTCAATGGGAAACTCTACCAAATATTTAAGGAGGAATTAATATCAATTTTTCACAGAACTCTTCCAAAAAGATAACAGAAGACTTCCCAACTCATTCTATGAGCCTAATACCAAACACAAAGACATCACAAGGAAAGAAAACCACAAACCAAAATCTCTTATGAATATAGATGCAAAAATCCTCAATAAAAATATTAACAAGCTGAATCTAGCAACATATAGAGAGAATGACATGCCATGACCGCTGTATACTAACACATTTGCCTGGCCTTTACCCAAGGTTCCTGGTATGGAGCTTCTAAAACCCTTGGAATTTCCTGATGAAGTCTCTTTGTTATTTATGAACCCTTGGATCTTATCTAATTTTACACTAATGCTCAGGATGGGGCAGTTCAGGATGTAAAGACCAACCATGAGATTAGAGAGTTGTATTTTGAGCCATATATCAGCCTGACCTCCTAACCTCCAAGGAGGGGAGAGGAGAGGAGAGAAGGAAAGAAAAGGGCTGGAGATAAAGTTCAATCACATGACCCATGTTAACTAAATCAATCCTGTGAAATGAATTCCTAATAAAAACTCTGGACACTATTTGTGGAGGGCCCTAGTGAACACATCAATATACCAGGAAGGTGACAGATTCCATGGAGATTCTTCTGTGTTTGGGATCCGCCCAGACCTCCCCCTACATATCTCTTCATTTGGTTTCAAGTGTAGTGTTTTCCTGAGTTCTGTGAATAATTTAACCCAAGGGGGTCATAGGAACCACCTGGGCTTATGGCCAGTTGATCTGACATGAGATCAGTCTTTCTGTGGACCAGGCCCTTTAACTTGTGGGGTCTACGCATATACTAACTCTGTCTGGTCAACAGTTGTTGTCTTTGAGCACTTTGATCCATTATTCCGCTGTCTCTGGCCTCGATTGTTTCTGCTGAGAAGTTGGCTATTCATCTTATGAGGATACCCTTGTATGGGATGTTATTTTTCTGTTGCTGTTCTCAAGATTTTTGTCTTATCTTTGACTTTCATCATTTTTATCATGATGGGTCTATTCATAGATCTCTTTTCATTTATAGTATTTGGAGTTAGTTGAATTTCCTGGATGTCTAGGTTATTGTTTTGCAATAAATTGGGGGAATTTTTTCATTTCTTTGGTTATATGATTTTTTTTCTGCTGCTTTCTCTCTCCTCTCCTTCCGGTATTCCTTTGATGTGTATATTGATGTGCTTTATGGTGTCCCCCATTTCTCTGAGGCTCTGTTTATTTTCTTCATTCTTTTTGCTTTCTGTGCTTCAGTTGGCATAATTTCTATTGATTTATCTTCAAGTTCACTAACTCTTTTTTCTACTTGTTCAAATCATCTAGTGACTTTTTAAAGAGATTTTATTTTTTAGAGGAGTTTTAAGTTCACAGCAAAATTGAGCAGGAAGTACAGGTAGTTCCCATATATTCCCCGTCCCAACACATGCACAGCCTCCCCCACTACCAACATCCTGCAACAGAGTGGTACATTTGTTCTAACTGATGAACCTACACTGATGCATCTTTATCACCCCAAGTCCATAGTTCACAGTAGGGTTCACTCTTGGTATTGTGCATTCTATAGTTGGCAAATGTATAATGACATGTATCCACGATTACAGTATCATACAGAATAGTTTCACTGCCTAAAAATGCTCTGTGCTCTGCCTATTCATTCTTTCTGCCTGACTAACCCTTGGCAACTGCTGATCTTTTCACTGTCTCCATGGTTTTCCCTTTGCTGGAACGTCATATGGTTGGAATCACATAATACATAGCCTGTTCAGATTAGTTTATTTCACTTAGTAGTATGCATTTAAGATTCCTTCATGTCTTTTCATGGCTTGATACTTCATTTGTTTTAGTGCCAAATAATATTCCACTGTCTAGATGTATTACAGTTTATTTATCCATTCACCTACTGAAGGACATCTTGGGTGCTTCCAAGTTTTGGCCATTATGAATAAACCTGCTACAAACATCTGTGTGTATGTTTTTGTGTCGTTATTTGGTTTCAACTCATTTGGGGAAATACCAAGGGGCGCAATTGCTGGATCGTGTGGTAAGAGTATGTTTCGTTTTGTAAGGAACTGCTAAACTGTCTTCGAAAGTGGCTGTGCCATTTTGCATTCCCACCAGCAATGATTGAAAGTCCCTGTTGCTCCACATCCTCACCAGCATTTGGTGGTGTTGGTGTTCTAGATTTTGGCCATTCTAATATGTGTATGGTGGTATCTCATTGTTGTTTTAATTTCCATTTCCCTGGTGACTGTGATGATAAGCATCGTTTCATATGCTTATTTGCCAACTGTATATATTCTTTGGTGAGGTGTCAGTTCAGGTCTTTTGCCCTTTTTAAAATTGGGGTGCTATTTTCTTCATTTTCTTATAGTTGAGTTTTAGATACTAGTCCTTTATCAGATACATCTTTTGCAAATATTTGCTCCCAGTCTGTGGCTTATCTTATCATTCTCTTGATTTCGTGGTTTTTTTAATTTCAATCATTGTATTTTTAAACTCCAGAACTTGCATTTGCTTCTTTTTCATAATTTTTATCCCTTCATTTATATTCTCTATTTAACACAACACTATTATCATACCTTCCCTTAGTTCTTTAATCACACTTTCCTTTAGTCTTTTTCTGTTTTTGTTTGTTTTTGTTTTTCTGGTGTATGGCTCATAATTTCCTATTTCATTGCATGCCTCATAATTTTTTGTTGGGAACTAAACATTTTAGATAACATATTGTATGTAGAACTCTGGATACTGGTACCCTACTTGGTATTGTTACTTGCTTCTTTAACTTTAGTGTCTGGCTGTATTATTTTATTGAAGTCACACCCACACACACACACACACACACACACACACACAATTGTTAAGCCTCAATGTTACTCCTCGGAGAGGCTCAGCTTTGATTGCCTCCAGCTGTACTGACTGGGGTATTGGTAGGGGTTTCTTCTTCTATTTCACTGACCACACCCAACTGTTAGACTCACACTGATTTCCAGCTGATTGCTCTACTGTTGTCAACTGTGCCCTGGGTCATAAATTGCTCTACAAATGAACCAAAATTGTGGTTCCTTTGAAGGAATTGTTTCTGAGGTCGGTGTCTGGTATTTGTTCTGACATCAGGAGGACTCCTCCCAGCTGTCCAATTCCTCAGCTCTCGCCTGCAAACTCTCCTGCCTACAGTCTAGGCTATATTTTTTTTAAGTCTAGGCTGTCCATTAAATCTATGAATCAGCTCTCAATTGGCTTTAATCACAATCTCCACTGTTCTTGAGAGTGCCTTTATGTTTGAATGTTTTCACCCTCAGTTGTAAATGAAATCAGTTCCCTTGGGAAGAGATTAGGAGCTAACTGTTTTACAGCCTGCTTCTCCCATCTCCCCCAGACAAAAAAATTCTCTGAGCCAGGGCTCTAGCACTGGGAATGGCACAATGGCAAGCTTCTGTCTAAGTGACATCCCTGCTCTAGGAGCTGAGCGTCCAGTGCAAGGTGGGGAGACAGCAGCCCATGGTCCGCTTGGCTTGCTTCTCCTGGCAGGGAGCCACCACCTAATGAGCCAGGGGAAGGGTGCTCAGGGTCCCAGGGTTCTCAGTGCACTTTATCCCATGTAGAGCCTCCATGCCATGAGCCAGAGCTAGGCAGAAGAGAGCCTCAGCAACAGGTAGCTGGGGGTCAGAAACACTGAAGTCCTGCTACTCCCAGGAAGCAGGCCCTCCAGCGGGGCAGGGCGTTAAGGAGCGAGTCTGCTGCGGGGGAGGCAGTCTGGAGCCGAGTCCTTACCTTGCTCAGCTGGAGGGATGAAGGAGAGAGAAGACATCTTTCAAATGTTTCAACTTTTTACCACATTTTTGCAGATTTACAGTTTGACCTTAGGACTATTTCCAGAGGCTTTAAATTGTTGCTTTTACATAATTTTCACCAGTTTCACTGGGGAGCCGATCTCTTCCATATCTTCTTGTGTTGTGCTCTAGGCAAGGACCTTCATTGCCTGACTTGTATTCATAAGATACTTCTTTCCTTTATGGTTATCCATTGCAGTCATCTCCAAGGTCCTCCTGAATATGTAATGTCAATGAAAGAAGGCTTTTCTCTGATCGCTAATGAAAATATTAAGCAGCACTTGCAGAAATTCCAAAATAGCCCTTCTGAAGCCAAAATCATGACCTAAGCACCTCCTAAAGGCCCCACCTCCTAATGCCATCACATTGGGGTTTAGGATTTCAACATATGAATTTGGGGGGTGGGCAGGACACAATTCAGACCACAGTACTTACATCTCTAGTTTTATTATTTTTATTTGACAAAGGCCAAATTATTAAATTGATGGTTTTCAAGGTATGTTCCAGGATATGCTAATCTGTTCATGAAAAAAGATTCCTTGCTTAATAATTTTCAGGTTACATAAAAATAATTCTAGAGGAAATTTAGCTTTCCAGTCTTACTAGATCTCTAGAAGAAGGCTCAAAGAACGAATCTCATTGGAGAATGATTACTAAGGGACCCATTACACTACAATGAAACATGAATGAGCAATATGATTCTCACTTTGTGGATCTTCAGAGAAGCTGAGCCAGTGAAGTGGTAACTGTATTAAGTTGAATAGCGTACCACCAATTTCATGCCCACCTGGAACCTCAGACTATGACCTTACTTGGAAATAGGGTCTTTGCAGATGTAATCAGTTAAGATGATGCCACAATGTATTAGGGTGGCACTAATCCAATGACTGGTGTCCTTATAAAAAGAGGGAAATTTGGGCATAGATGCACAAGAGAGGAGAGGGCCATGTGAAGACATAGAAACCCAGAGATGCACAGGGAGAAGGCTACGTCAAGACAGAGGCAAAGATTGCAGTGATGCATCAAAAGCTAAAGAATACCAAGGATTTCCAGAAGCCCCCAGAGCTAGGGAGAAAGAAATGGAACCTGAAAGGGAACATGGCCCTGCCAACACCTCGACTTTGTGCTTACAGCCTCCAGAATGATGAGCGAAAACATTTCTGTTGTTTTAAGCCACCAAGTTTGTGGTACTTTGCTACAGCAGCCTTAGGAAACTACTACAGTAACTATTTAAATTAACTCTATGCAAACAGTTAGTTGTTTTGAAAAATAACAACAAAGCAATATTGTTTTCTAACTGGGTAGTACTTACTTACTGGTTTAAATTTTACCTAAAAAACACAGTTGATTTAAAGGTGTCCCAATCCCATTGGTACTGTGTTTATTATTACCAGTGGATCTTTAATTATGTTTTGTGAAAGAATTGTTGAGTATTCATTTCTCATGGGTTAAATGCTCATGAATTTGGAGTAAAACCTATATTCTCTTTCAAGCCTAGATTAATTTTTAAAAATACATATTAATAATAAAGTATTAAACATTTCTTTCAAACATTTCTGCAGTTGACAAATTTCTTTTTCCCCTCATTTTCTGGCATACTGCCAACGTGAGTCCAGCTTGTTCTGAAAATAAGGTCTTTTAATTAATTAATCCTTCAGAGACAACATATGGTGACCAGATTAAAGATTTAAAAAAGGACACAAAATTAGTCTTTGTCGAAGGACTATTAGCTTGCCTCTTCCAAACCTCAAACTTTATCACAAATGAACATAATCTCCTCACCAACATCCCTTGGAAAAATGAGAAAGGCCTAGAGGAAGTTTCATGAGCATTTATCCCACCTACCTCTTTTTTCTAGAATGTTCCTTTGGAGATTGGGATTCTGTCGGGGGAAAGCAGGGTGGAAAGGGAAGGAACCTTTTAAAGACAATTTTTTAGGTCCACCCAAAAAAATATTTTCTTTAAAAATGTGGGTTGTCCTAAAGGCATAGGAATATCGCTGTTCCTCATTTTGGGGAGCAGTAGTGGCTATTTGTTTCACGGAGGGAAACCCAGCAAAGGTCTCTACTTAAGGAAACATCTGATTATGTTTTCTGTAGGGTAAGGAATAGGTGCAGACGACAGTAAATATGGGCAGGGCCAAAAGTAAACACAGCTGCTGGTGAAACTCCTTTTACTTCCAAAGCACTCAGGGATTGTTCCTATCTTCTCCTACAGACACCACCCCCTTCCTAGACTCTCACCTGAAAGACTCACCTACCTGGGAAGAATAAGAGCTAAATTCAACAGCAAATCTTTTCCTTTTGTCTTCTGGGTGCCTTCAGATGTGTAAAATATTCTGGATATTGGGGAACATTAGCTCCAAGTCAAGTTGTTGTTTTCAATCTAGTTGTGGAGGGCGCAGCTCACTGGCCCATGTGAGAATCGAACCGGTGTCCTTGGTGTTATGAGCACTGCACTCTAACCAACTGTGCCAACCGGCCACCCCTGCATAATTTCTTACGTTACTGATATACACTTGTCTCTGTAGTGTCGGTAGAGTTAATGTTTTGGTAAAATGCAGTGAACTGTGTGATTTTGCAAGAAGGAAACCAGAAGGATAGGTTTGGTCCAAATCCATTCCAGAAATCCTGGACTCCTACCTGATTCCAACAGCTAAAGAAGTGTGACGTGAACATCACTGCCATGGGCAGTCACTGTCCTATCCCTGCCCGCCCTCCACCTCTCGCCCAGCAGCACTCAGTGATGCTGGCTGTGTGGTAGCAGAATGATGCCCCCCAAAGATGCCCACATCCTAATCCTGGAACCTGTGAATGTTTCACCAAGGAGTGTGGGTGGCCCTTAGAAGCTGGAAAAGGATACAGATTCCTTCCTAGAGCCTCCAGAAGGAACACAGTCCTGCCGACATGTTGGTTTGGGCCCGCTGACACATTTTGGATTTCTGACCTCCAGAACAGTGAGATGATAAGTTTGTGTTGTTTTAAGCGACGAAGCTGGTGGTGATTTGTTATAGCGGCATAGAAGGCTAACATAGGTGGGAGGTTTTCCTTTATAAAAAAGGAAGAAGGAAGAAGAGAGGGAGGGAGACAAAAGAAAAGCATGCCTCAGAGCCTCTCCCACCTTAGGCCAGCAACGGTGTGAGTGTCCAATCAACCTACGTGATAAAGTTGCTCACCTTGAAAAGGATAGGAAGGTCAGTCTTAACACGTTGCGTATGGATCATGAGAATCTTCGTTTTTTTCTGAGCCATGCGTTAAGGACAGATAACGAGAATTCTCCTTTTTACTGTTGACTCTTTTTACTTTGCATATTTTATTGAATTATTTGTGTTTCGTTAATATCTAACGGACACTGCTTTCACCAACCGGATCCGGAGACAGGAGGGATTACTAACATCATAGGTGAGTAAATCCTAAAAAATTCCATAGAAAAATAATAAATGACATAGAAGCATTTATGCTTTAAAGAGAAGAGTGCATTTTAAAGTAGTTTCTTTTAAAAACCTGCCAGAACAGAGGGGTATGAGGGATTTAAACCCCACCGTACGCAACGTGTTAAGGCTGAGTTATGTGCTCCATATTCAAGCACCTGGCCTGGGCTGAAAGCACTGGTTGATTCCTGGATGGTTTGTCATAGTTTCCCAAGTTCAGTATTTTCTTTCTTACCATCATCCTGCATTCACCCTCACCCAGTACAGATGCTCCTCGACTTATAATGGGTTTACATCCTCATAAACCCATCATAAACTGAAAATATTATTAAGTCAAAAATGCATTTAATATGCCTAACCCACTGAGCATCATAGCTTTGCCTAGCCTACTGTCAACGTCCTTAGGACACTTACACTAGCCTATGGCAGGCCACAGTCCTCTGACACAATGAATACGCTGTAGAATACCAGCTGTCTACCCCGTGATCTCCTGACAGACTGGGAGCTGCAGCTTGCTGCCACTGCCCAGAGCAGTGGGGGAGAGTATTGTACTGCACATCGCTAGCTCGGAAAAAGATCGGAATTAAAAGTAGGGTTTCTACTGAATGCTTTTTACTTTTGTACCATCGTAAAGTCAAGAACTCGTGAGTTGAAGTCAGAGACCATCTATATATACAGGTGTGCCATTTATAACTGCACATTTTATGTTAAATCTCAACACAACTGTAACGGCAGAACCAATTCAGTATGGTCCTATCCTGTTTAATGAGATACTGAGCTGATTTCCAGAGACAATAGACCAAAACCACAAGTCCTGCAGCTGAAGTGTGCACAGAAGAGAGAACTCTGGCCTCCAGCTGCACCCAGAACCAGTCTCCCCCCCACACACACAACCCCGCATGGCACCAAAGAACCGGGACGAAATCAGAACTTGAACATAGGAACCTTTTCAGAAGCAAAGGGTCCATTGTCCAGGAAGATCTGGTGCTTACACTTGTTTACCATAAATGGCCAAGTTCCAAGGTTCTCCAACGAAAACTTGCCCACCAGCACTTCCACATACCTGTTCCCCACTAACCCCTTAAACACCCTTAACCTAGTCCAGCGAGCAAGATGGGCTTGAGGCACCATTAGGTCTCCCATCTTCTTGGCTGACGCCTTCTCGATCAATAAACCCTTCCTTACTCCAAACTCTGATGTTTTCAGTTTTGGCCTTTCAAAGTGTTGGGCACACGAATTTGGGTTGGGTTACACAGACTTTGCTTTTGAAAAATGGTAGATGAAAAAGGCCTTCTTTCTTTAAGCTCCAGTTTTTTAATGTAAAGAGTGAAAATAAGTACAACTAAGAGAACAGCAAGAGCATCACTCACTCTGTGGAAAACAAGCCCCTCATGGCAACAAAGCCTGGACTTCCTGTGGCATCCTTACTACGAATATCATGGTCGCTGGTGATGATGAAAAGAAAGCAGCATGCTTGTGGGGCGAAGGAGGGGGAAAAGGCATTCTTTGTGTGAATTCTCAGCTGTGTGATCAAGCTTTTATTCTGCTTATGTAGCAGAATGATAGCTATACATTGACAAATCATGAGCAATTAAACCAGACCCACGAGGGAACTGATGGCCCATTTCCCAACAAAAGACAGCTTCCTTATCTAAAACCAAGAGCTCCGAATTTGATTTTCAAGTGCTTCTCGTTACAGTGAGTAGACTCTGTTTTCAAGTGGAGCAACCACGACAGTGTTGAGTAAACCCACGTCAGACAGAAGCAGCAGCACGCACTCCCACTGAGAGACAGCTGGCCCGCGTGGGAAATGGAGACCAGGACGTGCAGGCTGGAACTCAACATGGAAAGTTCTACAGCTGCCTGTCAAGACCTTCCATCACTCTGAAGGAGCACGGGGTAACGTATGTGGGCATCTGGATCTTCCCTGCAGACTTGATTCAAGTTGTCGCTTCTCTGAACAGAGCCTTTCTCCCCACTATTTAACCATAGCTCTCATCAACCGGATAGTGGGCAGCGGCCCTGAAAGGAACATCCCCAAAATGAATCCCCCAGGAGCTAGCTGGCCCACCTTGTGTCGTCACCTTAGACCACAGCCAGGTGGGTTCTTTCCTCTGGACATAAATATCTGGGAGGAAAACACAGATATTTATCTTGTCTTGGGCCTTTATGTAAACTAGGTTTTATTAGATGGGTCTGCTCTCACAAAATGCTTTTGCTAACTCCCGAAGTGGGACAGGAGAGCCTGCTGATCGTGAGAGCTGGTTTGAGGACTCGGGAATTCAGAGAGCTGTGGAGACATACTAGCTGAGCCATCACGTTCTCAGGGGAATCTGGTTCACAGAGCCTGCGACTTATCCAGTCCCATTGTGAGTGGCAGAACTGGGCTAAGAACCTAGACATCCAGAATGGCCCATTCAGGGCTCTTACTCCGCAGTGGACACTGTCATGGTCTTATTTACTGTACCACAGGTACGTCTAAGGCTACTAAGAAACTCACGCTGCCATTTTCTCACCCTACACCTCTGAAAGACAGGGAAAATGATGTCCTTTTACCTACTATTTACTTTGTCTGAAAACTGATAAACTGTTTCGGTACCCATAACAAAATCCGCTTGCTTCCCTTGAGATTAAATCTACTATTTACTAAAGGCTTAAACCTGGCCATACGGGAGGTGTCCTGGCTGCCTCGCTTCCTCCTAGGAAGGGTGGTGGAGAGCAGAGACCTTTGCAGATGGAGGCGTTTGCCTGACGAATCAGAGACTCTGCCACTTTTCTCAGAAATCCCTGGATACCAGCTAATGCTCTTACGTATGTGCCCAGCCCTGGTATAAGTGCCTGTGCTCACGGTGTTATCTTCACAATATCACCAGGAAGGGAGGACTGTCATTATCCCATTTACCGATGAGGAAACCGAATCAAGGAGATGTTTAAATGACGTGTCCTATGTCACCCCGACAGTGCCGCCAAGCCAGGACTCAAACTCAGGCCCGTGTGACTCTACAGTCACCGATCCTGCTTCATAGTGGGCAAAAAACACTGTTTATTCAAATGTTGTCAGTTTAGAATCTGACACATTTTAGAGGGACGTAAACCAAAGTATGACAAGATCTTAGGAGGCAGTTGAAATTATATACAAGAACATACTCAAAACGTGTCAGAGTCCATAAAAAAGACAAAGGACATAGTAATGATAAATATTTGTTATTTGAGCAAAACCCCAAAAGCCCTCCCTCTCCTAAGCGATTTTCTATTTCTCTAGGTTGTAAAGCAAGGGGAGCTGCATTTCCTTCATAACAGCCCAATCCTGACTTTGCATGCATTCAGGTCGACCTTGACTTCTTATCTGCAAGAGGACTTTTCTTTAACTAAAAGACAAGAAAAAGTATTAAAGAGTAACAAATAAGATACTCAATATATCCTTTCTGCAGGAAATAAGGCAGCTTCAATAACCGATTCACAGCAAAGTTAGAGGAGGACGTAACAAGGCCACGCCGGGCTCTCATTAAAGTCACTAATTGTCCTCGCCTGAGAAACAAACATAGGGCTCCAGAAAAGCCAGATGTCTTCAATGTCTGTGACTGGCATTTATTGCTGTTTGCCATCCAAACTGATTCCCTCTCTTTGATGTCCCTTTCTTTCCCCTGTGCAAGTACAATGTAATTTAATTTAAGGCATCATCAACCTGGTTTTTAAAACCAACTTCAATCATACTGCCGTAGTCTACAATTAGGGTAGGGCCCTGGACAGAGGACTTAAACATTTCATTTGAAAATTGATCTCTGCAGCGCTTGTTCATAATCCCCATTCCAATTACTGGGGATTTTAAAGGGTTGGGATTGCTTTCTCATTTGGAGGAAAGGGTAAGCTGATTTTCAAGGGCGTTTTAGCTGTATCTGAATATAATGCTCTTGTTTAGCCCGGGGGTGTGTATAGGGAAGGAGAAGTTCTCTGGAGAAGAGAGAAATGTGCCAAGGGGCAGACTAAGGGCCCTTGGCTCTTTCTGCTGATGTACTGATTGGGGCAACGCGGGTGAGAGCTCTGGTGAGAGAGTGGAAAGCCCATCTGACACCAGGAAGAGTTCTGCAGTCTTATTTGTGCTGAGTAGCTGCAGACGTTTTAGAAATCACTGGGGCGACTGGGAGAGTCAACCTCAGAGGACGAGAAGTGAGTGACGTGTTAAAGCCCCACCTAGAAGGTCGACAGCCCAGAGGAATCACAGCACCAGGTATAGTTATCGCATCGCCTTGAAACTGCTCCTCCAAACGCCATGTAACGTGAGGCCATGTCTGTGCGAGCCCGTGAAGCAGCCAGATGCTCAGGCCACACAGAAACCCGCTCAGGACTGGCAGGCGCAGGCAGATGTCCTCATGACCTCAAAGAGGCTGCTGAGAAACGAAGAAAACTAGAACACCCTCCACTGATTCCATCTACAGGGTCCAGCGGGACCTGAATTCTTCTCCTTCATGTCGAGATACAAATCCAAGTGGCTTTAAAAAGAAATTTAAAAATCTTTTTCAAGAACTGCTTTAGAGTCCATAAACCTCGTTGAGTCATGGTGTGGAATGCACCCCAACGGCTGGAATCATTTGAGCAGGACACGGCCTAAGGAAACCCGAGCGTTTACGAAGCGGCCGCCCATAGCTGTCCTCCCTACCAGGCCGCAGGTCGGAATCTGGGTGACTGAGAATGAACCCTTTTACTTGTTTCTCCTCATGTGCTTCCTGACTAGGTTAAGAGAATAAAAACCTCATAGAATGGAAACATCAAGACCAATTACACTTGCAGCTCAGAACTTCATTTTTCTCTTTGTCAAGAACCGTCAGCATTATCATTAATCAAGGTAAAGTCTGCGACATTGCAGCTATGCAAAAGTTTCATAAAATCACTTCATCCTTGATTTTGCCCTCTTTGTTCCTTTTCAATGAACTTAAAAAAGTGTATGTTCCCAAACATCTCACACTTCAGGAAAGACTTTGACAACCCCTCATAAGCCTGCATATTTTGTGACAGATCTATGATTATATTTAAGCAGACTTGTCAAGGGAAGCACACTCATGGTTTTCGTGTTGCCCTGATTTTAAAGAGTGCAGTGAACCTACTGATTTTCTAATGAGAACCTGGTGCAGCTGAGAAAAAGAGGGGACGTGAGTGGGACTTATAGAAGGTGATGCTTATCATTCATAAATAGAAGCAAAATAAACACACATACTGAACTAAGCCACGCTAAAGAAAGTCAGTGTGGACCTAACCCTTCCAGGAAACGAAGGCAGGGCATAATGAAATGGTCTAGTCAGGTGAGGGGAGTGACTCTCTTGAGACACTGAAGGTTCTGGTTTTGTCCTAGTAGCTCTGGATGGCAGTTGTCAGTGGGTGCAGCAGAAAAGCAGATCCCCTCTGATTATACAAAAGAGCTGGACAACAATCAGACATGCCTATAAATGGGATGGAGAGAAAATATCATGCACTTCCCATTGCTGGAAGTTTTCAAGCAGAGGCTCAGCGATCAACTGTCAAAGAGCGTGTGGAAAGTGTTGTGTCTTGGGTTGGAGGCAAAACTAGGTAACAAAAGACGAATGGTGCCTTCCAACTCTAAGAATTTAGAATACCATGGCTTTTGACAATCAACAACCCACTCTGGGTCTCGCTTTCCTTATGTGGAAAATGAGGACCTTGACACAAATTAGGTATCTAAGGTTTTTTCCAACCTGAGATGGTAGAAACATGCGTATGTTGGAGGCAATGGCATATTAAACCACTGTCCAACCTGGACGAGGCCATTGAACGTCTCCAGGCCTAGTTCTGAGTCTTTCCTATGATCTATAGACAAGATTGAGGGCTGGGAGAACACAAGTCCACCAAGGGCTTAAAGCACTGCTGCAAAAAGCACTAGATCAAATGCCTGATGTCCAAAACAATATTTATCAAACAGGTTTTTTTACCCTCATTTCAGACAATATCCATCAAGAAGAGTATTGGGACAATGCCTTAGAGTTTCTTGATGACTTGGCTTATAGAGTAGGTTTTAAATCTAAAGAGGAAACTACCCCCAGCAGGGAGGAAGCACAACTCCTGCTTCATTCTCGGAAGATGGGTGTGCCAAGCCTCACCTTTCTTGGCTCCTCAGCCCCATTAGTTTTCAGTATAAAGTTGGTGCTCAGTATATGTTTGGGTGAATAAAATAAGTTGTATTGAGGGAAGATGTCTCTTTATTACAAATCTATTCTAAATTTATACATCTGCTTCAAATATAACATATTTTTAAATCACCTTGTTAATTGGAGTTGAAACACCAGCAAGTCAAAGTCTTTGGTTGGGGAGGAGCGGGGAAAACATCTGTGAGACTTAGGGACATGTGTCAGGGCTACCAGGCTGGATAAAGCCGTGGATGCCTTGAGGCCATTCTCTGACATGCTTCTTAATTTCTGATTAAATCTGTCCATAATTCAGTGAATAGTTGTCTCTCGGGGAGCCATATGTCCCCATACATAGAGAAAAGGTGTTTGGACTAATCTGAAAAGCAATGTTGACTTATTTTCCTCCCTAAGCTGTTAGGGAAAGAGAGAGCAGGGCTCCCTTTACTTATAAAACTGAAATTAGCGACTTTAAGGACTTTCTGCTTATAACAGTTTGGGTCTCCAGGCCCCCTAGCCAGTGAGCTTCTGCCTTTCAGAGCTGACGAGTGGTAAAGTTATGAAATGGATGAAAGAATCTTTCTCATCGTTTCCTGCTCCCTAAGATCTCCTCATAGTTCCTTCCCACTCATCCCCAGTATTTGCTCCAAGTCCCAGCGTTAATATCCCCTAAGCATTCTATTGGTGTCTATTTCATGATATGATACATAAGATTCTGTCTCCCATTCATCTCCATAGCCTAGTGCTCCCAAAAATGCCTAAACACGTTTGTCTCACCTATGCAGAACCTCGTCCAAAATGGGGCTTCAAGTGATTGATGAAGATGTAGCTGATATATGGCCTAGGGTGTTACCCTTCTGAGAATAAGATACTTTGTAATAAGATGGAAGTCCAAAGAATGACTCTGTCTGCGGCAGAGAAGGAAGGTAGCAGAGCAGAAGGTGGATTGGGCACAGGAAACACTGACTGCATGAAATTCAGCTTTTCCTGACCAACAGTCAACACACCAATTGAAAAGAGAATGGAATACTTTAAATCAGAGATATTTTGAAAAATTCAGGATATATGGTTGCCAAACATAAGTTTCACTAACTTTTACTTATAAAACTAACCATGCCTTCTAGTAACAATTTTTTCTAGCAAATGGTTTGCGAGGTGGGGAGCTAGTCTGTACTCCACTGAAGGAGTCTAGTTGGAGCTCTAGTAACTTGCATTCAAGTTTTATCTCTCTGATTACACTATAAGTTCATTGATAGCAAGAATCTTGTCCTAATAATCTCCACATCCATAGTTTATACTGGTGAAGCCATAACAGTTTGCTTGATAAATATGCAATGGATAGATAGGTGGATAGATGGGTGGATGGATGGCTGGATGGCTGGATGGATACACACAACCACCGGAGCCCACAACATAAACTATAGGTGTTGTAGGGACAAAGACTGTATAGGCAGATGTGGATTTAAGAAGAACAGAGCTGAGATGCAAGTAGGGAGACAAATGGAGAGCAGGGGCCACCTGGTTTGGCAGGAGGACCAGGAAGGTTCTAAGGAGAAGGTGACTGCCTTTGCTTCTCTGTCTGCCACAGGAGTAGCTTTTATGGTAGAAGGCTAAATAATCTCTAAGGTACTTTCCACCTTGAGAGTCTATCGGACCACAAAACTGGGACTTTCTAGTCATTTGGGCCTTGGTGAACACAAGTGGTACAGGGGGTACAGCCACTTTCCCCAGGAGATCAGCTGGAGAGTGCATTTTTGAGTACTTTTTAAGGATAATCTGTAAATGTTAAGCATAATTCACATGATGAGCTATTTGTCTTCCTACAGGAGGAAATTCTTGCATTTCAGAAATCTGCAAACCTGAGCGCAAGCCCTACGCCATGGCGTTGAATCCGAACAACATTCTTTCAGCCTCCCTCTCCTTTTGCACAATGCTGCGGATTCCTCGGTGTGAACCTGCCAACTTGGATGCAAAGCACAACATGTCCCACAGCCCTCCCACCACACCCACTGCTTTTCCAGCTGAAATCTGGCCTCCGCTTCTTAATATAAACCATTACAATTATGAGGCAGCAGAGACTAGCAACAACTCTACACACATACACAGAGCTGCTGTGAGCCAATTGCTCCAAGTGCATTCAAGTTCAAGAGCATGAGGGGAGAAGGGCAGAGGGATTATACTCTTTGGCCTCTCACATGGAAGAAAAAAGAAAATCTCATGTACCAGTGCTTGTATCCTATAATGTTTATCATCTGAGATCACAAGCAATGAATCTATTCACTGTGCCCCTTTTCCTCTCCCAGCTCTCGGTTAGGGTTGCTGGCTTGGAATTAGAGAAGAAACATTGTGCTGGCATGGAGGGGAGAGCCAGGAAGTCTAGACATGGGGCTGGGTCTCACGCTGGGAAGAAGGACGCATTTTGCTCAGTTATTTAAGGAAAAGGGGGTTCAGGGAGCTAAAGCGGGCATTGTCTCTGCCCCTAAAGATGGCAACAACCCAGGTAGGAGGAGAGGTACCCAGGAAATGTACCTAGTAACTATTGCAGCAAATGCTAAAATGTCCATTTCACTGAGCAGAAAAGACAGGAAGTGCTATGAGAATTTAGAATTCAGAGTTTAGAATTACTTGGGCTGGAGTCAGTAGTGGCTCTGGTAAATGTTTAACAACCACCTCCCTGGAAAGAAAATAAAGTGCTACTTTGTAGCATTTGCCACCATCCATGGTGTAAATACCATACTTCCATCATGACCCATTTCAAGTCACCACATTGACTTCAGGAAATGTGGAGCGGGGAAGAGATGCACAGGAGCACACCATTATAGAGTAGTTTCATCATAAAGGTGCAAAAGATATAAATAAATTCAAGCATAAATTATAGTCAAATGTATTATAATAATTCAGAAGGGATGAGTTTTGAACATTTACTACCTTTGTCTTTAATATAATTTCATTGTAAGTTTATATAATTTAATTTTTAATAATGCCTGTGTTCAACAGCCAGCTCTCAAAATTCCTGAAAAATTACCAATTAGCTGTTGTGAACTGGTATGAGACAACTCTAGCTGGCTGGAGTGCCAGGGCAGGCTTTCTGAAGAAGGTGGGAATAGAGGTGGGTTCTGGAGGATGAATAGGAGTTTGACAGGCCTGGCAGAAGGCATCCTAGGCGAGGTAAAAATGTGGCAAAGGTGTGGCCAGTAAAGCAAATGGCTTGAGTAATAATAGTGAGGGTTTCTCTTATTTCTATAATATTTTAAGGCTAAGAAATTGCTTTTTAACAAAAAAACTCAAAAAGGACAAAAAGACCAAGGAGGCACTAAGTATTCATAATATACTTAAAACATACAAGGCATCAAATATTCATGATATATTAAAATGCAGAAGTTATACGAGGCACTCAACATTTATAAGGTCTTAAAATGGCCAGACATTGGTGTTACCCATTCTGGTTCCATATAAAGTTTATAGTTCCTCGACAGGTCATTGACAAACTATAGCTTTGGCCATTAATACTTGCCCCTGCATCTCCCCATGGAGCAAGTACATGTTATTGGCACAGGTACTGTCTGCCCCTGGGTCCCTTTGCTCAAACCATCAGCTAGAGGGTTTGGACATAATGGATTAGAAAATAGCACAGGAATCAGTAATAATTCAGCATCAGACATCACTGCCCTGATATATCCATTCCCATCACCAAGTCTCCCTCTTTGCTCTTTTTTCTTGGTGGGTCCCTCTTCACCAAGACCCTTATCTCCATCTCTGAGGTTTTCCAAGCTCCAGTTTCCTTACCCACTAAGGGCAAATCACAGTTAATCTAACTATTAAGCTAAGAAATTTTCTCTCAATCCCTTCCCAACTAAGGATCCGTCCTTGCATGTAAAAAAAAAAAAAAAGGGATTATGATAAAAATGCTCAACAAAGTAGGTATAGAAGAAATATACCTCAACATAATAAAGGGCATATATACCAAGCCAACAGCCAACATCATATTCAATGATGAGAAGCTAAAAGCTTTTCTTCTAAGATCAGAAATAAGACAAGGATTCTTACTCTCACCACTTTTATTCAACACACTATCGCAAGTCCAAGCCATAGCAGTTAGGCAAGAAAAAGAAATCAAAGGCATCCAATCATAAAGGAAGAAGTAAATTGTCTCTATTTGCAAATGACATGACAGTGTATGTAGAAAACCCTAAAGACTCCACCAAAAACTGTTATAACTGAGAAACAAATTCAATGAAGTTGCAGGATATAAAGTATACAAAAGCCAGTTGTGTTTCTATACATTGATAATGAACTATCAGAAAGAGAAATTAAGAAAACAATCCTATTTACAATTGCATCAAAAAGAATAAAATATCTACGAATATATTTAACCAAAATGGTAAAAGACCTGTATACTGAAAACTATAAGACAATGATAAAAGAAACTGAAGAAGACACAAAGAAACGGAACAATATTTTGTGGTTATCGGTAGGAAAGATAAATATTGTAAAAATGTCCATATTACCCACAGTAGTTTTTAGATTCAATGCAATCCCTATCAAAATTCCAATGGCATTTTTCACAGAAAGAGAACAAACCATCCTAAAATTTGTATGAAACCACAAAGGACTCCAAACAGCCAAAGCAATCTTGAGAAAGAAAACAAAACTGGAGGCATCACACAGCCTGATTCCAAACCATACTACAAAGCCACAGTAATCAAAACAGTATAATACTGGTAGAAAACAGACACACAGAGCAATGGAAGAGAATAGAGAACTCAGAAATAAACTCACGTCTATATGGCCAATTGATTTATGACAAAGCAGCCAAGAATATACAATGGAGAAAGTACAGTCTCTTCAATAAATGGTGCTGGGAAAACTGGACAGACAAATGCAAAAGAATGCAACTGGACGGCTACACAAAAATTAACTCAAAATAAAACAATTGAATGTGAGAACTGAAGCCATGAAACTCCTAGAAGAAAGCATAGGCAGTAAGCTCCTCGCATCATTCTTGGTGGTGATTTTTTGGATTTGACGCCATAAGTAAAGGCAACAGAAGCAAAAATAAACAAGTGGGACTACATCAAACTAAAAAACTTCTGCACAGCAAAGGAAACTAACAAAATGAAAAGGCAACCTATGGGATGGGGGAAAATATTTGCAAATCATCTATCTGATAAAGGGTTAATATCCAAAATATATAAAGAACTCATACAACTCAATTGGAAAAAAAAAAATCTGATTAAAAAATTGGCAGAGGATCTGAATAGACATTTTTTCCAAAGAACACATACAGCCAGCCAACAGGTACATGAAAAGGTTCTCAACAAATCATCAGGGAAATGCAAATCAAAACAACACTGAGACATCAATTCACACCTGTTAAAATGGCTATTATCAAAAGGACAAGAAATAACAAGTGGTGGCAAGGATGTGGAGAAAAGGGAATCCTTGTGTACTGCTAGTGAGAACGTAAATTGGTGCAGCTACTACGGAAAACTGTATAGCTGTTCCTCAAAAATTAAGAAAAGAACTACCATAGTAATTCCACTTCTAGATATTTATCCAAAAGAATTGAAACAGGATCTTGAAGTGGTATTTGCATCGCCATGCTCACTGCAGCATTATTTACAATAGCCAGGAGGTAGAAGCAACCCAAATGTCTATCAACATAAACGGATAAACAAAACATGGTATATACATATAATGGAATATTATTTGGCTTTAAATAAGAAGGAAATTCTGTCATATGCTACAACACGAATGAACCTTGAGAATATTATGCGAAGTGAAATAAGTCAGTCGCAAAAAAGAAAAATATGCATGCTTCCATTTATGTGAGATAAAGTAATCAAACTCATAGAAACAGGAAGTAGAAGGGTGGTTGCCAAGGGCTAGGAAGAGGCAGGAAAAGAGGAGTTGTTCAATGGGTACAGAGCTTCAGTTTTGCACCATGAAAAAGTTATAGAGATTTGGACAACAGTGAGCCTTTCGTTAGCAATACTATGCTGTACACTCACAAACTGTTGAATGGGTAAATTTGTTATTATCTTTTTAACCATAATTTTTATTTTTTTTTTAAAGGGATCAGATGAATCTTCCCATTCTAAAAATATGTGATCCTATAACAGGACTCTAGACACAATACAAGACAATCATAAGTGTGCTTGATGTAAATTATTTTTGGACTATCTATGGTTTTGAAATATCTAGGTCACTTCACCACCATCATTGTGGATAAGAGGTGTCCAAGTGTTTCAGTGAGCCCATTTTCAGCTCTGGGGCATTCTGTACATTGTATAGCCTTTTTACAACTGGAAAAAAGTCTTTTCCCATGTTGTAAATGCACACAGTAGGCACTGCAAAGGGATGGCCTCACACAGGAGCATTGGAGGGAGCTCGTCAGCCATCATCACCACCCAAGGCTGCCCTGGGTCTTGGCCCAGCACCTGCCACTACCAAGCCTCCCTCTGTGTATCCTGAACCCAGACAGCTGCCACTCGCTACATCCAGGCAGAGGGGCTTTCTTTCTGCCTCTGAGGAGCCTGTTGGGGAACCCCACCCTCCTTCAGTGAACTTACAGTACATCCTTCAGAGGAGAGAAAGATCCCCGTCACCTTTTACTCTTTATTTTGTGAATTAAAATTTTTGTGGATAGTGTTTGTGTAAAGCAGAGTTCCCTCTATAATCGCACCGGATGGTTTGTGGAAAGCTCATTCAAAAAGATAGCCACCCATTGTCATGGCTGCTTTGATATTCCACTACAAGAAAAAAACATGTTTTCCCTTTAACTCCCTTTTTTAAAACAGGAGAGCAGCAGATGTTTGCGATGGGGGTCAGATGCTGCTAGAGACCAATTTCTCTGCAAGACAGTTGCCCCATGGGCCTTGTCCTTCTTCCTGACGTCTCCAATAGGGTCTCAGAGTCCACTGGGACAGTTTGGACTCCAACCTATGCCAGTGCAGTCTGAGGTCTGGAACTTCCTTTAAAGGAGTTTTAACATTCTTGACAGACTATCTATTAAAATACTTGTGTCTTCATTGGAGTTTCCAGTCTGTGTTTGCACTGAGCCCCATCCAGCTAAAAAAGGAAAGAAAACACTCAGTGTATTTACTACAAGGTCCAGCCAGATAGGGACCAAACCTTTATTGTCAGTGGCACCAGATTCTGTACCATCTGGCCAGCCCGGAGACTCCAAATGGCTCCCCGAAGCCACGAGCCGCATGTAGACCCAAGGTTTGCAAGAGGTCAATTTGGATCCGGCAAGTGCACTGCTGGCTACCTCCCAAGCCTGAAAACATTTATCAGAATGATTTTAAGTCCAAGATAACATCAGATGATTTTAGCCATGTTTCCTCCATTAATGTCACAAAATCATGCATTTTTAGAGCTAGAAATGATCTTGGAAATCTTCTAGGTCAACGCTCTCAATCTACCAAGGAAAAAATTGGGTGGCTGGGGGGCGGGGGGCAGAGTGGGGGGCAGTGAGTTGAAGAGGGTCATCAAAGGACATCTGCTGTTGGTAACAGACGGGGCCAGAACCCAGCTCCGCCTTCTGACTTCCTATGACTGTATCTTCCCACTACCACCCGTCAGTTTCCAGATAACCAAAACATTGACAAGACCCTGCCAGCAGCCCACCAACATGGTCAATATTTGCTACAACAAAATTCCAGCAGAACCTAGAGATTTTGAAATGTGCATTCATGTGGTTTGATGTGTTCCATTGGAAAAAGATGATTTTTTACTAATCTATAAGCGATCTGTTTATTTAGCTCACCCCAGTTGAGTGTTTTGTACTCCTCTACCAGATTGATGCTCAGTAAATGTTCCACAAACATCCTATTTCTTCTGTTTCTGCACCCCTAGAAAGGACTCATGTGACAAATGCCTTCTGGTCCCCCGAGGCAGGCTGACGGAGGTAGCAGATTAGAACTAGGATTTTCTGGTATTTGGTCTCAGGGACTTCACTTAATGGACCACTGAACCAAAGTCCAGGGACTTGGGTTCAAGTTTGGGTTTGGTCAATCCTGCCTAGTTCCCTCAGGAAGGCTTAGTCCTGGCCTGACCTTTAGAAGCCAGGAGGGATTTAATCTCTCAGCTCCCAGCTTCAACTCATGCTAACTGCCCATATTTCCTAGGTTGGTATCCAAGATTTGCTCCCCCGCAGCTAAGGGGTAACCTACCAAGGCATTCACTACTGGGTTCCCTGCTTTTCTCTTCCCCACAACCCATCTATGACAGACGTCCATAGTGCTGGGTTCTGAATTCCCTGAGTCCTGCCCACCTCTCGGGACCCAGGGCAATCTTAAACTCAACCTCTCCAGTGCCAAAGGCTCACCTGGCTGGGCTGGGGTCAAGTGCCTGGTGATTCTGATTCTCTATATCTGCATACATTCAGACCCCCAAGAGGATGCCCTCCCAGGATTGGGTACCACTAGACTAAACAGCTCTCTGGCTTCCCTCCCAAACTCAGCTAGGTTTGCCCCCGACTGGCCTCCACTCCTCAGGCCCCATTTCTCTTTCAACCCTTGGGTGTGTCCAGTTCCAGATTAAGCCTACCCTGCCTTATGGAAGTCAAGGGGGCCAGGTTAGACACACATGATTTAAAGAAGTGCTGTGCATACTTATAGGCAAATATGCAAGCACATGCATTATTTCTCTGGTTGTTGGCATGAGAGGTATATGGGACAGGGTACGAAGAATTTGACCTTTAGAAAACAAGGCAGCTGGGTCTCATAAGGTAAGTTTGATTATTTATTAATGTCTTTAAAGTGACCTGGTTTAGAAAGGGGGTTAAAATGTGCCCACTGAATAAGGAAGATGGAAACCGAGGATTTGATCATGGTGACAGGTTCATCCTGTCCCCAGGCTCCCATGGATGTCACTGAAACATGGAAACTCATCAGCCACAGGAGAGCTATCAAAACAAGACTTTGAATTTTGAGGACCTATTTTTAAAGCATGTGTCTTTCTTGTTAAAAATACAAAATCTGGTGATATAATGAATGGATGGCCTTAGATTCTATTTAAGTATTGTTGATCAAAAATCTGGGTTCATGGTTTGCCCCCTTGACAATTTGCAAAAGCACGTGCCTTCCTTATACAGCTCTCAAAACTGACTGTCGCCTGGGCCCATGTCCTGAACTCAGGAGTTTGGCTTTCAACTGGAGCCCTGAGAAAGGTCATGCAGGGAGTGTAGTGGGAATAAGCTGACGACCCCTGGGTGGAAAATGGAGCAGCCTTAGCGGACAGAGCAGTGATGGAGGCCCCCAGAGGCCCAGGAGGACGAGGCTCCCGGTTGATGTGGTGATTGGGGCGGCTTGTACAAAGTCAGGAGTGTGCTTGTCACAGAGGCCAATTGTGCTAAATTATAGAACAACTAGCTTCGGCTCTCCTTTGGCCTCTTGCTCTGTCCTCACCCCAATAATTCAGGGATGTAAGATTTATACAGTCAGTTCTGCAGTTACTTCAAATGGTCATTCTTTACAAGTAAGTTTCAGTGGCAAATTTTCAAAATGCTTTTGTAAGCTGTCTTCCGTCAGGGTCCCCAGAAGCCGATTCATGCACATGTCATTTACAATGGAGATGTCCCCATGAGAAACTGGCAGGAGGGGTGGGAGAAGCGGCTCCAGCATCCCTAAAGGAGGTCTCAGGTAGGAACCTTTGGAAGCAAAGCCCTGAGGAACTGGGGGGCGAGCGCACAGTACCAGTGAGGGTGCTGCTCCAAGGAGGTCTGGGTGCAGCACTGACAGTGTCTGCTACATTAAGGCTAGGTCACCTGGTGCTCAAACAACTCGAAGGCAGGAGGGGTTATATCCTCCATTTACAGCACAGAGAAGCTCAGATAAAGAGAAGCTGTACCCAAGGTCACACACTCAATGTGGATAACAAGACAGGCGGAACTCACCAGGCTGTGCTCTGTCCTGCAGGCTCTTCCCTCTCTACCACATAAATGGATTCTCCTCACTGTCCAGAGGCTTTCCCATCTGGCCAAGGTGATGTGCATCCAGGGAGGCAATGTTATTGGGAAGTCAAACCAGCTGGAATTGCTTTTGGATTTGTTGATGTTGATGTTGATTCTGCAGCTTCTTAACCCCCTAAATCAGAGCAGCTAATCAGTATTTGGGAGCAATTTTGTGCATATTAACCTCAACGCCTCTAGAAAATAGACTTCAGAATAGGTGATAAACTCCCCATTCTCCTAACTTACCTTACATGGTTCCCCCCATACCTTGTGCTGTTCCCAACTGTGCGATGCTCTCCCTCCCACTCACACGCTCCTGGCAGCCAGGACCCCCTGGCCCCCCCTTAAGCCTCTGAGCAAGATGCTCCCACTGCCCCATGGGGCCTGACCTCCTTGGACATTGGCTGTGCAGCTTTTGGTGGGATCTCATCCTTCCTACCTTTTCATGGGCTGGCTTCTTTCTGCCCAAAGCGAAGACCTGTTTTTAGGACTGGCTTCTCAGGACGAATGCCACATCTTTGTATCCTCTGCAAAGTTCAGCAGGATGGCTTCAGAAACAGTAGACATCTGAACAGCATTTAGTCACTTGATTTTGGAGATAGATCAATGGAAGCACCAAAGGCACCCTCCACAGATGGATCCCGGGCCACAGACAACACTTGGCTTGGAAACGCTTCCTCTTGACTTTCCTCCTTGGAGCTGGGAAGGACCTAAGAGATCTTGCTCGGTTCAATACCACCCCCTTTTAAGGCTAATGAAGAAAGGGGCGGGGTCTGGAGTCAACCTGCCCACCTGAGCTATTAACGGTGTGGCCTCAGGCAAATTCACTTCACTTGTCTCTGCCTCTGTTTTCTACTCTGTAAAATGGGGTTAATAACAGCACCTGTCTCCTGGGGTTATGGGGATTAAGTGAGGTCCATACATATAAAGAAATTTGAGGGGTGCAGAGTAAGGACTCTCCATGGATTTACCTGTCATTATTATTATTATCACTACCATTATTTTGTAAGAGTTCCGAAGGGTAAGGAGTTTGCTTAAACATCCCATATCTAGGAAGATTGTGCTCACATGTCACCTTCTTGGTGAAGCCTTTCCTGACCACCTATTTAAGTAGTAACCCTCCCTCTTCTCTGTACTCCTTACACACTTCTCAGCTTGTCACTTTCTAACCTACTTTATCATTTACTTCTTGCATTATTTGTTCCCCACACTAGGGGGAAAGCAACAGCAGGGGTTCTGCCCATTTTGTTCACTGCTGTATCCCCAGTGTCTGGAACAGTGCCTGGCACACAGTAGGGGCGCAACAAACATTTATTGACTGATGAAGTGGCAAGTCCGGGATTCAGGGTTGCCTTAGTGGCTGTGAGCAGCACCCCATACTGGCCTGGGCTGATGCGCTAGCGTGGGACTTCCAGTGAACAGCCCTCCCTCTCTAAGCCCCCACTCCCAATACCCACAAATACAGAGACACTTCAGCAGCAAATCACAGCAAGGGCTCTACTTCTACGTGTAGGTGCCGCATCAATTAGAAGGAAACGTCTCGGCTGCCAGTCAAAGGGACATTCAAGCCTCCACTTGGCTGTTATCTAGTTATATGACTTGGGCAAGCAAGGCCCTCTGCCCCTTTGGACTCTCCTCTTGGCCATGGGGGTCTCCAAGCCTTTCCCAATTTCCTCAGTCCTGGCCTCGAGGCTTCCTTACTTGCACAATCCAAGAACCTCCAGGTCTGCCTGGCCTTCCTTGTTACACCTAATCCAAACCAGCAGGGGCGGCTCTGGATGCAGCTGCAATCATGCAGCCCAGGCCCAGGGAGAGGAAGTGCAGCGAACAGCCAGAGGCTCTGGCAGCCCCGCCAGCTCTCCTGGGACTGGCGCTTGTGCAGCCCCAAGCAGCAAGGGCTGGACACTTGCTGAATCCTTTGAAGCTGAGATCGTTGCTTGGGTGGGGCATGGTCTGTGTTGGGTAGTTTTTTTCTTATTGCCAAGAATTTCCGTTTCAACTGGCATTCATCTTTCCCAGGAACTCCCTTCAGCTAAAAGAGAAAAGAAAAAACAAACAAAAGACACCCTCCCTGAACAGGGAGACTTTCTCTCTCTGACTGTGAGTCCTTGATAAGAAAATTGTTCTGCCAATTGCGGCATCCTGTTCTAGACCTGCCCTGCTACTCCTCTCTGTGGCAAGGCCCTTGGGGCTTCTCTGAGTGTGATGAAAGGTGGTGGGAGGTTGGGTGACCTTAGAGTGGTTGCTACAAGGTCAGCAGTAGATGAACTTTTGGGACTCAGGGACGTGAATTCAAGCTGTCAGCCAAGTGTGCAAAATTGCCCAGCTGAGGCTGATAAACTCCTCTCTCTCTTCCCTCTGTCTCTCTTTCTCCCATACTTAATAACAACGTATGCACATTGCTTGCTATTTAAAAAAGATAAAAACAACCATATCATCTTTTTGATTCTAAGATACCGCTTCCTATTTGGTAATAAAATCCACAGGCATGGACCCACCAGAGACTGAATTCTGCAGTACATAAGGCTCTACTGTCCAATATGGAAGCCAGTGGCCCCATTTCAGCCTCTGAGCACTTGAAATGTAGCTAGTCCAAACTGAAAAGGGCTGTACGTGTAAATGCACACTGGATTTCAAAGACTTAATATGATAAAAAAAAATGTACAACAGCTTAATAATTTTTCTATGGATTACATGTCACGATGATAAAGTTTGCGATCTATTGAGTTGAATAAAATGAAATTAATTTTTACTTTTTAAATGACAACTAGGAAATTTAAAATTACTTACATGGCTCACATTATTTTCTATTGGATCGTGCTGATACAGAAAGAACTTGGTTTTCTTAGAATTATTTCTAAGCCTCTAAATTCAAACAAGGAAGACCAACATTTTGACTTGCCCTCCTTCCTTGGATATTCAATTCATTTTTCCCAGGTTGCAAGATAAGCAAGAGCAATCTTTTACTTCTTTTACTTAGTTATTCATTCCAGAAGTCCTAAGAAGGGAGGTGAGCACAGGGCTTTCATCAGTCTGTCAAAAGCTCCAAAAGGAATTGCATTTTCATTTTTCTCTGCAGGCAAGCCATGGTTTCTGCCGGTGGGCGACCTTCATTTCCAGCAGTGCCTCTTACTTAGGAACGTTCATAATCTCAGAATCTTCTTTGTAAAACCACTGTTCTCCTAATTAGCCAATGAACAGAATGCACTGGGACAGCAGCAAAGTTAGGGATCGCTGTGGCAGGAAATGTTTAAGAATAAGTCATATCCTTATTGCTACGTGCTGTCCTTCCTTGAATCTCCTCAGAGAAATTTCTTGTGAGATGTCAATGCCAATACCAGCTCTTTGACCTTAAGAAATCCACCTCCCTGCGCCAAAATGTTGTCATCTGTACGTTGGCAGGTGGCTTCTAAAATTCCTTCTACCTTTTGTACTAGATTTAAAATTCTAGAATTTTAAAACACTGGACCTAAAAACACTGGATTTTTCAGGATTGCATCATTATGATATCAAGTTTAATGACATGTCATAATTAAGAGGCAATAATAAAAAAAAGTGAACTTCTTTGCAGTCAACTTTCCAATATTATGCAGGAGTTTTCTGACCATCTTATAAAGATTTTTCCTCTTCTAAGTCTGGGGTTGTCAAAGCTTAGCAATAGAACGTACAAGACCTTCTACCATGTACCTAATTATTTCATAATAAAAACCCTATCTGGTTTGTACCATCGCCCCAGGGTAGCAGTTTGGTCATGCCTCTGAAAAACTTCAAAGTTCCTGTCCCGTGAGCCTGTAGTTCCCCTTTTGGAAGCCATCATAAGGAAGTTATCAGAAATTTAAACAAAGATTTTACATGGAGAGATAAGCCAGGATACTTAGCATGGAATAATAAAAATAAGAATAAGAATAAAGTCACATATCCAGTAACAGGAGAATGGTAAGATGATAGATAGATAGATGATAGATAGATAGATAGAGTAAATCCATATAATAGAATATTGTTACAGCATAAAATTGCTTTAGACAGCTACTTCACAACATGGGGAAACGTTCCTGATATCTATTTTTTAAGCTGGAAGAAAATTCTTCAAAATCTTAACAGTAGTTTGCCCCAAGTAGTGGCATTTGTGAGTGATATTTATTTTCACAGTTGTACTTTTCTATGTATTTTACAAATTCTTTACTAATTCCAATTACTTTAATCAGAAAAAATGATGACTTCTAAAAAAGAAACTCGTTGCACTTTTCTAAGCCCTACGGTGTTCCAGGCTTTCTTTGGTTCTGTGGCGCATTCATAACTGAACTGGAGAATCTGGCAATCTTGCTTTAGAACAGGACATAGTAGTGCTCAAACAAAGATTTAGTTAATGATTGAGTGAAGAATTGGAGAGAAAAAATAAATCATGAAGACTTAAATAAGTTTGAAGCCTCAGGTTTAAATTTCAAATGCATGGTATAGAAAATAATTGTGATGAGTCGCATGGAAGAATAATTACAATATACTTGAGCTAAAAAGAAAGTCTTTGTGGAAGACATCTGTGTTAGTCTGCTAGGGCCGCCATAACAAAATACCACAGACGGTGTGGCTTGAACAACAGATATTTATTTTCTCACAGTTCTGGAAGCTGGAAGCCCAAGATCAAGGTGTCGGCAGGTTTGCAGTCTCCTGAAGCCTCTATTTGGCTGGCTGTGTCCTCCCATGGCCTGTCCTCTGTGTATGTG